>NC_090449.1:60384536-61009536 GCF_031143425.1 Pleurodeles waltl
TCCTCCCCAGTATACGATACTCTACGGTCCTCCAGACCAACAGGTAAGTACACTGGGAGCACGTAGTATGGGCTATGCCTGTGTTGAGTGGGGTGGATGTAAGATGGTGGGGAGGGGAGCGTATGAGGATAGTAACGCACGACAGATGAGAGCATGTGCCACATGGCAAGGTTGGGGAGGGGGGGCCACTCACATCGACCATGCAGAAAAGTGATGATATTTCTTTTTCCATCCTGTCCATGTCACATAGGTCAGCGCCCATAAGAAGATCGACATTTGGCGTGCCATCGCCAAGGACGTCCGGGCCCTGGGGGTCCACAACAGACGGGGAACCCACTGCCGCAAGAGGTGGGAGGACATCCGCCGCGGGAGCAGAAAGGCCGCCGAGGCTCTGCTGGGGATGGCCTCCCAACGTAGGAGGGGTGCCAGTCGTCAATTGACCCCCCTGATGTCCCGGATCCTGGCGGTGGCCTACCCCGATTTGGATGGGCGCGTGACGACATCACAGCAGACACAAGGGGGTGAGTATCAGCACATTCTGCTATATTAGCGCACAGTGGAGGCGTCTGGGTGGGGGAGGAGGGCTGTGGCTATCTCTAGGCCAGGGCGGTTTCTGTAGGCTAGGCCCCTCCGTTAGACATGGCCCTGTGCCCCGCCCCCCACCTCTGTAGGGTGCTAAGTACAGCCATCCATGGCCCGGGCTCACCTATGTGTGCATTTGTCGTCCATAGACTTGTAGGCCAAGTCACAATAATTGAGTAGTGTACCCCGAGTGCGCGGCGTAGTGCAGGGGGCTTCTGTGTCTGTCCTCTCCGCCAACGGTGCCGCCAATGCATGCACTCGATATGTCTTTCTTTCTTCTCTCCCCCCCTTTTTTTTGGTTTTCCTGCTCATGTGTGCATTAGCATCATCAGGCGGAGGAGAAGTGGCATCGGCGCACAAGGGAGCTGCATCTCACATGGGCCCGGAGGGCCCTGCAACCGACTCGGACTTAACCAGTGAGACAGAGGGCGAGGGGGGCTCCACAACGGGGACCCGTGGAGACGTCAGCGACACTGACACGTCCTCGGAAGGGAGCTCCCTTGTGGTGGCGGCACCATCCGTGTCCACTGCAAAAACAGGTACAGCCGCCACCCAGCGCACCAGCTCTGCCCTCCCAGCAGCCCCTCAGCTTTCGCCCCGTGCCCGCTCGGCCAGGAAGCCGGCCATCTCCTTCGCCCCTGGCACCTCAGGTCCTGCCCCAGTTACCCCTGCTGCCCTCAGTGAGGAGGTCATTGACCTCCTCCGGACGCTCATTGTTGGGCAGTCTACCCTTTTGAATGCCATCCAGGGGGTGGAAAGGGAGGTGCATCGGAGCAATGCATACCTGGAGGGCATTCATTCGGGTCAGGCTGCCCATCAGCGATCGTTCAACGCTCTGGCCTCAGCACTGACGGCAGCAATTGTCCCTGTGTCTAGCCTCCCCCCTCCAACTTCCTCAACCCAGTCACACTCCCCTGTTCCTCTGCCTATCCCAGACACACCTACAGACCAGCCTGCACACACATCAACACCCAAGGGCAGCTCATCCAGACATAAGCACCACAGATCACACAAGCATTCACCCAAGCAACATCCACATGCAGACACAGCAACACCCACTGCCTCCACTGTGTCCCCCTCCTCCTCGTCTCCCTCCTCCCTCCCTGTGACGTCTCCACTCACACCTGCATGCACACCACCATCAGCCAGTACGTCCATCACCACCACACCCACCAGAACAGTCCGCACATGTGCAGTCACCACCCCCACTACCATTTACACGTCCCCTGTGTCCTCTCCCAGTGTGTCTGTCACCCCGTCTTCCAAACCACACAAACGCAGGCAGCCACCCACCCAACAGCCATCCACCTCACGACAGCCTCCGTCACAAGCACCTGCACCCAAAGACAGCACACTTGACTCTCCTACAACCACATCCTCTTCCTCCACTCCCATACCCACTACAACTACCCGTCCCTGTCTTTCTAAATTGATTTTCCTTTCCAACCTTGACCTCTTTCCAAAAACTGACCCACCCCCTCCATCTCGTAAGAGTCCAACCAGCACCTCAGCCACCACAAGCCCTGCACCTGCTAGGACCATCGTTCAGGGCTATTGGAGTCCACCAGCTCCTAGGACAGGAACATCGGCCAGCAGCAAGGGGACAGCCAGCCCACCCCCTGGGAAAAGAAGCAAAAAAGTGAAGGGCCGGCACCACAGGCCGGAGACGGCTGCCCCCAAGGACACCAGCCTTGCACCGTCACCTGGCCCATCCACCAAGGGGAGGCAAGGGCCCCAGAGATTCTTCCAAGGAGGGCAAGGGCCCCAGAGATACTTCCAAGGGAGGCAAGGGCCCCAGAGATTCGTCCAAGGAGGGCAAGGGCCCCAGAGATACTTCCAAGGGAGGCAAGGGCCCCAGAGATTCGTCCAAGGAGGGCAAGGGCAGCAGGGCGAAGAAGTCCGGCAGCAGGCGAGCTGCCCAGGAGGGCCCCACCAGCCCCATTTGGGGTGTGACAGAGGACACCCACGGGCCCAGGAGTCCAGCACAGGAGGGCCCCGCAAGCGATAGGTCGGATGGCGACTGAGCGGGAATGAGTGCCCAGATCTGGTTCCCTAGGAACACAAGACAAGCACCGCTGAACAGAGCCCCGCCGTGAGAAGCACTGCTGAACAGGGCCCGCCGTGAGAAGAACCGCTGAACAGGGCCCCGCCGTGAGAAGAACCGCTGAACAGGGCCCCGCCGTGAGAAGAACTGCTGAACAGAGCCCCGCCGTGAGAAGCACCGCTCGGCTGGGCCCTGCCATGAGAAAAACCGCTGAACAGGGCCCCGCCGTGAGAAGCACCGCTCCGCTGGGCCCCGCCGTGAGAAGAACCGCTGAACAGGGCCCCACCGTGAGAAGAACCGCTGAACAGGGCCCCGCCGTGAGAAGCACCGCTCCGCTGGGCCCCGCCGTGAGAAGAACCGCTGAACAAGGCCCCGCCGTGAGAAGCACCGCTGAACAGGGTCCCGCCGTGAGAAGAACCGCTGAACAGGGCCCCGCCGTGAGAAGAACCGCTGAACAGGGCCCCGCCGTGAGAAGAACCGCTGAACAGGGCCCCGCCGTGAGAAGCACCGCTGAACAGGGCCCCGCCGTGAGAAGAACCGCTGAACAGGGCCCCGCCGTGAGAAGCACTGCTCCGCTGGGCCCTTCCTCTCAAGCACCGCTCCGCTGGGCCCTTCATCTCAAGCACCACTCCGCTGGGCCCTTCCTCTCAAGCACCGCTCTGCTGGGCCCCGCCGTCTCTGCACCGCTCCGCTGGGCCCTTCCTCTCAAGCACCGCTCCGCTGAGCCCTTCATCTCAAGCACCGCTCCGCTGGGCCCTTCCTGTCAAGCACTGCTCCGCTGGGCCCCGCCGTCTCTGCACCGCTCCGCTGGGCCCTTCCTCTCAAGCACCGCTCCGCTGGGCCCTTCATCTCAAGCACCGCTCCGCTGGGCCCCGCCATCTCTGCACCGCTCCGCTGGGCCCTTCATCTCAAGCACCGCTCCGCTGGGCCCCGCCGTCTCTGCACCGCTCCACTGGGCCCTTTATCTCAAGCACCGCTCCGCTGGGCCCCGCCGTCTCTGCACCGCTCCTGCTGGGCCCTTCATCTCAAGCACCGCTCCGCTGGGCCCTTCATCTCAAGCACCGCTCCGATCGGCCCTTCCTCTCAAGCACCGCTAGGCTGGGCCCTTCCTCTCAAGCACCGCTCCGCTGGGGCCTTCATCTCAAGCACCGCTGGCCCATTGGCAGGGCCGGATCTGTGTCGGGCAGGGCTTCACGAAGCACTCTGGGCACCATGCCTCCTCCATAACCAGTGGAGTCTGTAATCCACCAGATGGACTGTGGCTTTGCACTCCCCAGGATGGTACAGTGGGCAATCCACCCACTGAAAAGACTTGTGAGACTGTGGCTTTGCACTCCCCAGGATGGTACAGTGGGCAATCTACCCACTGTAGAGACTTGTGAGACTGTGGCTTTGCACTCCCCAGGATGGTACAGTGGGCAATCCACCCACTGTAGAGACTTGTGGGACTGTGGCTTTGCACTCCCCAGGATGGTACAGTGGGCAATCCACCCATTGAAAAGACTTGTGAGACTGTGGCTTTGCACTCCCCAGGATGGTACAGTGGGCAATCCACCCACTGTAGAGACTTGTGAGACTGTGGCTTTGCACTCCCCAGGATGGTACAGTGGGCATGGAGGCCCCTCGTGGATCTGGCGTCGTGGACTCATGTGGCTGAGGTGCCCCCCTTTCCCTTCCCCCTGAGGTGCCTGTGGTTTTATTATCTGATGCCCCAGCAGTGTTCTCTCCAATGGAATCGGGTCTCGTGTGTGGGCTTTGCCCATGTGTTTATGCACATTGGCCCACGGACAATGGCATGTAGCCAATATGTGTCGGACTTTTGGACTATGTTCATATTCTTCATGTTGTGATTTATTTGTTTTAATAATCTAATATTTCACTTAACTTCAAATATGCTTTAATATACTTCTATTTTAATGATCATTTTATTTTGTCTTTGAATTATTCCGGGGGGTTTGGGGGGTGTAAATCTGACTTGTTGCTCTGCATTGGTGTGTGGGGATTTGGGGGGGGGGTCGCGTATGTATGTGCCCGTAATCTTTTCTCCTCCCCCCTCCCCTGTGTCGTAGGTGCAGTACTCACCGTTGTCTCCTGCGGCGGCATTCGTGCTCCTGGTAGAGGAGCAGGTAGACAATCGCTGGTAGGATGTTTAATTCAGGTTCCATGCTGTCCAGATTTCTCGTGGAGTGTATAGAGGTGAGCGTTTTCCCGTTCGTGATCTGTTTCCGCCGTGTTTTTATCGGCGGGGCTCCCGCCCCGGAAAAGGTGGCGGATTGGTGGGTCGTGATAGGGTGGGCGGTACATTGTCTGCCGCCTGTCTGTTGGCGGTGACCGCCGCGCTGTTTGTTTGCCCCGCCGTGGCGGTCGGAGTGTTAAAGTGGCGGGCTGTGTTGGCGGTTCCCGCCAGGGTCAGAATTCCATTTTTTTGACCGCCTGCCTGTTGGCGGGTTGGCCGCCGCTTTAACACCGACCGCCAGGGTTGGAATGACCCCCTAAATACCAACAATTTAATAGTAATTGGTGTCTATGGATCCCTACATTCCAGTGATCTACAACACTTTCCTAACAATATGAAGTAATTTCTGTTTCCTGCCTCAGTTACTGATTTCTCTCAGTATCTCTGGTGGGTGTTGTGTAGTTTACCACTGGTGGTCAGTGCCTCGCCTGCTATTGCGCTTTAATTTGTTATTCAAGTGACTCTCTTCAAATACTAGTGTCTTCAGGTAGAAATTGAGCAGTCAAGGATTTAACCAAGAAATAGTTGAGGGTTTGAAACTAAGATCCTGAGGGTCTGATTAACAAAGGGACTTGCGACTCGTAAAGCTATGAGTGCAGTCTCCACACTTGTGGTGGACTCTCCGCACTCGGGGCAGAATCTCCTCACTGCGGGGCTCAGTGTGGAGATTCCCCCTGACTGTGGAGGTTCTGCCCTGACTGTGGAGGTTCTGCCCTGCCTGCGGAGATTCTGCCCCGACTGCCGAGACTCCGCAGTCATAACTTTGCGAGTCGTAAGTCCCTTCGTGAATCGGGACCTCAATTACATAATTAATTACACTTAATAAACAATGACCCATCAAAGCTATGTCTTTGAAAAAGGATATCTTTTTTTTATTTGAATGGAAATCAATCAGTTAAAATTTGGGTCGGCACAAAGTAAGAAGGCCCCAGCAATTTCTATTGCCAAGTGGTAGGGTGACCAGGCATTCAGGATTTGCCGGGACAGACCCGGTTTTTCACCAGTTGCCCCGGAAGAGTTCAGCAACTTCGGCTCATGTGCCGGTTTTTAGAGGGGCTGGACTGAAAATAGTGAGAGGCATTTTTTTAGGTGTTCCAAAGCAGGCCTAGTTGGCAGTTGTTATAAGTAGCAATTTAATTAAGCGGTATGATGATGGTTTTAAAGAATTACATGTTATTAATGATCTTAGTTCCTCGTCTGCATTCCAATGTTGATGAGAGCCGTTATTCTGCATCTCTCCCCTAATGTAAAAAAATGTAGTCCTTCTATTTTTGCAAAATGACCCGGTTTTTGGTGCTCAAGAGTTGGTCACCCGAGCAAGAAACGTCCCTTAAACTTTATTATAGTATATATGCTGCAGAAGTTAGAAAAACAAAGTACTGGCTGCGTGGACAATGTCAGTCAGTATATTGTCAAGCTCTCTACAAGTGCGTATCCAGAATGAGAGGGAAGCTTGCTCTGCTGCGGCCTGGGCCTACTCACTTGTGTTTGAGTGATGCTTGCCTGCTATGTGTGTGTGAGGGCTGATTGTTCTGTTGCTGTCTGGGCTTTGCCTGTCCTGTTCTTGAAGAAGGACTGTGTTGCTGGACCCTGGTAGGGACAGTGCGGTGTTTGCTGGTGTTCGCGAAGAGTCTGCAGTGCGGATGCCCGAACTGTGCTCTCTAGTGAGCCATGGAATCCATTCAGTACTTGTTTGTAAATAAAAACATGCCGGTGCCCAAAGCTCTCCTCTGAAACACGACGCTGCAGCCATTAAATGTGCGAACACAGAATACTGAGGCAGCGTAATCCTGAAGCCATCTCAGGCCTCTTCAATCTATTTACAGCCGCTCCCTGTAGATCACTCTTGCAGCTTTCTAACTTTGTGACGTTTTTTCGCTTTTCTCTACCTTCCTCTTTCCCATATGTGTCTTTTGCTCAGTAAATGCTCCAGGCAGGAAAATAAGCCCCGGCCCTCAAAAATAAATGTCGGTGCTCCGCACCGGAAACAACAAGCACAAATAAAGCACTGAATCCATTGCTCGTGCTGCTGTCGGTGCTGCTCCTGTGCAGCGCGTGAGAAAAATCTGCACTGTTGGTGCTGCCAGTCACTTTTCAGTGCCTAACAAGGCCAAACATTCAACCGCTGTCCCTGGCACCTTTTTCAGCACTAAATGAGCGCTATTATACAAAGGCACTGGGAGGCACACGTACACACTGAGAAAAAACAGCTTCCTGCGGAGAAATTGATTTTCTAAGTACCGAGGCCAATTTCTAGCAACAGATTTTCCTCACAATTCAAACACATCTTTCACTCTTTATTCATGAGTGAGATAACTAGCGCCAAGAGGAGGGGGGCCGCAGGGAGCGCTCCAGCAGCATTTTCATCCCAGGAATGAGGTGCCGCCGAAAGTGGTTCCCGTGATGTTTATCTCTTCCGGTCTGACCACAGACGAAGTTTTTTTTTGTTTTGTTTTTTAAGTCAGAACATCTAATCTACTGCCTCACCGTTACCAACATAACGAGCGACATCATTTTTTCAAAGCTGTAATTGATTCTTCAGCATGGAATACATGACCCCTGACTTGCCCGATGGCAGAGATGTTTTCATTCCGCTTAGATCCAAGAGCATGATGGGCTTCTGAGCTAGGCCAAAAATTGCGATCAATGGATAATCGATTGGTCCCCAGCACATTCAGCTTTTAATGATCAAATATGTTTTGAAGTACACTAGTGTAAAGACCTGCAAAATCAACCTCTTATATGCCCATTTTTTTGCCGAACCTACCAGACAGTACAGTTGTCTGGTTGCGAAAGGCATATTACTAGCTTTTCAAGAACACAGACTGGCTAGTAGCCCACCCATTTCTTAGCATTGGTTGGCTTTACTGTCGCTCTCATGTGCCTGCTTCTTATTCAATGGCTTGCCTCGTCCATCTTGTGTCTGCCCATCTCCTAGTGCATTGTCAATTTACTTGTATCCTTCAACTGCTCATTTTAGGAAACTATTTTTTCTTTATCCTTAAGCATCTCACAAGAGTGCCTTTGTTCCCTAGCTGAGTCACTAATGGGCTTCTATTTCCCCTTCACTGAGCCTTGGTGCTCTCTCTCTCACCCATTTGCTTCTCCCCGGACCCTCCAGTGATGTGATAGCCCCTGTGTGCTTCTTCCCACCTCCCGTATTGCCTTCTTCCTGTTTGTTTCTCACACTAGCCCCACATTCCTTCCTGTCTCTCTCCTGTTTGCTTCTCTCCCCTTGCGTTCTCGCTACTCTTTCTCTCTATCTCTCTCTTGCTTTTCTCTGCCCCCACCCTCTGTGTTGCTTCCCCCACCGCACGCCCCATTTTGCTTTCCTACCAGACCTCATGTTGCTTCAATCACCCCTATTGCTGTGTTGCCTCCTGTACCAGCTTTAAAAAAAAAAAATCATATTGCTTTTCTTGTTATTGACCAATCCAACTTAAATCTGTCAATAATAATAAAAAATAAAAAAAAACACCCACATCATTTTGCAGGCGCACACATGCATGGAGAATATGGCTGCAAAATGACAAGGGCAGCAGAGTCATAGCTTTTCTTTCTATTCTTCTTCAACCATGCAGCACAACATGGGGGAGAGAGGTTAGCCATTTCAGTAGTCCATAAACACAGAAGAAAGACTATGTCAGCAACAGGCAGCAGAATAATAGGAGTAATAATCAATAAACACAGAAGAATGACTATGCCAGCAACGACAGCAGGATAGTAGGTGTTAGACCTGACAGCCTTAGGGTGGTCACCCCTAACTTTTTGCCTGCCTCCCTCCACTTTTTAGATACTGTTTTTGATGGTTTTAAGACTGTGCAATTTACAGTGCATATGCTCTCTCCCTTTAAACATGGTAAAATTGGATCATACCCAATTGGCCTATTTAGTTTACTTATAGGTCCATAGTAGAGTGCACAATATGTGCCCAGGGCCTGTAGATTAAATGCTATTAGTGGGCCTGCAGCACTGATTGTGCCACCCACTTAAGTAGCCCCTGAACCATGTCTCAGGCCTTCCATTGCTAGGCCTGTGTGTGCAGTTTCACTGCAAATTCAACTTGGCATTTACAAGTACTTGCCAAGACTAAAACTCCCCTTTTTCTACATATAAGACAACCCTAAGGTCTGCCCTAGGTAACCCATAGGACAGGGTGCTGTGTGGGCAAAAGGCAGGACATGTACCTGTGTAGTTTACATGTCCTGGTAGTGAAAAACTCCTAAATTCGTTTTTACACTGCTGTGTGGCCTGCTCCCTTCATAGGCTAACATTGGGGCTGCCCTCATACATTGTTTGAGTGGTAGCTGCTGATCTGAAAGGAGTAGGAAGGTTATATTTAGTATGGCCAGAATGGTAATATAAAATCCTGCTGACTAGTGAAGTTGGATTCAATATTATTATTTCAGAAATGCCACTTTTAGAAAGTGAGCATTTCTCTGCACTTAAATCTTTCTGTGCCTTACAATCCACGTCTGGTTAGGTTTAGTTGACAGCTCCTTGTGCATTCACTCAGACACAACCCAAACACAGGATACTCAGCCTCACCTGCATACATCTGCATTTTGAATGGGTATTCCTGGTCTGGGAGGGTGGAGGGCCTGCCTTCACACAAAGGACAGCCACACGCCCTACTGGGAACCTGGCAAACAGGATTGAAGTGAAAGGGGACCTGGTGCACTTCTAAGCCACTCTTTGAAGTCTCCCCCACTTCAAAGGCACATTTGGGTGTATAAACAGGGCCTCTGCCCCTACCAACTCAGACACTTCCTGGAGGAGAAACTGGAACCAGAACCTGCATCCTGCCAAGAAGAACTGCCTTGCCTGGCTGCACAAAGGACTCACCGGACTGCTTTCTGTGAAGGACTGCTGCCTTGCTGTTGCCCTGATGCCTTGCTGCTCTCTGGCTGTGTTGAAGAAGTGCTCTCCAAGGGCTTGAATAGAGCTTGCTTCCTGTTCCCTGAAGTCTCAGGACCAAAAAGATTTCACCTCTACAAGAAGGACTCCTTGTGCGGCAAAATTAGACGCACAGCCTGCCAGAAACTACGCAGAGCCTGTACCGCGGTGAAAAATTCACCGCTCACCGAACCGGAATGATGCAGCCCGACTTCGCAATGAGAACATCGACGCAGCACCAGCGTAGCAACCAGAAATTCGATGCACGGCCCACTGGATCACCGCACAGCCAAGCCAGAACAACGTAGCCCGACTTCCAGAGGGGAATCAATGCAGCGCCTGCGGTGCAGTAGAAAATTAGACGCAAGGCCCACCGGATCGACTTCGCCCTGCCAGTGCAGGAAATCCACGCATCATCCCCAGGGCGTATGAAAACCCTGTAACCCGAAGAGGATCCACGGCCGAGCACTGGAAATCAACGCACAGCCGTCCCTGCGTGAAAACTAAATGACGCATCACTGTGTGCGGCCTGAGAAATCGTTGCATACCCCTTTGTTTCCACGTTCTCCTCCTCGGTTCTTTGCAGAGATTTTTCATGCAAACCAGGTACTTTGAGCTTGAAAGAGACTTTGTTTGCTTTTAAAAGACTTAAGACACTTCATATCAGTTTTCAGTGATATCTCAACATTTACTTATTGCATTTTAATCGTTTTTGACCTGCATCTTATCAGATAAATATTATATATTTTTCTAAACACTGTGTGGTGTATTCTTGTGGTGTTGTATTGTGTTATTGTACGATTTATTGCACAAATACTTTACACATTGCCTTCTAAGTTAAGCCTGACTGCTCAGTGCCAAGCTACCAGAGGGTGGGCACAGGATAATTTGGATTGTGTGTGACTTGCCCTGACTAGAGTGAGGGTCCTTGCTTGGACAGGGGGTAACCTGACTGCCAACCAAAGACCCTATTTCTAACAGAAGGCAAATGTGGTTAAACTATTCTGCTCCTGTGTACAAAATTCATGGTGTTTGCCAAATTAGTTTAATACTGCACAGCCACAGCAAAAACGATAAGGAGGAAGACACAGGCAAACAGAAACACTCCACCTTCAGAGGAAAACTGAGGACCTGTTCTGCTGAAGGCAATTAATTTTGTTTTTAATTGCTTTTCATATTCTAACTGCTGCTGTGCTATAAACATCTTAGAGCCTGGTAAAAGGCATTGAATCCATGTCAAATGTAGGTTATTTATTTTATTCAGGTGCCTGTATGTTGCTGGTATGGGGCACCAGCAGTCTAGGCCCCTGTGGCAACACAGTTTCCTTTGCTCTCAGACACCCTGTTCCCCATGTGCTTTCCCACCATTGTGTGCATTATGCAAAATGGTTGAATAATGTGAATTTGTGCACCTTTTAAACCGTTTAACTGGGGTAATTGTTTACCCAGCTGTTTATGTTTGGATCATATTTTTAGTTTATTTGAATTTGTTGTTAGTTCCCATATTGCTACACTGTTATTAATCTTTATCTTCGTTGAATTGTTGATTTTTCACATTCTCTTTGCTGCTTTAATGGTGCTGTATAAGCTCCTGGGTGGGCCCAAGCACATTTTGGTTATATATTAATGCAACCCTTTCCTTGCAATGCTGCAAGTGGTTGTTGGTGGAAATAGAGGGGAAAGGGTTCAAGCCCAAACAGGCATCCATGTCTTATTTGTAATACCTGCCTCTTTCATGCGTGCCATGTGCTCATTTGCCATTTTACAAAACCAGTGTGTCTCTCAGTGGCATTTTGTTTTTGTTCTCCTTGCTTTCTGCCTTGCCAAGCCATATGCACATCATCATTTTGTGAAACCAGAGGGTTCCTACTAGGTGCCCATCTTGGCATTGACCTCCATGTCTCCTGCCTTGCCAAACTATATACCCATTCACCATTTTTAGGAATCAGTATGTGTGTCTGATCATCGATTATTAACTACTTTATGCAATTTTGAAAAGCTTTCTGCTAGGAGAGTTGTATAAGTTATGGCTCTTCAGGAGCGCACACATATTTTGCCCATTTGTACTTTATTTCATTTAGATCTCCTGTTATTATATTGTGCTTGTGGGCTGGTTGTAATAGACTATAGTCTATGTTTATTTTTAAGTTTCATTAATTTATGTAGCCCCCTTGGCTCCCATATGGGTTCATGGGCCCTATAGGGACCACATGTGTTATTTCCCATTTTTTTTCAATATGTTAAGCCACATGGATTGGGACCTCTGTGCTTCAGCTATTAATATTTGTAATTACTTTAATTGATTTGCACCAGACACACCCCACCCATCCCCAAAAAGGGCCCACTGATCCCCCAAGGGGTACTAGGCATTTTATTTTTTTATTTTTTTATAGTTCTATCATTGTTCTGCCACATGGATTGGGCCATCTGAGCCATAGTTACCAATTTCTTATTTAATGCAATCAATTTTGTCTGCCTCTTCTGCAACTTGGTGTGGCTGCCCACCTAACTTTTTTGTCTTCACATGTCCTGTTTTACTGACTTTGTGTTTGCTGCCCTTGGGACTCTGCACACTTTATCATTGCTAAGCAGTACTGAAGTGCGTGTGCTCTCCCAAAAAAACATGTTAGATTTGTTATACCCAATTGGCATATTTAATTTACATGTAAGTCCATAGTTAAGTGGCACAACCTGTGCACAAGGCCTGTAAATGAAATGCTCCCAGTGGGCCGGAAGCACTTATTGTGCCACCCAACTACGTAGCACTTTAAACATGTCTCAGGCCTGCCATTGCAGCCTGTGTGTGTGCTATTTTAAACTGCAATTTTGATCTGGCACAATAAACCTTTTGCCAGGCCCCGGGGTAATTTACATTACCCCTAGGGAAGGCCCTGGAAAGCCCAGAGGGCAGGGTGAATGTATTTAAAAATCAGATTTACTTTCAAGCATTGGGTGTCCTGGTAGTGCAGGCTCTCACATCCCTCATCAACGCCAGCCTCGACAATGATGCCGGTCTCCGTAAAGCAGCCTCACAGCCTCTCGGAACTGATGCATCGGCGCAAATGCGCAGTTTATCCTCTACGTTGCACTTCACATCAGAAGCTCAGTCTACAGAATCCTCAACAAAGACAGAGGCCCTTGCAATGTCTCAGAACTGATGCATCACTTTGACTGTGTGACATCTTCAATCAATCAATCAATCAATCAATCAATCACTGCATTTGTAAAGCGCGCTACATACCCGCGAGGGTCTCAAGGCGCTGGGGAGGGGGGGTGCTACTGGTCGAAGAGCCAGGTCTTGAGGAGTCTTCTGAAGGCCAGCAGGTCCTGGGTCTGTTGTAGGATGGTGGGGAGAGTGTTCCAGGTCTTGGCGGCGAGATAGGCGAAGGATCTGCCGCCGGCGGTGGTTTTTCGGATGCGGGGCACTGTGGCGAGGGCGAGGTTGGCTGAGCGGAGGCATCGGGTGGGGGTGTGGAAGCTGAGTCGGTTGTTGAGGTAGGTGGGTCCGGTGTTGTGCAGTGCTTTGTGTGCGTGGATCAGGAGCTTGAAGGTGATCCTTTTGTTGACGGGGAGCCAGTGCACGCCTCTCAGGTGGAGTGTGATGTGGCTGCGGCGGGGGACATCGAGGATGAGTCGGGCCGAGGCGTTCTGGATGCATTGGAGTCGTCTCAGGAGCTTGTTTGTAATTCCTGAGTAGAGGGCGTCCCGTAGTCGAGTCTGTTGGTGATGAGGGCCTGGGTAACAGTTTTTCTCATGTCGAGGGGGATCCATTTGAAGATCCTACGGAGCATACGGAGGATGTTGAAGCAGGACGCGGAGACGGCGTTGACTTGCCTGGTCATGGAGAGAGTGGAGTCGAGGATGACCCCCAGGATGCGTGCGTGGTCCGTGGGTTCCGGGGCTGTGCCTAGTGACGTGGGCCACCAAGAGTCGTCCCAGGCTGATGGGGTGGGTCCGAGAATGAGGACCTCCGTCTTGTCTGAGTTCAGCTTCAGTCTGCTGTCCTTCATCCAGTCCGCTACGGCCTTCATTCCTCAGTGGAGGTTAGCTTTGGCGGTGTGGGGATCTTCGGTGAGGGATATGATCAGCTGGGTGTCGTCGGCGTAGGAGATGATGTTGAGGTTGTGTTGTCGTGCGACGTGGGCGAGGGGGGCCATGTAGATATTGAACAGTGTCGGGCTGAGGGAGGATCCCTGTGGGACACCGCAGATGATCTCTGTGGTTTTAGAGCGGAAGGGTGGGAGGCGGACGCTCTGGGTTCTGCCGGAGAGGAAGGATGTGGTCGACGCCAGGGCCTTCTCTTGGATTCCGGCGTCATGGAGGCGTGCTGATAGGGTGCGGTGGCAGACCGTGTCAAAGGCTGCTGATAGGTCCAGGAGGATGAGGGCAGCTGTTTCTCCTTTGTCCATCAGGGTCCGGATGTCGTCAGTGGCGGCAATGAGGGCGGTCTCGGTGCTGTGGTTACTGCGAAAACCGGATTGGGAAGGGTCCAGGATGTTGTTGACTTCGAGGTAGCGGGTCAGCTGTTTGTTGACAATCTTCTCGGTCACTTTTGCCGGGAAAGGGAGCAGGGAGATGGGCCGAAAGTTCTTGAGGTCCTTGGGGTCCGCCCTAGGCTTCTTCAGAAGGGCGTTGATCTTGGCGTGCTTCCAGCTTTCTGGGAAGGTTGCTGTCTCGAAGGAACAGTTGATTGTTTTCCGGAGGTGGGGCACAATGGCTGCGCTGGCTTTGTTGAAGACGTGGTGAGGGCATGGGTCCGATGGGGATCCGGAGTGGATGGAGTTCATGGTTTTGATGGTGTCTTCATCGCTGACACTGGACCAGACGGTCAGGCGACTGGTGGGAGTGGTAGTCGCAGGGGTGGTGGACTCGGTGGTGGGTGCGGGGGGCCGGGGTTGAAGCTGTCATGGATGTCGGTGATCTTGCGGTGGAAGAAGGTGGCCAGGGAGTCGCACAGGTCTTGAGATGGCGGGATGTCGTTAGTGATGGAGCTGGGGTTGGAGAGTTCTTTCACAATGCTGAATAGCTCTTTGGTGTTGTGTGCGTTGTTGTCTAGGCGGTCCTTGAAGGCAGTCTTCTTGGCAGTCCTGATGAGTTGGTAATGTCTGCGGATGGCGCTCTTGATGGCTGTGTGGTTGTCTGGTGTTCGGTCGTGGAGCCATTTCTTCTCCAGCTTCCGACAGGTGTGCTTGGAGATCCGGAGGTCCTCGGTGAACCAGGCGGCTTTCTTGTTGGTGTGGTTGGTTGTAAAGGTCTTGAGAGGGGCGAGGGTGTTGGCGCAGTCGTTGATCCAGTGTGTGAGGTTGGTCGCGGTAGTGTCTGGGTAGGTGGGTGGTCTCAGGGCGAGGGCAGTAGTCAGTTGGTCCACGGTGACCTTGCCCCAGCAGCGGCATGGTAGCTGTTGGGTGCGGTGGTGTGTGGTGGGTTTTCTGAAGGTGAAGTGGACGCATCTGTGGTCGGTCCAGTGTGGTTCGGTGGTGTGGTTGAAGGAGATGTGGGGGCTTGCGGAGAAGATGGGGTCGAGCGTGTGTCCAGCGGCGTGAGTGGGTGTCATTACGAGCTGTTTGAGTCCAAGGTTGGCAAGGTTGTCGATCAGGGGGGTGGAGTTGGCATTGTTGTTGTTCTCGAGGTGGAAGTTCAGGTCCCCGAGGAGGATGTAGTCTGTGGAAGCGAGGGCGTGGGTGCTGATGAGGTCGGCGATGGTGTCACTGAACTGTGGGCGGGGTCCGGGAGGTCTGTAGATGAGAGTTCCTCTGAGGGTGGTGTTGGGGTCGGTGTGGATCTGGAGGTGCATGTGCTCGGCGGTGGTGAGGGTGTCATCGGTGTTCGTTGAGATTTTGACAGAGTCTTTGTGGATGATGGCGATTCCACCTCCCACTCCGTTGGTGCGGTCTCTGCGGGAGATCTTGTAGCCCTGTGGGATGCTATGGCGATGTCTGGTGCTGAGGTGGCGTTCAGCCAGGTCTCCGTCAGGAAGGCGACGTCGGGGCGGTGGAGTCTAGGAGGTCCCAAAGTTCAATGGCGTGCTTGCGAGTGGAGCGGGTGTTGAGGAGGATGCAGCGGAGGTGGTTGGGGTCTCTGGCTGGTGGTGTGGAGGGTTGGATGCTGGTGAATCTGCAGTTCCAGCAGGTGAAAGGCCCCTGGGTGCGTTTCGGGGTGGCCCAGTAGCAGGGGTGGTCTCGTCTGGTGTTGAGTGCGTGGAGGGTGCTTGTGTCGTAGTGCAGTTTGCCGTTGCGGGGGTGCAGGTTCCAGGGGTTCTGGTGCTGGGTGCGGTCCAGGCGCGGACGGGCGCAGACGGGCTTGCCTTAGGTGTGCCTTCGGCGCGCCAGCGGTGCGTCCGCTGCTCACCCGCTTTGCGGCCTCCATATGAGGGCAGAGGGAGGGAGTAGCAGCTGGGAGGTGGGAGCGGGGCGGCCAATGGGAGTGAAGGGGGCGGGGCAGCAGGGGCTCAGCAGCAAGGGAAAATCCCGGGGAAAAACCCGGGGAAAAAACGGCGGGAAAAGACAGCGGGAGAGGGACAACAGAGCACAGGGGTACAGAAAGCAAAACACAGGGGCACAGAATGAAAAAACGAAGTGGCACAGAAGCCAAGCGCAGGGGTACAGAAAAAGGGAGCGAGTAGTTAGGCGGCAAAAGCAGCCACGGAGGTTCAACCCACAGGGGGCTGCGTGGCAGATGGGGGGAGCGACCTGCCTGGTGACATCTTCGGCGTGTATCCTCACAATGCTCCTCAAACCAGGATTTAGGGTGGTTTGTTCAACAGGCCAAACTGGGCCCCTGGAGCTGGCCTGCACTCCATCGCAGTCTGCCTAAACTTTTGACTTTGTCCTGGTCAGGTGCGACCAGATATCTATAGTTGGTGCTTGGTGCTTTTTGCCACTCTTTTCATAGAAATCTTTAAAACTGCATATTTCTGGTTCTACTGATTGGGGTTTTGTTATTTTGGTCTTGTTTAACTTATTAAAGAAAGCTCTATTTTTTCTACCTTGGTGTGGGGTCCTTTTTATGTGGTGATTTCCCTTTGTTACTGTTTAAGTAGTTGCACATTGCCTCTACGTTAACCCTGACTGCCATGTGCCAAGCCAACAGAGGGTTGAGCACGGTTTAATTTAGGTTTGGCGTGTGCCTCACTCCGACAAGGACTGTGGTTGATGCTTGACCAGGGCTCACACCCCAGTCAACCAACACCCCAATTTCTTACAGTTATCATCAGTAAAGCCCCTGGCAGGAGCTTGAAGCTGTTGATGTGTGCTATATAGGTATAATGAACTGCCAGCCTATTACTCGGGTAGCTTTCAGGCAGACCTTAGTTTGTAGCCAACAACTTTTATTTTCTTGGACTTTCACGTTCGTTCTTGGAAAAAGAGAGGCTACAAAAGTAAACATGTTTGGCACTATGGGGGTCATTCCGACCCCGGTGGGCGGCGGGCGCCGCCCGCCAGAAGACCGCACCGCGGTCAAATGACCGCGGCGGTCATTCTGACTTTCCCGCTGGGCGGGCGACCGCCAAAAGGCCGCCCGCCCGCCCAGCGGGAAAGCCCCAGCAACGATGAAGCCGGCTCCGAATGGAGCCGGCGGAGTTGCTGGTGTGCGACGGGTGCAGTGGCACCCGTCGCGATTTTCAGTGTCTGCTTTGCAGACACTGAAAATCTGAATGGGGCCCTGTTAGGGGGCCCCTGCAGTGCCCATGCCAGTGGCATGGGCACTGCAGGGCCCCCCAGGGGCCCCACGACACCCGTTCCCGCCAGCCTCTTCCTGGCGGTGTAAACCACCAGGAACAGGCTGGCGGGAAGGGGGTCGGAATCCCCATGGCGGCGCTGCTTGCAGCGCCGCCGTGGAGGATTCCCTGGGACAGGGGAAAACCGGCGGGAAACCGCCGGTTCCCCTTTTCTGACCGCGGCTTTACCGCCGCGGTCAGAATTGCCCCAGAAGCACTGCCAGCCTGTTGGCGGTGTTTCCTCCGTCCCCGGCCCTGGCGGTCCATGACCGCCAGGGTCGGAATGACCCCCTAAATGTCAAAAGCACAATTATGACATGGGCACAACAGACACATATTTGAGAGGCGGCATTCAAAGCATGCATTAATGGTTGTTTAAAGCTTGGTCACTTTGTGTTTGCAGTTTAATTACCTTTGGGCATCATACTCTCCACACAAAAATATTGGAAAGTTTTATTTTTTTATACAGCGCGTAGTACCACATTTTGTCAACTACAAGTTCTGTTAATAACAGATGGGACTAATATCCAAATTCACCAGTGCTGACTCCACCGACCTCAGGAAGATGAAAGGCTGAATTGGCCCTACCTGGATTTGGACTTGTTACACGCAGAGCATCAGAGGTCAGTAGGGAATGTTTGCTCACTGAGCCACCTCTACAGGTACACACCACGTTGATGGATTTTGAAGGTGAAGGCAGTGAGCTCAAGTGCTCGGCAATAACTTCTCTCGCAGAATGAGATCCTGAACTCATTCAGCTGAGCAGCCTCGGCTCCGGCATAACTGGAGGAAAGCAGCTGTCCCGGCCAAACGCGCAATATTACTCTTGTCAGCGCTAATATGCAACGAGCACCTTGGGACACATTACCCACCAATTAAAAAGGCGAGTTTATTGTTCGGCTGCGAGACTTCTTTATGACATTCAAAGCTTTCCCTGGTTAAATACGACAAATATTAACCACTCCCACATGAGCTTTAATAACCTGCCGCCATAAAATGTATGATTGGGAAATTAATTGATCTGGAAGCGAACGCGACATATTTTGTATCGCAGCAGATGCAATAATGACCTTTGTGCAGTACATTTTTTATTCAGTTCCAAGCCTGCAGCGTCGCTGTCAATAAATTCTCATTTCTAAATATTTGGATAGACTGCTGTGCATGAAAAACATGCTTGTAATGTATGAGGCACTGGTGTTCTCAGCTCGGCAGCTGGAACCGGAAGCAGTCCCAATGACACTGTGATCACTTCCAGGATACCATGCACGGTGAGCTTACCTTTCAGTGGACTTGATGGCCATAGGCGCTGGAAGGAGGGCTGCAGTGGTGCTACAGCACCCCCAAAATGGCCATGCTGGTGTTCAAAGGCGTATGAGCATTAAGATGCCTTGACATTTTGTTGTTATCTTGTCTCATGAGGTGTGCCTTCATTTACAAAGGTCAAACGACAGGCTACATCTTCTAACAAATTGCTATTTATTCTTAACACAGAGATTGATGTTTCCTTTTCTTTCTCTGGTTCCATAGATAGAGGATTTTGAAAACTGGACTTTTTAGAAAATCTTATTGGGATTCAGGAAGTGTGAACTGAAAGGCTGTAGGATGTCGTTTTTTTAATAACACACAACAAATTTTAAATTCCTATAAATTAACTTTACAGATATTTCAAAATATATTAGCATATTAGCAGTTAGGAACGCACAAATGAAGCATATGTTTCTTGTCATCCGGAAGTGTGATGAAAACAAAGATTTTAACAGGATCAAAACGAATTAATACACCTTACTTGGTGATGTGCAGATGTTAAATATTTGTAGAAACATGATTTCCATAAATTATTGTTTTATCAGTAAAACTGCATCAAAGTGCGAACTTTGTAGTCACTTTAATGGAAAATGTGGTTGTGTAAACAGTGTGTTACCATAACATGCTTTACCAATATATTTGAGACAGCGTGCTGCAAAATACACTGTAGGCTATGTACAACATCCTTACCACTCTCTTGCTCAACGGATGCGTCGGATTTGCTATGCTTGTTCTTTGGATGGTGCTTGGATTTTTCACTATCCCTATGACTTCAGTGATGGCAGCAGCCCCCAGTCTGAAACCTGTTCTAACACCACAGGCAAAGAGAAATTGAGGCTATATCGGGTGGTGAAGGAGTAGAGATCTCTCCATGATAAGGCTGGATGTAAGCGACAATGAGCCCCTAAGCAGTACAAAAAATGGAAAATGCTAAGGTTACCAGACATAGTTACTGTCATGTCTTGAGCATGCCATTTTCCAGTCGTAGACTTTTGATAAGTAATCAAATGCATTTTGGGAGGTGTAGTGTTGGATCTTTCAACTATACACATTGGATTACCACACATGGAAACAATAATTTCTAAAAGTAAAGCTCTAAACTGGACCTAGATGCCCCTGGTGAGAACTTTAGCTAAAGTGGTAATATGTGTGAGTGAGTGGTGTGACCATATAGTTGGCAACTGAATACTTGTTTTACTAATCTGACCTGTATTTTTAAGTACAGGCCCGGAAAAATGTTGAGAAAACCAGTGAACTCCAATGTTTTTTACTTCTGAGACCTATATGTAAAATACATTAATAAATCAGTTTAAAAGCACTCAAGAGCGGTCTAAATCATTTTAGAATGAATATTACAGATATTAGATGGATTATTGTCATGTTACAGAAGATTTAATACAATTTGACACAAATCATTGTTCACCTACCAGCGGCTGGTCTTTCCACAATAGCAAAACATAAGCAACTTAGGGCCAGTGTATGACCATTTTATTTTGCGAGTTTCTAATTGCGACTTTTTGTGAGTCGCAATTAGAAACTCGCAAAATAAAATGCACAAATGTGTCTCAGACACATTTAGCGATTCCCAATGGGTACGCACAGACATACTTCATCAATATTCATGAGGTAGGCTGTGATTTGTGACCCCATTGGGAATGGCCGCACTCACAGGGATGGTGGCCTGCTGGGGACATAATCTCACTAAGCTAACCCTTTGGGAATCCTTCTCCTCATCTGCGGACCTAATTGGTGCAGCAGCTAACCTTACTGTGCTCCCAGATGTGTACCAGTAGGCAAACAGGACCACCATGACCAATGTAATGGTGTAGCCCATTCCCCCGTCAGGGTGTGACTCCGGTCCCCGACACAAGGGCCACTCTGTCCACAAGGACAGCAATCCACAGTGGTCACTGACAGCTGTCAGTGATGACAGCCAGGCCTCAGCACTTTCAGTGCTTTCTAACCTCTGTGGGTTCTCAATGTGGGGGGAGGTAGCCTCAGTTTACTGGTATCTTTTGTCCACGTTTCCACCCACCAGTTCAGAGGTGGTACCCTGAGACTGGTCCTCCAGCTCAAGGTCTGTACTCTTAGGCTGAGCATGTGCCTGGCAAGCCAGGACTTCTGGGGGAGTGCAGCCACTTCCCAAGGGAAACACATTCCTCATGTTTTGTGTGAGTCTGCCTGGCGCAGGTCTCCCGACCCCTGTCCATCTGACAGAGCATCAAGACCCCCCAAGCCAAAATTGGCATCACCAGAGTCATTCCTGTGGTGGTCTAACCTAGGAGCTGGCATCCCCTGACCCGCTGGTTCTCCCTCAGGGGACTGACTCCCCCTCCCTCCCCTCCATCTGAACTTTTGCACCCTCCTCTCTGAACTGGTGCTGCTGGTCACAAGAAATGGTGGGACCCTTGCATCTACCACCCCCCTAAGTTCTCCTGACACAATGGGACTCCCATCAGGGGATGGTCTCCTGGTACTGACCACATCGCAGTGCCTGTGGCCCCTTTGAGAGCAATCCAAGCACTGGGGCTGTAGATAGAGCGCCCAGGGTCTCTGCCCATTCCCACCACTTCTCCTACTCTTGAAAAGGACATGGGTCCCTTCTCTCCCCTCCTACTACACTGGGACCTGTCTGGGGTACTGCAACCCTACCCCTCACTCTGATGGGGGTACTCCCCCTAGGATTTACTCCACAATACCTTTTCAGGCCCTGTGGCACTCACCAGAGGTCTGCCTCCAGTACAAGTGCCCTGGGGTTAGATAACTCACACTCCACCAGGTGTTGGCATACCTCTGGAAAACCATGACTGAACATATGCTCTCCAGCAATCAAATTGTACAGTCCCTCATGTGAGTTCACCTTACTATTCTTCACCCAACCATCCAGTGCCTTGAAAAAGTACCCTACATCACCTCCATCTGGTTAGACAGTGTCTGACTGTCCCTTAATCTCAGCCTATCCTCCTTTGGGGTGACTTCATACTCCAGGACCAGGTATTCCACCATGGGGGTACACCTCTCCCTGTCACTCCCTTCTACAGCCAGTAGAGTGTCCCTCCCACCACCAGGAATATGACACCCCATATCAGTTCCCCAAACCTCTTCAGGGGCCCTGTACACCTCTGGAGCTACCTCCTATGCCTGAGCCCACTGATATATACGTCACGCCCCTCCTTAGAAACCAAGGGGCCAGATGTAGGTACATTCCAATTTGTGACTTGCAAATTGTGAGTCAGAGCGACTCGCAATTTGTGAGTCACAAATTGGAATGTAGGATGGTGTCCCTGACAAAATCTGCAACTCGCAAAGGGGGTCGCAAGGGCCCACCTCATTAATATTATTGAGGTGGGTCGCAATTTGTGACCCCCTTGAGACCCGCGGCACTCACAGGGATGGTGGCCTGCTGGAGACAGCAGACCACCATGTCTGTGACTGCTTTCAAATAAAGCAGTCTCTTTTTCTGTAATGCACCCCGTTTTCCTTAAAGGAAAATGAGATGCATTACAAAACTGAAAAATGAAACGTTTTCGTTTCATTTTTTCAGAGCAGGCAGTGGTCCATAGGACCACTGCCTGCTCTGAAAAAATGTTTGCAGTTCCATTCACAAAGGGGAAGGGGTCCCATGGGGACTCCTTCCCTTTTGCGAATGGGTTACCACCCATTTCAAATGGGTGCAAACTACGATTGCTTTGCAACCGCGTTCTCAGTCACAAAGCAATCTGGCATTGCACTGCGACTCGACTTCCTAATTGCGACTCGCAAACCCGTTTTGCAATTCGGTAACCAGGTTACCGAATCGCAAAAGGGGTTTTGTGCATTGCAAAGTGCAGTTTGCACGTCGCAAACAGCGATATTCGATGTTTGCGACCTGCAAACTGTTTGCTACATCTGGCCCCAAGTCTCTGGGTATGTGGACCTTTTCTTCGGCACTTTCACTGCCACTATCTAAGAACTCAGCCCTCCTGGCTTTCAAGTCCAGCTCTCTTAACTTCATCTCATAAGCTAAAATCATTCCCTTTCCCTGGATAAAGGCTCTCTCAGCCTCAGCCCTCCACTCCTCCGCTAGGGCTATGTCAGCCTTAGCTCCTCTCTCATCTGCATCTGGTTGAGGCAGCTGCAGGTCCCCCTCAACCTGTCTGTCCTTGAACTGCTCAGGGGACAGGGTATGGAGACACTGCTCCCAGCTGTAGATCCTGCAGGGGACTCCCTCTCTGTAGGCTTCCCTCTCTCCTCTGGAGCCTCTGCAGAGTAATTTTTCCCCTCTCCTTCTTCCTCCTCAGGGCCACTGCCCACTTGGGTTTGTGGTTTGGAATCTTCCAGGAGGGTCCAAGGCCTTACATCCTTTACACTTCCAGAGGGGCCCTCCCTAGAGTTGTCTGAAAGTGGTGCTAGCCAGCATATTTCCTCATAACAAAACAGGGTTGTCACAAGATCCTGCCTTGTGCATCTCCTCTTCACAGAAAGCCCCCTCTCCTTGCAGAAAACTTTCAGCTCCTTCACAGTATGGGTGTTTAGGTGCTAGAAATTAATTTCCATTCTGGCATGGCTTCACAGGTGCAACAACCACACAGGATTCCATGTTGATCAAAATGAAGCAGGAGCAAGAAGAAAAATGATCAATTGAGATAAAAAAGAGAAACAGTATGTTGGTTCGTAATGGTCTGCGATAAGGAAGTAGTGTACTCCAATCACTGTATTTAAAATACAAATACAAGTCCTATCCCCATCGCTGATCACCAATGTTAGAAATTAGGTCTCTAGTTAGCAGTGGTTAACACCCTATCCTTAGTCAGGCTAAGGGAGTCACACAGCTAAGGGAGTCACACAGCTTGGCAGCTTTATAAGAGCAGACTGGCTTATGTCAGAGGCTATGTGTAAAGTGTTTGTGTGCGTGCACTCTCTCTACCTCTCTCTCTCTCTTTCTCTCTCTGTCCAAAAGGATGTCACACCAGTTTAGGAAAAACAGACAATATTTATTCCAGTGAACCAAGACCAAGGCAACAAAAACTCAAAATACACAAGTCAAGATATCACTGTTAAAAGCTTAAGCAAGTTTAGTCCATAGAAATCTATATAAGCATTTGTTTTAGGGCAAAGTACCTTAGATGCATCAAAAATCGAAGATGAGAACAGGCGCAGGGGAGGAGAGGTTCCAGAAAAGCATGTGATGCGTCGGTTCCTTACTGCCAGGGGAGGTGATGCATCGGTTCCTTACTGTTTCCAGGAGGTGATGTGTTGATTCCTTACTGTCAGGCGAGGTGATGCATCGGTTTTTGGACATGCAGCCTCAGTTCTTTACTGTGGTGCAGGGTTGATGAAGAAATTGGTGCCTAGGGACGATGTATTGAAAACCCAGATGCGCTGTGTTGGCCGACAACGGTGAAGCAGGCATTGCATAGATTCTGCAGCAGTGGTGCACGTGCTGCATTGATTCTGCAGTGGCGGTGCAGGTGCTGTGTCAGATTTTCTCCATAAGAGCACCAAAGCTCACTTCAGAGGGTCCGTTGGCTGGATTTGGCCCCACTTGCCAGGTCAGGACTCTCAACAAAAAAGCCCCAGTGCTGGCAGGTGAAGTCTTTGATGCCCTGAGATTTCTTAACAGGGGCTAGGCTCAACTCAAGTCCAGTCCTTTCACTCCCAGGACAGAAGCAGGAAGCAGCACTTCAGAACCACAAAGCAACAGGCAGAGTGGCAGTCCCTCCAACAGCATCCAGCTCTTCTTCCTGGCAGAATGTCCTCAGTCCAGAAGTGCTCTAGATATGTGGTGTCAGAAGTCCAGTACTAATACTAATTTCTGTCTTTGAAGAGGCAAACTTCAAGGAGAAGTCTTTGTAGTGCATAACACCCTTCCTTTCCGTGCCCTGGCCACATACACACTCCAGTCGGTTGTAGACTGCTTTGTGTGAGGACAGGCGCAGCCCTATTCAGGTGCATGTGTCAGCTCCTCACACCACTCTAGCTCAGGAAGACCCATCAGCCTGGAGCCATCAACATATGCAGGGCACACCTCAGCTCCCTTTGTGTGACTGTCTAGATTGAATGCATAAACAGACCAACTGTCATCCTGACCCAGACGTGTATTCAGCAGACAGGCAGAGGCACAGAATGGTTAAGCAAGAAAAAAAACACTTTCTAAAAGTGGCATTTTCAAACTTCCAGTTTATAAGCCAACTTCACCAAAAGATCCATTTTTAAATTGTGAGTTCAGACACCCCAAACTCCATATCTCTATCTGCTCCCAATGGGGAATTACACCTAACAGATATTTCTGTCACAAACCACTCACCTGAATTTCCCAGTTCGTTCTGATGTGGTGAGTATGGCCCCAACCCCCTGTAGGGCCTGCCCGTGATTGCAGTGATTCTTTTAGCTAAGTGCTACACCTGGCAAGGCCCCAAAGTGAAGCACAGTTTGGGAGAGAAAGAGAGAAAAAAATTAACCACTCAGGTCCCAGCACTCCTTCTTATCAAGGCAGGGATGAGTGGCCAGGATGTGTTGGAATGGGCATTGTGTCCCCTTGGTTAGCAGGACTCCAGCATGGTAATAAGTCTGTAAAAAGAGGCACAATTAGTATACTAGCATGTAGACTGTTCTAATAACAGCTTTGATTTTATGCCACAAAACTTAACATGTCAAAGGACATACAGGTTAGAATACCAAAAACTTTAACAGGGGATTTCATTGCACATAATGGCTTTTGTCCCATACAGCACACAGAGCGAACACAGTTCTCAAATATAATATACTTTAGTTTTCCACCAATTCTGGAGCTCCTGTTTCTTCACAGCAGCCAAGAAATTCTTGGTTAGCAATAATGATCAGTTCTTTTTTTAAACATATAAAATCAACTGTTCAAGAGTAAATTTTTGCAAACAACACAAAACAGTAAATTAAAGCACTCCCGGTTTCTGGTACTACTCATCCTTTCTTGCAAGAATTTCATCAAAAGATTATTGTCCATTATGCAGTCAATAGTTTTTGCTAAAAAGGACCAAATAAGCCATACCGTGTTTGTGCTGGGTAGTTGTTCATCAAACCTCGTACAATTTGAGTCTACGTATTCCTTACAACTGAGTTGTTGTCCCTTTACCTTTTTCCATGACTCCATGAAATGCATGAATACCTCAGTTCATAAACATTACAAGCACATCCCATTGTATTGCAGCATTGCGCATGAGCATGCTGTAGCAAGAAGGAGTAGGGTTGCGGCAATTTCAAGGGTATCCCCATGTTACTCAGTTGGAGAGATAGGTCTTGCAGTAATGAAAAATAAAATTAGTAGTATTGACATGTAAAACACATCAGTACATGTCCTACCTTTTAAATACACTGCACCCTGCCCATGAGGCTGCCTAGGGCCTACATTGGGAGTGATTTGCAGATAATATAAGGGAAGATTTGGTCGTGGCAAGTGGGGGCACTTGCCAGGTTGACATGTCAAGTTGACAGTTTCAACTGCACACACAAGCACTTCAATGGCAGGCCTGAGACATGTTTGCAAGGCTACTCAAGTTGGTGGCACAATCAGTGATACAAGCACACTAGCAGCCTTTAAGTTACAGGCCCTGGGCATACCAGGCACTATACTAGGGACTTACTAGGAAACCAAATATGCCATTCATGGGGTAAACCAATCACCAATACATTTTAGACAGAAAGCATGTGCGTATTAGCAGAGGTTAGCAGTGGTGAAGTGCAAGAGTCCTAAAGCCAACAAAATCAAGTCAGAAAAAATAGGCGGAAGAAGGCAAAACATTCAAAATAGGAGGAAAAAGGCCAGGTCCAACAGTGTGAATTTAGTATTTCATTTAAACTTTAAAACAATAGTTTACACTTCCTATTTTTAAATTAAGAAGAGGTTTAAAATAAAGTTACTAGTGTTGTAACCTTTGTTCTTTATAGTACATTTGAAATATATAAAATGAATTTGCATTAATATTTAACATAAACATATTTTTAATATTGTTTGAGTTAAATCAAAATTTGTATTTTCCATAACTTATCATAGTGAAAGTCCTTCTTGTGAAGTATAGGATCATGTTTTAAATAATACCTAGAAAAAGTTATTCCAAATGGTAAAGAGAGACAAACAAGAAACAAAAGGAGGGGATTCAGGCAGGATATGATTCATCCTCTTGAGAGTTATACACTTCTCCTCTTTCTCAGAAGAGGAAATCCCCTCCATGATCGTCAGTAAATGAGTGTTGTCCTATTGAACAGTTGTTGTTATAAACAATGGGCTCTGCAAATGGTGAGCCTATGCGGACATGTTGCTCTGCTGTAAGATCCTGAAGACCCGTGGTATTTCTCGTGGAATGACACAATTGAACACCTATTGCTTGCTTATTATTTTCTCTTGCAAAAAAATAATTTGTGAAGCATTTCTCTGTATTTTCTGTATGTTTAGCAATTTCATGAAGCTGGCAAAGGTTTTACAGTTTTGAAAAAATCTTGACATTTTCTACAAGTCGAATTGCTATCATTAGAAATATGTAAATGCCCTTTGTAGCTCACATGCTTATGGTACAGGGGTCAGAAATATAAATTGCTTTGGAAAGTCAAAGGTTTTTCACAACTGGGTCAAGTGTAGTCCGCCAATAGCGGCATTTGGTCAAAGTTTTCCTCCTCGCAGCCAGTTTTGTAATAAAAACAGTTTGATAGTGGATCCAAATGTGTGGCAGCAAAACATTCTTTGTTTAGTGCATTAGTGCATATAAGTTCCTTAAATTATTTAAAAACCTTTGTTCTCAAGTCACAATTTTTTTTTATGTAGCCCTCTTGTGCTACATCTGGAGTACATTTCAGACCACTGTGGTATTCACAAATTATTTCATGGCTCTTCACTGTAAACTGTGTCACAGATTCACAGAAATGGACATGTATTATTTTTTCATACCCTATATTAGTCATAATGCCCATTTACACATGCATAGAAGTGACATAGAGGTAGAATTGCATTAAAACATTTTATTTTATTCCATAGAAAAAATCCATCCTCATCAATTTCTTTCCCTTTGTACACCTATCCCGGACAAAGATTTGTTAGTGCTCATAAAAGGATTATAAACCCAAGGTAGGCAGAATCTTTTCAAATGTTTATTAACTTTCCAATGTATTCTCCTGGAACATCAACACCACAGATCTGTCAAGCAGGTTTGGTCACACAATGTTTCAATACTTAAAGTATAACATTAGCAATAATTTACATTGTTTAATGCCACATATTTATTTTCTACATTAATAAATATATAATTTAGAATTTCTTTGCAATCCCATAAGTATTTGCATTTTAGTGTTTAACACAAGTAGTTTAATTTAATAGTTGTTTCCATGTATTAGATATTTAGTCAAACGTTTAGTCACACAAATAACATTTTACAAAATTTGTATTGTTAGAAAAAGAGAGGAGGGGGCAGAAACATTTATTATTAGTTTTACTAATTACAGTTTTAACTTTGATAACAAAAGTTACTTTTAAACATTGCCTATATTGTTTTAATGAAATGTTTTTGCACTTTAGAAATCAATGCACATTTTTATTTGTAAGAAAAGTCAATTAGCATTATTTTATTACTGTATTCCATGCATAATTGTTTATCGTATTCTGTATTTTGAAACAAATATATAAATTATTTAGAAAAAGATACCTAATATATTTAAAAGAAAACAAAAAAGATTGTAATTCTTTTCGCATAAAGCCACTGTAAGCTTTTTTTTAAATTTTATTTCGCTATTTTTTTCAGTACTGGTTATAGTATTTTGGCTGCACCATTTTCCAGCCGGTGTGTAGAGATGCAGATCTAGATTCTGGATTCTTTTGATGAGACATGATTTCTTTATTTTGCAGTTATCAATATTTAGGTAGCTTACCAATATAGCTTGTAGTTATATGAACTTTAAGTTGTTTTCTGCATTTTCCAATTTAGCATTTATATTATGTTAACTCATATGATGCTAAATCTTATTGGAGGTTTGAAGAAGTGTTTGTTCATACTTTCATTTATGTATTTGGTTTCTGTGGTATTGGAAATGAGCAGCAGTAGTATATTGTGGATTAGGTAGTATTCATGATTCCTTTTTATCAGAGGGTTTATGCTTGTCATTTGTTTTACTTTTTACAGTTGCAGATGAAGTTGGATTCCTGTTGGGGTTGCTTTCCTTTATAGTTTTGTCTCTGTTATGGATGTTCTATATTTCTGAATGTTTTTCTTCTAGTTTTGGGGACTTTGGACTTTTAAAAAACATTTTTCAAGGGCATGATTGCACTATTTTAATGTTGTCATATTTGTAACACTGTTTCTATATTATAGACATACTTTTTGGCTATTTTTTACAGATTAATTTTTTATCTACTGGTTTGCTGGAGGAGAGTCATAAGTGGATGTTGCATATCATCAAATCTGTAAATAATTTTATATTTTGTTACGTATTTGAGACATTTGAATCTTATGAATAATTGGTTTAACTAGATATGGTATGTTTAAAAAAACTGAAATAATGGTATTTGTGGTGTATATATTTAAACTGTATTGTACTGTTTATTTTGTAGGTTATAGTATATTGTCTTGCTTATTTTATAGGTTTCTATATTTCCTACTTGTTTTATTGTTGTTTATTTAATATCTTTATATTTCCCATAGTAGCATTTATTTTTATTTTCGATGTATTATGTTTATGTATTATTTTTGTAATGTGTAAATCAGTTAATGGACATTTTACTTTACAGCCTTGTAAAGTCAGTTTTTTTCCCCATCAGTGTTTTTAGAGTTGGGTTTACGCTATTATTTCAAAGTAGCCCACACCTTTAAGATTTTCAAACATTAGAATTTTTCAAATAGCATGACTTTTTTGGCTTAACTATTTTGAGTGGCAAGAACACACTCATTGCCACACCCTAGTGCATTGTTTTTCACAAAGTATGGCACTCTAGGCAAATACAATTTATATGTAAGCCAGCACTGGTCCTGATCCAATAGAAGCAGCCCAGTCCAAACTACCAAACCGTTTTCTACCTAGATGGGACCACAGGCAGCACTGGATGGATTTAAACTTTCTGAGGTCTTATCATTGAGGTATAGCCTGAGTTCTGTAGGCATTGGATCCACACCTGTGCTTATCTGTCAAATGCAGAGCATCTACTGCAACAAGAAAATAGTGACGGATGGAACGCTTAAGTTATTGTAAACCACTGTCAAGCCCTCGGGCCACATCAAAGGCCTTCATTTTTCATGCATTAAGACACTCTAGACCAAGACCAGACATATGCAAAATGGTCTTTGGTGCTGATCCAATAGAAACAGTCCTCCCCAAACTTCCAGACTCGGTCCTTTCCAGACAGAAACAAAAGCTACCCCAGAATATTTTTGACCTACTTATATGTTGTCAGTGACTTATAGCTTGCGTCCTGTAAGCACACTGAGAATGGGACCCACACCTGGGCTTCTTCATCAACTTTACGGCATCTAATGCCGCAAACAAAAAGTGATGGATGGAAAACTTGAATTAATCTCAAGCACTGGCAATCACTCAGGACCGCATTCCGATCTGTAAAGTTTTGTCTACTATGCTGCAACCAATCTGGAGTTACTTGTTTTCCAGTTCACAGGGGACCTGGTTTGGCAGTTCAGACTGCACTGGTCCTATTGAATCAGGACCAAAGTTGATATGCATATGGCTGATTCTTATCTAGGGTGGCATGATGGGCACAAAAACAATGGAATGAAATGAGGCCATGAGTAATTTACCAGTGGCTGAGATTAATTCAAGCATCAAATCCATCAGTTTTTCTAAAAAAAAAATCTTCAATATTTTCAGGGCGTAGAGTATTTACTAAGGATCGTTTTAGTGTAGTTCTTGGCAATTCTATTATTTCTAGGTACCTCTACAAATTGGCAACATTTTGCCTAAAGTCCGCTGACAACAGCTGTGCCACCCTTTACATCAAAATTCATGTTTTTTTCCTTTTTATTGTTCTGTTGCATACATTCCACCTTGGGATGTGGACGCATTCTTGTACCCAGACTGAATGTGACCACTCAGGTAACCTCAAAGTAATCTAACAGTGGGGAGAAATGTTCTTCATTGTTTTTGTAATAGGTTAGATGTGTTAAGTCACAATGTGCATATTTTGTTGCTGGAACAAAAGCGAATTGGACAAGCTTTGATTTTTTATTTTTCTTTGAATTGGAACTTGCTGTTAGGAGATTAGTCTATAATGAAAGTTAATTTTTTCGTTTTTCTTTTTTTGCCAAAGTAGGCTGGTTATAATGGAAATCCCATTTTTTATTTGGCTTTCTGTAAGTCATTATATGTGTGAGATTTTTTGTTTGGAAGAAGGGCATATATTAGTGTAAAGCTGTTTTCTAGGTATTGAAAAATACTTTGGTAAAGTAGGTGGGCACGATTTGATAGTGTTATCCAATAACCATGTTTGAGATTGCATTGAGTTTGTTTGTTACTTTATTACTTGAACACGAGGATTCTTTTGGCATGTACATTATTATCATACAGTATAAATTGTGGGTTAATTCAGTTGTCGTAAGAACTGGAAATTAATATTGCCTGTTGCTGATGTTTTCTTTTACAGGTAATTATTGTTTTCAGATTTGCAATGGGGGCATTTGTCCAAATAGGCAATGGGATATTTGTGGAGCACATTCTTCATAACATAGTGCTACTGGCTGCTGTAGATGCTTTTTATTTTAAACCATTTACTACATTTCACTCCATGTTTTGAAGGTAGATGCTGTTCTCCCTGTTTTTATGGAGTCAAAAACTGTAGTTGCTCTTCCATAGCACTGGTTTGAGTAATACGTAATTCTCTCACAGTGTGTTCTTTCTTTAATGATGTTTTCATGGGAATACATGTAATCCAGATATTTCAAGAGATATTTCTCTTTTGTCGAGTTATTTTAGATAGGTTCATTTGTGGTCATTTTTAAATCTGTTGGTGGTATATTAAAAATACCAAGTATTAGAATGTATATATTTTTGCTTTACATTTTAAGCACATATGTTTGAAAATAAGCATTAATTTCTACCTAATTGGTTTTGCTCCAACTAAGTCATGTACATATAGTTGAAATAAAGTAGGCATACATTTGTTCAGAAATAGTTTATCAATATATTTTGAACTGCAGCGTTACTTATTTTAGAATTTGTTTTGTATTACTAATGTTAGGAAATGTAACTTACTGCAAAGCTGTGCCTAGTTGTTTTTCCTCTTCTGAAGTAATGGTTTCTGCGTCATATCATCCCTACGTGGATAGAGTTTGGTTGACTGACCATTTTTACTTTGAATTTCAGAGATTAGGTAATTTATTCACATATTAGATGTTAGGTTTAAATGAATATGTTTTATTATGTGTTGATTTTTTTACTATGTGTAAATGTTGTGTAAGATTATAATTCTTTGCTTTAAGGCACATGAGGTCGTAGTTCTATGCTTATACTTTGTAATTTGTGCTTGAAGTGTGAAATTGAAATTGGCTTTTTTTAAATGAAGCAAGACTACATCATTCAAAATGTAGCATATTACTAATACATCCCAGCAATGCCATGGACGTGTCTCATAAACTGCTGTAATTTTATAAACATTTTACTCAACTTGTTTTATAAACATGTATTTAATCAATATTTGGTACACTGTATTTTTGTGTTTGAGATAGGGGCCATGTGAATTCAAATCTTCTATAATGAGATATTTTGTTGGACAACATTTTTCCCACAGTCCTTTGATGTCAATAGTTGTGCTGTAGACATTGCTGTTAGTTATACTATGTGTATTAGAAGTCCATATGTTTCTATCACAATATTGTTTGTTTTCAATTTTATGACATACAAGAGTCCTATCTATTCTCTCTTCCTCCCAGTCAACCTCTCATTTCTCTTATTGCCTCCCTCTCAACTGCTCACTCACAGCTCTGTAGCTCCAGCAACGTGAGACGCCCTCTCCACTGGCTGGAGTTCTGCTTGCATTGACAGCTTGAGCTGCAGGGGCACAGGAGGAGGGCTCTAGCTCCCTCACTGCACAGTTGTTTTAGGGAATGAATAGGCAGCCTCTTCTGCACTGAATGCTGCCTCTCCAGAGCCCAGCGTACAAGGATACGCCAATCTATAATAGCCCACCATTTGCAAATGTGTCATTCTCATCCAGGGATGTCTGCTGTTTCCTGTGAAAGCTTTGCTTGGATGTGTTGTGGCTTTCCCACTTAAATATAGATGTGCTGAGAAGTGCACGTGTTGTGTAATTAAATGTGATTTTCATCATTATAGATCACTTTTTGAGCCTTAGGGCCTTGCTGGACGGGTTAAGAAGGTGCTGTGCATGGCTGTGTCTCTTCCCCTGCTTTGCTTTGTGTGGAATGCTGCTCACTTTAATAACATTTTATTTTAGCAGTGCCAATAACTTGAGGTTTGTTAACTTAACTATGCACATTTTGTCTTTCAGTGGTGATTATTACGTGACCCTACTTCTCCACATCTATGTGAGTGTGTACCCCTTGACTAATGTAATAACTTAATTGTGGTGGGTTCCTCATCCCACTTTGTGTTATGCCTTGACTGCAGTGAGTTTATCTCTGTGCTATGGTGATAGACTACATACAGTAAAAAACATTTTTTTAAGTTATGAGGCTCTCATCGAGCAATGTGCCTTTCTATCTGTGTGTGTTTCCCCTCCTTTAAGGAGAATTGTATATGAGACTGCACCTCTTAAATCTCTGTCACATGCTTTGGAGTTTGCCAGACCCTGTTTGGGGGCTACAGGGCAGACAGGGTCTTCTGGGCCATAATTGTGGTGGTTTCTGTCATTTGCCAGTGGTGCCTTGAGGTCTGTCCTACATGGCTGTGCAAACTGAACCAAGTACACCCCTACTACACTTGACTCTCAGGGTAGGAAAGCAAGCAGTCAAAAGCTTCTCAGAGATGTAATGTGGGAGGCAAGATCTAAAAGTGCAAGACACAAAAATAGACACAATAACATACTGTCCAGCCTATTGCTTAAGCAAAAAGAAAGAACTCTAATCTCACAGTAAAATGAGATACTGCAATACATTTAGGATATAGATGCACAGATGCAAACTCCTGTACAATTCTTAGTGAAGCGCTACACCTCCCTACATTGCCTTCCCTCTGTCCAGGGAGTTCTCATAATATCTTGGAGACTGGTATAAAACCAGGCATAAGCACTGTTTAGGCACAAGTGCTGTTAACGCTGGATCACCCCACTTGCTAATGCTTAGATTGGTTCAACAGTTCTTGCCACAAAGAAGTCGCACGAGTAAAAGTCTAGTGTCCTTACAGCAGATTTACTTCTGTACATTCAGTCTTTTAGTTTTCTCATGGTTAAGCAGCACTTTACCTGCTTGATGGAAATGTGGCTCTTGAAGCACTGCTGGGTGTATTCTGAAAACGAGTGCCTGTAGCAAGGGTTTCAATGAAGAGGGACCATAGAGGCGGCCCCAATAGAAACATGGATCACTGGTCGGGTAATAGAGTGGAAGGCCACTGAGTACTCAGCTTCAACAGTTGTAGCTTCCCGGTACGGTTTGAAGCAGGTGTTAATTGATGCCATTTTTGACCCCCAGGTCAGATCAGGGCTTACACATCCCTGGGGATGACAGCTTCTCTTGTGCAGCCACCCCAATGATGCAGAGCAGCAACACCAGTCCGCTGGGCCTGCTGCAGCGGTGCTGGAGACACCATCTTACTTTCATTGAATGTCCATGGACAGTCTGCAGTGGAAACTACTCCGGACGACCCCTCGTAACACAGGTAAGTTCCTGTATTCGCTCCTACAGGTAGTCAGCTTCTCTGGTTGTCCCTCCCTCTTAATATTCAGAGAGCTTTTCCACATGGACAGTCCCTCTCTAAGCAGGAAAGCAGGCTACTAGGCCCTAGGCATACCTTCAGCTTCTCCAGAAGGTTACACACTTCAGTTTATGTCCTGGCTCTGGGAGAATGACTCTCAACAGGGACCAGCCATGGCCACACAACAGTTGTTAAAGTAATCTGCAGGACACTCCCTTCCTTGGTCAACAAAACGTAGGAATGGAACAAAGTGGGGTGGTTTGAATCCCCCTATTAAACTGTTTTTCTAGACAGGAGATGTAGATCCACTGTGTATGGCTTTGGAACTGGTTTGAGGTGGCTCTTTTTGAAATGTCATTTTCTAGTGTCAGTACCCATTGTATAATTGTGCCCATTTTGACATATTTGGTGGCTGAAGTACTTGACAACAGACAGTACTTTCAGGAAGGGGCGGCTCACATCGCATGGGGCGGCAGCGCGGGGGGAGGGGAAAATGAATATTATAACAAAAAAACGTACCTGAAGCCACCGCCACCACCACCGCTCAGCTCCTTTTTGCTTTGCCGCAGGCACAGGCTCCCAGCCTGCCCTGCGGCCAATCTGAACGCTGTTGTCATGCCACTGACAGCATGACAGCAGCATTCCGATTGGTCAGAGCACCAATCCAGGGCGCTCCAAGGCAGACTGGGAGAGTCTGCCTTCTCTTTCCAACACAGCACTGCTGTGCCAGGTTGGACAGAGCTTAGTGTGCATATATGTTTGACCGGCCTAAGACGTAGTTTGTTATTGTTGTATTACAAAAGTTTGGCTGCTGCTGGTGGGGGGCGACGCTCCTCCGCCCTAGCGGAGGAGCCACCCCTGCTTTCAGGTTATGATAATACATTTGCAGGTAAGGCAGAATCTAGACATATGATACACAATCAAATATATTTATCAAAAAAGGAATTTAATGACAAATTGAAGCATTTTTCGAGAAAATTGCATACTTTTTCCTGGGACTGCTGAGCTTAATTATGCAGACTGGAAAATACGCATTTGGTAACAGAGGGAGGATATTTTCAGAAATTAGGAGCTAGTTTCTGATAAATAATCAATTGTTTTCCTGCTTTGCTCCAGTGTCCTAGTGTTGATGGTTTTTCTTTGGGGACAGAGGGCACATACTGCTGTGGCTTTTATTTCATCCTGGCGGAGGTATTTCAAATCACAGAAAAATGATGGTTCGCCCGAGAACTGACTCATTTAGTGGCACATAAATCAGCCACTAGGAACACGATTACTAGAGCAATTAATGCAAGTTCAGTATTTACAGTAGCAACAACTAAAGTGTCCCCCAATACAAAACAATTAGCTACCCTCAATAGATTTAGCATATTTTTAATCATAGTAGCGCACAAACAAATACATTTGCAAATACAAAACTGCTCAGTGTCCACAGTGATCGCAAAAAGAAAAGAAATCAACAGGATTGCAAGCATTATAAAAAAAACAATGAAATGGATTGTGCATTTTTTGCCGAAATGAAAATGACGCTGAGGGAGCGGTGGGCATGAAGCGAACAGGCAATTGTGTGCTACAGAATAAAATAAATGAGCAAAAATCACTTTCTGTAAAGAAGTGGAGAAAATCAGCACCCTTTCCTTAAATTAATGTATGTGTAAAAGTGTTATGCCCCTATGTCAGAAGGCCATATAGAAATCACATTCAAGAGACTAGGGTTGGGAGGCAGAAAGGCTGGCATGAGGCTAAGAAATAAATGTATCCTATAAGAATGAGCAAGTTTAAAGGAAATCAATGGATGGACACAAAAATGTAAAGCACATCGTCTATATCACTTTCCCAAATGAATATATGTGCCAAGAATATTAGACCCCTATCTTGGTTACAATAAGACTAACTTCATTTTTAAACCAGCATTTTTGTGAATATACCTTTGTCCTTTCTTGTTCTTTTATATGTACATTACTGTTGATGTTACCTGTTGTTTTTGTGATCACTGGGGACATTATGCACTTTTGCATATACAACTTTCTCTTTGTGCACTGTTGTGATTAAATAGAATTCTGAACCTATTTAGGTTAGCTAATCTTTTACATTGAATGCCACAGTAATTGTTACTACTGTAAATACAGAACTGTCTTCCATTAGATACATGTAGTAATAGAGTTACTTTTGATTGCCTAAGTACCACTAAATGAGTCCTCAGTGAACCATTATTTTTCTATGATTAGTATTACTCAGGTTCCCTTTGGCATATTGGTTGACTTTGTATATCTTTTTTGGTGAAGAAATATGATTATTTATACTGATTATGGATCTTTTTAATAGTTTGGCAGATAGGAAATTCTGTCACAAACATGGCGTTGTCCGAACCGCAGTACTGCAAGTGTATTATAGCTTGTGGCACTCGTAATACTTTATATGGGATACCCCATCACATTATGTCTGAGTTTGCAGAGTTCTACTACGCGGAACTCCATGAACTATGGAAAAAAACTCTGCTGCGCTACGTGGAGTTCCACGAGCGGCGGAGTTTGGTTAAGTTGTGCTGATTTCCAGAACCAGGAGTTTCTCCCACGTTGTAAAATCAGAGCGGACAACATCATGCGGAGCGTCACATGGTGCTAACTACTTTCTGCCACTCAAGAAGATTTTCTACTCGAGCTGCAGCTTTCTCAACAAGAGAGGCAGCTTTCTCATCGGAGCGGTCACAGCCTACCGTGACCGTTCGCGTTCAGAAATCCCACTCACCAACTTAGCAATTTCTCTCACTCGCAAACTTAACGTGTGTGAGCGAAAGGAAAAATGTTTTTCAGAACTCTGCGCTCCAGGAGGAATGTAGAAAACTTTGCAAACTCCACCGGCAGAGCAAAAGTCTTCGCCCACCCCTAATCGTAATACAGAAGACGGGAGAGTCATCACATTTGTGACAGAGTAACCCCATCAACCAAGCTCTAAATCAGGCCCTTAGTTCTGTGTAGCTTTTATTATTTTTTTTCACTGTCTCTTTTAAAATGTAATTGTCAGCGATAAAGTATGATGATAGTTTACTCAGAAAGGGCAGGATAAAAACATGCAATGAAAGGAAATGTAAGAAAACCTTATAAACGTTTTCAACAAATAAAAAGCTATGTCAAATTACATCCGCCGATTTTTCAAAGCTGTTTCTAATAGCCATAACTCTTTAGTCTTCTTTTAGACAAAAATGTGTTGAATGATACTCTGTTTCAATACTGTTTTCTTGTCACTTTTCAAAGTTTTCTTGTAGACAGTGAAGTGCAAATGTTCATGCTGAGGGTCAGGATTACTTGTTGCATCATCAACAGTCTTGCTTTATTTCATTAGTTGCCATTCAGAATCTTTGGCTTTGTAACCAACCAATTTATGTACAAATATTGGGCCGTAAATGCATAGTTTTATCCACCTTTAGCAATTTTTGAGAAACGAAACACTGAACTCCACCATAATAAACATGGCTCTCTCATTCTGACCACTTTTTGTGGGCATTCTGTACAAGGCAATTACGCCCAACCTTTGTTAGACTTCACCAGTTCCCATTGTTTATGCCTGCTCTTGGTTGTCGCCCACCTCTGCATTATGAACTTTACGCGGGTGCACCAACCTCTGGAGCAGCTTAAGGGCATTTTGCCGCTCCAGGCATGAAAACCTGCCTTTACTATTGGTTGCTCCTATGATTGAAATGGAGCTTTTGACACATTGGGTTCTCCCTGGCCAAAATTACTTGAATCACCGCCTACCTGAACTGAAATAGCTGCAATGGAAATCCTGCAATGGAGTAACAGTTTTGAAGTCCTTCAGGACCAGAGGTTTTTAAAAAAAAAAATTAGCACAGTAGTCAAAATGGATCTTTTCGAGCCCTTGAGTTTGTGCTAAGGCTTAATGATTGATGAAGTGCCATGAAAGATACGAATAGCTTGCCAATAATGTGGGAAATTCATCCTACTCGAGGCATGTGGCTTGATTTTTCACAGGAATAAGGTGATTTCAAGTACATTAACAATCAAAATGGCAGTGAAGTGGGGCAGCTGCAATGCTTAATTTGAGCCGGGGCTGCCGGTGCTCAGCACTGAGACTTCGTTGTCAACACCGGCACTTATGACAGTCTGGCACTTGTTGGCAGTCTATCTTATTTAGACATGAGCACAACAGTTGTTTATTAATTCAAAATTAATTAAAAATGATGAACACCTGCCACCCGAGCCATTCTTAAAGCTTTGGGGTCCAGCAATAGTCTGAATTCTCATACTTGTAGGAGTGTGGTGATTAGTAGTTGTGTTGGTCTGTCGCTGTCAGCGCTGGCATGGACAATGGGTGGTGCAAGCTGCAGTTGCTTCCTGATGAGGGCCCTGGCACATATTCATTTTTTTACAAATTAGGCGCTATGAAGTTTTGAACCAGTTTTTCCACTCAAACTTTCCCCAGGGTTTTGTTGATGGAACTGTGCGTGTTCAGAATCTTATCATTACAAAAAGTTATGAAACTGTTTGTTTTTTTCCTTGAAGAAAGAACTGATTCTAACAGGAACCATAATTCAATGTCAGTCCATCCAGAGGCAGCTAATGGAACTGTTGTGTTGGCACAGGCTCCTCTCTCCACAAGCTGGTAGGGAAACCAAAGTTTGCCTTGGCAGGGTACCTGACAGGGGAAACAGGCTATGTTTTCGGCTGCCTGAATAGTCCAAAAGAGACTTTGTGTATGAGTTTTTCACTTTCATGATCATTTGAGCCTGAGGTTGCTCTGTGATGACGTTGCGGGCTGCGACCTTAGACTCAGTGGTGGAACAAGATTGCTTTTGGTCCTTCTACCCTCCTTTCCTCATATGATGTGATAAGCAGGACTTCAAGTTCCAAAATGCAAAGAAAAAACATGGATATAAGAGTCACGCATGCAAAAATAAAAACAAATTGCTGCGATACTGCAGTTGAATACATTCAGTAAACACGCAAAGAGGTCCTCGCTAGCAGCGTGCCAGCAATGGAGGAGCTAAAGAGGGTCTGTCTGAGTGACTGGGCCTGCACCTATATCCCTTCTCCTTGGTTTCGGTTTCCTTGGGCACCTGTATGTTGTGCAGCGGACATATGATGAGTGTGTAAATCTTTTAGGCACCAAGAAACAGGCAGGACTCCATCATCTAGAGCTTTCATGCAGGCATTAAGAAGCAGACTCAGCTGTGGACTAGATTGGCAATGGTAGGTGCCAGCTATCATTAGGAGGGAAGCATGAATGCCCCTCTGATAATTAAAAGCCGGTTACCTACCAGAAACCCACTCCCCCACAGATAAACCTCAGTGTGCACAGCAGGTCTTGCTCTTTGGTTGTGTGCTGTGTTTTATCGGGTCATAACAGCCCATGCACAGTTTTTATTAGAAAGTGCCAGCCGCCACTATCATTTGGATGGTAACTCACTAAATTAAGATGGCCAAATCCTGCCAAGCCCACCAGCCCCCTACTGGCCCCCGTTGGTACAGCTTTCAGTTCACTGAGGTCATTGATGCCTGTAAGACAAGTGCAGTGGATGGGATGTGGACAAAGAAGAAACATGTTTGCAAAGGACCAGGGTCAGGCACATGTGAGTAACAACAATGACATTGGTACACCAAAGGCTGAGGGACAAGTAACTTTGTGGGCCCTCTTAGTAGCCGAATACCATGGCCCACGCCTGTACCTTGTGGGGGGGAGGTGATAAGAAACCTGTAAGTTACCTTCGGCATTAGTCTCCCCTTGACCACACAGGAATCTGCCATCTTCCCTTCCTGCTCCGAACATCTTCACAGGTTGTAAAGTGATGCCCGGCCGAACAGGAGGGAGTACAACTTGCAACCGCTGCCTCTATAGGACGGTGACTTGATTACAGAAATGTTCTATTCTCTGGTTTCCCCAAGACCTTTATTGATGGTCTACTGATAAATCAATGGTGCTATACTGACAACTGATGTTCACAGACACATCCACACCGAACCCATTCCCAGGAAACTCCCCTGGCTGCCTAATCTACCTAGAGTGGACTCCAAAACCCTCAGAACCAGATTTAGCATGGGTGGCACCAGGGGTTGCATTGTTGGCCAGTTTTGAGTCACTCTTGCGTGCCTTTTTTAACGGTAAGTCGTCAAAGTGCTTTGATACTTGTGAGTCCCAATGCAAAACATTAGTAAATATTGCTTTGTGACTATCAATTGATAGAGCGCCTACAGTACAGCTCCTTGTGTCCTAAACTGAGGTCTTCAGTGGTAGATTAGGGCCCTGTGATCTGCTGCAGTCTTCTGCCTTTTCAAATCCCCCACCTAGAAGTAGACCTGGTGGCAGGTGAGTCTTTGTCCTTGGACTTGACCCAGTGCTTAATTTGTAAATAAAAACGTGCCGTGCCCTAAACCCTCCTCTTAATCACGCGGCTGCTGCAATTAAATGTGGGAACTTGGAATACTGAGGCGGCGTAATCCTGAGGCTATCTCGGGCCTCTTCAATCCATTTACAGCCACTCCCCTGCCCCTTCTGCTCACGCTTACAGCTTTCTAATTTCTCCCTTTGTGACGCTTTTTCGTTTTTCCCGTCCTCCGTCTTTCCCATATGTGTCTTTTGCTCGCAGCAAATGCTTTAGGCAGAAGAATAAGCCCTGTCCCTCAAAAATAAGTGCTGGTGCTCAGCACCGGAAACAACAAGCACAAATTAGGCACTGACTTGACCCCTGATACACCCCTTCCAGGGCTTTGAAATGGAAAAAAAGAAGTGCAGGTACTCTGATTCTGAGAAGTGCCGGCACTTTCCAATGAAAGGTACTACGTTCATCTTGAGAAGTGCAGCTACTCTCCCTCTCAAAAAAAAAAAAAAAAAAGTGCTGGCTCACTTAAAGCACTGACCCCCTTCTAAAAACAATTAGAAAATTCGATTGTATTTTGCCGTGCAGATCCATGAACTTGTGAGTTCGAGGCTCTCCACCATCTAGCGCAACGAATCCCTCATGTGTGTACAAGCGCTATATCGATGATTTTTTTTAGAATAACACAGCAGTAATTCTTACAGACGATGGGTTTACAAGATTCTTACCTAAAATCAACAATTCTGTGTGTTGAGCCGCAAGAAAATGTTTGAGAAATGTAGGACAGAACTCTCGCCTGTCGCCATTATAGGTTTCTTTGATAGATTGTTTGACAAACTGCTGCAGTTAATGCCCACGTTTTCTGGACTCTCAGATTTAAATGAGGTGGACACCGAGGGAACCATCAGCGACGTATTCTGCTTGCCGGACGGTCACGACCACCTCACTTGTGAGACAAATCAGAGATGGCTTCCAGCCACTGCCTGGCGCGGATGATGGCAGCCGGGTTAATGTCTGCTCATTTTACTGAGACGAAGATCCAGTGAATGCCACAAAAGCCATTAAGCTCGCCTTGTCCGTGAGTGTCGGGTCTCAGGCCTCGAGCGCGTGGCTAATGAAACTAAATGATTCCTTTCTGCGCTCGCGCCGCCGGCTCCTGGGCTGCCAGGGAAGCGCGCCAAGCGGTCTCCCTGACACAGCCTTGTGAGTCAAGTGGGCCCCCGAGAAGCGCAATTACTTCAATCGCCTTTTCAATGCAAAACTTTTCTCTTAATGGCGGCTCGGAAGCAGGCCTGGAGGCCCACCCCTCTCAATCCTTCTGTAGGCTTTCAAGATCATTTTGCATTTCCTCGTCTTCGTTGTCACCTATTCATGTTCACAGTGAATGCCAACTACCAGGGCTTTAAATGGAATGAAAAAGGTGGGTGGGCGTGGAACTTGTTTAAAAGGGGTGTGGTCGCGTAACTAGACTCTCTCCCAAGAGGCGTGACCTATGTAATTAAGGGCATGCCCTAAAACGTGGAAACTTAAATCCCCGCTTCACACAGCATGCCTTCCAAACAGTAGTTGGTACCTGTGGGCATTTGGGCCACAGTCACTGATACAATGATTTACACAATACAAAAGGCCATTTATTTAGGACAAGATTGCCTCATATACGTAAACGTTGTATATAGTCAACTTCAAACTCACTTTAAAATCCCACCCTTTGAAACTTCTCCCCAGTCCTCCTTTTCACTCATTCCCTCACTTTGCCTCTGTTCACCGATCTTCCACTTCAATTCACCGACATATCCCCTTTTTAATTTCATCCCCTTCCTGCTTCGGGCATCCCCCACGCTATCATCCTTCTCCTGCTTCTTTCTCCCCCTAGAAAGGTGGCCATGCCCTCATCTGACTCTCCACCCTCCCCCATCTACTGCCATACATACCCCCATCAGCAACCTGCCCTAACTGGCGTTCCCCAACATCCACACTCCAAACACAAAACCCCCCATCTGAATACTCTTCCGTATTTAGGGCGGGTGGGTGGCCAAACTTCCTACCATGCAAAGGGCTGGAGTGGAAGAGGCCGGTCCCTCCCTTCCCCACTCTATATATACTCTACCCCTTATCCACCCCCACGCACCCATCCACCAATCCTGCCATCCTGCACCACTTCCTTTCTCCCGAAAGTTCCCGCGGAGAGACTAGACTGCCTCTGCTCTCCACAGGAACCTCCAATCGCTCAACTGGGAACACTTGGATAAAACAAGCCAGAGTTGTTGGTTGTGCCTAGGCTTGTTAGCACTATCAAAAACATGAGTAATAATAGTGATTTTTTTGCCAATGATTATAATTTTAAACCTTTCCCTTCTGAAGATATAAGATTGTGATTTAAACATTATTAAGAGCCGTGGAAGGGGCAATGGTTTTCAGAGCTTCTCAGTCGCTACTTAGCTTCCCCTAAAACTGCTTTACTTTGGAGTCCCTCACTCTGGTAGACACTCATGTCCTTTCATCCGGAAATAACTTTGAAATCCTCCTGCATATCTCATATATCACATTTTACCTCTTCCACTCATTATTTCACCTTCTCCTTCTGCACCTACTCCCTTTCATCTCCTCGACTTCACCATGCTCTGCAGGGTCGGGCTGGGACAAAAAACTAGGCCCATAAGCAAACCAGAAAGCTAAAAAACCGATCCACTTTTCCAAATCAGGGCCCTTTTTGAATTTGTAAAGGCACGCTGTATGGGTATTTTGCAAGGAATAGGAGACTGGATGCATTTGTGTTTGCTGAACCACCACACACACACATCCCACCCACACACCTATAGCTCTGCATTTTATTTTCATATAGGGTTGTACATAATTTGACAGCTGGGGACCTCCACAGTTTGCCACAATTACAATGTGCACTTTTGTGACTGGCCCTCAGTGCGCTCCGCAGAAGGGCCAAGGATTGGAGGTGAAGATAGTCTGACCACCTTTATGACCCACTGGCAGGCACTGTCACTGCCTTCAGCCTCAACTCCAGAGCTCTCAACCACGCCCCATCATAATCACCCATCTGCACCCTGAACTCACCCAGACACCTGGAGGTGACTCAGTGCACTGTATGCTCTATAAAACTGTTACATGTTTCTTGAGTAAAAGATGAAGGAACACAACATCTGGAAAAAGCAAATAAACTTTGTAAAATAACTAGTTTCAAAGTATTATTTTAAATCCTGACAGGTCCCAGTCCACTTAAAGCCTTGCTAACACCACTGACAGCTCCACAAAGTCTCAGAGGGCCCAAAAGGTTTGGTACTGTGGGAGACCCATTTAAAGTTAAAGCAACTAACATAACTTCAACTGTAACACACTTTATCCATCTCCATCACACCCTGGCAAAGTCCCCATTGGGCTCTGACATTGCCCCATAAGAAACCAGTTCCATCTATTAAATCCAGCAGACTCTCACACTGCCGCAGCATCTGTTTTCTGTTCATAAAATATGCCAGAGTGTAGTTTGTGGAACTGCCAGCCAGATGAACAGCTAGCCATGGCATTATGTATGTATTTATTTGATTTGTAATGCACTAACATGTCGCCATAGCCATTTGGCAGTGCTGGTAGGGAGTTTATACACACATGCAGGGGCCCTTGTAGCCCGTGCGGTACAGAGTTGCCCCCACGCTTCAGGGGGTCCACAGTTCTGACTAAAACATATGGCTATCTATAATACATGGGAGTTTCAGGGGGCCATCACCACTTTTTGCAAGGTCACCCCATCATTTTGTGCTTCACCACTGACAACTTGGGACTCGATGGTACATAGATCTGGGAAGCTCATTCAAGGAAGTCAAGGTAGGAGCCCAGCAATATTAGGTGGACCGTCAAAGAAGATGAGTCCTGCCCTGAAAATGGGCTTATATGAGGGTGGTGGGCCAGACAAAGTATCGTAAGGCCTCCTAGGTTTCTTTCTTTAATAGTTAATTTTTTCCCCTGCAGACACAACATATATAGTGCAGCGTTATATTATGCGTCGATGTTCTGATAATATCATACATTTTAAGGATGACTAGAGTGCGTCTTGATTGACAACAATGCACACATATTTACTCCATCCATTTTATATAGTTTTATTTTCCTTTTACCCATATGGTAAGTACATTATAACAAATGTATAATCCTACAGAGTAGGCTTTCCATTACATTTTCACCTTAGTGTTATCCTCAGTGTTCGGAGAGGAGCATCTATTTATCTTCGGGCTCGCTTTGCCTACCTCCTCCCCATCTATCTGTGACATCAAATGTGCGCAGAAGGGTGACCAGAATGCCCGGGCCGTGCTCTGGGATGCTGCTCCCCAATAAACAATTCCATCTGGTCGCAACAGTGCACAATATCCAAGTGCCACTGATCAATGGAAGGAGTTTGCCTTTGCATCCATACCATTGCCAACCAATGCTTGGCCAATAGTAGAATTTAAGACATACATTTACGGCAGAAGGCTTGTATCTGGGATGTATAGCCGAGCAATGCTATCTGGGGTTCACTGTCCAATTCAACTCTTTGTCATTACACTTATTTTTCCCAAAAAACATTGCCAATAGTTCCGCAGTCTGAGGCATGACCACGACACTTGCATGAATGAAGCAGATCCAAGCCCGCATCGTTTACACGCTAACCCACCCTGTGATCCGAACTTGGATATAAGTTCCTGATTATAGTAGGTTTCATTTAAATATTAAAAATGTATCAATTTGTGTTTATATGTGAATGGGTTGTCTTTCATCTGTGCACTTTAGTAGGACCAGGTTTTGTCTGAGGTCGGCTCTCCCAGAGACCTCTCCCATCAGAGTCGAGCTTTGCCTAATATATTCAGCATTGACTACAACATACCAGCATATAACAAGCATTTGCAATGCAATGGGTCTCGCATTTGCTCGAATTAGAGCTATTAACGTTGTAAACACCTAACTGGACTTTTCTTGCCGCATAACTTGAAATCAAAAGTAAAACAGTTTCACATAAGCAAGCCAATTCACAACACCAGGGCTGTCATGAGGATCAGGGATAAGAAGAGACACAAAAGAAAAAATAAGTTTGCTTGCAGTCAAACGTATTAGCAAAAGTGCAATTAGCAATGTATCAGGGGCCATAGCCAAGATGGTAAAACAACCTCCCCAAGGATGGACAAACGTAAACCATTTACCAATGTCATCAAAGGATTTTTGAAAGGCAAGCCCACGGACGAGTGATAGCAATGGGCGTGAGGTGGGCGTTGTTTCGTGCCAACACGTTGGAAAAGCAGCGCAGACGTGTTGCTACGCTCCACCTAAAAAGGATAGCAAGCCCTTTCGCTCCTCCATGTCTATCTACTTTGTCAACATTTCAACCCCAACTGGAGGTTTGGGAAAATCGTCACACAAAGCTTGGATTTTGGCACAATGTCTAGTATATGTCATTATTCCCAGTGCAGAGAGGCCTTCTTTCTACTTGTATTCCTGTAGTGTTGAGAATGAACCACTAGTAAACAGATCACCCATCCTCTGCAGTCCTACCCTCTTTAATACTTTTGTACACCGTTTGTCCTGAGTGGCAATCAGCCACATGTAGGTACGTTAGAAATTGTGATCTTCTAAATGTGATTCGATGCAAATCCCAATTAGGAAATTGCAATTCCAAATGTAAGAAACTCCATTGAGTTTCTTTTGCCCATCCCAGAAGGTCACAAATAGACTAACCTCATTAATATTAATGAGGTAGGTTGCAATTTGTGATTCATTGGGAATCGCAAAAATCACAGGAATGGTGGCCTGCTGGGGTCAGCAGACCACCATGTCTGTGATTGCTTTTAAATACGGGTTACCATCAACTTTTAATTAGTGGTAAACTGCAAATGTTTTGCGACTGCATTTCAGTCGCAAATCAATCATCCATACCTTTTGGATTCGGTATTAGGAAGGGATGTCCTCAATACTCCCCTTCCTTTTACCGAATCGCAAAGCCAAATTGCGATTCGGTAATAAGTTACTGACTTGCAGTTTGGGCTTTGTACATTCCAAAATGCATTTTTCCAATTGTAAACAGGCCAGTTCTGCAAATCGGCCCATTTGTAACTGGAAAAAAGCTTTGTACACGTGGGCCATAGTGCATTATCTGCCAGAAGTAGCAAGGGGGCATAAGGAGTAGCGAGCCTTTTTAGGGTGGGAAGCCTTAGCCAGGCATAACCAGTACTTCCTACAGTATATCCATTGTGCGTTGTAGGTTGTGAGCGATCCTTAACTCTGCCTAGTAGTTGTATTGTGTGACAGATAGCAAATGCAACTTTAACATGTACCAGTGTAGAAGTAGGATTGATCCAGTATTTAATATAATGTGCCTGTGCAGCTAGTTAGAACAGAGAAAAGTCAGGAACCAGTAGCCCCTCCACCCTCAGTTGTCTCATCAGGATCTCCCAGCACACTTGAGGCTGTCCACCAGTCCATTTCAATGTAAGCAAGACCTTCCTCAGTTGTTAAAAGAAGTGTGGAGACAGCCTGAAAGGAATGTTTAAAAACATTTATAAAAACTGTGGCAAAACAATCATTTTAATGACAGAGACCTTCCACATATTCAAAAGAGGCAATTTCACCCACCTCTCCACCCTGGTTCTAAGGGATTCTAAAGCAACCCCAAAGTTGTTGTGGACTAACTCTGTTGCATCTCTCGTTATATGTTATCCTAAGTATTATAGTCCATCTTCACAGCAAGACAAGGGGAATTCCACAGTTGGGGAAAATACAGTGTCCACCAGCAGGAACATCATTGATTTAGTGCAATTTTCTATGAGTCCGGAGAATCCACGAAATAAAACTACCTCCCTCAGGACAGAGTTCAGATTAAGGGCTGAGTTCTTCACATATAGCCCAACATTATCTGTATAAAGGGTTATTATCAGTGATCTATTGCCAAGTGTTAGCCCATGTTACCCATGACGCTCTTACATATAGCAAGTCAGTGGGTATATGGTCAAGGCGAATAATAATGGAGAGAGGTCAAACCTGTCTGGTTCTCCTATTTATCTGGAATGTTGTACAGTAATCATTGTCAATTCTAACTGTAGCTACTGGAGCAGTATATAGCAGATTTAATATTTTCATAAGGTGCACCCAAGTCCCAGTGATAGCAACACTCTACCCATATATGGTCACTCTATGGTGCTGAACGCCTTTTCTGCATCTAGGTAAAATGCCAACGCTAACAAATTGTGTTTGATCATATGCATTGCCAACACGAGGATGCAGATGTTAAGACCCGTTGACCTCTATGGGAACAATCAGACCTGCTATGGTAATACCAGAAATTGCATTAAAGACTGCAGACTATGTGCCACTGTCTTGGCAAATATTTTGTTATCCTGCATCAGTCTATATGAAGGGAATTCCATGGGATTCCTCCCCTGCTTCAGTAAGACTATTAGTATTTCCTCCCTCATAGATATGGGTAGCGTTCCGTTTTCCAGTGCCTCACTATCTACGTCCAGCAGTCTAGGGACTAGCAAAGTCCACATAGTGTTTATAAAAGTCTGTAGTTAGTCCATCCCAGACTTACTACTGGGCAGCACCATGATAGCTAGTTTGATATCCTCCAAAGTAAGAGGAGAGTTGAGTAGTTCCCTCAACATACCATCCACCGACCCAAAATGATATCCCCAAGATATGTGTCTATTTCTGTATCAGTTTTATCCAAAGACGAGTCATATAGCTTCGTGTAATTCCTCTTAAACATATGACATATGTCATTTGACTCAATTGTTAGTTCACCGTCACTGGTTTTAATACAGCAAATCGGGCCCACTTCACTTTGAGTTCTGGTTAGCCATGTCAGCATTGTACCCAGTCTATCTCCTTCACAATACACACAAGCTCTTGCCTGTTTGACCAGATATAGTATGTCCCTGTCTGCTGGCTCACGAAATTCCACAAATTTGTCATTCAGTCCTGATAGAACAGCCTTATCTTTGATGTTTCAAGGCCCTGCATCAACACATTTAAGTTTCCCTCTAATTTAGCTTGTTGTCCCCAAAATGATTTCAGAATACCTAGGATTTTCAAAATACAGACCCCTCTGATGTAGGCCTTAAAGGCTTTCCATAGGATGCTCACCATTGTAACAGAATTTTCATTTATCTAAAAAAATTCAATAATAGCTTCCCATACCTCAGTCTTAAACACCTAGCCACTTAGTTCTGTACCTCCATGCAAGGTGTTATCCAGGACACAGAAGACCGATAATAAATATCACTTGTCAGGGACGTGATCAGATAATGTACAGGTATTTTTATGGTATGCACTAGGGACGCCAAGGTACACAACAGTAACCACATGTCTATATCTCAGTGTGTGCCACGCAAGGGCACGTAAAAGGTGTATTCGGCGTCCGACGGGTGTAGTAGCCCCAAAACATCCACCAGTGTAACCACTCCCATCATATGCTGCAATGCCAAGGTGTCCCTCTCAGGGGCGCAGATAGCCCTTGTACCCCAGTCTTCTCTATCAGAAAGTGCAATGTTGTAATACTCACCCCATATCATAGGCAAGTCACTATACTTACTGCATTTTAGTAATAGGTTGTCAAAGAAATTTGGGTTGTCTACATTCCGGCCATATAGATTCAAAAGAAGCAGGTTTCCACTCCAGAATACCAGCCACATTGTCCTGTATTGTTATTTAAGCATTTAACCAGTTGGTAATGATCTGCATATTAATTTCAGCACACCTCTGGACTATGTTGAGTACAGTGAGAATAATCTGTGCGGACCCCACTTTGGGCGATTCTGGGTTGAGAATGCGGAGAGTAATATGTCTCCTGAAACATGGCAATGTTGATCCCTTGTCTATCTAAATGGGCCAGCACTGTTCTGGCTTTACTAGTTTCATTCATCGCTCGCACATTTCAAGTAATAACATCCTACATTTGGTCCTCAATGGTTGTGTGCTTTGATAATATGCATCATCAAGACTGTGACAGTTTTCTCTCCATGCTACCGTGGTACTGCAAAAACATAAAAACCAGTACTTCCAAAGTTATCCTATCAACTTCCACCCACGCCATCCCCAATTGTTAGCGGAGGTCCAAAACCCACAACAAGGAACAAAACCCCATAAACCAATGTGTATAGCATTGGTCATGTGGTACACATGCAAGGGAAGTTAAGAACAACTGGGCCAGTTATTTTCAGTGTCTATTCGCCTATGTAAGTAGATTATTTCCCTACCATCAGTATGCTCCGAAAAGGCATTCATCAGCATGCTTCGTCACCTTACCTTATTTCAGAGAAGACATATTATCAGATTTATTTAGTTGTGTCCTGGTGAGACCTATTCAATGTTTTCTTTTGTGAAACCACAAAAGGACACATGCTACATAATAAAACTATATTGTAACCTTTTTGATGACACACTACCCTAATTAGCTACACAATAATAGATTGTATATCAGTGACTTTTTGGGCAACAAATAACATCAGATCAGTAACTACACGAGAGTTCCATTATAGATATATTAGTCTCTATTACTCTGTGTTGGGGAACCCTATGAGTCATCTGAGTGAACAAGTGCGGACTATTTGCACAGGAGTTCTCCTTTTTGTCAAAGCTTTAGGTGAAGTTCAACAAATTCCATGGCATTACCAGGATGTATAAAGAACAGCGCCTTGTGGTTGTGCTCAATCTTTCGCGAGTAAAGCATTGCATAATTCACAGCTCCCTCACGGACTGCATTCTTTCCCTCCATGAAGGATCTGCAGGCATGGTACACTGGATTTGTGAAGTCATGAAAGAAAGCAAATGTCGAGCTCTCAGAAAGAAAGTCAAAGGGAAATCTGTTGAGTTTGAGGATTTGATTCCTATTCCTGTAGTTTAAAAGTCTTCTTGTTATAGCTTGAGGTTGCTGTCCTCAGTTTCAGAGTCAATGAAAGGTGAGCCCATTCTACAATAAAGAAGTCGGAAAATGCAGGGTGGCCAAACAACGATATGGGGAAAAACAAATTGACAAACTATTCCTTATTTGAAATAGGCTTAGCCTCCGGGATACCCATGATTCACACATTATTTCTCCTTGAGCAGCCCCCAGGTCTTATTCTTGGCACACATAGATTTGAGTTCTTTGGTCAGAGTCTCTACAAAACCAGTTGATTGGGTATGGCCATTCCCCACTTCCGAAATTCTAATTTCAGCCTGCAAGATTTTAGCATTGAGTTCTTGAAAGCGATCCATACAGCATGTCAATGAGGCAATGTTCCCATCTATTGACATAGGGCTTTCTTTGACATTTGTGAAGATTGCTGTTATGTCTGGACCATTGCTGTCTCCAATGACTTGCAGACGATCCACAGGAGGGCCATCTTCACCCTGCTTCGCAATTGAAGCTTGGACTGTCTTTTTTCAGACTTCCACATTGCGACTTAGTTCCATGTTCAGGTGGTGTCAAGGAAACCCACTGCCCACTATCAGCATGTGTTCCCAGAACAGAGCTCGATGTAATGTAGCTTAAGGGCCAGTCACACCCGGAACTGTGCTCACAACGAGGGGCCCCCGAACTACTACAGTACATCATCAGCCCTTGCATGCACGATTGCAGCACAGACCTCGACAGACCGCAGGTGCAGAAATCAATTGGGGTGTCTTCCCAAAGTTAGCTAGATCAAGGGGTATAGTCCAATGCACACAGTAGCACTGCTGAGATTTACTCCTCACGCCACATGTTGCTGCCCTAAAATTCCTTGGCTCCCCTCAATTTGTTCCCCTTGGGCAGGTTAGCGGAACAGAACGCTCAGGCAGACATTACATCAGCTCTCTAGTGCCACCCTATCCCGGTTCATAGGTTTCTTTGAAGAGTTTTGTCTTCACTGCTTTTTTTAAGTATGGTAAATGGACAGGGGCCATGGAAGGGCGTCAGTGGGAGGAGCAGAGCATTCCACACATCAGTGCCCTCAATTTTCACTGTTTTATTTAATCCTGTGCTGCCTGCTTCTTGGGCGGGCGGTGGGACTGTGGAAAGTGATGCGCTTTTGGACCGCTGTTCTGCAGCTGTTTGTTACAGAGTGCATCAACAATGAAGCATCATTTCAGAACACCAAGGCACAATGCTGTTTGAGTAGGTGGTTAGAGGTGTGCCGACCCACACTCATTTTTCATCATCAGACTTTGATCCAGAAAAAGAGAAACAAAGGCACAAAATGGAGAAAGACGTGAAAAACAGTGGCAAAGGAGAAAGCAGGTAAGTAAAGAAGTGGCATGAGTGAGACAAAGTGGCAGCCAATTAAGTATTCTATATGAGTTACAATAAAGACTAGACATCCTTGGCATTTGGTAACCATGACATTCGGCTTCTGAGAAAAATCTTGTGGCTCAGAACTTATTCTTGTACAAATTAAGAACTATTGAAGCACATATGCACATGCCCAGGGACAGGCAGTTTATGCATGGCACGATCTTACACAGCTACCAGTAGTCATAACATGGCTAGGTCTAGCACTAAGGGCCTATATGCTACCATACTTTGTCAGAGGTTGCCTTAAATGCCAATGCACTGCAATAACATACCAGAAGCCTCAACCACATGTCCAGACAAAGCTCATATGCCCAGGCACAGCCTTAATATGAGAATTAAAGCCTTGAATGCACAAAGATCATACCCACGTGCCTATGCGCAGCCATCATATGCAGGGCTCAGCCTCATTTCACCATGTATTGCTATTTTATGCATTGTTTAACCACAGGTAGAGCCGCCATAATCTAGATGAAGCCTCATATGGCTAAGGTTGAACCTCAGGTCTCCAGCTACAGATTCATACATGTAAGTTATACCCTTCTGCAGCCTTTCTATGCTGAGTTACTGACTCACATACCTACGTTCTTTCTTGTATTCCTTAATACAGCCATTATATGGCAGGTGCAACAACATATTTATACATTGCCATTGTATGCACGATTTAATGTCATATCCCAGGTGCAACCTAAAAAAATGCTCTGCTAAATTCAATATTATGTGACAAAGGGCCAGATGTATCAATCTTTACAATAGCGATTACCTAATTGCGATTTTTAGCAAATTGCATTTAAGTAATCGCTATTGGAATGTATGAAACTCCAGGAGATTCATACTGCGATGCGCAAGGGCTTGCAAATGGACCTACCTCATCAATATACATGAGGTAGGTCGCAATTTGCGAGCCATTGCGAATGGCTTCAATCACAGGGATGGTGGCCTGCTTTGCTCAGCAGACCACCATGTCTGTGATTGCTTTTCATGAAAGCAATCTTTTTTTTATATGCAGCCTGTTTTCCTTAAAGGACAAATGAACACTTCGAACTCTGGCCCTCACTCAATCATGTAGGTACCAGGGCCCTCAATGAAGCTGTGCCAGTCACAATGTTGGTTAAAGACCTCTGATTTGAGGGTTGAGGGTCTCTGATGAATGATGTTTAGATTCCCTCCCCCTATCTTATGGTCATGATGACAAGTGATTTAGGGGTACCAGAAGCTTTATTATGAGTTCTTCCCCCTAATCTCTCTCTTTAATCCAATTGATGTCACTTAGAAGCAGGTGCCTTAATATCTTTAGAGAAGTCCTATGGATCGTGGCAACCCAGTGGATAAAGATTGACTTCGAAAAACGTCAGCCTGGGGTACTTGAGAACATTTCCCATGCAGTGGACCTTGTGCACCGCCTACTGATGAAAGCACTATTATAATTACCTGGCATCTAACTCCAGCACATCCCTGGTTTAGTAGAGCCGCCCCTCCTTTTGTCTATGCACATTCTCACAGATCCAGATTTAGCATCACATGTCTAATCTAAGCAGCTGCAACCTCACATTCAGGCTATTGATTTAAATAGGTTGCAAGTGCCCCTACTATGCCTCACCCAGTACGAGTTATTACATAAACTGAATGGTTTAGTTAAACAATGGAAGCTTGAAATATTCAATAGCTGAACTGATTGGCACTCATTATATTAGATCAAAACGTTCTATGTATTAATGGATTTATCCATGAACGATCAACTTCGATTGCCTAATAATAGCACAAATGTTGACTTAAAATGGAGATGGGGGCCCATTTGCAACCCAGTTGGCCAAATACAACCTCATATGCCCAACGAAGTCTCAGGTGTCAGGTACAGTGATGATATATACGTGCAGCCACCAAATGCCGAGATACCACTATCAAATGTGTAGGCTCATGTTGTATTTCTCTGAATATACACCAGGTAAGGCCACATATGTTTCAGCATAGCTTAACATGCCTTACATTCAAAAGTCAGCCTCATGCCAGTTACTGCTTTAGGGGGCACAGGAAATGTCTCAGTGGCGTAACGAAACTTGAGGGGGCCCCCCTGCAAAGTACCTTGGGGGGTCCCCTTCCCTCTGGACCCAGTCAGAAGCCTGCCGTTCATGCACAGGGTACTGTGGTGAGGGGCCCCCCTTCAGTGCGCGGGCTGCGGGGGCCTTTGTTACGCCATGAAATGTCTCATATATTCACACAGAGTGTGACATGATCATGTGGCAATCTCAAAGCCTTTGAGGCAGAGACCATCTGCATTTTCTGAGGGATGCAGGAGTAGAAAGAGTTGTAGAAGACATGGACCAGGGCAGCCTGCTGTAAAACTCAATTACTGGAGGGTTAGGGCGAGGTCTGATCCCATCTGGGACCATGCACCCAGTTTCTGCATGGGGCTGAAGGTCCATATAAACCAGTACTTAAATGTTTTGGATTGGACTTGTAGTCACGTAGGGATGGCTTTCCCCAGCAGGTGGTTTGTGCAGAGTAGGAGGAGAGCAGATAGCAACGGCTGAGGTTTCAAGCTCCAACACTATTGCCCTCATTCCGAGTCTAGCGGTCTTAAGACACAGTCTGTCCGCTGACACTGCCAGGTTGCCACCAGTCGACATCCTGGCGGTCTCGGTGGTTGTAATCTGCCAGGGTGGCGCTGCATGCAGCGCCGCCCTGGGGATTATACCTCCCCAATCTGCCAGCCTTTTCATGGAGGTTGGACCGCCAAGGAAAGGCTGGCGGAATGGGGCTGCCAGGGGCCCCATCGGGGCCCCTGCCCTGCCCATGTACTTGGCATGGGCAGTGCAGGGGATCACATGGGCAGCCCTGTCGTACTTTCCACTGCTCGTATTACGGGCAGTGGAAAGTACGATGGGTGCTGTTGTACCCACCGCGCTGCCACATTGCCACTGGCTAGATAACGAGCCAGTGTCAATGTTAAGGCCCTGTTCACTGCAGGGCCGATGGGTGGAAACGCTGTTTCCGCCCGCTGGCTCTGCTCTGAAGTCGTAATAGTGCATCGGTGTTCTGGCCGCACTGGCAGTCAGGTGGCAGTATGAGTTTGGCAGGCCTCCTCCGCCGCCCTCCAAACTCGTAATGAGGGCTGTTATGTGTGTGAAATATGAGGAACAGAAATGTAATATTCGTGGAGGTTAATATTTCAAATGTAATACTGTGAAAAACTGGGGCATCGACCTTACATAGTTTTATACATTGATCCTCCAAAGCACCCCCGGGACTGGGACAGGAAAGGAAGTAGGAAGTATAGGCCACATTTACTAACATTTGTGTTTGCGATTACTAAATAGCGAATGGAAAACAGGATGCATTTCAAATACGAAAAAAATTGAAAGTCTTATTTTCTTTTTTTAAGAGTAGGCAGTTGTCTGTGGGACCACTGCCTGCTCATAAAAATATTTTTATGATCAATCTCCTAGGGGAAGGGGCCCCTTGGGGACTTCTTCCCATTTACAAATGGGTTACCACGTACTTGAAGTACGTGGTAAAATGTGAATGCTTTGCAACTGCATTTTAATCGCAAAACATTCATACATACCACTGAGATTCTGTATTAAGGAAGGGATGGCCAAATAACGCCTCTTACTAATACCAAAAACGCAAATCAGAATTGGGATTCGGTAACAGGTTACCAAATCGCAAACTCAAAATGTGATTTGGTAACCGATTACCGTATCACAGTTTGGGCTTAGTACACTCAAAAATGCTTTTTACATTCGCAAACAGACAGATTCTGCAAATCGGGCCATTTGCAAAAGTAAAAACCCTTCATACCTGTGGCCCTATATTCCATCCCCTATTCCATGAAATGGGAATGAAGGCTCTCCATCAGACATTGACCAAAACGTCCCTTTGCATCATTGCTCATCCATCAAGTCCAGGCTCTATGAGTATTAATGTTTTTTAGCTTTGGTTTCTGCATCCTCATGCAACGGACAAGCTTCTGGATGAGCCCCTTAGTCAGAAAATAATAGTATCTGGCTGTGCCCGAAAAGTAAACTACTCTATTATCGCTAGCTTGCCCAAGTGAGGTATCAGTGGAGGATGCTGCACTCTCATGGTGCAGAAAGTTCAGCACATAGGGCTCCAAGAAATGGTGTAGCCTGTGCTGCAAGAGCCATATTTGAAAAACCGTCTAGGTCTATCTTTGATTTTAGCTAAAAATTATTAAATTTCAGGTGTAAAATTATCCATATTTTACTTAAAAGGGTAGACTAATTCAGCTTGGCAAAGGAACAGGTCACTTAAAGTGAGTTTTTTAGGCATCCTCTGCACCACTGATTTGCGCTTCTTTGCACTCTGAAAAGATGGCAGCCACTGAATCCTGGACTGGTCCAGGTGTCTAAACAGTGCTCATGCAGAGATCTCTCTTAAATCAAAATGCGACCTGTTTTCTGACTCGCAGAACTGCTTATTTTGTGATCCAACTACTCAGGTCTGGTGAATCAATTCCTAACTTAAATGGTGACCCAGGTTTATTGTGGAGTTACTTCTGAACAATACAACCTGTATGTATCTCCAACGGGGGTTATCTTCTGCAATATTCCAACAGAGGCCACGCAAGAACATGCAAATATTGTTTCTCAGTGATATCTCTGCTAATGTTGTTATAATATATGAGAAAAAGACACAAAAAGGGCCAAATGTACTAACACTAGAAATACCAATTTCCTAATTGTGGTTTTCTCCAAATCGCATTTAGGAAATCGATATTTCTATTGTATGAAACTTTTTTGAGTTTCATTAGTGACTCTTAGTGGGTCGTAAATTGACCTACCTCATACATATTAATGAGGCAGGTCACAATTTGTGACCCATTAGGAATCGATGGCACCACAGGGATAGTGGACTGCTGAGGTCAGCAGACGACCATGTCTGTGATTGCTTCTTAATAAAGATATCTCTTTTTTTCAAACGCAGCCCATTTTCCTTAAAGGAAAACAGGATGCGTTTAAAAAGAAAAATTACACTCACCATAGGGTCAATGCTTGCTCTTAAAACATATTGTTTAACATTCTCTTTGCGAATGGGTTAGCACAGGTTTTAAACTGGTGGTAAAGTATTACTGTTTTGCGACTGGAATTCAGTCGCAGAACTGTCATACAAGCCATACTGATTCGGTATTTTTAATCGATGCCCTAAATATGCCATTTCCAAATACCAAATCGCAAATGCAAAATGTAATTCGGTAACAAGTTACTATATTGTATTTTTCATTTTGTACTATAGGAAAAGTTTTTTTCCAGTCGCAAACAGCCCGGTTCTGCAAATCAGGCTGTTTTGCGACTGAAAAAATGCTTTGTACATCTGGCCCATAGTGTATGAAAAGAGATTCAGTGAAGGAACTGAGCTCGTGGACCACTATTCGTCTGCCATGCGCAGTGGAATGAAGGTAAGGGAGTTGGCAAACCTCCTGATTCACAGACACTAGTCATCTAGGCTGGTTTATATTAGCCCTGAACTATCTGTCACTAAATGATGTGTAGTCAGCAGGTAGGAGTGGGATATAGAGGTCTAACGATGAAATACGTGCTTTGTGAGGCACAAGAAGGCAAGAGATGAGGGTGACAAACAGAGTGGGAAATGCTGCATACACTGATAATAAGGCCAGCTATCAAAACTCTGCATGATTTAAACAGTACTTTTTAAATGTTTATTTTCATGCAGGGGATTTGAAAGCACATCAGAACTAAAGAAGTTTTAAAAATCTCACAGGATTCAATAACAACTTTTCAGGCGAAGTGGGAGGCTGCCTCCGAGGGCTTTAGCAGAAAAATGTTTGGGAATGAAGCACTTATATGCACATTAAGTTGAAAATCTTGATTACATTTTCTTTGCTGGGGTGGCAGAAGACAACTGCCTGCAGCCTGCTGAAAACATTTGCAGTATGTAGCTGCTCGTAGCTTGTCAGCTGCAAACAGTAGACTCTTTAAGTGTAGGAAGCAGCATGACACATACACTTGGTGTAGTCAGGCCTGAGCATGGTCTGGTCCTGGCGAAGAATGAGACTTGAACTACTACAATACCGCAAAACCTTCTAGCTACTCTAGATCGGACTACTTCAGTACCCATCAGAGGGTAGGCTGTCTGTTCCAGTGGCACTGTAGACAAGTAGATGTGGTCAGAGACACAGGCAAACAAAATATCGAGTTCCCTTTATAAAATAATGGTACTGAGGCTATACAGGAAGGCTGAATTCTTTAGAAATCCTTGGGCCAACCAAGGCACAGCATGGCACCTTTTAAAAATATCACAGCAAATGTTTGTTGAGGCAGAGCCAATAGATAAATGTAAAATATTGTTTAATTACTTTAAATTATTGCACATGTCAATAATGAGGCACAGAGAAATCTGGAGCCCTTGCTGAGGTATAAGCAGTGTAAGAACAGAGGCTGTTAACAGCAATCACCATTATTTCCCTCTAACCATAGCACAGAGGTCTTCAAACTTATTTTCTGTGAGCCTCCTTTAGGCTAAATATTTACAAGCCGGTCTCCCTCCAAAACTTTATAGCAAGGATTGAAGAGAGGAAGAGCTGAGCGTAGGGGATGGGTTTGTGAGATTTCTGGGATACCTTTTCTGCAGCTCATAATCCACACTAAATGTGAGACTTATAAAAGAGTAAATGCATCAACAGAAACAGATCAACAAACACTGCTCACCATAATTTGGGGATGTTGTGTGAGGCCCTCACACTCCTGGGCCCCAATGCAACAGCACCTGCTGCTCAGTGGTAACTGCGACCAAGTGTAGCAGGCTGTCACCTTTGCCTCATTCACCCCTTTCCAACCATGTCTGGTCATTACCCCAGTCTCAAACAGGCTCTCTGTCTCTTTCAGAAACAAATACTTCTCATATTTTGCCTCTCTTTGCAGTGAGCATGCTCTCAGCCCTAAGGCTAACAAAGAATTTGAGCCCTGATGCGCCTTTTGTAACAGAGAACAGTCATCATTTTATTATTATAAACAATATTGGCCTAGGTACCATCTGATTATCATCTTATTATTATAAAACATATTGGTAGTAGGTACCATCTGATTATGTAATACTTTTGTGTACTGTTGTACTTCTCCCTCTCTGCAGGGTCATCCACAAACGTTTTGCATTGTTATGCTATATTAAACGCATTTACTATAGCTCAACAACTCACTCCTGAACGAGCATTGTGGCACTGGCAAAGACAATTCAGAGTAACAAGCCAGAACAAACATGCTTTTAAGTGTTTATTAAAATCTATGAAATCTGCCTAGTGGTGAACTTATCAGGGAAGCCTGTTCCAGTGGTAAGAGACAAGGTACAAAAAAGAGCGACTTCTATATCTGGACGTGCAGATACGGCATGGACACAATACCAGTTTGTCTTTAGATCTCAGATTTCTACTAGGACAGTAGAAGGTGAGTTTCTATTGTAGATATACTGGACCCTTACCAGTAAATGACTTAAAAGTCTGACAGAAAGGTTTGAACAGGGATCTTTACCTGACTGAGAGCCAGTGGAGAGTTATAAGTAAGGGAGCCGAAGGTGAACCTGGCGAGAGTTTATCTACTAGGTGTTCTCAACAGTCTGAATTTTAGAAACAAGGGACTCATTAGCTGCTCACAGTAAGGAGTTTCCATAGTCAAGGCGACTGATTATTAAAGCCGGAGTAAGAGTTTGCCTAGATCTTAGCAGGAACCACTGAATTAGTTTCCTAGTAGGCTCATGGTGCTAAAACAGGCACCACAAGTGGACATAATCTGATCCTTCAAGGAGAGGCTCTCGTCAAGAAGAACATCTAGATTTCTAGCCAACGTACAAGGAGAAGTTGCACAACCTAGCTCCGAGGCCACCAACCATCTGCCGAATATGTCTGAACTTTCCTAAACAGCAGAATCTCTGTTTTGTCTCCATTTAGCTGTAGGCCATCCATGTGGCAGTTTTTCTCATGCAGATCTGTGTTTAACATTTTCTGGGTTATGCCCAAAGAAGGTGATTAATTAAGTATCACCTGCACATGAAAGTATTTCAAAACCACAGAACCTAACAATTACAGCAAGGGACACCACATAGATATATTAAAGAGTGGGACTTAAGGAATATCTTTGGGGTACCCCCTTGCCTAAAGACAGGATCTTTGAATAGGAATGGAAGGTATCCAAGGAGACCATTCGGATACCTTTCTAGTAAAGTCGTTGGATCAGAATGGAATGTGAGATGGTATCAAATGCCGGTGGCAGGTCAAGAAGGACCTGCATGGCCTGCGTTCTGGCGTCTAAAGATTGTCTGATAGATCTGAGTACTGCCAACAGGGCTGTTTCAGTGCTATGAAGAGCTCTAAATACAGACCGTGATGGGTCCAGGAGATGAAGGCCCTCTAGCTAGGAAGAGAGTTGTTTATTCACATGTGATTCAAGAGTTTTACCTAGGAGATGAAGGAGAGAAATAGGCCGATAATTGGCAGGCTCCTTTACGTCAGCCTTATGTTTCTTTAAGATGGGTGTGACGTGAGCAGATTTCCATTCTTGTGGCACAGCGGCCGAGTTTAATGATAAAATAAATAGTGAGGTGATGGTAGGAGTGAGTGGAGTAGACAAACCATTCTTACTTATGGAGGACATAGTTCACTTGGAAAACCTGATTTACCATTAATCAGTGGTTCTGAAACCTGTTTGTGAGTGATAGTTTCAAATTTTTCAACCACCGCTACGGAATCTTCGGAGGAAAGATCTATAAAGGACACTTTGGTGAACAATAAGGTGGTAGTACAGAAATTCTGGTATATTTTCTCCAAAATGATTCACCAGGGTATCACACAGAGCTTGAGAGACTGGGGCAGCAGATGTGCATACAAGAGGATTGGGGAATTGATTTGGCACCTTAAACTGTTCTTTAGCAGAATTTTCCAGCTTGATTAATCCTGCTGATCATATATAGTCCACACGTTTCCCTGATTTTTTGCTCAGTTTCAGAGCAGCAACAATATCTAGTGCTTGAGAGAACGAATCATGTTACATGGCTATAGCAGAGTTAATATCCTGAGTGTTTCTTAGCTCAGGGGGACAAAGCTAACTCAAAAAATTCTGGAGTTACCTGCTTTGAGGATTTTAACCTGCTACAGCCTGTGTTTTAGGCTTTAGGTAAGTACCCTTAATTTGGATCTGAAGGCTGATGAGATAATAATCTGCCCAAGTTAAGGGATCAGGGGAGTCGATGTGAAGATGCTGAGAGTTGGCAAAGATCAGGGGCCAGCTGTGAGTAGGACTAACAACTTTCTGGTATAAACCCAATGTTCAAGATTTGTTAAAAAAAGGGACACATCAGTGCCCGATACAGTTACTGCACGATAATTAATGTCTCTCACCAAAAGAAAATTATCAGTGAAAAGCCATGAGGTGTAAACGTCCTACTAGCTTCTGTCTAAAGTACTTTTTAGCCCGGGAGGGCAGTGAACCAGCAATCCCTTCCAGAGATCACCGAGAATGGTTTCTAACTTGAAAACACATATGTCCATTAAGTTGGAAAGAAAAGTATCAATAATCTACAACTTCAAGGAGTCCAGGAAAGCTACCCTCCTGTTTTCTGAATCATTTTTTATTGGCTCTTAGGACTCTGTGTGGTTTACCACTGCTAACCAGTGATAAAGTGCTTGGGCTCACCTTTAAACATGGTAAAATTGGCTGACATCCAATTGGTACATTTAATTTACTTGTAAGTGCCTAGTAAAGTGGTACTGCATGTAGCAGGGCCTGTAAATTGAATGCTACAGGTGGGCCTGCAGCACATATTGTGCCACCCACTTAATTAGCCCTTTAAACATATTTCAGTCCTGCCACAGCGGCCTATGTGTGCAGTTTTTAAACTGCCATTTCGACCTGAGGAAATAAACCTTTTTCCCGGCCTAAACCTTTATTTTTAAAACATATAAATTGCCCTAATCAACCCAGAGGGCAGGGTGAAGTTTATTTAAAAAGTTGGACATGTTCTTTTAACCTTTTCATGTCCTAGTGGTGAAAAACTCCTAAAATGTTTTTTAACTACTGTGAGGCCTGTCTCTCCCATAGAATAACATTGGGGCACCTTACAACATTTAGTAAGTGATAACTTTCAACTGGGGGCATGCAGTAATAGCGAGTTTTGCCTCAATTTCTTTTTAATTTAAAAGTCTCTTTAATAGTGAAGTCAGATTTTAAGTCATGATTGTGAAAATGCCATTTAAAAAAAGTTGCCATTTTCTTGTGCTAAACATATGGAGTCTGCACCTGTATCCTGGGTCACATGACTAGTTGAAGCTGGCAGTTGGATTTGTGTTTTTCTCCCATACAGTGAGACAAAGGGAGTATAGTCGTTTGTAGCATGGACCTTATCTGACTTGATGGGGGGAGGAGCTGTCACTTACCGCACTTGCGCATCACAAAGGGTCTGTCTGAGCACACTCACACATGGTTTCACACCAGTCATGGTATCCCATACAGTCTGGGGCCAGGGCATGGAGGAAGGAAATTGAAGACACCTCTGTGGGTGGAACCCTCTAGAAATGTCTCCTGCTTCAAAGCTTGCACCATGTATAAATATTGGACCCCGAGACCCAACTCTTCAGTACGCCTCTGGACCTGTGGAAGACTCAGAAGACGGACTTCTGTGCTGCCCTGCTTCAGAAAAGACTGCTGCTCGGCTGCTCTGGTGTCCTGCTGCCTGAGAAAGAAGGACTGGACCTGAATCTGGAACCAGAGTGACTCAAAGGTCTAGTTGGGAGACTTCCTGATCAGTAAAGGCTCCAACTCTCTTGAACCCTGCACCTGGACTCTGCCCGCTGTGAGTCTTAACCTCCCAAGTGGTGCCCTTGGAAGTGGGGCTAGAGGTGCTCTGCCAGTTCAGCTATTGCCTTCACCAAATCTGGCACAAATCGACGTGAAGCCCCAGAAAGCCTCGCCTACATACTACATAGGAACCAATGCCAAGTGACAAAGAGCACTGCAGAGCCTTGACACACGGCTGCCACCCTCCATGGAATCAACGCTGAGGGATGCAAAGCCTCACCAAGCCTCGCTGCCCAGTGGCAATCTTCATCAGAAATGAAGCAACTCGCCACTAAGTCTTGCAAAGCCTTGCTGCGCAGCTTCATTTAAACTAAGGCAGTGTGACGCAACCTGACACAGGCCCTTGCAGCCCTTGGAACCGATGCGTATGGCACAAAGGCTCACAATGCAGCACAGACTGTGCACCAAAATGTAAGGTACGTTGTTTAGCTGGTCTAACTTCGTCCCTGTATCCAGCCTGCACTCCATAACGGTCAGCCTGAACTTGTGACTTTGTCCCAGTATATTGCTACCTGATACCCACAGTTAGCACTTTGTGCTCTTAACCCGTATTTTTACCAAACTCTTTAAATTGCATGTCTCCACTTGTGCTAATTGGATTTCTGTTGTTTTGATCTCAAATATTTTTTAAAAAATTTCACTTTTTTTTTAAAGTTGCTGTGGCCTTTTCCTTTCGTTGTGTTTTCACTTTATTATTGTTTGTGCCTTGCATGAAAACCTTACACATTGCCTCTAAGTTAAGCCTGAATGCTTTTTTGCCAAGTCACCAAAGGGTTAGGCAGAGGTTAATTTAAGGTTTGCTTGTGTTTCATCCTGACAAGAATTGTGGCTGCTGCTTGAGTAAGGTTTGACCTCCCTCAACCAGCAACCCAATTTCCTATGATTACATATTCTTAAAATATATTCTTTAAAAGCACTTGTTTTATCTTACTTATATTTCACAGAAGGAAAGGTTGCTGCGTTGCTTGAATGGGCAATAGCAGAACATCGTTACATCTTCTAAAATGTGGCACTCTTCCGCTCTCTCCCTACGCTGGTGGCAGTTTATGCTGCCACGTGCCAAAGCAGACACCATTTCACTCTACTGCAAGGGTGTCTGCTCTGTGGTCAGCATAGTTTTGGAGAAGGAAGAGGTCCAAAAAGCTATGCTTTGAGGTATTTTCCTCTTTGTACGTGGGCGGTAAAATGCATAACACACCCAAAGGAGGAAAAATTAGGAGAAATGAAAGCATTTCTCCTTGTTACGCCTGCCTCAAGGAGGCTCAGTGCTTTAGAGCAAATCACAGTCAACAATTGTTTATAGACAGGGGTTTAGGTCAAAACCCATGGTGGTTGTTTGGAAACACACATGCACTATCTAGGGAATGCCTCCTTGATGCAAAGCAGTGCCAGGCAACATGTAGGGCAACTTTGTGTTGCTTTGAAAATTATTAAATGCAAATCCTGATTTGCAGTGGATAGTAAATGCCACCATACTTGTTGTTGGGTTTGTGTTACAAAAGTAACGAAAACACATTGTAAGGCATTGGTAAATCTGGGCTATTATGTGGCACAGCCTTGCCTTATGTTTGGTTACAATCCTACAAAATTATTGTGGATTGCACTTGATTGTAAATACCAACACAAAACTTTGTGTCGGATTTGTGCTAGAAAAGTACTGCAAACCTGATGCAAAGTCTTTTGAAATGTGTCCCTAAATAATTTAGCTGCAGCCTATTTTATGTTATGTGCCATGCAGTTTTAAAATAATGAGATATTCACAGTGCTTTCTGTCACAGACTGGGACCTTGTAGCACTATTATTAGAAAAGTCACTATTATGTACTGCAACAACCAGAGGTCAATTCTGTGACTTGCTTGTCATACACACATACAGCTACAGTGATCACAGTAACCAACTGAGGTTTCATTACAAGAATACTTCTTCCGCTGATTAAGTTACATCTATTTCTCATCTAAAGTGTGTGAGTTATTTTATATGTAGTTGAAAATACAACAGAATAGCTACAGATTATTTTGTTGGTTTTATGCAGACCACTGACCCTGCCACCAGACTGACTCCCACCTCCAACAATTTAGGATGACAGGTCCCATGCTTGCACTTTAATGGCTGCATAAATTAAAACTGCCTGGAAACGCATTAAATAAACGAGGTGGTGCTTTCAGGCTATCATAATTTGCAAGTATTTGCTGGGGCATTTGCGGCACCCTGGGAATAGAGCTGCGGACCCCTGTGGCCTTGATTATGAGAGCCCCAAAGTGAGCTAAAGTATCCTCTACATTCAGAAAGCACTGTCACCACATATTGAGGTCTTTATTGGGTATAGGAAATGTCTCTTATTCCTTTGATGACACTAGGAATATGGGGACTAATATGAAGAATTTGGTGTGTTCCATCCCAAATTCTGCAGGTTTGACCCACCGAAATTTACAGTAGAAAAATTATGGAGAGTGCAGCAATGATTTAAAAACTCAGGGCCTCGTTTACAAGGCCCGGTGAGCAGGGTGGCGTAGCAAGAGCCTTGCTGCACTGCCCTGCACCACCAGGGAAGGGCAGAAATGCACCCTATCTAGAAGATAGGGTGCATTTCTGCCCTCTCCCTCAGCGCTGGCACACAAATTGCTGCCATGTGCCAACACAGGCACCCTTGAGCCATGGTGCAAGGGTGCCTGCATTGTAGGGATGATTGGTTTTGTGCAGGAAGGGACACCTTCCTGCAGAAAACAAACACAAGAGGTGTTTTCCCCTTTCTACCTGTATTGAGGTAGGTTTTACGGCCAGTGGGGGCAACACTCGAGCACTCCTATTGGTGAGCTGCCCCGCCTGCACCTTAACCCTCTTGCATGCCATTAAAATCAATAAACATGTGGCAGTGCATTTATGATATATGATATTTCACATTGCGGATGTGAAATGCAAAAATAAAGTGTTTACGGGAAATGCTACATTGTTGCTAGGCACGCAGGCACATGACAATCAGAATTAAAGCCTTTTTTATATTCCCTATCATGACTTTGATCCTGTGACTGTTTCTGCTTTAATGGTCTCGCTTGACAGAGCACACGTTGCCTGATAATCATGTGAGTACCACTAGAGAGGGCCTTTGGCTCCACCCACATGTTTGGAGCCAAGAGTACATGTTTTGATGGAGCGGAAGTTGTGTGCTTCCACAGAAACAGTGCATGCCCTCCACCAGCTGTGATCATTTTGTTTATTCATCTAGCTGGTTGAGAGTGAACATTCAGGGGCACCCACATGAAATGGTAATGCTATAAAAAGGTATTTCTCAGGCAGAAGCACAAATGGGAGGAGGACAGCCGTTAACCTACATGGATTATTTGTTCTGGCTTCACAGAGGAACTGCCCTTTTAACCAGCATTGATATTATTCTACTGTTAGAAATGGGGTTTTGGTTGACAGTCAGGTTGCCCCCTGTCCAAGCAAGGACCCTCACTCTAGGTAAAGCAGAGATACACCTGGTTAACCCCGTTGACCCCCTTAGTAGCTTGGCACAAGCATAAAGGCTTAACCCAGATGCAATTTGAAAAGTATTTGTACCAACACACACATTGGAATACAGTGAAACGACATTGTGACTGAGTCGTTTCCCACAATGTGATGCCACAGGCACCTACAGAATAACATGGACCCCAGGTACAGTACCTTAGTAAATTGTGTGGAAAACAGGCCGAAGCACAGAGCCAGGGAGCGAGGCATCGCTGGATCCGATGCAGCATCAGTTCCGGTGTTGCAGGGCAAAGGAGTGGAGGCATCACGAAGATGCGTCGGATCCTTGCTCCATAGAAATGGAGGTGAGGCGGCGTCAGTTGAGAGGACTCGATCCTGTGGCACCTCTGGCAGAGTCGAAGTCTGGCGAAGTCACGATGCTGCATGACGAACTCACAGGGTCGGGATCATATCACAGGCACTGCAACGGAGTCGGGTGTCATGAACGCTGGGTTTACGACACTCCAACTCATGAGTTCGTGTGGACGTCAGTGGCTGCAGCAGCATTGGGCCTACATCACCGGTAGGGTTGTCGCGCCTTGGCTATGTCCACAGATCCAGGTGTAGGCAGCGTTGCAGGCTTTTTGCAGCGGTGCCTTCAGCGAAGTCGCACCGAGTCGCCTGATGTCGTTTCACAGGATGTTCTCCAGAAATTCCCTTCCAAGGGCCCTGGAACTTAAATGGAACCCTCTGGCAAGCTAGCGTGCACAGCATGAAGTCTCGGTGATTGATTGGTGAAGGCTTTGCTGTCCCTGAGGGTTCAAAAACAGGAGGCAAGCTCAGTCCAAGCCCTTGGAGATATCTCTAAAGTAGGAATGCACAACAAAGTCTTTGTACCCTTTTCACAGGCAGAGGCAGAAACTGCAGGATAGCTCAACAAAGCACAGTCACAGGCTGGGGCAGCACTTCTCATCAGCTCATCAGCTCTTCTCCTGGCAGAGGTTCCTCTTGAATCCTTGAAGTAATCTAAAGTCTAGGGTTTTGGGTCCAATACTTATACCCCTTTCTGCTTTTGAAATTGTCCAACTTCAAAGAAAAGTCTCTGTTGTTTACAGGATCCTGCCTTGCCCAGGTTTGGCCACAGACGCACACCAAAGGGTTGGAGACTGCTTTGTGTGAGGGCAGGCACAGCTCTTTGAGGTGTAAGTGACCACTCCTCCCTCCAGCCTAGCTCAGTTGGCCTTTCAGGATATGCAGGTTAAACCCCAGCACCCTTTGTGTCACTGTCCAGTGGAGATGCACAAATAGTCCAACTGTCAGTCTGACCCAGGCAAGGAATCCACAAACAAGCAGAGTCACAGAATGGCTTAAGCAAGAAAATGCTCACTTCCTAAAAGTAAACAAACAGAAATGATGGACAAAATGCAGAGCCAGTCAAACATTCACCCCCAGTCACAGATCTGGGTTTAATCCATCACTTCTCTTGCTCACCATGCCACCCCAGTTTGGACCCAGCCATTTGAAAATCAGTCTTGACCCTGTTCCGCATGCGAACAGTCCAGTCCCAACTGCCAGGTACTCCCTGGACTGGAAACATGCATCCTGGGACCAGTTTCAATGTATCACCCTTCATCAGCCAGGCTAGCTTGAATCTAGTGGCATAGTGAGCCTGGGCATACCCGGAGTACTTATGGCGACAAAAGCAAACAAACACAAATGATGAACAGAATGCGGAACCAATCAAACATTCACCCCCAGATCTTTCTGCGTTTGTCGCCCCAAGTGGGAAGGGTATGTCCAGACGTGGGTCCTGTGCTCACTATGCCACCAGATTCAAGCTAGCCTGGCTGAAGAGGGGTTATACCCCAAAACTGGTCCCAGGATGCTTGTTTCTGGTCCAGGGAGGACCTGGCCTGGCAGTTTGGACTGGACTGTTCCCATGGGGAACAGAGTCCAGTCTGATTTGCATATGGCTGGGTCCAAACTCGAATGGCATGGTGACCAAAAAACCTGATGGATTAAACCCAGGTCTGTGACTGGGGGTGAATGTTTGATTTGGTCTTCGTCCTGTCCATCAACTGTTCTTTTTACATTTGTTGCCTTCAGTGGGAAGGGTATGCCCAGATGTGGGTCCCGTACTCACTATGCCACCAGATTCAAGCTAGCCTGACTGGTGAGGGGTGTTACACCAAAACCGGTCCCAGGATGCTTGTTTGTGGTCCAGGGAGGACCTGGCCTGGCAGTTTGGGCTGGACTGTTTCCATGTTGAGGCAGCTCTAAAACTGTGTGAAATTTACGTAATATGATTCTCAATATTTAACTAATATTTCATCAAATTACACAAATGTAAACTAATTACAAAACTTCAAAACTTGCATTTGGGGCTGTATTTTAGTGAACAAATTATAGCTACGAGAGTGCATTTTCCACCTAATAATTGGGAAAACAAAACAAAAGCACAGTGAACAACAGTCACTCGCAATCTGTCATTTGTATTGTTCCTGTGCGTTAGTAGTATATTTTTTACTGTGAATGGCACATTCCCAGTACATTTTTACCCCGCATGCCACGTAATTACACAATGTTCTTCAACACTGCAATTTTGTTCAACAAGAGTGAATCAAATATTTTTTGACGTTCCGGTGGCGCAGTGTGGCAGCCCATATTTACAAGGCCACGCAAAGCCACCTTGAGTGGCTATTCATGGCCTTGTAAATATGGACCCCTTTCACACATAACACTGCATTAAAGGAGCATTCCACAGGGGTTGTGTAGGTGTTGTTGCCTCACAACCCATGGAACCCAAAGTAATCTGGCGTATTTCCAGATTTACAAGTCTGGGAATGCGTCAGATTCCTATACCACCTCAGGTGTGGCGTAAGAGTGACGCAGTGAGGGCAAATATCTTTATTTCTTCCCCTTTTTTCCTCTTTCTATGTGTGCTGCAGAATGCATGGTTAACGGGCAAGCGGGGGCTGCTCACCAATAGGAGTGCTTGAGTGTTGCCCCACCTGGACACAAAACCTACCACATTACAGGTAAAAAGAGGAAAACACCTCTTGTGTTTGTTTTTGTGCAGGAAGGCTTCCCTCGCTGCACAAAAACAATCATCCCCACAATGCAGGCACCCTTGCACCATGTTTCAAGGGTTGCTGTGTTGGCACCCTTGAACCATGGTACATTACCTCACATTTTATTTTTCAAATTAAAATGATTTGCCCTGGTACGGCATAGCCAAACATGCCAATTAGCAGGATAAGATGCGCGTGCAACTCAAGGAAATTTTGCGTGTCAGGCTGGCCAGTGTAATGCCCTTGACTAGGCTGACTTGCCCACTTCAGGTCCCAGCAATTCGCTCTGTGTCAGGGAGCTGAGGGAAGCACAAACGCAGCCCCCAGGCCTCTGGTGGAGTGCTTGGTTCACCTGTTCCTGCAACTCCTGGTGCTGTTTCCATGTTTATTATATAAACAGCAATAAAGCAGTGACTGGAATGGCTGCTACAGGTGTGAAGAGAACCATGGTCGTGTTAGTGCATCTGACCTCAATAAGTTAACTTACAAGGGGACGCAAATAGGTTGTTGAACCTTTGGACTCGCAATTAGGATGATCCCACCATAACTCCAGTACGTGCAAATAAATAATCAATATTCAATCGACAACATCAATAATCAACTATAATTAATGACACTTAATAATCAATTTGAGTCAGTAATTTTCACATGCCATGACCTTTCAGTCATGAATAACCATACCTTTTATTAAAAGTTAGAATATTTATTTCCGTATATTAACAATGCTAACGTCATGTAAATTCATCTCAAAATCAAATGATACACATACAGAACCAAAACTGGCTGTCCAAAGCGACGGAAGAACCACATTCTCATCAAAGCTTGAACTATATCACATTCTAAGGTTACTGTGCAAATTAATAACAAGAACAATTGCACAAATGATATCACATAGATTTAGATTCAGCAGAGAAATTCATTAAAACATTATTCCCCATTGGCAGATTTTCATTAGTGAGGATCCTTAACTAACACCAGATTAGCATCAGCATGCTGAGCTTCATGCAAAACAATTTAGTAACACAAATTTGGAAGACATCTAACTATGGCTCTATCAAAACAGAGCGGTTGGTACCTAGAAAGAAAAAGCAAATAGGCATGACATTCACATGGGTGCAATAATACCTCTCCTCAATTGGATCGGCAAGCTAAGATGGTCTTCGTCATCAGGTCATCGATCGATCAGCAAGGCATCAGGATTCAGCATCAAAGTTAAGAAAACGCAAAGTCTTTAAGTATTAAAGTTAAGCATGTCTCTTGTCAAGACGGAAAATGGGCTAAATGGCTAATGGCAAAATGCCCGTCTCTTCTCAGTGCAATCACGTTAAGTTAAATTCCCTAAAACTACTTCCCAAGTCCCTATTGGTGAAGGGATCGCATGTTCACACTTTGTCCAATAAAACTAAAACTTCAAATCTATGAATTCTACCACTACTCCATTCACATGTCGCTTATTGGTTTTTCCTGCACTGTCCTCATCATCCGGCTCGTCAGGAAACAATATTGTTGCAGCTTCTACTCCAGTCAGTGTGTCCATTGTTCTCCTCCTGAGAAAGTCAGTATCATACACATTACATACATATTGTTACATTTAGCAAGAACAGCATCTTCTAGCAGTCGGTTCTCATGAGAAAACTTTCCAGCTACGAGCACATTTAAACTACAATGGAAGATCACAATTTAACTCTCTAGGGCAGCCATTTATCAACCGTTAAGAAATACAGCATGACATGAGGCAGGGCAACTAGGCTAAGACCCTCGGTAAGTTAAGGCCTGTAATTAATAAAGCTAATACATAATGCATAACCCTTAACGTGACATATTACTACATTAGTCAAAAACATGCTCAAAATGTTATGTTAATACTATTAATAAGTGCACTTCGTGAGCATTGGTGGCCACTCATCGTGATCACATTTTCAAATGCGTGCCTTATTTTTCTGTCATTATTACATTTTCTATGCAAATCCAATACTCAGAATACATGAACACCTGTTAATAATTGTTCTTAAAACACCTGCGCTAGCAGTCGTGCGTGCATTTAAAAAGGCTGGCAGCGCAGGGGCAGGAGGATTACACAGTATGTGATGGGGTGTGCCAGCCATGGGTCGTGTGCTTGTCAAGAGGGGTTCTGAGCAAAGCATCATATGCTGAAGCAGCATGCACCTTCTGCAATTCACCAGACTGATTTCTAGAGACCAGGAGTGAACTGGTGAATGGGACACGCATACGAAGATGTGTCCTAATGTTTAGCCTGTAGACTTCTGGGCCAAATTTGAAAACCCACTTGACGGTGCTGTGTGATCCAGGGAAAATAATAGTTTTTTTTTGCTTTGGTTTAATAATTTATCAAAAACGGGGCTTTCTTGAAGCCACGGTGGTGCAAGTGGGCGATAGACAGGATCAAGTGAGGATCAGCTGTAGAGATTGTGAATTCCCAGCTTGGCGAAAGTGTTCACAGAAGGCATCATTGGGTTGGTGTGTTCTCTATAGTGGCCACGATGTGGTCAGTATTTATAGAGGCTTTGAGGTTCTTTTCTAATTACCGACCGTGCCCAGATACAGAGTCAGAGGGAATGTAAATGGCATGGATTTGGTACTGGAGGGGTAGCAGAGCGTGGTGGGTGTGGGGGGTAGGTGTGGTAAGCATTGTGCTGTGGGATTGGCAGTATAGGGGTTTATAAAGACAGTGCACACTCATGCCATCTAGATGGACGTATACCTCCTCGAATCTCGAGGTGCTGCCCCTTGTGGTACCTCAGAGGAAGCCTGATGAGTTGGGGTTGTGAGAACAAGTGCTTTGAATCCACCTGGCACTACAGCAGTGGTCTCCAAACTTTTTAATGCCACGCCCGCCAGTTGAAAAATAAAAATCATTGGGCCCCCGTCAGAATTTTTCACAATTATTTTATGAAGATGGCAATGTTTAAATATGTTTAGACCTATTTGAACATTGCAGTTAAGTACTGTTACCTTTGTAAAAATGCAATAACATGCTTAAAACAAAGCCCTGTTATCTGTACAATGCTTCTCTTGGCCAGAGCCTAGCGCCCCCCCTGGGATCACTAGAGGCCCCCAGTTTGAAGACCTCTGCACTAGAGAGATCTGCTTTTGGAATACCCGAGGTGCTGCAGTGCTTTAGTCTGGTGACCTCCCTATTTCAAAGAGTCTTGGTGGTTACTAGGGCTTGAGTACTCCAATGCTGTGTCCTCAGTCTGTCGGTCCACTGTACGTGATACTGTCATTAGCATACGGAGCTGTGACTGACTATGATTCAAGAGCAAGGATGCTTCTCCTGAATCTGGAGACCGGCCGGAGAGGCGAACTCACAACCTAGACACCTCTTTCTGTTTGCTGACCTCCGAGCATTACTGGACATACGTTGCACACAGATGTGTGGCACGCGAATGGCAAAATATGTCATACTATCCGCAGATCTGAATTTGGTCAGGCGGTGAGGGCAATTTTTTGTGTTTCTGTAAATCAAATCCCAGCTCTTCGGACTCAGGCAATGATAAGCATCCATTCGACCTCTGTTCACTTCTGGGTTAGAATTATATGGTTTTTGTTGCTTCCTTTTTAATGTTCAATCCCTGACATGTTCTAGATAGCCAGAAACTGTTTTTGGTCTTTAAATTAAAAGTGCATGACTCGAGCATAGGCTACCAGTGGCAGCTGGTGACTCTCAAAAGTGGACTGAAACCACACTCTTGTAGAAGTTGCCTGTCATCAGTATATTACAATGCCCCTATCAGAGGCTCATCTCCCCAGCCATGGACATCAAGGGTTTATACAATATTCAAAGAGCACACTCCATAATTTGAGTGTCCATAGACTGCCTTGTGATATATAAAAGGTGCAGTATTTGCACACATTGCATCCTCTGTGTGCACTACTCAAGCATAGGCAACCACAATGCAGGAGGCCCTCTCTACTGGTCCAAGGTGTTAGGATCCAGCAATAGTTCTTGCTGGGGAGTTTGAATTCTGGCCTGACTTGACAGACTCTAAGGAGGGAGCAGAAAAGGAGTGAAGCCCTTGTCCTGGACCTCATGTGCTTCTCCTATTTGCTTTGGGATGCACCAGTTTGTTCTCCATCCAAATCTCTGGAAAAGACCTCTCCCAAATCACTCTTATTACAGTTGGGTTTGCTCGCCTTGCTCCCCACGGCAACCAGCTTTTACAACCCACCACTTCCAAACGTCAGCAGCCACCACTGGTTGCGGGCAGTTTGGGTGTTAAATTTTAAAAGCTGAAACCGATCCAGAACATCAAGCACAGGGAATAACAATACTTTTCATAGTACATCTAGGGGCATAACGTAAGACCCTGAAGTCCCCGCAATCTGGGGGTGGGGGCCTCCTGATCTTCCCGACCTGGAGGGGCCTATCTGGACCAGCTTTAGGAAGGGCGACTGGAGCACTGGCATCTTGGGGGCTGCTGTGTTTAGCAATTACTTACAATTTAAAAACACCTACTGCAGAGTTCCTTGTGCGTCCAGCTTTCAGACAGCAACAAAAATGTCAAGATAACTCTTGTGAATAATGTTCCTGCTAGAGAAAGAGATTGGAGTTTTGTCTAGTGGCAGTTTTGTCTTGCCATATATTAGCACAGAAGGTTAAAATGCCGGCTGCCAATAACACGTATCGTGCAGATCACAAACCTGTATTTTATGTGGATAGCTGAGTAGATTACTGCTTTTGTCACAGGGATCCTTTTGTTACCGCAGTTCATAAGATGCAACCCTAATACAGAATAGTGGCTGTTACAAACTGTCATTAAAGAGCTGCATGCTAACTGCATAAAATAGGTGAGGATGCTATGGATTTTTCCTAGTCTTTTTTCATCTGTTACTAATGTTGCTAAAAAAGGTGTGTTTGGGTAGATCAGTGCTTTAAAACAAAGGTAATGTATCTGAGAGAGAGGCTATGGAGAAATGAGAGGCACTTTTGCTTGGTGGTAGTGAGGGAATCCGAGGAAGAGGTCATGTGGGGGGGGGGGGGGTTAGAATTGAATTGATCGTCACACCGGGTGCCACCAGCCCTAAAGCCAGCCCTGGGGCCTCTCTCAGCCTGGGCTGTGTATTATAAAATTATTAGGAATGCTGTCAGTCTGGAACCTGCTGCTAATGTCATTAAAGGAACAGTAATGTATCTATTGCTTGAGGTGAGGGGCTGGGCTTTTTCTTTCAGGAGTGGGAATGCAGTCAGAGGGTGAAATGATTTGGTGCCACCTTGAAGGTGGTCTTTAGACTTCTCGTGTATCCCCTTCTTCTCCTGTTCACGATGGGCAAAATCCAACTTCACTTCCTGTGCATCTTTGTGCACCAGCCCCCACTCCAAACTGAAGAGCTATGAGGAGCGGTACCTGGTCTCTGACACACAAATCATTTAGGGGACACCAGGGGTCACAGTTGTATACCCTGGCTTACCCATTGTGATCTCTAGCTCTGCCTTTACCACACAGAGGCAAAATCAGTGCCACAGGGGCAGCCTCCCCTTGTAAGCGTTGTTCTGGTTTACATGCTCTTTGTGTCCTGCAATTTTTTTTTTATACTTATAAAGAATAATGTTATATTATTCACTTTTAATGTGAAGAAAAATGGAGGACAGTAAGCTAGAATAGGACCTTCCCTGAGAGCTGAGGCATGTAAAAATGCTTTTATATGTATGTTGTGTCTAATTTTGCAGGTGTGAGTGTATTTATGCGAGAGAGAGTATGTGTATGTGTGAGTGTCTATGAATGTGTAAGCATGTTTGTGAATGAAAATGAGTGCGAGTCGGTGACTTTTAGAAATTAGGTTTTTGATTGAGGAGGGTGAAAACCCTTCTCAAGCAACAACCACAATCCCTGTCAGGACGAACCACAAAAGTTACTAAATTACCCTGTGCTTAACCCTCTGGTAGCTTAGCACAAAAAACAGTCAGACTTAACTTAGGCAATTTGTAAGGTATTTATGCAGCACACAAACACTTATAAAGTAAAAACACAACATAAAAAAAATCCCACACAAATTTAGAAAAATAAAGACAAATTAAACAATTATTTAACACCAAAATGACAGAAATCCAATTAATGGAACCGTAGTTCTGCATTTTTAAAGATGTGGCAAGGCTTTTGCGCCTCGGAAACGGGTTGGAATCACATTTTGCGAGTCGGCACCGACTCGCAAAATGTGATTCTACATCGCGTAAGGGCTTTTGCGCCTCGCAAACGGTGTGGCGGAGAAGCGTTGCCTCCCCTCCCCTCCCCCCGCCAGTAGGAACCGCTGCAAATCCTTTCACAAGGAAAGGATAATAAACTCTGATGATTATCCTTTCCATGTGAAAGGGACGGGGCACTGGAGTAGACGAGCAGAGGGGAGTGCACTGTGCACTCCCCTCAAAGCGCATGTGTGTTTGGCCGGCCGTCTTGGGCCAGCCAAACACATATGCGCAAAGGGCTCTCTCAAGCCTTGCACAGGCTTCTAGTCTGCCTGGGAGCACCCTGGTTGGGTGCTCCCAAACCAAGATTGGTGCAGGACAGGCTGGGAGCCTGTGCCTGCAGCAGGGATGGGAGAGGAACGGCACGGGGGCAAAGCTGGTAAGTGATTTTCTTATTTTTTAATTAATTTTATCCTGTGCCCCTCTGACCTCCCCCTTGCCCTTGTGCCCCCTGCCACGCCCCGATAAAGCCCTACGAGTCGCTCCTGCATTTTGGCCAATTCGCACAGTTATCTAGGAGCATGTGAAAGAGAATTCCCGCAGTATTACTTTCCATATTCTCAACTTCTTTTGTGAATCAGCATTGTGGGCCTAATTACGAGGTTGGCGGACTTCAGAGAGACAGTCCCGCGGTGCGGTCAGGACCAAGGCTGCTGTGGCAGTCCGACCGCCACATGAAGACTCTGGGGGTTAGATCACCGGTGATCCCGACGGGATGACGGTGGGCGGAGATCGTAACCCGCCAGGGCAGCGCTGTTTGCAGCGCTGTCCTTGAGATTTTGACCTCGTTCTCCATCTCACAGGCATGAAAAGGCTTGTGGAGAACAGGTGCAGGAGGCCACGAGGGGGCTCTTGTGCTGCCCATGCACTTGGCATGGGCACTGCAGGGGTCCCCCTGCCCAGCACCTTTGCAATGTTCATTGTCTGCTCTGCAGTTGGTGAACATTGCTAGGGTCCTGGTGCACCCTGCAGCTGACAGCATTGTAGCCGTCTCCATTACGAGCCAGAGACAATGCTGCCACCTATTTCCCGCTAGGCTGGCAGGTGGAAACTGAGGTTTCCGCCCGCTGATCTAGTGGGAAACACCTAATAGGTCTGGCGGGGTGGTCACCATGATGGCAGCAGCCACCCTGTTGGGAGTTTGCTGGACTGGCTTTTCAGTCTGTTAAACTCATAATGAGGGCATATGTTCCTTTGCTGATGGGCAAGACCAAGGTGACTGTTGGCTTTATTGTCACAGTCCGTTTGAAGTGGCAATCCTCTAATGTTGCTCTCTGGATTATGATAAAAGACAAAAGGAGAGAATGAGAAAATAAAATATCAGACATGCTGCCAAGGGCAGAAGCAAATGAGGGCTCTGGCCAGTTACTACTTCTGTCTCAGTGTCGAGCGTGACCGGGAAGTATCAATAATGCTTGCTGTGCAGTAGGTCTCTGTGGCTACCGGTTGGGAAGTAAGGAAGAGAATGCTCACAGCTCTGATGAGACTGTATGCCTTTTTTGGACCTAGGATGCAAAGTAAATTAGGGCAAGGATGTTCATCACTAGGGGCCAAGGTGATTGGTAGAGTAGGGATCAGTGAAGTTGGTGCACATGTGAAGAACACGTGGTGCATTTCAGTGAATAAATAATTTAATTTGGGGGAAGACTTGTGCCTTGAAAGTGCTAAGAGCGTTAGGCCAAGGGATAGGAAGTGCAGGAAAAAGAGGGCTAGAAAGCAGGTTACTGGCTAATGGAGGTATGACCCATTCTTGATAGTACACAAATCAACAAAAGTGCAACATGTCATTCTCAAACAAATTGAAAGCAAACTAATTGATTACAACAGGTCGCAACTTTATAAAGTTTTATTATGGATTTACCACTATGGATGTTTCTGCAACTTTTATCATAAGTGCGATTGAGACCGACTAACCAATCAGGAGAGTCGTCTGATGCTCCCCTATCAAGACGGAGAATGTAAAGGGTACCCAGGTTTGCAGTTAATCAGTGTAATGCAGTTAGTGAGGTGATCATCTTTACATTCAATCATTGCTCCAGAAATTGGCAGGGGGGGCGTGCTACATTAAAAAATGAGGCAGTGAGGAAAGGGTCAAATATCTGGATGTGCTTTTTGCCTGATGCGCACACTATGGAGGGAGATAGTGCATTCTGGACTGAAGCTATCCATGTCTATCTGGTGTGAACCAGAAGAAATGTTTGAAACTGAACTCCAGCAGATGAGTGAAAGCTGTGCCCGAACTGTTGAGTGAGTGCAGCCAGCTTGAATCTGACCCAAGGGGTTCAGTCATGCAGGAATTGGACATGGGTAAAACACTCTGAATCGAGCTAGAGCACTGAGCAACGACTCTTTGAGTTGGATGTGAGGGTTCTGGTTAGCGGTTCTAGTAGGAAGCTTGCAGGTGTCAAGGTGCACTGAACCACACTCAAGAACTTGAGTCAGCAATTCTCCTCTGGTGTGGTCACCAGTGAAGAAATGTTGTGGATTGTAGAACATATTTAAAATAATATTACAATATGTCACAATTGTAGCTGGTTATCATGTCTAGTTCCACAGGGCACTGACCTCCTGACAGGCACTGGTAGGGCTCGCCCGACAATACTCACTGTGCTGGGCAAGGTTCCTACAAGTCAACAAGAAGCTCAATAGGACCAACATGATCTCCCTTGGTAAGAGTCAGTCCGAGCAAAGGCAAAGCCTTCTTGCAGGAAGTAGGCTCTTCATTCAGGTGAGAGGGTTTTTAAGATCGTCCACACTCCCACACCTTTGGAGTCAAAGCCAGGAGGGTGTCATGAGCAGCCCCGAAAGATGCTTTGAGGAGGTGGAGGGCCTTCCTTACGCTTCCAAGTACGTTCTACGGGCCAATGGCCTTGGCAGGGCTATGTGATGGGTGCAAGGCTGTACCAAGGTCAGGAACCACCTTTCTTTTACGCTAGCATTATCGGTGAAGCCGTCACCGGAAACGTAGGACCACACGGATCGGACAGGGCATGGCAATGTGACTACATCACCTGCATCTCCTGCGCCTGTGAACTTGTAAACTTCATTCAGATTTCAAGTTATCTTGGTGTAATGCAGTCCAAGGTTTATATAGGAAGGGTGGACCTAGGCAACAGTGTGAGGATTTTTAAGATATTAACACAAAACACATTTGCACGTAATCGATATAAATGCAACCAATCTACAAAGTCTGTGGTTATGATGGACATATGCCATGGATCCCATTCCGCCAACCGATGCTGGACCGCCTGTCCTCTGTCATTACTTGAAAGATACAGTGAACACCAATCTATGGAAAGAGAAAGCCACACACACAAAAAATATACTATTAAATCATATATTTTATTAAAAGGGAGATAGAACAATATCTAACTGCTGATGAAAAGAGTCACTCGCATCGCTTATGATATGAACTTGACTTTGTATTAATTGTTCGCGTTTGAACAGAAATCCTTTGTTGAACGCTTCAATCTTTTGTCCTTGTGCACAAATTACATTCCTAACTCACAAACTTTTTATATGTTTCTGCTCTCTTCCCCGAAGCACTGCAAATTGATATTTGTTCCTGGATTTATGAGCTGAGATTCCACACAATGAAGGCCAGCATATGTGCATTGTTTTATTATGTTTTAATCTGTGATAATTTTATGTGCTATGCCCCAGAAAGGTTTCTGAATTAAGTGCTGAGCGTAAGGTCAAGAGCTTTTACAGCTGTATCTTGAATAGCGGGAAATGCGGCATAATTATGATTAGCTGTATTCAATGAGTGTTATTTATAAATGTATTCATGGCTAACCTTTCATTTTATGATGATGTTTATACAGTGTCATGTTGGATGAGTTGGCTTTTACAGGAACAGAATAAGCAATTATTGATTGGCTGATTACTATATATTAGATGGCTCTACCCGAATTAAAAAGGTAATAAAAGTGAAATCCACTGCTAGACTTCCTGAATTACACCAGTGCACACAGTTTAATACTTGTTTAGTGACAGAAGGAAAAACACACATTTACACTGATTGCAAAATATAGCAATCAATAGTTCAAAACTGCCAGTTACCAATAAAATCCTGTGCAGAAAAAAGTTGGATATCTGCACCCATGTATTTCTGAGCTCAAATGGGTGTAGATTTCCGACTTTTTTGAAGGACAATATGCTTGTTAATCAGTTCTAGGACACTGGGCCTGATTTAGAGTTTGGAGGAGGGGTTACTCTGTCACAGACTTGACGAATATCCTGTCCGCCGTATCACAAGGTCCATAGGCTTCAATGGGATTGTACTTTAGCGGATGGGTTATCCGTCCCGTTTGTGACGGAGTAACCCCCTTCACCAAACTAAACCAGGCCCATGATGTCAACAAATTTTGACACCTAAATACAGACATAAGCGAAGGAATGGTGGCCATTCAATCTTTGCGAAGGTCCTTCTACTGTGCAACAACGCGTGTAGCTAGTTTTTTTTTACTTTTGATATGTCTCAGGTAGAAACATTTTTTACTGAAAACTGCAGATCATGCAGCGGGTGATGCATTATGTGGCAACTGTGGCACATTTGTAATTATGCAGAAAATGCCTTACAGTTGCATAACTCCACTGGCCCTGGCTGTTTGGGAGCAGAAATGTCAAAAGTGGTCCTTAGTGGTTGGATCCATCAACGGGTTTCACGATAAAGTCTGACTGTGTAAATCGCTGCTAGGCACCTTTGACTCATGTGGATGTCCTGAAGATCTAGCATTGATCTAGCCCTTGTGAAGCCACATTGAACTCCCCTTATACACCTAATTGTAATTTAGATGCATTGCATTGAAAAGTTAGCAACAATGCACGGGATTGAGTAATTATAAGAATTATCTAGGTAGAAAAGTGGACGACTAGCTAGGTAGGGGGAGCCAGTTATGTAGGAAAAATACACATTTAACATTGAGCGATATTGAAAATGACATATAGATGTATAAAAATACTTATTTTCCTCTTGATAATACTTATCCAGCAAAATCTGAAAGTACTTCTTTTTTGAAACAGTAGTAATACATTTTTGTCTTTATGTCACCATTAAATTCTGCTCTTTTTTCAAAGTTCCTTCCTGTTTCCTTCCACAGAAGACACCATTTGCTACTAAATTGAATCCTTTGACATCACCATCACTTGGAGCATCATTAACTAGAACAATGGAAGTGGACCAATGACCTTTATTTCTTTTGGACATATTACTTGGCTCATTAGTTAAGGAAATGTCTCAAGAGGTTATTCTATGAGGCTGGTTGGAAACCTTAAATCGCACAGTAAAATAACTTGTCTTCGTATTGGCAACTTGTTGTGATGGTTAATTCGAGTGTGCAAACTCGACAGTTTTTTCACCAGAAAGTTTGTGAAATTCCATGAAACGTTCTTGAAATTATATAAAATTACTCGTACATACCAAACTGTGGCTTGCAGGTACAAAGAAGTACAGGATCGTAGTATGTCACAATTCGACCTATCTCATAAAAATTAAAGAGGTAGGTTGCAAATTGTGACTCACTACGATTAGATACAATCATAGGCATGGGTAGCCTGCTGGGATTAGCAGACACCATGGGGGTCATTATGACCTTAGCTGTCTTCTGACCGCTAGGGTAAATGTGGCGGTCCCATGGCCAACAGGCTGGCAGCCCGCCACTTCTCCACTCACACTGCAATGGCGGTCGGAACCGCCATGATGGATATGATCATCTCTGACCCGGCGGTCCACAAAAGACCGGCGGCGGTATTAGGAGCAGGCTTCCCACCATGGTTTCAGCAGCGGTAGCACCGCCATGAAAACCATGGAGGGAAGGCTACCAGTGACAGGGAATTAATTCCCTGTCACCTGTTGATGGCTCAACACCCCCCTAGCAAGCATTAGACCCCCCTCATCCCCACCCCCCAACCCTCTCCTGTCACAACACCCCTACTCCCCAACAGTCACAGCGCCCCCTCCCCTCCTACAGTCACAGCACCCTCATCCCTGCATACATGCACACAGAGACCCACACGCACCACACATGCACCCATTCACCTAGACTTCCAAATACGCATCCACTCCCAAGCATCCATAGATGCATTTACCTACACATACTAACATGCATTCAGGCACGCATACTCACAGACATCCAAACATTCATACTCACACGCATACACACTTACATGCAGACACGCGCTCACTTCAACATACATACACCCATTCACTTACACACATACAACCACGCATACACCACAACACTCACAGTCGCATACACACACATACACCCACACTTACATGCATACACGCACTCACTTCACCATTCAGACATGCATACAACCAAGCACACACACATTCATACACACATGCAGACACAACACACTCACACACGCACACACTACACCCCCACCCTCCTATCCCACTTCCCTGTCAGACGATCACCTTACCTGTTCCAGGGAGAAGGTCATCCGTCAGGGAACAGGAAGGAGGGCTTCCATCCCCGGCAGCGCCCCGCCAGAAGGACTCCGCCAGGGTGTATTATTGGTCATAATACGGCTGGTGGAGTCCTTGTGGTAGGGCGGGGCAGGTGATGGAACCACCAGAGCTCCCCCGCCCGCCAGCATGACTACTGCCGGATTTCCACCCAAAGAGTGGTGGAAATCTGGCAGTACTCGTAATATGGGGGTGGAAGACCAAAGTCATAATGAGGGCCCATGTCTGTAAAGGAAAACACCTGTGTGAAAAGAAATGAAAATAAAAAATTTTGCAAATGTTTCTTAGGATTAATCTGCCTAATCTTAAAAAAATGTCTTTACACCATCACAAAGGGTCCCTTGTAGATCCATTCACATTTACAAATGTGTTACCATCTCCTTTGAGTTGGTGGTGATATATTCATGCTTTGCTACCGGATTTCGGTCATAAAATATTAATACATGCCTTAAGGAATTGGTATTTGTAAGGAACACCCTTAAAATCCCCTTTGAAAATAGCGATTCTTTTATGTTTTGTAAACCCAATTAATGATTCTGAAAACTTCTTCTGAATCATAAAATTGTGTGAGGAAATTTAAAAAAAGTGTTTTAGTAGTTCGAAACCCTCAGATTTACAGTATGTGCTGCCAACTTATCTATATGTCATTAATCCTTCCTCCTGCCAATATTTTGTGTATGTTGTCTTTTTTCACTCTTTAGCCCATATTTATACTTTTTGACGCTGAACTGCGCTAACGCAGTTCAGCCTCAAAAAGTTTACCGCTGGCTAGCGCCATACCTAGACACCGGCCGGGCGTCATATTTATGGTATGATGCTAGCCGGCGATAAGGCCTGGCTAACGGCATGGAAAAGGATGCTAGCCAGGTGTGGGAGGCGTAGGGGGAACAGGGGGTTTAGCGTCAGAGGATGACGCCAGTACGGGCAGAGGCAAAAAAAATAGCGTCATTGTTTTACGTTAAAACCCCATGGACATGACTCCTGTCTCAGTTAAGACAGGAGACATGCCCCCCAGCCCAATGGCCATGCCCAGGGGACTTTTGTCCCCTGGGCATGGCCATTGGGCACAGTGCCATGTGGGGGGCCCAAGTTAGGCCCCCCTATGTCACTTTGAAAAAAATGTAAAATACTTACCTGGACTTACCTGGGATGGGTCCCCCCACCCTTAGGTGCCCTACAGGTGCGGGTGGGTGGGGATGTTCCTGGAGGCAGGGAAGGGCACCGGTGGGCTGTTTCTGACCATGGAAAAAGGCCCGCAGGTCCCCTGACGCCTGCCCATACCCAGGCCTTAAATAATGGTGCTAAGCAGGCTTAGTGTCATTATTTGAGGCCCTCCCGTGCGTGATTTTTCCACGGGAGGACAAATAAGGTGCTAGGGCCTTAGAGTCATTTTTTGCCCAGGAACGCCTACCATGCATCTCATTGACGCAAGGTAGTTTCCTGCAGGTAAAAAATGACTTTATCTCCAATATTTTGGCACTAGACATGTCTAGCTCCAAAATATAAATATGGAGTTAAGTTTGCACCAGATGTGCATAAGAAAATGATGCAAATCCAGCGCAAACAGAGTATAAATCTGCCCCTCTGTATCTTATTTGATAAACAGAGCTTTGAAACCTGGTCCGGTAAGGTCTGCAGTTTATAAAATAGAAATAAATTGAATCTAAATATTAATTTAAACTGTTTAATTTATGGGTAGAAATTGTGTAAAATCCTTGGACTGCACGATCCACCTCAAATGTCCATGGTCATTGAACTTAAGAAGCCATAACAATGTACCAGACTGTAATTGCTGTTATCCCTAAATATTTGCATTTATTTATTTATTCCTGTTGATCATTTATAGAACATAACACCCACTCTGCAAGAGTCGCTTGCCATTTTATTGCACAGGGAAAAAGGTAGTTTCCAGAATGCATCGGTCCCGATCCGTTAACTGACTACGGGAGAGGGAAGGTCCCGAGATGTCCGTAGTGAACTTACTGCAATGCGTACACCCAACTTTTTCCCTTGTGCTTGAATTTCGAGATGGTAAAAAGGGTCTTCGATTGGGACCGGAATACCCAGGATGGAGAGTATTTTGCAGATTTCCGATTTAGGAAAGAGTGCCCAAGACTGCTATAGATCTTGCTCTCTATACAATGTGCTTTGGACTGCACACTCGCATCATTTACAAGAAGTTGTAACCGGTATATTGTGCCACGCTGCCCATTTTACAGAGATTAAAAAGTCATCTGACTGTGGCATTCTGAAACCCTGGCAATGTGGCGATATTTTCTTATGCAGTCGCAGATAGGATGTGTCACAGAAATCCAATCTGGACTGAGCAGATGCATTTGTAACATTTTGAGAAAAGCTTAGAAGGGGATAAAAGTCTCTTGGTGTACAGTGTCCAAATTGTGCATTGCAACCTAAATTGTTGTTCATTAGGATGTCTACATTTCTGACCATTTTCAATGAAGCGGGCACCAACTTAGTGAAATGGTGAAAGAAAATCTGCCCAAAGGTAATATTGGCATATACTGGTGTAAGTGCCAATTTAGAAGGGTTTCATTTCAAGAAATTGCTGCCCATCCATATCCACATAAAGACTAAAGCTCCTGGGATTCCCATATCACCAGTATTTTGAGTTTGTTTGGTCACCAACTTTGTATCACCATCATGAATTTAATTGGAAACATAGAAATCACGCAGCAAGGATTTGAGCAGTCTTAACAAGAGACTGGAGAAAATAGTGGACAAAAAAGAACCATAGGGGACCGCCTAGATCAGATCTTTAGCATTTAAATTGAAAGCACCTGGTGGGATCACTTGGCTGCTATTAGTTAAACATGAAGTAATCCAGTCGAAAGCACTACCCCACTACCCACTTCCACCAGCCACTGAATCATGACATAGGCCCTCATTACAACCCTGGCGGTCAAAGACTGCCAGGGTTGAATTGGCAATCGTACCGCCAACAGGCTGGCGGTACAATTCGCCATATTTTGACCGCGGCGGTAGCGCCACGGTCACACCGCCGGGACCGTCGGTTTTCCGTCATCGTTGTCCCGGCGATTATAATCCGCCAGGGTAGCGCTGCTTGCAGCGCTGCCTTGTGGATTATGACTCCCCTTCCCGCCAGCCTGTCCATGGTGGTAGAGACCGCCATGGAAAGGCTGGCGGGAAGGGGAGTCGCAGGGCCCCTGGGGGCCCCTGCACTGCCAATGCACTTGGCATGGGCAGCGCAGGGGCCCCCAGGCACAGCCCCACCCTGCTTTTCACTGTCTGCACAGAAGACAGTGAAAAGCGCGACAGGTACAGCTGCACCCGTCGCACGGCCGCAACACCGCCGGCTCCATTAGGAGCCGGCTGCAATGTTACCGGCGACATCCCTGCTGGGCCGGCAGGCGGAAACTCTGTTTCCCCAGCGAGGATGTTGAAATGCGGCCGGCGGGTTTGTGGCCTCATAGGCGGGCGCTTGGTGGTTCCACCGTTGTAATAGGGACCATAGTGATCCATGATATCACAGGTGGCAGACAGACCTAAGTCACTGATGTCAGTCACTTCTAAATCTTCTCTGATCTTTGCAGTTTCTCATAGAAATAAACTGCAGGGTTTTTACATTTTGAGAAGGGGTGGATTTGCCACACTGTGTTATTAGATAGTGCTGTTCTTCGGCAATAGCTAGGACTTATTTGGACCTCACAAAATAATGTCCGCAATCCTGTCTACGTGCATCCCAGTTCAGAACCAAACCAACATCGAGAAAATCACCAGTGAAAAGAGAACACTTCACAAAGTAAGGATCTGTGCTCCTAAATGTGTTATAAATTATTAATTTTTAGGCTGAATTACTTTTTTAATGATGCTCATTAAGATGGTAAATGTATACTATCAGAGATACCTAAAAATTAGCCTAGCTGTGCTCCAAATGCAAGTGTACTTTTCGATGTGGAACATTACTCAGCTACCACTACCTAAGACGTCCACTATTAAATGATGTGAGAAAAACCTGTAATTCATAAATGCAGAAGACACGCTGGCCTCTATATAAGTGCCTGTGTTGCAGTTGAGGTATTTACAGCATTGACTAAATACCAAAGTTTTTAGATGGTGTTTTCTGGACTAGAATAAATGCCCCATCTTTGGATATTTCACTCCGGATATTGGGCTGTGATTTGGGAAAACTGGTGCTTGCTACATCAAATTTGGCTTATCTCTATGTTTTCTTTTACTAAATTCTAGGTTTGACCTGCAAGAATTGAACAGGGGAAATTTGTGAGGGTGCAGTATTTATCCAAACCCATGTTTGACCCTATGTAAGTTATCCAGAGTGTTCTGAGTTCTAATCACTATGCAGTCATGAATTTGTGCAAAGAACAAAACTTTTCTCTGTATTCATGAGTCAGGATATTGGGCCAGATGTATGAAAATATTTTGCACTCGCAAACGGTAAAATCGGCCGTTTGCGAGTGCAAAATAGTGGTCTGCAATGCATGAAAGGCATTTGCAGACCACAAAGTAGAAATCGCAAAAATTGCGATTTTTTGCGTTGCGACCTGGATTTTGCGAATTGCAATTTGCAATTCGCAAAATCCAGGTCGCATGGCAATGCTGCAAAAAATCGCAAATTGCGATTTGTCGCAGAATGGTATTTTGCACATGCAAAATACCATGATCTGCAACCAGGTGGCAACCTGGTGCAAAATTTAAATATGCAGTAAAACTGCATTTTTAAATTTAACATGTAAAGCACTCATGCCCTTTTGGCATGTGTGCACCTCACATGTAAAAAAAAAAAAATTGGGGTGCAGGAGAGGGGGCCTTAGGCCCCCAGCACCCTGGCCTTTTGCATTTCCAAAATTGCGATTTCTGGTTCAGAAATCACAATTTTGGAAATGCAAAAAATTCGCAGCTATGGGCCAACTGGCCCATAGCTGCGAAGGGGCCGGTATCGCAATTTGCGATTCGGTAATAGCATTTGCGATTTTTAAGAAATCACTATTACCGATTCGCAAATGTGATACATGGCCCTTTGCGAGTCGGTAATAGCGATTTCTTAAAAATCGCTATTACCGAATCGCAATGGGCCGTGATCATACATCTGGCCCATGGTCTCCTAAGTGCCCTTTTGTCACATAGTTTGGCAAGGATGAGTTAGTAACATGGGGTGGGTGGAATTCGTGGAGTTTCACTTTTCAGAATTCCACATAGAGCACGGTGCGCAAGAGCATGGTGCCATTTGAGATGATTTTACTGCTGCTGAGTTAAAAAACTACTGGAGAAGCAGCACTCTAACCGCGCCTGCTTTCATAACTGCTTGTGTTACAAAGTCACATCAGACGGCTTCCTAGCAACTGGAAATTTCACTGCGTTCCCCAAATCTTACTCGCAAGCTTGCTTGCTATAGCTTTGCATTGTTCCCATTTTCTTTGCTTTGTTAGAATGGTAACAGATACTGCCACCCACCGATTGGCAGAATTTAGCCAAAATTCCATGTTAGAAGAGTAAAGCAGAGTCACCAAATTCCTCCAATTCCACAAACGGAATTAAAAATTAACCTTGGGTCTACTTATGATCTCACATATTACATCACTTGTGACATATTAATTGACATCACTGATGACATCTCAAATGATATAACTGATGATGTCACTGATAATAAAATGTTCACAATAGATTATCCACTAGTGGCTATCTGTAGATGTACCTCTATTTAGTAGTTGCAAAGCAGTGCTATACATTGATTCTATGTAACATGAATGTTTTTAATTTGTAGTTGTTTATGTCCAAAACATTGCTGATGATTTTAAGACATTGAGGATTGTTGAATAATGTAGAATATCGGGGTGATCACTCAGAAAAGGTCTATCTCCTAGTGTATCCTACTAAACTACAGAGTGTAGTCCACTGGGCCTTGAAGAAACTGCCTTTATAGTTGCAAATGTATAGTAACGTATTGAAGCCGGTAATCCCATTAAGGAGACTGGAAAAGTGTCCACACTTGTAGAATGTTGCATTACTTCAAGGCCACAAACCCCAGAGTACTGTGTCACAATGACTGTATAATGTTATCAGTGATGTCATCAATGAAGTAATTTGAGGTGTAATCAATGATATCATTTAACATGTCATAAGTGATGTCATATGTGAGGTCATAAGCAATGCACCGTCAGGTCTCAAGTTACAGATAGCTCAGTAAGTTATGACTGGTGAATTTCAGTGTTGTTTTAAAACAATAGTTTTTATAGTATAACATGGCCTAAATATAACATTACTTTAATTGTTGTGTTTTCCAGTGAATTTCCAGGATTTTTAAAATTGTAAGCTAAAATCTTAGGACTCAATTTAATTCTTGGCAGCAAATTTGGAAATGTCATTCGAACCGGCAGACATTCATAACATTCACAGGAGCCTAATCAAGGCAGTTCTTGTAAATGCAATGGAACTTTGCCCCAATGCTCCGTCAAACATGATGGAGCTGTACGGCAAGGTTGCCAAGATTTTCTTTTTTTTCAAATACAAAAACCCAAAGTGGGAGTCATCTACCATGGCGAGGAGAATGTTTCTTATTTTTTATTTTTCACTGCCAGGATTTGGCTGTCGGTGATGGGTAATAAAAAATGGCTGTATGTCCACCGACTCTAACTGGGCAGATGGACATATTGCCAATTCTCCAATGTCTCTAAATCTGTTGGGCTGTAGGAGACGTTTGACCACAGCAGAGATCGGGTACTCTCCACCATGGTCAAACTATGGCCCTGCCGCTTTTAAATTTGGTTGGCATACCATGAAGTTGCTGTTAAGCACACTCCCTCGCTGTTCCAAGTTCTTTCTTCTATGGCCATTCCCATAGACGGTTTCCAGGCAGCCTGAGGACAGCTCTGAGGGTCCAAGGAAATAAAGCTTCCAGAAGCCCCAGTAGACTATGGAGACTTTCTTCACCTGTCCTGGTGCACAGTTGTTTATAAGGAACAGCTTTTTTGAATGCAGCAATACTGCTCCACAATGATAAAGTTTGTGTGTCATACAGCTTGGTAATATATAGTCAATCTCTCTGTCAGGCTGGTTGTAAATTCATACCTTATAGTGACAACTTGTATTTAATCTGTCCACTCCCTTTCGATACAGCGTAACAGGATAGCTCACGGCCACTTTGCCCAATTGTCTAAAAATTTAGAGAAACTGTTGTCTCTCATTGTCTCATGAGTGACTTCCTCTAGAGTTCAGAATGGCTCATGTTCTAACTTATTGCTCATAATCTCTTCTCCTGGAGTAGACGGCTTTTGCTTCAGTGGGCTGTTCTGCCTCTGATGAAACTGACAATGTAAAAGAGAGTCCAATAGCAATAGTCTCCCCTTCCCGGATTTATCAGACTAAGAACCACCCACACCGAGAGAGCACCCCATAATCAAGAATAATGAAGGGGCAAACGGGTTGCCTTTGGCCAGCCACATAATCCACCATTAGCACCTTAGCGACTTCATTGAGCACCAAATAATAATACATAGCGGGCTGGACAAGAAAGCATGTATCATGTACCTGCCTTTTTGAAAACCTATTTGGAACACATGAATGTCCAATCACTCTCCTTGTCCTCATTATCATGTTCCTTGTTCCAGTTTGGAAGTACCACTTGTACTGGGGAGCACGTTTCCCACCCCATTTGGCACGTCTTTCAGTGTCACTGTTTAAGATGTCCCAGCCCTAGTGTTCATCTGTATTGAAGAGCAAAGTGTGATTGTGTGTTCTGATTTATGCTGGTATATTGATATTAGGGTTGGTATGGTTAAGGGTAGAGCTTGGCGTTGTCATAGAGATTGCACTCTACAGCATCTGTATGTTTTCCGAACATGCATGCAGAGATGCTCAAGACCAATGATCTTACAAAGTTCAACTGAACCTTGGATGCTGCACTGTATCCTTTCTCTTTTAGCTGGTTGGTGAAGTTGGACCACTTGGGGGTCCTTGCTCTTTCAATAGGGGGTATTGATCTGAGCCAGCCAATGAGTGGTGGGTTGAGTGAGTGGTTGGTATTCTTTCCCTTGGCAGAGGCCCTTATCTTCTTTATGCTTTTGCTGGGTTGTGGAGATCTTATGACCCTCATCCACCCTGTCTCTGTCAGCCCAAGGACCTCAGTGATGATAGTTGGAAGTTCGATTGGAGACATGAAAGGTTGTGTGTGCCTGGTATGTGTACCTGGGTACAGGTAGGTCCTTCTGGAGACCTGAGACTCAGCTTGAGAAGAACAGAGAGAAAAAGCGCAGAGGGGGAAACAGGGTTCATGGAAGGTGACGATCCAAAAACATAGGCCAAACCAGAGTCAGAAGACAGAAATTCTGTTGTTATAGTGCAAGTGGGCAAATAATCCTGAATATTCGCCGTTCATCATTCACTGTGAGGCAGTGCGGGACATGTCTCTAAGTGCTAGAGAGATACAGTAGTACTCCTATAGGCAGGTCTGCCTCATAAGAACGCCACAAGCATCATGTATGACACATATGGCACTACGTACATCAACCATAACTTCAAGTGCTTTCATTAAACACTAATGCACACAAATGTTTTTGTCCTTTACTCTGCCCTGCCGTAACATCCCTTTTCTAAGCTTTTACTCACAATTCCCTTCTTCTTATCTTTTCAGTGCAATCAGACATTTGCACTAAGCTCCGGCAGACAAGAAGATGGGTCTAAATTAAGACATTTACCAAGCAACTCTGAATTTACGATTTGGAGAAAAAAAATCCAATAATTGCAAGTGCAATTGAATTGATGAATCGAAGTTAATGCAGGTCTCCGAATGCTCTAAATAAAGAAATCATGTACGGGTGTAAAACATCCTCCATTCTATGCCATCTGTCAATTGGGAAATTGCCTATTGACTCACTTGTTAAGACAGTTTTTTCCCAGCCTGGGTGCTCGGTTAATAGAAAAGACGTTTTCTCTCATTGAAGTCAATTTAAAAGCTCAGTCACTTTATTTTCTTCCTGGGTTTACGTGATTGGAAACATCCGAACGCCCTCTACCTTCACCATATAGTGCATTTTTGATAGGATGTTTGAAGTGGATGCCTTTGAACCAGTGAAAAGGTTTAGAAAACATTTCTAGACTCGTCCTCCTTCTGTATGTCCAGATAAGAGGGCCATAGTGGGGTGAAGGGCTCTACAGAAAGGATGTCCACTCCAGCGTCGGTCCAGGAGGGCCACATCATGCCAGATTTACCGTATAACAATGAACTATATAAATGAGCATTAAGTTCATTACTCACTCTTATATTATTCTGTGCTTCCTCCTAAATTTCATGAGTAAGTTAGGAGTAAGCCAGGAGTACTCGTGGCTTACTCCTTGAAAATAAGAGTGCAGCACCACTTTTCTTGCACCCCTTAATACACCCGTACCCCCACCATGTGTGCGCCGTATATAAAATATGGCTCCCCATGGCGCAGGGTAGGGGGCAATAGCATCAAACTTTCTGATGCTATTGATGTACTGTTCAGGGTTAGCACCAAAATGTTGGCGCTAACCCTGAACAATACTTAGGGGTCCTTTGTAACCAATGGGGTGCCTCCTTAGTGCAAATAAATCTTTTAGATTTCTTTGTGCCATGTTTTCAGCCCCTTTGACGAGGGAATGCCCCATTGCATACATAATGCCTGGCGCAAGGGGATACAAAGTGGCGCAATGCATGCATTGCGCCACTTTGTAAATCTGGCGCTGCGATTTTGGCCTTGGTGGGCCACATTAGCATAAACAAATGATGCTAATGTGACTTAAGGAGGCACTAGGCCCTCTTAAATCTGGGCTTAAATACATTTCTATGCATCACACCCAATCCATCCGCATGGGTCTGGTGCCCTAAAGCACTTCATTGACACCCAATTAACAAAATCACAAACGTTAAGAGAGTCTGCATAGATCATGAACCTCTATACAGGCTTGTCCACCCCTAAATATTTAATATCTACATTCTAACACAACATATAGGGCCAGCTTTACAAGGCCCTAACGCCTTCTTGCATCACACTAACACAATTTTTTTTACCTTAATGTGGCCGAAGAAGGCAATTTTCGCTGCGCCATATTTACAAAGTGGCGCAATGCATGCATTGCACCTTTTTGCGACCCCTTGTGCCACATTATGCCTGCATCAGGCATAATGTATGCAAGGGCAGCGTTCCGGCATGAGGGGGCTGCAAAAATGGTGCAGTGACCTCTACTTGATTTCTCTGCACCAGTTTTGGCATAATTTTTAACGTCTGCTTAAAGCAGGCGTTAAAGTGACACACCTATTGTAATCAATGGGCCTCCTTGCACTTTGCTGCACTAGCGTCAAAATCAGCACTGACGCGCAGGTTTCTTGTAAATATGCCCCATAAAGTCAGTCTCCCATAATGTCTTAACCATGCACATAGCTATGTTGATAAGGTATGCAGGTAAGACTGCGATCGCCCAGCTGCATTTCAGGCTGCCTAAGTTTTAGATAGACCTGAATGAAAGCACTCATTATCAGTTCAGCCTATGGCCTGGAAGGGCCCAGACGTAATGATGCTCTGCTGAGCAGCATTCAGTTACATCAAATACTAACGCTACTGACTGCTGCCTTGATTTCTTAGTAGTGTCCAAATACAAAATACTGGTGTATTGAATAACGACTGTATGCAGGTGATTGGACTACTGTGATGCTTCGGACCACTGTTCGTGAAGCCCTTAGCCCATTAATCAACACTCTTAGGTACCTGCCAGACTCCTTTCTGACTCAGTAGTAGCCTGGTGCCACCAAAGGATGCCAGGCATTGGATCAATAACTTGATGTTACTGGAAAGACCCACGGTATATGGAGAAGTACCCCCAAGCTCCTGGTACAGCCCTACCTCCTTGAATAGCATTCAGGTACATTGAGTAGCATCCTCACGATGTTCACTGCTGTACTCAGAATTGATTATGAGCTAAAACATGGTACATTTTGTAGCACCCTTGCATACAGAGCTGCATACTGTGGTATTGAACAGCACACTAAAAACCTACGTGCCATTTGTTTTACAGCATTGCTCTGACATAGTTATTCCCACCATGGCCTAATGACAACCCTTCTGACATGTCGATGGGGGACATTTGGTAGGAAGCAACTAACACCACCTTGGCATAACAAACATAATTGTGTTATTACTGGCTGCACTGGGCTTCCTGCTAAACACCATGCCATACTCAACAGCACCCTGGCGCTGCCATTTTGGGGAGCCAGCTACTGATCAGGCTGGACCTTGCCAAACTGGGCAGGGCCTTGACATTGTTGGTCCCACACTGGCATACTGAACAGCACCAGGAACCTAGGGGCAGCAACCTGGGCATCATCACATTGCATTCGTGGTCATGTGCCCCGGAAGGTACATGCAGCACAGAGATAGTGGACAGCGTATCAACAAACTGAAGAGCGTTCTGGCTTCAGCACTCTAGAGAGATCCCACTGGAACGCTGAGGAGCCTGGTGAGGCTCTGTCACTATTCTTTTGGGTTGCTTAACATATATTCATTTGCTGTGAACATACATATGCTTAAAGTGGAATACTTGACCATAGTTAAAGTGTGTTCCCGTTCAGCTGGCCTTTGTTAATGCAGGCCTCAGTTGAATACCTCACACTAACATTGAAAATGCATGTTGGTTGCTTTGAATCTGTTTTCCTCTTGTTTCATGAGCCTAGCTATGGAAGTTGAAATTCGTAAATTGTTGCAAATCTTGAAACCTGTGACATATGCTTCAATATTTTCGGAATATTGTGCTGTAAAATTATCATTTGATTCAAATTTTCTAATGTGTTTTAGAAGTTTCTGCGTCCGAACCACCTTTGGAAATAGCTGTCTGACTTGTTGATTGACTTGTGCACTGTTAGCCACCACAGTGGTTTGGAGAAGCTGTACCCTTGTCTCTCACTTGAAGCTGTATATTCATAATGGTGACAGGTCTGGATGCCATGCTGGTTACCCCGCCCAATGTCCCTGTACCCATGTATTTCGACAGGTCTGGAGTAAGTGGGTCCTTTATCCCTCTGCTGCTCCCTTGAATATGCTTTGCCCTAGTGTGACATGTCCTGGACGCTGAGGATGTCTCTTAGGCCCTTCTTTCTACAAGGATGGCTAGATCTGTCAGCACCTCGAATTATCTAAGTCAAGGGGTGACAGGCACAGTCTCCATGTAGCACATATAAGATGCACCCTAACTCTCTAGGTGACAGGCTGTGTCACTGTGACTAGTCATTGAACAGATACAGTCCTAGTGACACACTCACCCCTAGAGAGACAGACTGTGTATCCCCCTGCTGGTTCCTTGTACCCAATCTGCTCTGAACAGAAAGGGATCTGATCCCTGGTATCCGTACTTGTAGCATATTTACTCCTACAGGGGAAGGCTCCACATTTTTTGCATAAGATCACAGGGCTCATAAAGTCATCTTATGAGGTGGAGTCAGGCTTAGGTTTGATATGCTGGTTCCTTCATTCCATCCAACCGAAGAGGAAGCAGCCTCTGTGTTACTTGCGGGTCTCTGAGCCCATCTATCTCTAGAATGAAAAGGCCTGGTATCCTAGTGATAGGTCAATGGACTCATCCATTTCTAGAGGTGGCAAGCTCTGTGGCCCTTGCTGTTGCCTTGAGCCCATCCATCCTAGGTGTGACAGGCCTGGTGCTTCTGGGTCATTTCTCAGAGCCATCCAACTCCATATGTGACATGCTTGGTATCCCTGTGCTGGTCTCCTGAACTCATCCAGCCCAAGATATAACAGGCCCTGTGTCCCTGTACTGGTTCCTCCCATCCAGGCTGACAGGTGAAAGAGCGTGTGTACCAGTACCAAGTTCCCCAGATCCACCCATCTTTTAAGATGGCGTTCTATCCCTGGGCTAATTCCATGAAGACATCCAAAGGTGACAGGCTCTGTCTATCAGCCTCTGTCTCTTAGATCCATTCAGTCCCAGGGGTAACAATAGGGATCTCTACCCCTTTGCCAGCCATCTGAGCCCATAATTGGCTCTGTAAGCCTTTGCCATCCACTGACCTGATCCCATCCATGACTACAGGTGCCAGGCTCTGCGTCCCCGTTCTGGTTGCCACCGCAAGAGGTGCCAGGCTCAGAATCCCAGTGCCAGTTCCTCCTCATGGCCATCCAGCTGTAAAGGTGGCAGGCTCTGTATCCCTGTCGTTATTTCTGCCCTTTGTCCATCTTACCCAAGAGGTCTGTTTACCTTTGTCAGTCTGCTGTATTCATTCAACCCAAGAAGTGGCCAGCTCTATGCCAAAGCCAGACCCTCCCCGGGCCAATCCAGCCCTAGAGCTGCCAAGCACTGTATCCCTATTATGATCCATGCCCTTTGGCCATCCTTCTAAAGAGGTTCTGGCTTGGTTTACCTTTGTCATTCTCCTGTGTTCATCCAACCCAAGAGGTGCCAGCCTCGGTATGCCAATGAAAGACTAACCCATGTCAATCCAGCACTAGTGGTGCCAGGCTCTGTATCCCCATGATGATCTCTGTTCTTTGGCCATCCTACCCGAGAGGTCTGGCCTTGCTTATCTTTGTCAGACTTCTACGTTCATCCAACCCAAGAGCATGCCAGTCCCTCTCTGTGCCAATTCAGCCCTAGAGGTGCCAGGCTCTGTATCCCTATAATGATCTTTAACCTTTGAGCGCCCTACCCAAAAGGTGCTAACTCCATGTACCTTTGTCAGTCTCTGATGTTCATCAAGACCAAGAGGTGCCAGGCTCTATATGCAAATGCCAGACTACCTATGCTAATCCAGCCTAGAGGTGCCAGGCTCTGTATCCCTCGGATGATCTCTGCCCTTTGGCTATCCTACCAAAGAGGTCTAGGCTCCGTGTAGCTTTATCAGTCTCTTGTGTTGATTCAGCCCAAGAGGTGCCAGGCTCTGTATTCAAGTGCTAGTCCCTGCCCTTGGTAATCCTGGCCTAGAGGTGCCAGGTTCTGTATCCCTAGGATGATCTCTGCCCTTGGCCATCCTAACAAGAGGTGCTAGCTTCGTGTATCTTTGTCAGTCTCATGTGCTCATCCAACTCAAGAGATGCCAATGCCAGACTAACCTGTGCCAATCCTGCCCTCGGGGTGCCAGGCTCTGTATTCCCTATAATGATCCCTGCCCTTTGACCATCCTACCAAGAGGTGTCAGGCTCTGAATGCCAATGATGATCTATTGTTTTTTGTCGGTCTCCTCTGTTCCTCCCACTCGAGCGATACCAGGCTCTGTATGCCAGTGCCAGTCACTGCCCTGCGCCCATCACAGGTTATTGGCTTCGGACTGGGTTCTCGCAGTTTGCTCACTGGGAACGCGTTTCTCACTGCTGTTCCTTCAGGCCCCTGACAGGCTAGTTTCCTGCAGCTCTGTCTGTTTTCTCCTCGCTCTGCCTGCTGTACAGGGAGGTGATCAGCCAGGCCTGACATATCAGACTTGTTCTAAATGTAAATGAGCCTCTTCCTTAGCAGAGGCTGACCACCTCCTCGGACGCGGCCTTTCTCTGTGATTTCCCTCCAGAACCTGCGGGGCGGGGCCAGCTCTTGGCGGGAAGTGTTTATTACAGTGAGTTCCTGTGACGCCAGGGCTCTGCTGCCCTCAGACGAAACCAAGACGAGGAAAGCTTGGACACAGCATGGTTAAAGGCAGTGCTTAATTTGTAAATAAAGAGATGACAAATAAATAAATAAATAAATACACCCATCAATCAATAAATAATCAAATTTATTAGAAGTAATAGGTGCATAGCCCACAGTGTCTTCAGGAGCCTACTCCAGGTGGCATCAAATGCTAGCGTTGGGGAACAGCAAGGCTGCCTGGTCCTGATGCCCCCTCATGCCTCGTCTTCCTGCCAAACTGCACTTCCTTTCCTCTTTCTCACTCATGCTGGTTCTCTCTCGGTTACTTTTTGTTTTCATATCTTCCTCTTTTGTTCTCCCTTTTCTACATTTCTCTCTCTAGCTCTGGGTCAAAGTCTGATGATGAAAAATAAGTCCTGGTATTCACAAATGAGCCCTGGCACCAACCACCCCCAAGCATTGGCGGAGAAGTACTGGCATTAGCTGACAGTGAAGAACTGAGGCAAGTGGCATGACACACCCAGCAACATCTGCTGTGCATAGAGGCCTTGCTAGGAAGAGCAAAGCTACACTATGACACCACAACCTAGAAGCTATTGAATCAAAACTAAGCGCACTGAGCACATCACTACATGACATCATCTGTTACAAGTTTAAGGGTACTAAAATTCAAGTTATGTTGTTAACCTTATTCTAAAATTAAATCTTTAGGCCTCAGTGCAATATATCACAGCTGATCTATGCAGATGTAAATGTAAGTGAGCAAATAGTGTCTATGCTCTGTGTGCCCTGGTTAATTAATTTATTTAATAACAATGAGGATCCTCCACATTGCAGGAATGTATTCTGTCCAACCTTTGCCATCTAATTTTTAAGGCTGGATTGACCACGCTGTGGCATCTATGAACTATTATTAAGTCTTGACAATATACGTGGCGTTAGTATTAGCTCAAACCAAAAAGGATTTCTCTCTCACCTCCTGCTACTGACTGTTTAGTGACTTTGTACAGCTTCTATGGAGTGCCTCCATTGTAATGCATGAAGGACTATTTTATATCTGAACAGCATTTTAATCATAACATGTGAAATTCTCATTGTTAGACCAATCACCCATAGGTTGGTCTTCCCCCAAACACTTGGCCTCACTCCTCAATTTATGTTGGCCTTACACTGTTAATCAGTGCTTTAGTGCATGTGCTCACTCCCTAAAACTTAGTAATATTGACTTACAAACAGATGTGCGTTCTATTTACTTGTAAGTCCCTACTACAGTGGTACTACATGTACCTGGGCTTATAATTTAAATGGTACTAATGGGCCTGCAGCACTTATTGTGCCATCCACTTTAGTAACCATTTAAACATGTCTCCGGCCTACCTTTGCAGCCTATGTGTTCAGTTTTAAAATACCATGTTGACATGGTAAAAATTTGCAAGGCCTACACCTTCATTTTTAATACTTACATGTCACCCTTAGGTTAGGCCCTATACAGCCCATAGGACAGAATGCAATGCATTTAAAAAGTTGTGGACATACTTTTATGTTTTACATGTCCTGGTAGTGAAAAACTGTTACATTAATTTTCACTGCTGCAAGATCTATGTCTCCCATAGGATAACATTGGGTTACCTATTACATTTAATAAGTAACATTTTGCAATTGGGAACAGGTAGGAATGTCGGGTTTAGTGTCTAAAGAATTGAATTGTAAATGAAAACCCTTTTTAATGGCAAAGTCGGATTTTAATTCATAATTCTAAAAATGCCACTTTTAGAAAGTTGGCATTTTCTTGCCCTAATCATTGGTGCCTGCAGCCTGTATTCTGGGTCACATGACTAGGTGTAGTTGCAGTTGGTCTTTGTGTATTGCTCCCAGACAGTGATACGAAGGGGTAATAAGAGTTGGCAGAATGGGCCACCTCTGACATGGTAGGGGGCTGAGCTATCACCTACGACATTTGCACATCACAAAGCCTCTGCCTGAACACATTCATAAAGAGTGTGCCACAAGTCTTTTGTGCCCCCAGACAGGCTAGTGCCAGAACAGTGAGGCAAGAAATTATAATCACCCATAGAAGTGGAAACCTCCATAACCTTATCCTATTGCAAAGCTAGCACCAAGTATCAATATTGGACCCTCAGACCCAAAGCTTTGGTATACCGCTGGACCTGTTGAAGACTAAGAAAGATGGCTGTGATGCTCTGCTGTAAGAAGGACTGCAACTCTGCTGCCCTGCCAGAGTGAACCGGACTACACCTGCATCCTAAACCCACAACCACCTGAGTATTTCCAAGTGATAACTGGCCGACCTCCTGATCAGAGCCTTAGGGACAGAAAAAGCTTCAACTACCTTGAACCCAAGATAAGGACTCTACCTGCTGTGAGCCTTGCCCCCCCTAACGGTGTCAAAAACAGTGCCAACAAGGAAGATATTCATAGGATTCGGGCGCTCACAGTTAGTCCAATAAAGTAATAATACAATCCGTTCATGGCACGGTGCTCCTGGCAAGAGGATCTTCCTTAATCCTCCAATGTTTCAAGGGAAACAAACAGTAAAAGAATAGATGTCAGAGCACTCATGATATCTTAATTAAGAGTTACTAATGTATCCAGTCTTCTTAGTAAATTGATCACAGACTCATGTTCATCTCAGAGTCCAGTTTTATTCACAGTGTTCAAATATCTTCCATAAGTACAGCCAAGTACAGCCAACACGTGTTTCATCCTATGAGAAGTTACTCTCTTAAGGACTTCATCAGGGCTTAGTTTCAATTAATATGTTAAGTAAAGAAATTTTCAAATGTTCGATGAATAGCCTTTGTGTCATATATTAAATCCAAAACATAATTGCATCGAGGTAAACTCCATATAAATCTCTCGGAATAATCTATCAAAGTATACGTGGGGAACCAATCGTGGAGTCCAATTCACCCCGCAACGTCCCAGTTACATAGAGCAGCACCCCAATCCTGAACTCTCGGAAGTGGGTCTGAAGGTGGTCTGCCAGCCCAGCTGTGGGCTTTGGGCCGAACCGATGGAGTGCAACGCATCTCCTTGCAGCTCAGCATTACAACCGCTGCTGCACAAAACATCCTCACTGCAAGACATCGCATTTCAGCCCACAGCTCCTCGGAACTGCCTCTGCACAACGCATCCTCAACGCAGGACTTTTCATCAAAAGTCCCCATCAATGACATTCTTAATGATGATGCAGGACGTCACATTGCAGCCCACAGGTCCTCAGAAGCTCTGCTACACGACACATCCTAAATGCAGGACTTGGCATCACAAGCCCCTCATCAATGGCATCCTCATTGACAATCTGTGCCTTCGCATCACAGCCCCGCAGCTTCATTGGAACCACCGTTGTGTGACACATCTTCGACGTATGATCTCACAAATCTCTGTAACCAGGATTTAAGGTACTTTGTTCAGCGGGCCTAACTTAGTCCCTGTATTCAGCTGTGCTCCACTCCAGTCAGCCTGAACTTGTGACTGTCCCAGTCCAGCGCAAACAGATAACTACAGTTGGTGTTTTGTTTTACTAGGCACTATTGTCACTTAAATCTTCAAAATTGCATATCTCTGGTTCTTTTGACTGGATTTTTGTCTTTTTGATCTCAGATAATTTATTAAATTTTACTCTATTTTTCTAATTTGGTGTGTGATTTTTCGTGTGATGTGTATTAACTTTATTACTGTTTGAAATGCAGCATGGATACTTTACACATTGCCTCTAAGTTAAGCCTGACTGCTTTGTGACAAGCTACCAGAGAGTTAAGCACAGATTAATTTGGGATTTGCTCGTGGCTTCACTCTGACAGAGGTTGTGGTTTCTGCTTGAGTAGGTTTTCACTCCCTTAAACCAGTAACCCAATTTCCTGCACTCATACTTTGAATTTATACAGAAAGCAATCTTTTTTGTTTTATTTGTTGCATAGTTTTTTTAATGCTTTAGTTAGGACTCAAAATGTGAGCTGGACCTATTAGCTTTGTCAATGGTTGTTCTATAAAGCGGGATGCTATCAAATGCTCACATTTGAACTTCCCTATTCCTTCCTCCATATCTTCCATTACAGAAGTATGTTCACTGGGAATGAGGCCCTAAGTGTCTGCACTAACATTTGGGCACCCTCTAGGTGGTTGACAATTAGTGAAAGGCGAAAGACTTATTCCATTTGAAGAGAGCTTTATGTAGAATATGCAGGTGCACATGTGAGAGGAAGCGAGTGAGAGAGCTTTGTAGAGGCACTTTGGACATGCCATAGGGGTTATTGTGAACTATACTCCATGAGGAAAGCCCGGCTGTCATCTCTTTCACATGTGTGACTGGTGCTCCTGGAGAAACTGTAAACACACCCTCCATCCTGGATTTTGAGGGGAGTAGCAGGTGCAATCAAGTGTGAGTGCAGACTTAGAGTGGGCACTCTTGTTCATGGCCACCTGAGGGGTTTGCACGAACTGAAGCACTTCCTAAAGGAACTCAGAAGACCACACATTAATTCAAGTGATGGGAAGCATTGCCCTGTTGCACTCATAGTGCTTTTTGTGTGCACAACAGAAGATCTTCGAAGGGTAGAAAATGTCTCTTGGAAGAGCATGTTCATGGTTGGCATGTGTATGTACTCTTTTTAGGTCGCAGCCTACGAGACAGGGCATCTGGTTGCTAAAGACATCCTGGGGACTATCAGAAAGTGGACTTAGAAATGCATTCTGCCCATTGATTATCATTGGCTTTTTGATTTGAAATCCACATTTTCTGGCTTTTGATTTTCTGGCTTTATTTGCTTTAGGCTTTCCAGGTTCAGCTTGTCCCTCCTTTTGCCTAAACCATGTGTGTTGTATTCATCCATAAACTCACATTCTGTAAATTGGCCTTTAAATCTTGTACTTATCTACTCACACTTGCTGTGCATTCACAAAGGTCAAATGCTGGGCGCTGTCTTCTGAGGGTGGTGGTTTACTTTTCTTTCTCTGACTTCAAAGTGGGAGGATTTAAATGACAATCTTATTGGATACTGGGGGTAGGAAAGAGGTTTTGTCTGGCACACGACAACATTTAAATGAACTGTGTAAGTATTTCAGAATATATCAGAATTAAGAACACAAATGAAGCACATTTTTTTTTCATCTCTGAAGTGTGTTGGAACAAACACTGCAATATGATTAAAACTAATCATTACACTAGGTGATGCAATGTCCACACATTTTTGTTTGTACACTATATCGTTTTATTAGTAAAACTGTATGTCTGTGCAAAAGTAATGATCATTTCTATTGAAAATGTGTTGTCTGTAAAGGCAGTGTGCTACCATACCATGCATACTCTGCTCTACGCCACTCCACTCTACTCTGCACCACTCCACACCACTGCACTCTACTCTGCACCACCCAACTTTACACTACACCACACCACACCACTGCACTCAGCACCATTCCAGTTTACGCAACTGCACTCTATGCCACTTCATGCTATGCCTCTAAACTCTACCATGTACCACTCTACTGTATGCCAATGCACTCTGCACCACTCTACTCTACACCACTGCACTCTACACCCCTCCAGTCTAGGCCACATCAATGTTATCTGCACAATTCCACTCTATGCCACTCTACAACACTGCACTCTAAGCCGCTGCACTCTATGCCAATACACTTTATGCGAATACACTTTATTCTGCAACACTAAACTTTATGCCCCTGCACTCTACGCCAATCCACTGTACACCACTCTTGTCTACTCTGCACCACTGCACTCTATGTCATTGCACTCTACACCACTTTACTCTATGCCATTACACTCTATGCCACTTTATGCAACTGCACTCTTCCCTGCACCACTACACTCTATGCCACTTCACTCTACTCTGAAACAATCTACTCTATGCCACTGCATTTTATGCCCTTCTACTCCACTTTGCAGCACTCCACTCTATGCTGATGCACTCTACACCACTCTACTCTCTGAATCACTGCACTCTATGCCAATGAACTCCACACAACTGAACCCTGTGTCCCTGCACCCTGTGTCATTACATTCTATTCTACATCACTGTACTCTGTGTCACTGCTCTCTATGCCACTCTACTCCACTCTACACTACTGCACTGACACTGTACACTATAACACTGCACTCTGCCACTGAACTCTACGCCACTCTACTCTGCACTACTCCACTCTATTCTACTGCAATCTATGCCACTGCATCCACCAGTACTCTACTCTGCACTCTATGCCACTGAACCCTATGCCACTCAACTCCACTCTGAGCAACTGTCCTCCGCATTACTCAGCTCTATGCCACTTTATTCTATGTCACTCTACTCTCTGCCACTCTACTCTATTCCTCTGCACTCTACGCCACTGCGCTCTATGCCAATCTACTCTGTGCCACTCTATGCCACTCTACTCTTTGCCATTCCACTCTGCCCCACTTCACTCTGCGCCACTGCACTCTACTGTGCACCACTCTAATCTACATCACTGCATTCTATGAAGCTGCATTGTATGCTGCTGAATTCAATGCCACTGCACTCTATGCCACTATACTCTGTAAAACTCTACAGCAATGCACTGTACACCATCCACTGTGCTCATGCCACTCTGCACAACTCCACACTATGCACTTCAATACACAACATTCTCTGCTACTACACTCTACAACACTCTACTCCATTCTTTGTCATTCTACTTTCCACTCTTCGGCACTCCACATGACTCCCCTCTACGCCACTACCTTTTGGCCATGCTGGTGTACAACATGGCTAGAACACATTGGCAAAGCTAATTAATAGCTCTTAAATAGGCGAGACCTATTGGCATACCAATGATTGCCCTCTATGTCATTACACAGACCTTGGTTTCAAAAACAGTGGTGGGGCTGCACAGAACAAGGTTCTGGGTGTTATTGTCATGATAAAGCAGAGGTGTACTTAAAACAGGGAGCTGGTGGATTCAGTCTCGTGATGGACCACCGGTGGGGCGTAGATGGGGGCTGGGGGCCGTAATGTAACACTGTGTCTCAGGGAGTGCAAGTCCTTTAGACTGCTGCGAGAAACCCCAGTGACTTTATTGGATGTCGTGTTTGCATAAATTCAGAGTTCTGGCGGAGAATAAGCGCTTCCTGTATTTCTGTCTTGTAAACATGGATTATTGCTTCAACCAAGGAACCTCCGGGCGATGGTTAAATTAAAGGAGCACTGAAAATACGTGGCATCGATTGTGCATTCACATCTACTCACGACTTCCAGCCGAGGAAAACCTGACTCCCAAGTAATCAAAGCTCCTCTTAGCTTCCCATCCTCCTCCAATCATAGGAGACGTTCTTTTTAATATGCTTCACAGTCCCAGGGCCTTCACTTTAGACTCTGATGTATTAACTTGGAGTCTGTGATCGTAACAAAAACTCTTGGAATTAAATTGTATTTTTATTGCAGCTCACTCTTCAAGTAGTAGTTTAGGTATTCCTGCTTCCAGCAGTGACACCAGGTGTCTCCCCCTACATTATAAGTGGTATTCTTGATAACTGTGAGGACAAGTGGCGGTCCATCCAGACCTATAAGTGCCATTCCTGCTACCAGTAGAGTCCTCTGGGGGGGGTCCTCTTCTGCATTAAAAGTTGTATTTCTGCTACCTTTGGGGACATCTGAGGGCCCCTCCACCATTAGAAGTGATACTCCTGCCACCCAAGGGGACATCAGGGGTCCAGTTCAGCATTTTAAGTGGTATTTCACCCACTGCTGTGGGCATGTCAGGTCCACGCAAGCATCATTAGTGGCATTTCATCTACCCATTGGGACATCTGGGGTCCCGTCCATCATTATAAGTGGTGTTACTGCTATGCATCTAGAGTCTGTGCCAGCTCTGGCACTCGCACCTTTGTTTTCGACACTGTATTTGCAGCAGTATTTCCGTCTCATGGGAGAACTTCGAAAACTCAATTTTTTCTTTGGGTTGCTGCCTATCAGACAGCGCAGCTGTATGGTATGCTAAACAAATCTTGGGGACTTTCAGAAAGTCGACCTAGGAATGCATTTTGCTCATTGATTACAATTGTTTTTGTGGTTTGTAACTCACTTTCTGGCTTCTCTTTTGCTGGCTTTATTTGCTTTAGGCTCTGCAGGTTCAATTTGCCCCACCAGTTGACTAAACTGTGTTTTAGGTATTCTTTCACGAACTTGCCTTCTTTTAACAGGCCTTTAAATATTGTTCATATTTGTCACATTAGCAGTGCATTCAAAGACCAAGGTCAAATGTCAGGCACTTACTTCTGAGGGCGCGTGTTTACTTTTCTTTCTTTGACTAACTTCAAAGTGAGAAGATTTATGTGACAATCATGTTGGATACTGGGGGTAGAAAAGAGTTTTTCTCTAGCACGCAACATTTAAATGAACTGTGTAAGTAAGTAGTTTAAAATATATCAGATTTATGAATACACAAATGAAGCACATTTTTTGTTATTTCTAAAGTGTGTAGGAAAAAAATACTGCAAAAGGATCAAAACTAATCATTATACTAGGTGATGCAATTTCCACACATTTTCATCTGTGCACTCCATAGTTTTATTCGTAAAACCTTTGTCTGTGCAAATGCAATGGTAATTTCAATTGAAAATGTGTTGTCTGTAACGCCAGTGTGCTAATGGATACTCCACTCTACACCACTCCACTGTACTATTTACCACTCCACACCAATGCACTCTACTCTGCACTATTTCACTTTACATCACTCATGCCACTGCACTTTGTGCCACTCCACTCTATGCCACTGCACTCTATGCCATTTCACACTTCACCTTTCTACTCCACCCTGTCCCACTCTACTCTATGCCACTGCACTCTTCTCTACTCTACTCTACACCATTGCACTCTTCGCCACTGCACTGTACACCACTCCGGTCTAGGCCACACCAACCTCCTATGAACAACTTCACTCTACGCATCTGTACTCTTCGCCATTCTGCAACACTGCACTCTATGCCTCTGTTCTAATATACTCTACGCCTATGCACTTTACTCTGTAACACTCAACTCTATGCCCCTGTATTCTACTCCAATCCACTGTATGCTGCTCTAATCTACTCTGCACCACTGCACTCTACACCACTTTACTCTACGCCATTACACTGTATGCCACTCTATGCAACTGCTCCCTAACCTGCACCACTCCGCTCTATGCCACTTCACTCTATTTAAAACAATCTACTCTATGCCACTGCACTCTATACCACTCTACTCCACTCTGTGCCATTCAACTCTGTGCCACTGCACTCTATGCCAGTTTACTTTTAACCACTGCACTCTACGCTAATGTACTCTACACAACTGCAATCTATACCACTGCACTCAGCTCTGCTTCACTATTCTCTACAACCCTGCATTCTACGCCACTCTACTCCTCTTTACACCACTGTGCTCTGACACTCTACCCTGCAACCCTGCACTCTCCTCCACTGAACTCTATGCCACACTACTCTGAACTACTCCACTCCACACTACTGCACTCTATGCCACTGCGCTCCATGCCTCTATATTCTACTCTGCACCACTCTGCACCACTGCACTCTTTGAGACTCAACTCTACTCTGCGCCACTGCCCTCTGCATCACCAAACTCCATGCCACTCTACTCTGCACCACTCTACACCATTCTACTCTATGCCACTGTACTCTATGCCACTGCACTCTATGCCACTGTACTCTGCTCCACTCCACTCTACTCTGTGCCACTCTACTCTGCACCACTCTACTCTGTGCCACTGTACTCTGTGCCTCTCCACTCTGCTCCACTCTGCACCACTACACTCTGCACCACTACAGTCTACTATGTACCACTCTAATCTATGCAACTGCATTCAACAATGCTGCATTGTACGCTGCTGAAATCAATGACACTGCACTCAATGTCACTGCACTCTACACCACTATGCTCTGCAACACTATATGCCAGTGCACTGTTCACCAGTCCACTCTACTCTATGCCACTACAGTGTATGCCACTCTACACGACTACACTCTATGCCACTCTGATTTATAACACTCTCTGCCACTCTACTCTACAACACTCTACTCCACTCTTCGCCATTCCACTGTATGACACCCCACATGACTATCCTTTATGCAGCTAACTTTTAGCCATGCTGAACAGCAGCCACACTAGTGGACAACTTGGCTAAAACACATTGGCAAAGTCTATAGCTCTCTAATAGGCGAGACTCATTGGCTTTGCCAATGCTTGTTTAAGTGTATTTTCACAGAGGTTGAGAGTGAGGGATCTTGCTGTTGTATTATCATTGTGCACATTAGTGATCTCATTTGATGACCCTGCCTCTGTATCCATTTCTGGACTACAACTTTTTTAACTTGCTGAATGAAACGCTTGCTTTAAATTCATTATCTAATCCTATACTTCTTATGTTTTGTAGGTGGACATATTTTTAGATCTTTACACCTACAGCAGATCTCCTACATCGAATACAATACAAGTGTTCTTCATTGCCTCTGTTGGTTCTCCATTGTGACCAGTACAGTTGATTTCTTCTCCACCAAACATGGTTGACACTTTATGTAACCACCAACTGACCCCTGACCTGCCACTCATGTGTTTACTGAACCCGGTAGCTGCTTGCACTCCCAGTAACAGCACACTGAATCTTTCAGGGATTTGACAAGTAATCATTAAGCCTGCTCTGACTGCAAGAATACCCTATACTAAGTAATATTCAATTACACAAATACTGAGAAGTATAATTGGTGAGTTCACTTTTGGTGATTCAGGGTGTCACTCACTTTTAGATTAACAAGTTACACCAATATGGTCTAGCAGGTGGTAGAATTACACTTTTTGCATAGCTTGTATGACTATACCAAAGAGAGGAGCAGGAGGGCAAGCCCCCTCAGCCATTGGTTGATACAAGTGTCACTCTCATATTAACTAGTCCTTAAAACAGAATTCAGCCTTTGTAATTGTCAGTCATGTTGGGTGGAAGTATTTCTCTTTATCAGTGCTTAATTTGAGCCGGTGGTTGCCGGCTGGGGGCACCGGCACTTATTTTTGAGGGTCAGCACTTATTTTTCCGCATCAGGCAATTACTGCGAGTATAAGACACATATGTTAGAGACAGAGCAAAGAAAGATTGAAAAGTCTTACAAACGGAGAAAGCAGAAAGCTGCAAGAGTGAGCTAAAGAGGTAAGGAGTGGCTGTAAATGAATTAATGAGGCCAGAGTTGGCATTAGGATTAAGCTGCCTCAGTACTTTGTGCTTGCACATTTAAATTCAGCAGCCATGTGCTTTAGAGAAGAGCTTTGGGTACCGGCACATTTTTATTTAGAAATTAACCACTGCTCTTTACATACAAATAAACATTTCATTGGTAGAGCAGATGTAAAAGAGTCAGTAAAATGGCACAAGCACTGCTTAACAAAGTGGTTGTTCTCCTGGTGTTGCCTCAGGCACACAACAGCCCTCTATAGGGCTGCTGGATGAAGCACGGGGGTAATTTCTCTGAAGTCCCCAGAAGCAGCCATGTCTGAGGTCCATTTCTCCTGCGACTTCTTGGGCTCCACCATCAAATCTGTTGAATGTTATCTCTGCTGAAAACCAGACAGAACCTTACCACATATATTATTATGTCCGTCTAACTTTTAGTGCAAAGCAGCAGTTATTTTTGAGGCAGGTACAATCAAGCATTGAGAGTCAAAAGAAATGTTAGGTGAACACAGAAGAGGTAGCTTTAGTGTTGGGTGATTTATGAATGACAGGACCCTCCTGACACCTGAAGGACTCCATAGAACCGTGATGTAAGTGTTAGAACGTGGTGAAGTGAATGAAGTTTTAGAATGTGGAGTTTGCGGTTACATTCAGATGAATGAAGACACGTAATACACATCTTTCTGTGTGATGTACTTATTTGCGGGCACCCCAGTTAGAAAAGACTCTACAACTGGCGACGAGATAGGGGATAAGTAACCCGAATATCAACAGTGCTCTCCCAGAAAGTTTGCTGTGGTCCAAGTAAACTGCTCTTGTGTGCCACATGTGCCTACGTCGAAGTGCAGAATCGACATTTGGCATGTGTGGAGTTAAACCGCAACTCCTTCCGCATGAAGCATTTGAAAATAAAGAAAGCTTCACTGAGAAGTCTACACATCGTTGGCCAAGAACCTGCTGGTAAACTTGTAAAGAGAGGTACTGCGCTAATACACATTCCAAAGCTACACATTATACGGAGTGATAAGGCAGATAGAACCTGGTTTTGAAAGAGCAGCAAATAGTGACAGCAAATTGTAAGATAACACTGTGATCAGAAGTGCTAGGCACTGATCGATCAGGTGTTAGACAGTACAAAAAGATATCTAAAAGCAAAGCGATCCAGATACAAGAAACGATCATCTGCTTACTGGAACCAACTAAAGAGAGTCATCATACACAGAGTAGGGTGAGGTGGCCCAAGAAGCAGTTCCCCTGTGATGTGCTTAAGGAGCCGCCCATGTCTGAAGTGGCAAACCACCAAATTTGCCGGGTGGCAGCTCAGAACAACTCCAGAAGACTCCAGAACAAGAGAAGGGCTCCAATAGGGACCAAGAAAGAGGACACGTCTCCTGTAATTATCAAAGATGACCCTAAGGCCAGCACACCACAAGGCCTCAGAGATGATTTTCACAAACACCATCACCAAGCAGCGTTGGAAAGAACAACATTCTCAGAGTCAGACAATCTTCTAAATAATTATAATGCCTTTTGCCTGAAACCACTACCACTCAATAACGCCACAATTCAGAATATTAGTGACTGGATAGAGATGTTTGATGATTTAATTGATGCTCTAGACTAAACTGATAATGAGAAGATTATCAAATACATCAAGAATCTCTCTGGTGAAGGTGTAAAAGAAATAATAAAGAAAATGCTGCAAGATGATGAAGTTACATACTGTCAAATTAAAGAAGCCTTGAATCTCAAGTTCAGTACATGTAGATTATGAAAGATACATTATCAGTCCAGAATGACAGAGAGTTGAAAACAGAAGAAACAAATTTGTTTAGAGACTGGATATGCTCATTAGACACTGTAAGTTCAATAAATTTACTGATGATGGATGCCTGTCAGCTTACTTCAGATAACAGATGCTGGGAGAAACTCTTAGTCTGGAGTGAGTTCTCATGGCTGCCAGAGCTGAAGAGCATGCAGATCGTTAAGCTGATGACATGGAGGCAGGAGGTGCCCATAGTGAGTCAGTTATGAATACGAAAAGCCAGCAGAAACGCAAAGCTGAAGTACACAAGGTGATGGCTCCATGAAAAAAGAAGTCTTTTTTCAGGTGTGTATTGTCATTTCCACACAGAGGTAAATGTATTTTAATTGTATTTCATTTACAAGAAACTGTTGAAAAGGAATTCAAATCATTACTTAAACATGACAATGAAGGAGCAAATTATCACTGCCATGAGTCAAGATCGTGACATGTTAAAACTGAAAGACATTATTACACATCAGTCTTGGAACTCAAAGCATTACTTAAACATGATATCACTGAGTCTCTGCTGGTCCAACACCATGGGTTTCTCCCATAGTGGTAGTAGCCAAACATGACAGTGAAGGAGCTATACGTATTTGTGTGGATATACATCAAGCAAACAAGGCATTTGAAAGAGGACATTCAGGTCGGCACATTGCTGACATGATAACTCAACTGAATGATGCTAAAGTCCTCTCTTGCCTTGATTTAAATAAAGGATATCATCATTTGGGACTCGAGAATTCCAGGGACATTACAATCTTTTCTCCACATATCCGTTCATTTCAATATCAAAACTACATTTTGGTGTGTTAACAGCTTTAGAGATTTTTCAAGACGTCATTTGATGTAGCATACAGCCTGTCATGCATGCTTTTGACTATAGTAATGATATTGTAATCTTCGGAGACACACAGAAGGAGCACAATAAAGCTCTCAAGCAACTGTGTAATTAACTGTTTTTTGCAGGTTCAGCTACGAATGCTGAGAAACGTGAATTCAATAAAACAAAGCTAAAGTGCTTAAGCCATGTCTTTTCTGATTGGGGTATGACACCTGATCCCGCCTAAGTGCAAGTGTTGTCAACAGAAATTTCACCAAAGGTGCTTCTATGCTACGTTCATTCATTAGCATAGCGAGTTACTGTTCCAGACACATGCAACACTTTGCCACTGTGAGTGCTCAATTGAAAGACTTGATGAAAAAGAATGTTTCATTTTATTAGTCACGTGAATACGAGCAAAGCTTTAAGAGAATCAAGCAAGCTATCGGAAACACCACTGAAATGGCATATTTTGATCCAAATCTTGTTTCAGAAGTTGTTGTTGATGCTATCCCAGTTAAGTTAGACCCAATCCTTTCACAACACAGTGAACACCCAAATGCTCAAAGACATATTGTGGCACATGCAAGCAAAAGTTTATCCCAAACTGAGCAACCTGAAAAGGAAGGTTTAGCAGTGGTGTGAGATTGAGACTATTTCCTCATGTTTTTATACAGAATACCTTTTTTCACTTGCTACAGATCATCAAGCATTTTTTACCATCTTTGAAAATTCAAAAGCCAAAATGCCTCCTCGCATTGAAAGTTGGGGTCTACGCGTACATGAGTACAACTACACAATTGTGCATCATCCAGGGAAAGATCAAAACCCACCTACTACTTTTCCATAGTGCCTATACAGTGTCAGAGTACCTCTTCCAAGACAACTGAAGCCTACATATACTTCTTTGTGAAATCAAACACACCATCTGCCATATCGTTGGAGCAAATTATCACTTCCATGAGTCAAGATCGTGACATGTTAAAACTGAAAGACGTTAATACACATCAGTCTTGGAACCAGCACAATCAACCTCTTACCAGTAACAGGGAATACCAACAGTTCAAGACCTGTCCATGACTCAAGAAGGCATTATTCTGAGAAATTCAAGAATTGTTATTTCCGAGTGTTTGCGACAACAGCTAATTGAAGTGCAACTTTGAAATTCAGGAGAGCAATCACCACCAATTTACCCCAATGGACCAACACATGATCAAGTACTGAGGAAGAAACCCATACAAAAGGCTTGAATTGTAAAAAGAAAACGAAGGTCTATGTAGACAATCGACAACATGTAAAAAACATAGGGGCTCATTTACTAGGCCCCATCTGCACACTGGGCCACTGGAGCCTCATTTATTTGATGCTCGGGTGGCGCAGTGTGCCAGCCCATAGTTACATGGCCACACAAAGCCACCCTGCATGGCTTTTCATGGTCTTGTAAATATGGGCCCTTTTCACGCATAACACTGCATGAAAGGGGCGTTCCACGGGTGTTTCTGTAGGTGTTCCCACACAACACCCACAGAACCCGGAGAAATCTGATGCATTTCCAGACTTACAAGGCTGGGAATGCTTCAGTTTCCTATGCCACCCCAGAGGTGGCATAGAGGTGACACAACAGGGAAGAATATCTTTATTTCTCCCCGTTTTTTCCTCGCATTTCAAACATGTAGCTCATCACTCTATACTGATGTCAACATAGTGACTGGATTCAGAAAGGACAATTGAAAAACCCCAGACTGCTATTGCTCCTGCATTGCCAATGCAGATCATGGACACTCTTATTGCCGGTTCCCATTTTCCGAAGACATAACTGTGATGAACAATCAGAGCGCCGTTAGGGCTCACCAAGGAGCTATGATTGTGTGTAAATTTGTAAAGAATTGTAATTTTTTATTTAACAGAGACTGGAGATGTATTGTGTTGTGACATATGAATGACTGAACCTTCTTGGCTCCTGAAGGACTCCCTAGAATTGTGAGGTAAGTGTTAGAATGTGGTGAAGTGAATGCAGGTTTAGAATGTGGCATTTGTGGTCACAGGCAGGTGAATAAAAACATGTAATACATAGTTCCATGTGTGGCGTAGCTATTGGCAGGTACCCCAGTTGGGGAAGATGCCCAGTACCCAAGCTGGAAAATTATATTTGAGTGAGCAAGGGTTTCGGTGATCAAGAAGTGGAGTTGTCACACATTATAAAGTTGATGTCTGTAATTGGAAGAGACTTGCTACAGGCAAAGTGAAGAGATTTAAGGTTCAAAGATTACACATAGTTGTCAAGTTCACTAAAAATAAAAGTAGAAGCACAAACCTCAAATAAGATAAGACAACAACCAATACAGTCTCTGAACCAAAGGACTGTGGGCCAGATGTATGAAAATATTTTGCACTCGCAAACGGTGCGAATCGCTAAATTCGTCCGTTTGCGAGTGCAAAATAGTGGTCTGCAATGCATGAAAGGCATTCGCAGACCACAAAGTAGAAATCGCTAAAATTGCGATTTCTAGCGTTGCGACCTGGATTTTGCGAATCACAATTTGCGATTCGCAAAATCCAGGTCGCAAGGCAATGGTGCGAAAAATCGCAAATTGTGATTTTTCACAGAATGGCATTTTGCACATGCAAAATACCATGATCTGCAACCAGGTGGTAACCTGGTGCAAAATTAAAAAATGCAGTTAAACTCCCTTTTTAAATTGAACATGTAAAGCACACATGCTCTTTTGGCATGTTAAAAAAAATGATTTTGGCGTGCAGCCGCGTGCAGCCGCGGGGGCCTTGGGCCCCCAGCACCCTGGCCTTTGCATTTCCAAAATTGCGATTTCTGGTTCAGAAATCGCAATTTTGGAAATGCAAACAATTCGCAGCTATGGGCCAACAGGCCCATAGCTGCGAATTGGGCCGGTATCGCAATTTGCGATTCGGTAATAGCATTTGCGATTTTTAAGAAATCGCTATTACCAAATCGCAAATGTGATACATGGCACTTTGCGAGTCGGTAATAGCGATTTCTTAAAAATCGCTATTACCGAATCGCAATGGGCCGTGATAATACATCTGGCCCTATATCACTGTACATCGTTCCCCTCTGACCAACTCTCCCTCTCTTTTATCACCTCTGTTTTGCTCTTCTATCTCCTGTAGGTTTCAATATTCTAAGATGCTCTCCTGTCTCCTAACCCATCCCGTGTGGATATGTTCCATTGCTAACCTCTCTTTCCTCTGGTTTATGATTCATCCTTTTTGTCTTTGTTCCTACCCAGACTAAGTAATTGCAGCACTGTGTTGTTACTTTTCCCTTCCCTCTGCTCCCTGCTTTTTCTTCTCTATCTTAACACCGCCTTTTCTGACTCCTCTTTTTGCTCCATTACCACCCCGGCAATCATACAGTGATTCTTATATATATATTACCTAACCGAAACATAATTTTCCAATTGATGGCTTTCAGGGGAGCTCTGCATGTTCTCTAGACAAATTACAGGATTGTAATTTCCATTACCTTTGTAGAATCCTACTTAGACTACAGTGCTTATATGCATGGGTGCACAAGTATCAAAGTGGTGAGAAAACCAGAGATCATCTAACTCCAAGTCATCAGGCTGTGCCTCAGCCTGAAGCAAAAGTACAATATACACTACCCGCTTTAAAACCTCTCCATTTGCCCCCACAGACCAGAGCATCGACGTTAGGACCTGTATCCAATGTACTCACCCTACTGTGGCACTGCAGCAGATTATCTTTGCCCTATTCCCATGCACAGTAAGCCATCTTCTTCTCTGTCCTACCTCTTCCACTATGCACATTGATTCACCCTCTTATGCACACCCTTCTCCCCTCAACTTTCTCTACTTTTCTTCTAAATACTTCACATCTCTCTGCCCCTCTACTTCCCTTGTCTTAGTCAATTTAGTCATCAGTTTCACTCTCTCTTCACCTTCAATGACTCTGCCTTCTTTACACGTCTCCTTTGTTTTTGGCTGTTCTGCTCTGACTTTTTTCTCATCTCTGTTGTTGTTTGGATTCCACCTTCTTTGATTCCTTCTGTCATTATCCTCCTTTGCACTCTCCTCCCCTTCCGCTCTACTTACAGTCGTGATTTATACTGATCTGCATGGCCAGACTGTCTGAGCACCAATTACAACTGTTTAGTGAATTTGTCTTTCCTCCTCACACATGGCTAATATATGACTTTTGAGAGGAACAGCAAAATGTTTGTATTGTTTTAGGAAAAAGAATACAGACAACAACTTATTTTCCTGTCCCAAAGTGGACAATAGGTATGTGCACTTTATGAAAATTTGAAAACTTCTTTCACTTCCCGCATGTACACATTGGGCCTCATGTAGAAGGAAACGGCGCAGCGCAGTGCCGCAAGCAATCTTGCTGTGCCAAGCTGCGTCATTTCCAAAATGAAGGGATCTGCTGTATTTAAAAGAATATGGCGAATCCCTGTGTTTCCCCCTGCGTCGGTGCAAAATTCACTGCCTAGCGCCAACGCAGCCACCCTTGCACCATGGTGAAAGAATGGCTGCATCGTGGGGGAGATTGTTTCTGTGCAGGAAGGGACAGATCCCTATACAAAAACAATCCATAATTGCAGTTTGCTCCTTCTATGTGTGTTGCAGAAAGCAGCACACACAGAAACAGCAAAAAACTAGGAGAAATAAAAGTATCCCTTCCTGTTTTGCCACTCTAACGCCTCCTCTGGGAGGCGTTAGTTTTTGTCGCAACCTCAGGTTTACGATTTCTCATAAATTTGAGGCAGTGTCACAGCAACACCCATTGCACGCCCCTTAGCCACAGAAAACTGCATTGTGGCTGACCATATCTGCAAGGCCACCTTAAGCCAGGAAAAGTGGCTTAACGCAGTCTTGTAGGTATGGTGCACTACACAACCCCACCGTGACCTCCAGAGGCGCTAGGGCCTCGTAAATGAGACCCTTTTTTTCTTCTTCCTACTTAAATGACCTGGTTTATGGTACACTTTCTTATGCAGGAAGCATCATTTGCTCTGACCTGTTGACCCTAACATAGATGTGCTGACAGCTGTGGGAAATGCATTTAAAATGTTTGGTAACACTCTGCAATTCACACATGAGAGTGTGTTCATCACACTTGCAAATGATTTTCCTCTCCGCTCTTCTGAAAACCGTCTATGAATTTCTATAAGCATGACGTAAGAGTAATTTACATTTACACAGTTCACCCTTGAGTGAGGTTCTACAGGGTGTTTCATAGTTAAGCCTGTTCAGAGTGAATTATGCATGTAATGTGTTTCATCTTGTCCAAACTTAAATCTCTCCTTAACCATTCCTAAGCCAGGCAAAAGGTTGTCCAATGCCAGACAAGAAAACTTTATAAATCAGGCCCTTCAGAATGCTAATTTAAAGAAAAATCTGACAAGTAATCCTATGGACATGTGCCTACATTTTGAGTAAATTCCGTTAAAACACTGGGCATTTCACCAGGGTGCTGAAGCTTCCAAATGTTGGTTTCTTGAGAAACAGATAGAAAGAAATATAGCTGCCTTGCGACAAAGAGATAAATATAGTTGAACAGAGGAACAGAGGTGACGAAGGAAAAGTGGCTACTACAACATTCTTGCCAGAGTAGCTTTTGGTTCTTCCTCTGGCCCAGGCCCTGCCTGATGACCTCCTGCTTCTGAGCTACTGGTTCAACAGGGGCAACAGGTGTTCATGGACAAAAGGGGCATTGCCATGCCACCAGGCAAGAGGCAAGGACAGGAAAATAAACAGGGGGTAGCCGAAAATAAATCACAGCTCTGAGACAGTGTGCTGAATGTCTTGGGTGAACTCTAGTGAACTTTGCACCTGTCCTACTGTGCAGGTGCCAGCCGGGAGAGGTAGGTTTTCTTTCACCTGCAGGCACAAGCTACAACAATGACATCATTGGACAGGGAGTGCTGAATTAGAAAGCAAGTGATCTGGTTGCTTTTGGGGAGCATAAATAGTGGCCCTGGAAAAAGTCACAAAACTCCATTCCACTTCAATGGCTGGGGGTGGGGCAGGCCAGTGAGACAAGGAGGGAGTGGGTGGTAACAGTTTGATGGTGATCACAGAGAGGGAGGCTGTAGGAGGCGTGCAGGGGCTGCTCTCCTGGCAGTAACACGTGTTTAGCTTTGCATTTGGTTTCACTTTAAAAAAAAAAACATTATGGAGCTAAACACAACACGGTGCTCCTTATCTCAACCACAGAGGCCCAAGAGAGGGAAGTAACCAGCCGCAGACAGACAACAACTGCACTAGTGGACTAAGAGGTAAGTATGCAGTTAAGCTTCTGTCTGCACTAGGGGCATCACCAACCTCCCCCCTTGCTTTAGCAGCTAGAGTGGGGTAGGGTTCCTGATGGGCCTCTTCTGTCTGCAGCTTTGCAGACAAAGGCTCATAATTAACTTGGGAGGGTGAGGGAGTGATAGGAAGAATGGGTGTATGGATGGATAGATGCATGGATAAATGAGTCAACGGATGGACTTAAGAATAGAACAGTGAAAGGCAGAAAGGGTGTATGAGTGAAAGGGAGGATGGATGGCTGGATGGACAAGTGAAAGTATGGATGGATGAGTGGAAGGGTAAATGAATGGATGAGTGGATGGATGCATGGAGTGAAAGTATGGATGGCTGAGTGGAAGGGTAAATGAATGGATGAGTGGATGGATGGATGGAGTGAAAGGATGGATGGATGTGTGAAAGGATATATGTAAAGATAGATGAGCAAAACAATGGATGAATAAAAGGTATGGTAGATGGATGTCTGGATGAAAGGATAGATAGATGGAGGAGTGAAAGGGTGAATTGAGGGATAGATGAATAGAAGGATAGATGGATGAGTGAGAGAAAGGATGGATGGCTGAACAAAAGGGTAAATGGAGGGATGTATGAATGGATGGATGAATAGGACAAATGGTGAATGGGTGGGTAAGGATGGGTGGCTGGGTGAAAGGTTGGATCAGTGGATGACCCAAAGGGAGGATGATGGATGGATGGAGTGAAAGGATGGCTAGATGGGGTGAACGGGTGGATGGATGTGTGAAAGAATGTATGATTGAATGGATGGATGTAAGGGGGATGGATCAGTGAAAGGATGGGTGATTGAGTGGATGGATGCATGGATGGATGGACAGGGGATGGATAAGTGAAAGAATGGATGATTGAGTGGATGGATTGGTTTGATGGATAGGTGTCCCTGGACCAATGGCAGCTCACCCTTATGGGCTCCACACCTACACTACACCCTCCTTGTTTTGTAGTCCATTTCTAATGTAGCAAGAGTGAATAATTATCCACTCCTTATATAATAACAATAAAATGCAGACCCGCTTCCAGTCCAGCAACAAACTGAGGCAGCTAGTGACATTGCTCGATTGCTGACACAGGTGCATGAAGATGCCCGCACCATTCTAGCACTTGGAGCATGTCTGTTTGACTATGCATGTGAGTTAAAGTGAGAGAGAGTCAGTGAAGGAATGAGTCAGAGTGAGTGAGAATGAGTGATAGTAAGGACCAGTGTGAAAGCTGACTTCTTTACTAATAAATTTACATTGATTAGTAGCTAAGACTTTACATGAATTGTGCTAACATAAAGAAATCAAGTGTTTTGGAGAATGTGCCCACCTAATTGGCCATCATAAAATGTACAACATTAACAAAGAATTGACATTAATCGTTTAAATAATGTGCTCATGTAAAATGTGTTAGTGGACCTTACTAATTGCTTAATTTACTAGGCATAGAGTAATTATGAAATCCTGGGCCTAGTCGACAAGGCCTTCATGGCATAAATAAATGTTTGTAAATGTTTTTGTGAAAGCACAGAATTGACATTTATTCATTGTTCACACAGTGCTGACCAAATAGATTTGTGAGGCTGCAATGATAAACTAGTTGATGTCGTAAACTTTCTCATGAGAACTGTCTGCTGTAATGTAGTGTACTACCTATGGATACAATTGTATCTTTCATGAGTGAGAAACAAATGTTCCCCAGACTTGACAATAGCTTCACTGACTGGAGTGCAACTAAAAGGTTACCTGATGAAACTGGTGATGGGAGAAGAGGAGCCAATCATCGACGTGTGGAAGCCTGTGTAGTTAAATCATAGATTTGTAAATGAATGTTTATTGGTTCTACTGTGAACACACGATGTTCTGACCAATGACGACCTGAGAAAATATTTTATGGATTTTCAGTTTACCCCGACTACACTTAGCGGGAGAGTTAGTAGTTCGAGTCCTGTTCGAGGAGCAGAACAGTTCCTGATGTCTTCTCTTCCTAGCTTTAGCCCCACTGCGTAATTATGTTAATGTTATCAATGCTGCTTTCTTAGCTTGATGCCCTTTCTAAGTTGGTTCAGTTAACTTAGATCCAAATCGTAGCTGAGACAATCCCCTTCACTTTCCCTTGCCAAAGCTGACCAGACGGATGTCCAACTGATGAAGAAATCACAGCTTGCTGATCCATTCAGGAGAGGTATAATACAATGCTATTGTTTCTGTTATAGATTTTTGTTCTTTCTTTTGGGTACCAACCACTATTTTGTTAGAGCCCTAGTTAGATGTTTTCCAAATTAACTTTTAACTAAATTACTTTTGCATGAACCCCAAACATGCCATTCAAATTGGAGGGTTAGATAGTGTGCCATGTGTTAACAATCGTTATTGACATAGAATTTATTTTATTAATCTGTTGAATCTAGATGTATGCCATCTCTATTTTTCAGTTATTGTTGTTATTAATTTGTACCGTAACTCTTGAATGTGTAATGATAAATGCCTTGGTTAAATTAAAAATGTTCCGCTAATTTGGCCAGCCTGTGTGGTTTGTATATGCATATCAGTTAGTCTTGAGATTAATCTGTGTGATTTTAGCATTGTTAATCTAGGGAAATAAACTTTCTAACTTTACTAAAAGGTGTGGTTATTCGTGGCCTTATAAGTCATGGGGTGTAAAGATTACTACTCAAACTTTCTGATAATTGATTTATTAAACAGGTTATATTGTTGCTGGCTAGGTCATGAGCTAGATTTGTGTCCATGGTGGATCACTCTTAGCATGAGTTAAAGGGCCCATCGAACCTCTAATGTGTCCCCTTTAAATAAATTACCAAAGATCAAATAAGGCCAGACGTGCTCACACCAGCATGTGTGAGAATGAATGTGAGCAAGTGAGGGAGAATGACATTGAGTGTAACTGAGTGTTTCTGTGTGTGAAACTGAGTCACAGTAGGACTGAGCAATTCAGAATGAGTGGTATTGAGTGAGACAGATTTGGCCAGAGTAGAAAGAGTGAGCTTGTGTGAATTAGTGAGACCAAGTGAGACTGAGTGAGTCAGAGTAAGACAGTAAACTCAGTGCAAGAAAGTGTGAGAGACCCTTTAAGAAAAAGCTCTTTGGAATTCGAGCCAAGGATTATACCCCTCCACTTTTAAAGGTCACCAGTCGCCACTGGATTCAGATTATTTTTAGATGCAGTCCCAGGGCTTAGAAACCGTGCAGCAGCTTCCAAGGAGACTTTACCAGGGACTCTGTGGAGCTGCTTCCGAGAAACCTTTACCAAGGACTCTGCACTGTGGAGCTGCATCTGAGGAATCTTTACCAGGTTCTCAGTAGTGTGGAGAAGCATCTGAAGTGCCTTTACCAGGGACTCAGCACAGTAGAGCGTCTTCTAATGGGGCTTAACCAGAGGCTCAACACACTACAGCAGCTTCTACTGGGGCTTTACCAGGGACTCAGTACAATGGATCAGCTGCAAAGAGAGCTTTACCAGGGACTCCGTACCGTGGAGCAGCTGCAGAGGGGGCTTTGCCAAGGACTCAGCATCATGGAGCAGCTTTTGAGGGACCTTTACCTGAGACTCAGCACCGTGCAGCAGCTTCCAAAGTGGCTTTACTAGATACTTAGCACCGTGAATCAGGTTCCGAAGTGGCTTTACCAGGGACTCAGCAGCTTGGAGCTGCTTCCGATGGGGTTCTACCAGGTACTCACTACTGTGGCGCTGCTTCATGGGCTTTACAAGGGGCTTGTCACCCTGGAGCAACTTTTAAGAGGGCTTTACCTGGGATTCAGCACTGTAGAGCAGCTTCCGAAGTTGCTTTACCAGAGACACAGCCGCAAAGCAGCTTCCGAGGGGGCTTTACTAGGGACTACGCAGTGTGGAGCCGCTTCCAAAGTGGTGTTACCAGGGATTCAGCACAATGGAACTGTTTCAGAGGAGGCTTTACCAGGGACTCAGCACCCTGGAGCAGCTTTTGAGAGGGATTTACCAAGGTATCAGCACTGTGGAGCTGCTTCCAAGGGGGCTTTACCAGGGACTCATTACCCAAAAGCTGCCTTTGTGAGAGATTTACCAGGGTCTCGCCACCGTGGAGCTGCTTCCAAAGGGGTTTTACGAGGGACTTGGCAACACGAAGCAGCTTCCAAGGGGGCTCTACCTGTGACTCAGCACCATAGAGTAGCTTCCAAAGTGGCTTTACCAGGGACTCAGTACCGCAGATCAGCTTCCGAGAGGGCTTTACCTGGGACTCAGCACCATACAGTAGCTTCCAAAGTGGCTTTACCAGGGACTCAGTACTGCAGATCAGCTTCTGAGAGGGCTTTACCTGGGACTCAGCACAATACAGTAGCTTCCAAAGTGGCTTTACCAGAGTCTCAGTACCGCAGAGCAGCTTCCGAGAGGGCTTTACCAAGGACTCAGAACTGTGAAGTAGTTCCAGAGGGGACTTTGTCAGGGACTAGGCACCCTGAAGCCACTTCCAAGGGGGCTTTACAAGGAACTAGGCACAGTGGAATCGCTTTTGAGGGGATTTTACCAGGGACTCAGCACTGTGGAGCAGCTTCCGAGAGGGCTTTACCAGGGACTCAGCACCATAGAGTAGCTTCCAAAGTGGCTTTACCAGAGACTCAGTACCGCAGACCAGCTTCCAAGAGGGCTTTACCAGGTACTCAGTACTGCAGAGCAGCTCCTAAGGGGGCTTTATCATGGACCCAGTACTGCAGAGAAGCTTCAGAGAGGGCTTTACCAGGGACTCAGCACCATAGAGTAGCTTCCAAAGTGGCTTTACCAGAGACTCAGTACCTCAGACCAGCTTACCAGGTACTCATAACTGCAGAGCAGCTTCCGAGGGGGCTTTACCAGGGAATCAGTACCGCAGAGCAACTTCCGAGAGGGCTTTACCAGAGACTCAGTACCGCAGAGCAGCTTCCGAGAGGGCTTTACCAGGGAATCAGTACCTCAGAGCAGCTTCCAAGACGGCTTTACCCGGTACTCAGTACTGCAGAGCATCTTCCGAGGGGGCTTTATCATGGACTCAGTACTGCAGAGCAGCTTCCGAGAGGGCTTTACCAGGGAATCAGTACCGCAGTGCAGCTTCCGAGAGGGCTTTAGCAGGTACTGATTACTGCAGAGCAGTTTCAGAGAGGGCTTTACCAGGTACTCAGTACTGCAGAGCAGCTTCCGAAAGGGCTTTACCAGGTACTCAGTACCGCAGAGCAGCTTCCGAGGGGTTTTTACCAGGTACTCAGTACCGCAGAGCAGCTTCTGAGAGGGCTTTACCAGGTACTCATTACTGCAGAGCAGCTTCCGAGGGGGCTTTACCAGGGACTCAGTACCGCAGAGCAGCTTCTGAGAGGGCTTTACCAGGGACTCAGCACCGCAGAGCAGCTTCCGAGGGGGCTTTAACAGGTACTCAGTACCGCAGAGCAGCTTCCGAGAGGGCTTTACCAGGTACTCAGTACCGCAGTGCAGCTTCTGAGGGGGCTTTACCAGGTACTCATTACTGCAGAGCAGCTTCCGAGAGGGCTTTACCAGGTACTCAGTACCGCAGAGCAGCTTCCGAGAGTGCTTTACCAGGGACTCAGAACTGTGAAGTAGTTCCCGAGGGGGCTTTGTCAGGGTCTAGGCACCCTGAGACCACTTCCAAGGGGGCTTTACAAGGAACTAGGCACAGGGGAATTGCTTCTGAGAGGATTTTACCAGGGACTCAGCACCGTGGAGCAGCTTCGAGAGGGCTTTACCAGGGACTCAGTACCGCAGAGCAGCTTCCGAGGGGGCATTACCAGGTACTCAGTACCGCAGAGCAGCTTCTGAGAGGGCTTTACCAGGTACTCATTACTGCAGAGCAGCTTCCGAGGGGGCTTTACCAGGAACTCAGTACCGCAGAGCAGCTTCCGAGAGTGCTTTACCAGGAACTCAGAACTGTGAAGTAGTTCCCGAGGGGGCTTTGTCAGGGTCTAGGCACCCTGAGACCACTTCCAATGGGGCTTTACAAGGAACTAGGCACAGTGGAATTGCTTCTGAGAGGATTTTACCAGGGACTCAGCACCGTGGAGCAGCTTCCAGGGAGGGCATACCAGGGACTAGGCACTGCGGCGCTGCTTCGGAGGGGTCTTTACCAAGGACACACATGGTTGCACTGGGCAGAAAATAGGCCTAGGCACCAAAATAAAAGTAGCCCACATTGGCGAATCGGATAGCTAAACACGTCACCAACATTCTGTAAACGGGGGCAGATTCGAACTTGTAAAGGCACGCTGTAAGGCTGTTTGCAAGGCATGGAGGACTGCATGGATTTGAGTAGGCTGCAGGCTATGTTTGTGGTAATATCAGACCAGCAATAAAATATGACTCGCCAGACCATTGAAGAGCCACATGATCAGCCAACAAGCCTGACTACATACTGACCTGCCAGTCCAGCCCTGCTGACACTTCCTGAGTGCTCAATAGGCCAATTCGACCCTGGGGACTTGGTACCTTAGAGGTGCCCCTAAGGCAGTGGTCTCCAAACTTTGTAATGCTGCGCCCCGCCAGCTGAAAAATTAAAATCATTGGGCCCCCTCTCCGAATTTTTCACAATTATTTTATAAAGGTGGCAATGTTTAAGTATGTCTAGACCTATTTAAACAGTACAGTTAAGTACGATTACCTTTTTAAAAATGCAGTAACATGCTTCTTCTTAAAACAAAGGCCTGTTAGCTGTATCATGCTGCTTTTGGTCAGAGTATGGCGCCCTCCCCATCCGGGATCACTTGAAGCCCCCCCTAGGAGGACCCGCCCCCCATTTTGAAGATCTCTGCTGTAAGAAGACTTTACCAGTCAAACTGAGCGTTGTTCACAGTTTGTATTGGTGTGACAACTCAGTGCACAGGTGTTTGCACCCACCTCGGGGAAATGCGCAATGGGTTTCTTCAAATAAGCCCCTGGAAAAAGTCTGGGGGAAAAAAAACAATTTTTATGTGGTCTTTCTAAAGAAAGCAACAGTGCGCGCGTGAAAAGCCCTGTCGTGTTTTGCAGACAGAGGCGTGACCTACACACGATCCAGGGCGCGCTAGGCACCGATACATGTCAGGGAGTCCTGCAGGTGAAGACTGTGATCACTGAATCCGGAAGCTGTGTCTGAGGGCGCGCGCTGCTGCGCTGACCAGAGACTGTAGCCTCATTATGAGATAGCCGCAAGCATGTTCTGAAACCCACGTGACTCGTGATCATTTATATGCGCGCGCCTTGACACATTCCACCTACCTGCGCTTAGCGATGACTTTCACATTCTGGCAAAATGTGAATGCGTCCTCAAAACTATCCTTTCACTCATTACAATTTAAGTGATTGTTCTCCGCAAAAGAATAGTGGTGGTGAGAAACCTGGCACTACATTTGCACATTCGAGATGTCAAGGAATGTACTTATATTGAAAACTGAAAGGACGGTGCGTGTGTGTATGTGTGTGCTTCTGTGCTTTTGCTGGGCTGGTCCATTTGTATATGTTTGTTTACATATTGTTTTAGCGCTTTTGCTTCGAGTGTTGTACATCGTCTATTCCAGCATGTGCATGCTTCGGCATGTAAGTATTTGAATTCCTAAATAAGTCCGCCCCTGTATGTAATTGTGTGTATTCTTGCTTGTGCTTGCTCCTGCATATGATTGTGTGTATTCTTGCTTGTGCCTGCTCCTGCATATAATTGTGTCTATTTTTCTTGTGCCTGGTCCTGCATGTAATTGTGTGTATTCATGCTTGTGCTTGCTCCTGCATGTGATTGTGTGTCTTCTTGCTTGTGTGCACGTAACTGTCTATTTTTGCTTGTGCCTGCTCCTGAATGTAATTGTGTCTATTCTTGTATGTGCTTGCTCCTGCAAATAATTGTGTGTATTCTTCCTTGTGCTTGCTCCTGCATGTAATTGTGTCTATGCTTGTGTGTGCCTGCTCCTGCATGTAATTGTGTCTATGCTTGTGTGTGCCTGCCCCTGCATGTAATTGTGTGTATTCTTGCTTGTGCTTGCTCCTGAATGTAATTGTGTCTACGCTGTGTGTGCCTGCTCCTGCATGTACTTGTGTGTATTCTTGCATGTGCTTGCCCCTGCATGTGATTGTTTATATTCTTGCGTATGCTTGCTGCTGCATGTAATTATGTCCATGCTTGTGTGTGCCTGCTCCTGCATTTAATTGTGTGTATTCTTGCTTGTGCTTGCTCCTGCTTGTAATTGTGTTTATGCTTGCGTGTGCCTGCTCCTGAATGTAACTGTGTGTATTCTTGCTTGTGCTTGCTCCTGATTGTAATTGTGTATATTCTTGGATGTACTTGCCCCGCATGTAATTGTGTAAATTGTTGAGTGTGTGCCTACTCCTCCATGTAATTGTGCATATTCATGCTTATGCTTGGTCCTGCATGTAATTGTATCTATTCTTGTTTGGGCTTGCTGCTGCATGTAATTGTGTGTATTCTTGTTTGTGCCTGTTCCTGCATGTAATTGTGTCTATGCTTGCGTATGCCTTCTCCTGCATGTAATTGTGTGTATTCTTGAGTGTGCTTGCTCCTGTATGTAATTGTGTGTATTCTTGTTTGTGCTTGTTGCTGCCTGTAATTGTGTGTATTCTTGCTTGTGCTTGCCCCTGCATGTAATTGTGTGTATTCTTGCATGTGCTTGTTGCTGCCTGTAATTGTGTGTATTCTTGCTTGTGCTTGCCCCTGCATGTAATTGTGTGTATTCTTGCGTGTGCTTGCTCCTGCATGTAATTGTATGTATTCTTGCTTATGCTTGCCCCTGCATGTAATCTTATGTATTCATGCTTGTGCTTGCTTCTGCATGTAATTGTGTCTACTCTTGAGAATACATGCTCCTGCATATAATCTGGTGTATTCTTGCTTGTGCTTTTCCTTGTATGTAATTTTGTCTATTTTTGCTTGTGCTTGCTCCTGCATGTAATTGTGTCTATTCCTGCTTGTGCTTGCTGCTGCATGTAATTGTGTCTATTCTTGCGTGTGATTGCTCCTGCATGTAATTGTTTGTATTCTTGTTTGGGCTTGCTGCTGCATGTAATTGTGTCTATTTTTGCATGTGCTTGCTCCTGGATGTAATTGTGTGTATTCTTGCTTGTGCTTGCCCCTGCATGTAGTTGTGTGTATTCTTGCTTGTGCTTGCTGCTGCCTGTAATTGTGTATATTCTTGCTTGAGGTTGCTCCTGCACCTAATTGTTTCTGCCCTCCATGTACTTGCTCTTGCATGTAATTGTGTCTATTCTTGCTTGCGCTTGCTCCTGTATGTAATTCTGTCTATTCTTGTTTGTGCTTGTTGCTGCATGTAATTGTGTGTATTCTTGCTTGTGCTTGCCCCTGCATGTAGTTGTGTGTATTCTTGCTTGTGCTTTCCGCTGCCTGTAATTGTGTATATTCTTGTTTGAGGTTGCTCCTGCACTTAATTGTTACTGTCCCTCGGTGTACTTGCTCCTGCATGTAATTGTGTCTAATCTTGTTTGGGCTTGCTGCTGCATGTAATTGTGTCTAATCTTGTTTGGGCTTGCTGCTGCATGTAATTGTGTCTATGCTTGCATGTGCTTGCTCCTTCCTGTTATTGTATCTATTCTTGCGTGTGCTTGCTTCTGCATGTAATTGTTTCTGTCCCTTCATGTACCTACTCTTGCATGTCCATACTCCTATTCTTGCATGTGGCTACTCTTACATATGAATGTGGCAGTTCCTAAATTTAGTTCATTCTGTTATCTAGATGCCTGCTCTTGCAGCTATTTGTTTGTCTTCCGCTGAGTGCCTGCTCCTGCATGAACATTTCTCTAGTTCTCCATTTGCCTGCTCCTGCGTGTCATTGTTTCTAATCTAACCTTTGCCTTGCGGTGTAGCTGGCACTGCCTACTCCTTCTTCTTCACATGGATACAAATGTATCTATCCTAACCCCCAGCCATATTTGTGTGATTGTGCATATGCCTGCATGTGCGCCTGCCTACACATGCCTATTTCTGTCTCTGAGTGTTTCTACTTTTACACAGTGGCGGCTCATCCGCTATGGTGAAGGAGCTTTGCCCCCGCCAACAGCAGCAGCTGCAAAATTTGAAAAATAAAACAATAATAAACTGTGTTTATTCAAGGGGGTGGGCCCTGGGGGATGATAGGCAGGGAGGGGGAGTGGCGCGCACTCCCCTCATTGCGCATGTGAGTTTGACTGGCTGTCTCAGGATGGCCAGACCCACATGCGCAATGAGCTGCGCTGCTGGGTTGGGGAGAGAAGACACAGGCTCCCAGTCTTCCTGGGAGCTCAAAGCCAGGGTGCTCAGGCAAATCCTGACGCTGCTCTCATGCTTCCAGCAGCATGAGAGCAGTATTAGGATTGGTCGTAGGGCAAGCTGGGAGCCTGTGCCTGCCTGCAGTTGAGAGCAGGATATCTGAAGAGCAGAGGTGAGACGATGCAGCAGTGCCACAGGGATTGAGATACGTTTCTTTTTGAAATTATTGGTGGCCCTGCCACTTTGCCCCACCGCCAGCCACAACTGCTTTTACACTTGTCTGCTCATACACGTAGAAACGATGATATACCTACCTCTGGGGTCGGTAAGGATCCGGATCCTCACCTGATCACATCTAATACTCCTTATGCATGTGTCTGCACATGCCTGTGCAGGGTCTTGTCTACTGCTTTATGTTTCTCCTTCTTTATATGCTTGTATGGCTGTTAGCAATAGTGAGTGTTCCTTAATAACCCTCCTTTCACCCTTCTCTATTAATGTCTCGTGCTTTATGTACCTGTCTTTGTAGGAAAATACATAGGTAATTACTTGTGTCTACTCTTCCATTTTCATCTCTCTTTTGGCTACTTCATGTGCCTGTCTCTGGAGGCTATTCTGACTTTAGCTGCTAGTACCTATTTTTGCATTCACCTGCCCTCTATAGGTTATGACGCCTGTAAGAGACAGCCCTTAGAAGAGTGCCTGCACCTGGTCATTTATGTCTGTGTTCTATTTGTGTATCAATATTTGTCCTTGCCTCTGTATCTGCTCCCATTTCAGCCTGTAACTGTGTCTATTTCAATTCACTCCTGTCTCTGCGTGTGATTCTGGGTCTGCTTTAGAGTTTGGAAGATGGGTTAAACCATCAGAAATGCGACATCCACCACATGGTTACTATACATGGTATGTGACCATATAGAGCAGTGGTTCCCAACCTTTTGACTTCTGTGGACCCCCGTTTTATCAATACTGGAGCCTGGGGACCCCCACTGAATAATTATTGGAACCCAGGGACCCCCACTGCATCATTACTGATTGTTGGGACCTAATATTATTAAATTTTTTAAGCAGTCACCGACCCCCCCGAGGAGGCTTCGCGGACCCCTAGGGGTCCCCGCCCCACAGGTTGGGAACTACTGATATACAGGAACAATGCCTAGTTCGGAGCTTCTTTATAAGGACATGGAATTCTGAGGTGACTGGCAATATCCTTACATGATACTGCAGGGGCTACTTTAATATGACGCCACTTGTAATAAGGAGATTATAGACAGATTTATTTACCTGGATTGCAGACGCCTATGTATTATAAATGCATTATGTCCAGTGGCACTTGAAATAAGGCAGGCAGGATATCAGTCACATTTATGAAGGAGTACTCATCTCCCAAACTCTGCATCAGGCTCTATATTTGTTAGAACTTGTCCCACTGCCTACATGCTCTATTCCTGTACATTATTTAACTAGCCTTTGGTGTTTCCTGTGCTGCAGCTGACTGGCTAAAAGCATATTCCCTTTTCTTTTTCTTGCTGAAATAACTGTTGCTTCTCTTGTTATGCACTAATATACCTTGATATTGGATCCTGCAACCCTGTACAAAAAAGTCTTCTCAAATTTCCTTATTACAGGTGACCTGTCATTGGTGACTTGTAGTCAAGAAATGATGTAGCTGCCCAACTGTAATCGGTTATTACAGTTGAGTTCTGATGTTACAATGCCTGCTGGTAGAGCCAGCAGCCAGGGTGAAATGCGGGTCAAAGAGCATAATTAGGGACGTAGGTTAACAAGCTAAATTAGAAGTTGCTTTTCTTTTCATGGTGTCTTCTTCCGAAAAGAAAAAATGAGCAACATAAACAACAAAATGCTTATTTTTTTCCACGGTATATCACAATGCAGGATAGACAGAAATTCTCCATGTTTCTATCCAATCTGAGCAATGCCAATTTTAAACCAAATTTCTTTGAACTGATATTAAAATCTTTTTTCCCCAAATAACTACTTTTTGGTGTGTTTAATGTCACAGTATAGATTCTGTTTTTATTCATCTTGTCTGCAATAAACATGGAAGAGCAGGACACCAAGGATTTAAGGGGTTTGTGCGAAGGGTGATCGAATGTCCATGTATTATGATGAGTAAAGTACCCCCGTTTGACATTATAAGGATATCACAAGTGACTGAGGTGAACCATGACCTTACAAAGGAGCTCTGCCTTTAGCCCCTTAAATTTATATGGTCATGGAACTCCCCAATGGGTTGCAGTATCCTTGTAAGAAACAACGGGGAGTCTGTCATCCCGTATATAACCTGGTTTACTCCTAATGTTCTTCTGCATATTTTGTTATGCTGATGACTATGTTTTGTAAAGTACTCTAAATGTATTTCTTTTCTAAAACAGGAAAAGCGCTGCCTAAGTGCCTTTGTCAATTCACAAGAATTGAACACAGCTCTACTTGGCATTATTTTTTATAAATTGGAACTTTAAGTAGCCTCACAGCAGTGTGGGCAGTTGTCATGAATATCAATAAGGCCATCAGACGTCCTGATTGCAGAGCTTTTTCTTGACTACGCGTGTTTTTGTCAGTCAGTGTGCATTAAGGAACTGGTGTGGAAGGACTCTCTGTTTCATCTCACCACTTAACAATTCAGAGAGTAAAGTGTTTATAGTGTCCTCTCTCCAACAATTCTTGTTGAACTGTGTTGACTCCTGACCACTGCACATATGTGATCCTCTCATAGAAGGCATCTGACCTGAAGACTCATTTAAAATGATTGTTGAAATGTAGCCAATCACACTGTGCACGTTGGTTTTACTTTTGAAATTGTCACAGGATGTGTAATTCAAAATGAAGAAAGACAAATTGACAAACATTGGTATGTGTGTTGTTTAATATGAGTAGTGGACATACCTCACCCCAAAAGAGGGCACACAAGTTCTAAATTTCAAACAAGTGAAAAACATGTAGAATAGTACAACAGATTAAAATATTTAGAAAAAAGCAGAACAGAGTATTTTGCATACATAATTCCAACAAAAAGCGTATTCCATGGATGTTTTCTTTCATGAGTTAAATGCTAAATGTCTGCCCATGGGGAGGAGCTGGATGGGAGGTCTACAACCCAGGGCCTGACTTCTAGCTAAAGGATGGAGACTCCAACAGTATGGGGCTCTCGAAAGCGTATGCATTCCATTCTGTAAATAGGTCGAGCAATTCGCCAAATTACGTTTTAATTAGGTACTGTTCCAAAATTCCAAAGACTTTTTATGTGAGTTAAAAAACCTCCACCTTTGTTACATAACATGACACCTGATGATGTGAAACAATTTCCAGCTTAGTGTGTTTGCTTTCAAAAGTATTGGAATAAATTCTTCCGAATTTCCCAAGCTTTCTAGGAACAGACCATGTAACCTGTCTACTCTTAAAATATTTCCTTTTTGAAGGTAGTGAAGCCTTTAGACCAGAGTCAGCAAAGACCAAAACTGTAGATGGTGTGTTATGTTACAGGCAATTTTGTAGTACAAATTATGGTATTAGCATAGCCTTGTAGTGCTTTATAACAAATATAAAATAAGCTTTTATGTTAGATGGCTTGCTACATGTTATGCTGCCTGTATTCTACTGTTGCCTTTCCTCATTCCTTTGTGGTAACTTCCCTTGGTATCCCCTGTTTTACACCTGATGTTTTGAATCTTCAGACTGGGGTATTCCAGAGGATGTCTGGAGGACGTTTGAGGGGTCGTTGATGCCTCTAGATTCTTGCTTTGATGTTGAGAAATAATTGCCCTCCCTATTTATTTATCCATGTTCAACTCACCTACTTTGTCTTTGAGAGCCTTCCCTATTTGAACATGTCAACGGATATCAACGATTCACATGAAATAGCATGACACCCTAGATTTAAGCAGTTTGCGAGAAGGGTGCTAGAATGACCATGTATTACAAGGTATAAAATGCCCCCTTTCAGCATTGAGAGGATTAGCCCATACATGTAATCTTGGGGCTTCAGTGAATGAAATTTCTAAGACATAACTTGATAGTGAATACAAATATGAATAAGATATAGGAAACATTGTTGGTTATAGGCGATGTTAAGTTAGACAATAACTAACTCTAAAGCCATTGGGGAGTTAGTTTACTGGCTAAAAGAAGGAAACAAAGATAAGCAGAACAAAGATCTAGTGAATTATGCATAATCATAAGTAATAAGCCAAAAACATGAATCCTGACATAAATAGGGATCTCATGGCTCGTGGCAGAAAAGGGCATTTTGCCAAAGTATGTAGGGAAGGCAAAACAAATTCCAAAGGAAGGATTGCACAATTGAGTACCAAAAAATAGATTGATGGTGAATGTTTCAAATTGTAAAACATGATTTTGGTGGTTAGAAGGGTCAATAGTATGACAGACGAAATTACTTTGGTCTCCCCATGTGTACTATTCACTATTCATTTGGTAGAGGACTGGAGATGAAGGGAGACTCTTGCTCTAAATACAAGGGTCGTGGTGGCGGTCGGACCGCTGCCAATGTGAGGTGACCCAGCGGGAAACTCGTAATAGGAGCCTATAGAAGGTCACAGCACTGGCAGTGACCTGACCTCGGGACTTTGGTGGACGAGATTTTCCATCCGCCGAAGTCAAAATGAGGGCCTCGGTTTCCCTATTTCCTATTATTACAAAAGACCATTTTGACAACATCTTAAGAGATTAGTGAGCTGCAAGACCCTGATGCAAAATTGCTGAAATTACACAATTATACCATTTTTAGTTGTTCCACCCAATTCATTGTAAAAATATACCATTAATGCACAGAAACAAAATAATGAATACACCTGTTGTTCATGGTACTTTTACGTTTTTGCTTATTTTGTTTTTGAAGTGGAAATGCACCCTTTCATCAAAAATTGTGCATTAAAAAATTGTGCAAAATGGTGGCTTTGCATTTCACGTAATTATGCATAATATCATATAATTAAGCTGAAATTTCACATAATTACCTGGAATAAATTAAGTAAATTAAGTAAATTTCTCATATCCCCCAGATAAATGGAAGAAAGCAAATTGCAAAGAGAAAATAATTTTTAAATTAAAAAAATACCTTATCTAAAATTGGTTCTCTTCAAGATCCCGGAAAGATCTTTTTGCCCTGTGTAAGACAATTTATGTATGAAAGGGAATATGTTAATGAGAAAATGCTGCTATGTTCAATCAGTACGATTGAGGCATACATTTTTGGACCATGGCCACCAAAGATACATAGGCATGTCAATATAAATCTTCTGGGGTCTTACATGTGGTTGAATGGAATTTAAAACTGACAAGTGGATGAGGATATGGGATGTTTGTATGGAGGCCCCCGCACTTCAAATCATTCTTTTTATCTATTACGCCTAAGGTTTCGCCACCCAGTCCTGGCTAAAAGCTTTCATTGGACATTGTGTATCCCTTCAATATTTTATCTTCTCACATGTATGCTCTGGTATGAACTACCATTTTAGAAGACCAGAGGTTACATTTGTAGAACAGACTAGAACCTGAGCAATCAACCTCATTAAAGATTTAGTTAGCAAGAAAGAATTACCAGAAATGTTAGTCACTGAAAATTGGGTGCAATTTGAAGTTATGAAAGTTTACTTGAAGGACTACCAGTTTCAGGCATATCAACACAGCACTGTATAACTGTATGACCCTCTGTGAAATGGGCTGGTCCAACATTTCAGATATCTGAAAGATAGTAGGAAGCTTCTCAATTGCAAAATCAGGACCCGTGAAGAGTAAAAGTCTACCATAGTATACCCTATGTTGTTACTGGATAATCAAAAAAAAGAAAGTGCTGTTTAAAAGAAAGATCTGGCCTCACAAGTGTCTTGGTGGCTGAAGAAGAAATACGTATGTACAAAATGAGGTATGTATTCAAGAGAAAAGAACAACTAAGGTGTCAGAGTCTAACTTAAAAAACTCAAATACAAGGACAATACAATATCAACTTAAGGTTTAGATTGGGTCAAGGTAGAACAACATAGCATTGTGTTAGGAGGAAAAGCAGGTCCTTCTATCCAATACAAGTGGTGAAAGTCAACAAGGGGAGAGTGGTAAAATCAGATGGAAGATATCAGAAAATGTGGGAAGTAGAGGGGTCATGCCATGAAAAGGCAGGTGGAAAGGAAGTGCTGGGGCCACGGGGGCCTACACTGCCCATGGCATGGGCAGTGCAGGGGCCCCCCCTGCCAGCACCCTCGGAGTGTGCAGACAGTACAAATTCTGAGGGTGCTGTTGTGCCACGGCATTAGCCTCGGGTCCCTTAAGGGAGCAGAGGCCAATGCTGTGGCACTGTGTCTGCCGGTCTGACTGGCAGAAACGTTATATGACAATGTTTCCACCGGTCATCCCGGTGGAAGCATTTTAATACAACTAGCGGGGAGGCCCCCGGAATGACGGAAGCCTCCTCCCCTTGGCTTTGGCGGTTGGCTCATCGCGACCGCCAAAGTTGTAATCAGTTTATAAATTTGAACTTCGGAGTTAAAGGGGCTGACAATTCAAAAAGAAAGTTTTAGAAGTTTGAAATTAAAAGTTGAAACAATTTAAAGTAAGCTGAAACTCAAACGTTTATTATTAATAGAGGATTATACAAATATACAAACTCAGCCAGGCTGGGGATTCAAAGACACCAGGGAAACACCATCGAATATAAGTGTGCAGGCAGGGAGAGTGTGTACCTGTGAAGCTCCCACTTGTATTGCTAAAATTCTCAGAGGCAAAACTTGACTTTGGCAAACTGCCAAAGTGAGCCCTGTGTTTGCACAGACACAGAGGCACAGAGGCAAAGGCACAGAACACAAGCATGAGAACAGAAAGAGACAGGTTTGGTGCATAGAAACAAAGTGTCAACATCAGGAAAATGTGCGCTCTACGGGCGACGTAAATGCAAAAACCCAGTCCTTATGCAAGGGCATATTTCATGCATTGTGTTTCTATGCAGTATGTTAACCTTTTGCATTGCAGAGCTTTTACCTTGAAAAGTAATTAATGCTGTTTGTAATACATTGTTCATTTGCAAGGCTTGTTTGCAGGATTACAGGGTGTGGTACTTATTCTAAGACATTCTAGAAGCCTCTCCTGCAGCATGGTTGGGTGTGGCTCGTGGGCGGGGCTTGGCTCTATATAAGGGAGCCAGCCCAGCTCCACGTGCTCACTATTCAGAGGTGCCGGTGCAGAGCAGCAGCATTTTCCTGAGCTCCTGTCCCGGAGGCCTATCTAGTCATTTCCAGGCCTGCCCCTCACTTATTTGATGATCTCAAGCAGGGCGGTAAGACGGAGGTCGGGTTAGGCTCCTGACTCCGATTCCAGTGACATTCGAGTTTTGGGCCTAAACATAAAACCGCATGTGCAATTGTTTTCCTGGCATTTGGCTCTTGGCATTCAGGTCGGCAGTGTGCGGGATCATTTCATGGCCATTGCATCATGAAGTTTGAGTCGGCAACAGTGTGCATGATTCATTCCTGGCATTTGGCTCTTGGCATTCAGGTCGGCCGTGTGCGTGATCATTTCATGGCAATTGCATCGTGATGTTCGAATCGGCAACAGTGTGCGCGATTCATTCCTGGCATTTAATTCTTGGCATTCAGATCGGCAGTGTGCACGATCATTTCAAGGCATTTGCATCGTAAAGTTCAAATCGGCAACAGTGTGCACGATCCATTCCTGGCATATAACTCTTGGCATTCAGATCGGCAGTGTGCGCGATCATTTCATGGCATTTGGTTCTTGATGTTCGAATCGGCAACAGTCTGCGCGATTCATTCCAGGCATTTAACTCTTGAATTACAGATCAGCAGTGCGTGAGATCGTTTCATTGCATTTAAATCTAGATGTGCGAATCGGCAGCAGTGTGCGCAATTCATTCCTGGCGTTTTAACTTTTGAAATACAGATCGGCAGAGTGCGCGATCATTTCTAGGCATTGAAATCTTGATGTGCAGTTTGATTAAGGTCCATAATAATTCCTGAACATTTGAGTCTTGGAACTCTTAATCAGAGTGTGACGTCGCAGTGTTATTCATGATTCTAGTATAGTTCATTCATGCAGAGAAAACCAGGTGCTCTTTGATTTTTGTTGTAATGCAGTGATTATTCTAAGAACTATTTGGAGAGCGTTCATTGTTCAAAATATGATATGTTAGCTCTGGAATGTTCATATGAAACTTTGCATAACCTTTCTTGATTTCCAGATACCTAGATTCCTGAGGCCTAGTTATAGTGAAGCTTTAGGCCATTCATGTTTTCAGTATAAGTGTTATTTGAAACAAAGCTTATTGAAAGTCATTGTGATTAATCTTGCAATTGTGTTGTTTAACTCTTGCTTCCACAGGTCTCCTTCCCCGCTGTTCCCAACCCAAAACCCATTCCCCCACTTGGGCATTCTTTAACTCTGTGCTATAATAACTAGTGGAGTTTGGAGCTGCCAAGAGGTGGACATGTTGGGAACATGTGCAAGCCCCGAGGATTTGGTCTCCTTGACACAAAGGTACAGGAGCATGAGGAGGCAAACACAATGGTAGGTAGAAAAGACACAGTGAACCTGAAAAGGAACCAGCTTTAGATTCTGATTTTTTTTTACATTTTAAAAGCTGAAGTTTGAAGGTGGAAATGTTAAGTTAGCAATGGCATAAGTGTTAATGGTAATATCTGAAACTTTTAGAGGTCCAAAAAAACACTTTAAAGGCAAAAATGTTAGATTTTAGAGGTTATAAAAAAGCACTTTAAAGACAAAAATGGCACAGTTTAGAAGTTAAAAATGTTCAGGTAAAAGTTTGTTCAAAAGTTAGGAAGGATGTTAAGAGATGTTTAAAATGGAAACCTTGCTGGCACTGGGAAGAAGGAGGCATTGCAAGGCACACACATGGTGACAGGTAGGGACAGGGGGACATAGGCATGTAGACACAGGGGAGGGAAGTCACGGCTTCAGATGTTGAGACACACCAAAATGAGACATCTTTAACCTTTAGAGAGACCTCACTCAGTCTGCTTTGAGGCCTTGTTTGTACCTCAGCCTGAGGAAGTAAAAAACACAATGGTCACAGTTCACAAAGCAATATCTGCGTGTTTTGCTTATATAGGCACAACTCTTGCTCAATGTGTGCACATCCAAGTCTATTATTCACAAACCCTGAATTGTCTCTCACCAAGGGATTTACACAATAATCTTTACCAGTTGCTATCCTAAAAATGGTAGGTAATTAATTCCTGTCAAGGGCAGGAATGCATCCCTTTCCTGAGTGAGACTACAACAGCAAAACCTAAAAACATGACGAGGTGTAGGTGATGACGTATCTTCAAAGAAAAAATGTTTCTCCCAGATGCAAAAAGAAAGTAAAATAAAAAAGTGAAACTGCACAATGCAAAGTTTATTTTGCATGCACAATCTGGAATAAATATTATTATGCATTTTGGAAACACATTTTTATTTATCAAATAGAAAGCTGCAAAACGTTTCCAGGACTACACTAACAAAACTGTTGAAGAAATCAGAAATGTGCACCCTAGCAAGAAACTGAAATTGCAGGAATGGATTTTTCATTTTTTGTAGGTGGACCGTATTATTTTAGCTTAGAAATAAAAAAAAAGCTAATAATCAGGCCCAAAAATCAAAATGAGATAAACACACTTGTAATGTTTCTTTAGTAGTCATAGTCAAAGTTCCTCTGTGTGATGCTGATAACAGAAGCTCTCTTTGCGTGACAGGCACTAATAGAATATTTGCAATAAATCAGTGAATGACGTCTGTCCACCTCACTGTACCACATCCCATTTAGAGGTGGGGGAACTGCTTTGTTTCTGAAAGTAGATCTTTAGTTGTCCCTGCGTGGCAAACTCCTCTCTGGCAGGCCAGCCACCATTGGACTGCTGGCTGAATTGTATGAAAAGGACCTTCCTCTAAGAGGGGAGATTCATGCAAGAAATGATGGTCCACGGATGGAAAAAAGAACAATCTCCCTGATATTTTGTGTGACAACCTACTGAGCACGAGGGATATTATCTTTTTGTTGTTAAAGAACAAACACCTACTTTGGGAGTTTGTCTTTTAATAATTATTCAAATATTTCTGACCATCCTTTAGGCCATGGCATGACAAAGAAGATGGGTCAAGCGTTTTCACCTTGAAAGCGGTCCCCGCCACCTTGTCATGATTTTAATATATATATAGATGTTGTAGATGACTATCATATGCATTTGCACAATAGATTATTGTCATTTTTGATGGTGACCTAATTAGGTGACCAAATGAAAGAACAAATTGTTGTAATCATGATATATTTGCCGGTTAGCACATGCATTTGTGATAGGTTAACTTATATCATCTTTTTCTGTTATGTATTATTTAGATGTTTTCATGAAAGAAATATTTAAATATGATGAGCTCACTTGAGTAAAATGTATTCATATACATTAGCCGGATACTATACGAATTCAGAATATGTTTAATGTACACCCATTCTTTTTGTTATGTTTTCTTTGGTAGTTTTTACTAAAGAAACACTTTAAGAAGAATGAAATATCACAAAGTCTATGAGGCAAGCATGATTTTGCAGCCTGTCATACAATGCAATGTCGATGGTTTTTATAAAAACTGAGTTTCTTTTTATTTGTGAACGTTTGCCGATGTGATCATGTGATGATATCAATAGTAGACAAACATGGCGCTGAACAGGTTGACAAAGGCAGCAATGCTGAAACGCATTTCTGTTTCATTTGCTTAAATAAAAATTATTGTAAATTCATCCGTTCATGGAGTGCATGTCTTCCTTTAAGCAGGAGGTGAGTGTGGATATATACGTATATGTATATATATATATATATACATACATACAGATAGATAGATGTCGGCATATATATATATAAATATAGATGTATGATATATATATAGTTATATATATATGCACACACCGTTCCTTTAGGCGAAAAGGAAAATGCCTCGGTCACAGCTGCCTTCAAATCAAATTTATTTTACATGGCAAAAGAAAAGAGAAACATCCACCCAACGTGTTTCTGGAACCGTTGTTCCCTTGTTCACGGGCATTACATTGTCCATACTTTCATTTCTATTTATTTACACGCATAAACAGCAAGAAAGCTACCAAAAAAATTACAGGATGAGAGTAACTATTTGATCTAAAGTAGAGAGGAAATGTTGGAGGCAAAAAGAAATGTGTTTGAAAAACTTGATGGGTGGAGAGATATGCGACTTATTGAATGGGAGGAATAATAATTCCTTAAGGTGGAATTTCCCAGAACATCAACTATTTATTTTCTGCCCAGGCTACATAAAAACGCAGATGATCCTCTGGGAAGACCTATAGTATCATCAATAGGTAGTTTATTACAGAACATTTCAAAATATGTGGATTTTTTCTTACGTCCATTTGTTGAGGTATTACCTTCGTATATTTAGGACACTGGAAATTTGTTGAGGATTATTAATGGAGTCATGTGGGAAGATGATTTTCTCCTAATGAGTTTGGATGGTAATAGTTTGTATACTTGCATACCCCATGACAATGGCATTAGAGCAATAAGACATTTTTTGAGGGCTCATTCTTTGTCATATCTTCTACATACGGAGATGCTCTTGGATATGATTTATATTTGTCTGACTAATAATTTTTTCATCTTTGAGAAAACACTGTACTGCCAAAACCAGGGGACTGCAATGGGCACCCGTTTTGCCCCCAGTTATGCGGGTCTGTACCTGGGCTGGTGGGAGGAGCAGGCGGTCAGGAACATCGCTGATTTTGAAGATCAGGTAGTCTTCTGGGTGAGACACATTGATGATATTTTTTGTATTTGGAAAGGCAGCATTGAATCTGCAGTAAAATTTGTGACGATTCTGATTCACAATTCCTTAAATTTGGAATGTAGTAGTCAAATTCACCATCAGGAGATAGAATTCCTGGATGTAAAAATCAATGTTCTGAATGATAAATTGGAATGTGTTTTATTTAGGAAGGACACAAATGGAAACAGCTTACTTCATGCTAAAAGTAATCACCCTAAAAATTTAATTCAGAGTATTCCATATGGGGAATTATTACGTGCAAGGAGAAACTGTAGTTTAGATGCTGCTTGTGAAAGAGAGGCTACAGTTATAATCAAAAGGTTTGAGGAAAGGGGGTATCCAAAAAAAACTACAGAAAAAGCATTGATGAAAGTTAGACAAACTAATAGAGAGGATCTATTGGTAAGACAACCAAGAGTGAACAAGAAAAAAGATGAATCAACGAGATTTGTTACAACATTTCATCATAAGACAGGAGAAATAACGAGGATTTTTACAAAAATGTTGGCCTGTGTTAAAAACAGATGAGAATATAGCTGTAACATTAGATAAGTGCCCCAAATTTACTTTTAGAAGCAGTAGATCATTGAAAGATACATTGAGTCACTGTTTAGTACCAAAAGCTGAAAGGAACAAACCTATTAATGGTTTTTCCATTTGTAGGACATGTAAAGCCTGCAAACATAGTGAAAATTGTAAAGAAATTGAATTTCCAGGAGTCTCAAGACCCTGTACTATTAGACAACATGTGACATGTAATTCGGTTTACTGCATATATGCTTTGAAATGTCCCTGTAATAAGTTTTATATAGGAAGTACTATCCATATGGCGAAGAAAAGAATATTGAAGCAGGGCCATAAAGAATGAGGATAAATCGTGTCCAGTAGCGAGACACTTTAAACAATGCCATGAGCAGAACATTAACAAACTAAAGTTTGCGGTTCTAGAGAGGGTTATGTTCAGTCTAAGAGGAGGGAATAGAATCCTGGAATTGAGAAATTTAGAATCTCGTTTTATTATCCGTCTCAATACTATGGAGTCAGTAAGATTAAATAAGGATGAGGAATTAGCTATTCATCTGATAAGTTAATGGCTATTTCTAGAGCTATGACAGGCTGAAGAGTCAGAAGCTGCTTTTAATGATGCATATGTTATATTATAATGGTGTTTTTTATATTTTGTCCGAATTGTGCATTATGAATTTTTGATGTATCTGTTTTTTATTTAGTTTTTGTAGATGATAGGACCAGGACGGGCCTTGAGAAGCAAAGGAGCTACTATATCATGTAGAATTCCTAATGAGAAAAGTCCACTTGGGTTTTGGAAGGTCATAAAGGGAAGATTGATTACATTATATATGTTATAGTTGTTTTGAAAAAGGAAAAAAAGAATATGGGACATGTATCCATAAAATAAATATCATGAATTTAGGATGTAAGGATAATAAATCTACAAATCTACAACCCACTGGGGAGGAAAAAGCAAATAAATTAAATATACAATATACTATGAATTATGTTGTTTGGTTCATATAAGGTAGATTGTTTACAACTTTTAGTATGTGAAAGATTCTTGATATGAAGTTGTGAAATGTAGAAAACATAAGAAAATAATTTTGAAATAAAACGAATAATGGCAATATTTGTTAAAAATGTGCCTAAAAAACATGTTTAAAGATGGCCATAGGGGTTGAGATATAGAAAGTAGCGTTTGAGGCCCGTCATTTATGTTGGCAGCTTTCTTGCTGTTTATGCATGTAAATAAATAGAAATGAAAGTATGGACAATGTAATGCCCATGAACAAGGGAACAACGATTCCCGAAATGCGTCGGGTGGATGTTTCTCTTTTATTTTGCCATGTAAAATAAATTTTATTTGAAGACAGCTGTGACCGAGGCATTTTCCTTTTTGCCAAAAGGAACGGTGCATGCATTTACGGGGGTTCGCGACCCCGCCTCGGTCTGCCATGTTTGGGCTCGGACAAAAGGAGAAACTTAAAAGGATTGATAGATATATATATATATATATATAATAAAACAAAGTGGTCAAAGAGTTGCTGGGCAGCGCACTCCACTCCCGGTGCCCAGTGATAGAGAAGACCAGTCTCGAAATTGTATACTCCCAAGAAATTTCACCGCACTCCACGAGGTACAAGTAGCGTGTATTTTATTGCAGTAACAACCACCAACGCGTTTCAACTCACCCGTGATCAAGACTCCTTGGTGAGTCGAAACGCGTTGGTGGTTGTTACTGCAATAAAATACAAGTTACTTGTACCTCGTGGAGTGCGGTGAAATTTCTTGGGAATATATATATATATATATATATATATATATATACAAAAAAGAAGAGAGAACTCTGGGTAGTTCCCAAGTTTAGGTGGAGAGCAGCTCTAGTAAGGAGCACTCTGCAACACACCAGCAACACTCTAGATTTGCTCACCTAACTTGGGAACTACCCAGAGTTCTCTCTTCTTTTTTGCATAATTTATGCGTCCCTCTAACCCTGAAAGGGATTTGTTTTGACTTATACTGGGTGCTCCCTTATATATATATTTATATATATAGATATTTAGTGGCTGTCTGATTTTCAATTATTTCTTTTAACTCCCATATGCCTGGTTTTCTCCCCAGTTGCAGCATGTAAATGACAACGCTTCTAAGTACTTGATAATATTCTCTGACCTTTGCATGAAGAAAATGGTGCCTTTTTACATGACTCTGGACATCAGTTCGCTCCCAGCACCTTCTCAGCCTCTCTTTATAAGTGACCATTAGGCACCATTCTAAGTGATAAGCACATAAACATTCATCAATAAGCTGAAATATACACACACATGCAAAAAGGTATTAAACCCACTAAACATCTGCACTCTGACAATCAACCCAGAAGAGCCTATTAACTGACTGAGTTCCTTCTTTCTCAAATTGAAACCAGAAAATAATGAATTTTTCATTGTCTACTCTAGGGACTCTTCTCGGTACAAATATATCTATAAGTACAGCCCCAAATAGGAATCTCAAACTCAGTAGTTCCCTAGACCAAATCATTAGTCTTCACCACTGACCAGAACATAACTATTCTCCCTCGCATCTCAAAACTCATGAATACAGAACCTGTCAAGCACATCACCCAAAGAATATCAAATCTTCCATCCCTCCCTCAGATAGAACAGGCACTAGTTGATTCACTCCCACTCAATGGCAATCCTGTGCTTGCAGGCCTTCCTGAGTCTGTGCTAACCCTCCTCAAGAACATTCTGTATACAGTAGTTCAACTCGTCACTGGTGGAAAGAATTCGGACCACATCTCCTCCATCCTTGTAGTGCTTCATTGGCTTTCTCTTGAAGTTGGAATTGTTGTTAAGATGGCTTGTATCAGCTCCAAAACACCACATAAGAGGGGCACTTAGCACGGGAGTGCAGACAAATTCAAAAAGCCAAATTCAAACTTCTATAAATACCCAAAACCATAAGTACTAAAATTCTCAATCTAGAAATCTTCTGTCAAGCACCAAAACTATGGAACATATAAGATTCAATCTCAACCTGCTCCCGTTCTGGAAAGACTTAAACACCAGCCTGACCTATTGCGCTAGTGCTCTTTTATATCTCTCCACCTGTCAATATAGTATTGAATGAATTTTCTCCAATGGTATATGAAGAACTTCCTCTTGCTCATGTGGTAAAGTCTGCATCATACATACCTATTAAAATTTAGGTAATCGTGCATTTGGTGGTGAAATTTGCAAATGTATTGGTGTTCTGTTTGGGTAAAATGAACATGCTACAATTCACTATGCCAATTCTCAGCATCAAGGTCAGCCTCTGGTTGGATTTCCAATGACCCAGTCTCATCAGCCAATTTACTCAGACCCTTTGCAAATTCCTCAATATTTAATCATTTAAAGTTAATTTGCACAAGGGTGGAGTTAGACAGTTAGAGTTAGAAGAGCAAAGCAAGGTAGGATCTAAGTTAACATAGTCAATTTAACTGGGAAGAAAAACACAGGGTAGCAGGATGTTCAAACAAGAATGTAGGCATGAGGAGTGTGGCAGTGAAAGCAAGATGCAGGGCAGACACAGCAGCTGGACCGATACAGGCACAAGGGCTTCCCTCTCAGCTTCCCAGGGATGCAGCTGAGGCTCGTTCAACTCAGTGCTCCTACTTCCACAGGAGAAGCAATTACAGTAAGAAGTATGCAGTGTCAGCATTCTGATGCGAGAAGGAGCACACAGTGGTGGATTTTGCTCTGTTGGTGTTCTCCCACCCATCACTACCAGTGAGATGAGCATGAACCTCTCTAGTTCCCAAGTTGAGCCTGAGGTTTCCTGTGCTAGACAATAGTACCTAATTGTCAGCACCATCACTTATGACAGCCTGCCACATGGTGGCAATATTTGCCTAGTTTAGATAGGCACAACAACAAATTGTTAATTAACTAAATAAACATTAAAAATGACTAGCACTTGCTGCCCAGGCAATTCGTATAGCTTTGGTGACCTGGAATAGTCTGAAGTGTCACTCTTGTAGGGTGTGATGGTTAGTAGCTGTGTTGGTGCTGTCACTGACACAGCTGAGAGGGGCAATAAGTGCTGCAGGCTTCAGTGGCCTTCTGGCGAAGGCATTGGCTCTTATTTTGTTACATATTAAGCACGAGTAGCCAGTCAGCAGCCACAAACAAACCCTAACGCCCCATAAACATTCTGTTCTGATCACCTTTGTAGCTTCGCAGCTGTAGTCAGGTTACCGTTGGTGGACAAAATGCAAGAGTTTGTCAAGTTCAGGGGAAGGGTGAACCCAAGCATTGCCAAGCAGGTCTTTGAACAGGCTTTACGCTCCCTGGGAGAGTAATTGCTCCCCACCCTTTCGACTTCCTGGGCATATATCAGCACACAGAGCAAATGGGGCACCTTACAACTGCTTCCGGGAACATTTCATTATCCCCCGGAACAAATGAACAAAAAGATGATACACTGTGTCTAATTCCTACACGAAAAGTCGGTGCACGTGGCAACCCTTTCCGGGACCACAGGTGGTACAGGTCAGGGCATTAGGTTATCAAGGTCCCACAAAGTTCCTCAGGGCCTTGGCGTCTCAGGGTCTAAGAGACCAGAAAAGGCCAAGCAATCCCAACGGCAGCGCAGGTCAGATAGAAAAGAGAGGGCAGAACAAACAGGATACAGCTTTCAGCAGCGAGAGCCTTCGTGCGAGTTTACATGTTACACACATAAGCATTTACCTACGTCACACAGGACCACAAACTTCCACCAGAAGAATCTATGTTCATTTTATGTCTTCACAGCTATTTTTGAAGATGTTTGGTTAACGATTTGTGGGGACAGCAGGGAAGAAAAGAAATGTGATTTCACAACTTTTCTTCGACAGTGCTAGGTCGTCCCTCTGAACGTGTATTTAGGCCCACAAAACTCCCCACCGCGCGGATAAAACTCCAAAAATGAAGTATTTTGCCGCATTATGGCGTTTTCGGAAGTTTATTATTAAACTGTACAAAGCTTGTGCCAGCCTGGTCACTATATTTCGCAAACCGATGACTACAAGTCTGCTGAAAGCTGAAATATACTTTCAAAACGGTGGCAGTCCTGCTGAGAATTTCTTTTAGGTTCTCAATCAGTCCAACAGTGTATATTGCACTTGTCACCAGAAGGATGAACGAGGGAGTAGGGACTTCAAGGCTATCAACCACTTGCCCTCTCTACTGAGACTACCGACAAGTTAAGAAGATGCCCGGCGCTTTGTATTGTTTTTTAATTGCCAAATTCATTGATATTCACAATGTGAACAATGACTCGAATTACATCTTCTTTACAACCTTATAATTTTCACATTGTAACATAAGCATAAACTAATAGCAGAAATGCAAAAACAGTTTTAGCATGTGTTAATCAATATACATTTCTTGATGCAATAATTGTTGTTTCTACTGCAGCCACTATTGCTGATGTAGTACTGCAGTCATAGCTTGATATCGTGTGCAAGAGAAGTATTGACAATGTTAGAATGCGATGATGTAGGTGGTGACCTCACATAGAATGTGAGGAGCCTGGGTGAAGGCGCAAAGGAGGTGACAAGCAGGAGAAGCAGCTGTGCTGGAGGTGTTGTGTATTCACTTTATGAAATAAAAGATGGATTTACAATAAAGCTGGAAGACTCATCTTTACAATATTGCTATAACATCATTTAAAAATATATATATTTTAATTTGGTAAGTGGACAAATAAACACCGTAAAGGGTGCTAAACGGGCACCCACATTGATACAGACTCAATGAGAGATAGACACCCCCATATTATAAAATTCCAGACGCCGGACTTTCAGCAAACTGCAAAAAGAAAAGAGACACAAAAGATTGGCACAGACATATATCCACAATACACCTCCGTGGCGTCCGCCCCTGGTTGGCATCGATGTCCATGAGCTGTTCAGCTTTGTCGCCTGGAGCCCCCATGAATACTACTTAAGCCAACAGTCCCACATCTTGTAGAACTTTCAGGGGCAGCCCCAACTAATGTATGTAACTTTCTCAACTGCCATATAGATGTCCATGCCCCATCTCCACTCATGTATTGTAGAGGTGTCTCATGCCCCCCACCCCTCGCCCTCCAGTGATGGGTTGTTTTCCATTTGGCCATCACCAGATTTAGGCGGCTGAAAAATAGCTTGAGTGGTGGAACACACACCTCACTGGGGATCCCCAGGAGAACATATTTGGACTCATGCTGGATAGTCACCTTCAGGGAGGCACTGAGCTGCGCAATGATCTCTTCCCAGTACCCTTGGATTGATGGCCAATCCCATTTGGTGTGAAAGAAGTTTCTGGTGCCTCCATCACACCACAGACAGGTTGGGGAAACTACCCTCCCCATTGTATGTAGCCTCTGGCTATCATAACAGATCCTGTGCAATATCTTAAACGGAATCAGGCACAGTTCTGATTTTATTGCCACCTCATTCGGGTGCTCAGGGCCGCCTCCCAGTTTATGATTTCCATTTCTCCTACGTCTCATTCCCACTTCTCTCTCAGCCTACCTAAGGTATCTGTCATGTCGTTCGTTAATGTCCTGTATGTGAGGAAGACCGCTCCTTTCCCCAGTCACCCATTAACATTCTTCCATCCAGGGATGCATATTCTGAGAGCTCTTCCGCTTTTAGCCCCTCTCCCTTTCAGACATGTTGTAGTTGTGCATACTGTAAGAATTGTTCTGTTTGTATGTAATAGTCCCACTGCAGTAAAGAGAATGGCATGATGTTCCTGTTTTCCAGCATGTCTCCCACCATAGAAATGCAAACAAGGTCCCATGAACCAAGCTCCTGCAGCTTTCCCACTTCAAGAGGCCACGTGCCCTCCCATAGCAGTGTTTCCCTTGTGATTTAGCAGGCCCAGCCTATATATCTAGTAGCTTTGACTCAGGGCCCCAGTGCCACTTGTGCTGCCAGGAGCAATCTGTGGGTCCCCCTGCCGCTATAGAGGGAGCGCACATGCAGTATTTGCCCCAGGGTCTCCTGATCTACTCGAAAGGTAGAGTGGTCCTGAGGATCAAATATCCAATCATTGATGTTGATTACATGTGCAGCCCAGTTCTTGGCCTAAAATCTGGAAGTGCTATCCCCCTGTTGCAAAGGTTTCATTGCAGTGTTTTTGGATGATTCTGGGGTGTCCCCTGTCCCAAAGCAGGGAACTCACATACCCCACCTCCTGTGGAACATAATAATTTGTAATCTGTAAGACATATAGCAGCTTGGAAAAAGTGACCATTTTAAAGATGGCTGCCCAACTCATGAGGGAGAGGGGCAGTCCTCTCCACCGCTCTGCATCTTCTTGACAATTCTGGAACACTCTTCCCAGGTTGCTGTGGAGGCACAGCTCTCTTTTTGTTGTTATGAAGACCCCTGGGGACTTAAACCCATCTGTCACCATTGCCAGGTTGTGCAGGAGCAGGGATAGGCCAATCTGTCCCCTAGATTGGTAGACCTCTGACTTGTCCCAGTTTATCCTATATTCAGAGTGAGCCCCATACTCCTCAAATAGCTGAAAGACCACCTGGAGAGTCATGTGTGGCTCAGTGACATAAAGTAGAATGTCGCCTGCATATAGCAAATTTCTTTCATCACACTCATCTGCCGCAGATATCTTAAATCCCCTAACCCTGGTATTGTCCCATATCTTACATGCAAGGGACTCAATAGAAAGGGCAAACAAGAGGGGAGAAAGGGTGCAACCCTTCCTGAGGCCCTATGGTGAAATCCAAGGACTGTACCCCATGACCTCACTGCAGCCGCCGGGGCCTGATAGAGCACTACCACCCACCGCCGGTATCTAGGGCCAAACCAAAATGTCAACAATGTCTGTTCCAGAAAGGGCCAGTGCACCCTATCAAATGCCTTCTCCGCATTTCATGCTAGGAAGACATGCACATCTGGCTGCTTCCTCACCTTGTTCAGCCAGTTGTGTATCCGTCTTAGGTTATAACTTGTCGACCTATCATGCATGAAGCCCGACTGGTCCTGGGGAACCAGGGGCATCATTACTTGCAGCAGCTGTGTGGCAAGTGTTGTAGCAATAATTTTTACTTCTATATTGAAGAAGTAGATTGAGCTGTATGACTCACAGCGCTCCCCTGGTTTGCCTTCCTTAGGAATCACTACGATGGTTGCGCTTCAGAGGTCTGGAGGGAGCTGTCCCTGCTTCCCTGTTTCCTTGAATAAGTTCAATAAATGGACCCTCAGGAACCCAGCTTAGGTCTTATTGAATTCTGTTGGGACTCCATTGGGCCCTGCGGATTTACTTGAGCTCAGTTTGGTAAGGGCAGACTGGTCTTGGGCAATGTTATGTCCCCTCTAGGGTGTCCCATGCCCCTTGTCCAGCACAGGAGTGACTACGTTTGCCAAGTACTGTGTGACGTGAGGTGCACCGTGCAGTGAGGGGCCTCACAGAGTGAACTATAATACATGGAAAATTCTTCTGCCACCTGTTCATCTGTGTTGCAGGCTTCCCCCTCTGGACCTAGGATCGCTTGCACCCACCTAGCCTCTGTTTCCCTCCGGCCCAGCCAGACCAGGAGCTTTCCTGCTTTACCTCCACTTTGTATTGTTTTGCACCATCAACTGGTCCCTCTAAAATGTAGCCATCGACTCACTATACTAGCTCTTCTCCACCCTCCACCTCTACCCAATGGATACAGGTTCTCAATGCCAATATTCACACAATCATGGAAACTAGAAAACAGATGAAGGTCCCCTGACCCCGCTTTTATTCTAGCTCTTAAACTTGCACACCCTGAACGCGGATCCAATCTTCACAAGTTCCTAAGGTTGTTTTATGGACTGGAAATCTTCCCAAGCACAGAACTTGTTGGAAGTCACCAGTGTTAGGGCGGTTGTATTACACACCCCAAGCCTCTTGGTTGCCACTCTTGATTATTTAGAAATCCCAGAAAATACGTAGGGGCTAGTTGTACAAGCTGAAAGTGACTGTCTGAATTCATCCAGTATCCCCAAAGACGCCAAATAGAATCCCAAGTTCAAAAGCTACTTTACAGCAGCCAAGGTGAAAGTTTAACAAACTATGTTTGAGGTACACCCCAAGATGACAAAAACGTAACAAAGTCGCAGCAATTACTGACACATGACACGGCCAAAGACACAAACCTCTGAATAACATTACTAGTCAGGGCAGTCACACCGTATTTGCATATTCGTGTGCATATTGGTGATTTCATAACCCACTTTCGCTCTAAAGTCGGAGTAACAAAAAGGTTGGGCTCAGGGGCGTTGCTTGGTCACTAAACTTGGGTGAGTGTGAACTTCAGATTTCCGGACCATCGCTCTGGGATATTTTGTCAAGATACATTATAGACAACAAGGGCGCATGAGAGGGGTTTAGGGACAGTGGAAAGGGAGAATTAGGACTGGTGGGGATACTGAGTGAGAGAAAATACAATATTTAGTAAAATAACCAACATTTTTAAGACTTTCAAAACAGAGAGAGAGAGAGAGAAATTGGGTGTGTTTGCGTTTTTGTCTGAGTGTAAGGGAAAAATGCCTTGTGAAATCAGAGATTGAGGGTTTGTGCGTTTTCGTCTGAGAGTGTAAGGGAAAAATGCCTTGTGAAATCCGGCAGACACCTCACCCTACTCCACTGAGAGCGACTGTACCCAACTATTACACATAAAATACATTCATTAGAGGGGTACAACACCCAAACACCCCCCTTAAGCTATGCTCCTGGTTGGCCTTTCCTGTCTCCCTTTTTGGTGACGCGTTCGGCCCCTAAAGATGCTTACATGAGATGCAGCGCTATAAACATTCCACAATATTAGAACAGCTCTCCGCTGATGTAACTTTTGTCTTACCTGTGTCATTGTTTTCGCCTGTTTCTCCTTCAAACGCAAAGCGCTGCATTTTTTGTGTGTCTCGCAGCAAGACTTGTTTTTGTTTTATTCCCCGTGAGAGACAGAGAGTAATATCTGTAAATTAACTTTGTTAGCAATTATCTCCCAGGACAGAATGTGCTCTGCTCACTCATTATATGATCTCCCCATTCTCTTGGAACACTTCCACTGCTGAAAAAATGTAAATAACTAAATGTGTAGCGCGCTCCAAAAATGCACTGAAAGAGATTAAACATTACTCTCAGAAATCAGAATCTAATGCGCATTTTATGACTTGTGACACCTGCTTAGTTATGTTGAAGTTGTTAAAATGGAATTGGGGAGCAAGCGTAGAGTTTTTCACAATTTTATTATGTTGCTGCTGTAGGGGTTTGAAGGAGGCGATAAAATCCGGTTCCAAATCAGCAAGTTGTGTTCATAACCGCAAAGGCTGTAAATCATATTGATTTGAATGATGTTCTGAATGCATTTAAAAATGTGAGACAAACAGACTATTACATATAATCTGTAAATGGGTAAACAAGTAATATTGGATAGGAACTTGCTCCAGCACACAGAGATTACCCAGGTGTGTTGTGATTTAAGTGCAGGTGGTAGTGTTTGAGAGGAGGAGATTGGTGTGGGGGAGGGATGGTAAGTCAGATGGTGGCCAGGGAGTGGGCAGCTGGTGACTTGATCTGGGAATGAACATTCGGAGCAAAGATACTATGGGGCTTATTTATTAGAGGCTTGTGCTGCCCGAGCGTCACTTTTTCTGATGCTCCTGTGGCTCAAACTTCTCAACCATATCTATTAGGCCACGCAAAGCCACTTAGTGTGGCTTTCAATGGCCTCATGGATATGGGTTAAGGCAAAGGAGGACAAGTCTATGTGTTGCCTTACTCTACACCCCGGAGGAGTTCCAAGGGTGTTGCAGTGGGTGTTCCAATGTTGCAGTAACCCATGGATTTTGATCCTGCCCAAGATTTACTTAATCACGTAAATCTGGGGAAGTGTCAAAACCTTATGCCTACCCTGAGCAGGTGTAACAAGGAGAAATATTTTTATTTTGCCTCATTTTTTCCTCTTTCCATGTGTGCTGCATTATGGAGCACACAAAGGAAGAGGAAAACACCTTTCTGGATTGTTTTTGTGCAGGAAAGTGTTCCTTCTAAACAATAACGATCCTCATTACAACGCAAGGGTGCCTGCATTGGAGCTACTCAGCCCATTGTGCGCCAGCTCAGGGGGAAAAGAAAGGAATGCACCGTACTACATAAATTCGGTGCATTGCTACCCATTTACATTGGTGTAGATCAGCGCAGCAAGAAGACTTGTGGCGCTCCCTCACGCCAATTCACCATAAATAAGCCCCTTCATTTCCTTGCAAAAAAGCAAATCAGCGAGCATAGGCAAGTAATGTGACATATTGTAGGAAATACCTGCCTTTTGCATAGTGTACTCCCAGGGTTTTGCCTTGACTGTTTTTTGCTGACGGTAGAACTCTGTGTATTTTACCCCTCCTAATCAGTGGTACAGTGCCTGTGCTCTTCCTTTCAACATGATAAAATCAGAATACCCTAATTGGCATACTTACCATACCTATAAAACCCTTGTATATGATCTAAAGTGTACCAGGATCGTGTAAATTAGACGTCCTTCGTGGACTGCAGCACCAATTATGCCATTCACTACGGTGACAGTGCAAACATGGCTGTAGACCTAACATTTGTAGCTTGACTGTGACAGTTCTGAACTGAAAATTCCCGCCTTGTCGAAATAACCCTTTTGGACAGGTCAAAACCTTCCTTTTAAATATTAATAAGTCACCACTAATTAAGCCTGACTGCCCATATGGTATGGTGTATTATATGTAAAAGGAAGGCATGAAGATGTTTATGTTACACACGTCCTTGCATCGAAAAAGTCTCAAAAGCTACTTTCACTCTAGCAAGTCTGGTTGTTCCTTAGGAAAGCATTGGTATGCAAATTTAAGTGTAATAATGTTATCTCCAACTAGGAAACAACTACACATTTCATTCTTGGACTATCTGTTATATTTATTACAAGTCCAATCACTGGTGAAAGTGAAATTTTAATACACATTATAAAGGAGTACTTCTAGAAAGTTATCATTCAGTACGTTAAGCCTCTGCTTGACCTTCAGCTGTCACCTGCCAGCTGAATATCCCTCTTGATGAGATTTTAGCACTGCTCCCTTACCAGGATAAAGGCCTAACTTCAAAGAGGCGTACCCTGTCACAGATGAATGTTAATTGAGACCTGGGCAGGCAAGCACCAATCCCCGGGGGGAGTAGCTGCCCCCTGAAGTGGTTTACAGTGAACATGAAGGAGGAGTTTCTTATTTCCATTGCCAAAGGGGTCCCCCCCATGCACAGGCTGGTGTCAGGCATAAATGTGAAACCCATAGTACCCTCTTCAGAACACTACTGGATCTGTGATGGTTCAGAAGGAGACTGAACCTGCTGTATGTTCTCCCTTGTTTACTCAGAAAATAACTCCTCCGGACAAACAGGACCAACCTGCAATGTTGAGCCAATGAGCGTGTGCTGCCACTGGGCTTAAGATTCAGGTTGCTCAAGCTCTGAGCCACTGAAGCACAACTGATTCAGGGGGAACTTTTGGAGAAGGTGTTGTCCTCCTGAGTCCAGCTAGGGTACTGCCTGCAACCTTACCCTGTTGAAAGAACCCGAGCTCCAAAAAAGTGACCAAGTCCGAACAAAGAAATCTTCAACAGGGGAGAGGCCAAAAGTATCAGGCCAGGGAGGACCTTCTCTGGGTTCAAAATTAAATTTCTCCCACTCCTGCCAAATGTCACTGGCTTCACCAAGACCTTTTCCAGCAACTATCTGTCAATGCAGAGCCCCCCCTTGGCCACAGCCTGCAGCCATGCAGTGCAGAGGATTTTTCACTTCCAAATCAGAAACAAAGTCAAAAGGTTCAAATTCCAAACAGGTTAAACCTGGTTTCTGTATCCGACCCATTTTCCATTGAGGCCAGCGTTAACTCATGCCCAAATACTGATCAAGCCCAACCACATGGCCATGTTTGGTACTTAATACTTCTCTGCTCTATTTTGAATCTTAAACAGTTACTTTTCATATCTCTTGTTTACCCTATTAGATTGTTGTTGTTTTGGTGTCATTTTATTTATTAAAATGTACACTCTTTTTCAAAATCGGTTTATTATTTTTCTTTTATTGTGTTTTTACTTTATTACTGTTTTGGTATAGTATGAATACTTAACACGTTGTCTTTAGTTTAAGCCCGTGTGCTCTGGACCAAGCTACCAGAGGGATAAGCAGAGGTTAATTTAGAGTCCTTAGTGATTCACCCTCACAAGGATTGTAGTTATTATTGTATTATTTTTTCATTATTATTTAAGGTGGTCAACGCCCCTTAACTAATACCACAAATCCTCACACGAAGTTTCCTCGAGGGACACCATCCTGGTGAATCAGTGTGAGTGCTCAGGCATTGGCCATTCTGCTTTTGGTCTGTCCTTGAAGTAATCCTCTCTTGAGCTGTACACAATCACTGCATGTAAGCTGTTGGCAGCGCTTCAGCCCTTTGTGTGCAGTCTGCAATGGTTGCAAGCAACACTTGACTCCATGGCATCTCCATCAGTGCCTGTTCCTATTGGTCTGAGATGCATAGTCCTGGGTCCTGTGCACCTCAATATGGCCTAATGTCCAGGCTTGTGAATGACGCAGTGAATGAGAGAGGGAAAGTTTAGCAATGTGACTGATGAGTCCATGGTCTCTAAGAGGAGATGTTACCATGGTTGTGTATCTGGCTACACTAGGGTGGACATTCACAGTGGACCTGGTATCCTCCTTCAAAGCCATAAAGCATTACAATTACATGTGTAAGTACCTGAATATTACCTGTGCATGCATTAGTGTGATTCATCCTGGGTCAGTACCACCCTTTTCTGCTCATCAGACATTACAGGAGTGTGATATTGCAACAGCTGCTCCATGCAAGTGTATAGATCGCAGCTCGGATGTTCTTTTGTCATTGAGAATTGGGAAGCATCGGTTGACAACCATTTTGAGAAGCTTGAGTCACACCATCATTATCTTCTGGTTCTGGACTAGCCCCCTACATATTCCATGCATGGTAACACTGCTACAAACTTTAGATATGTGCTTTATTAGCCCCTTTGCTCCCCAGTAGCTGGGCTATGGTATGGGTCTCTATGTTTTTAAAGGGCAGCCACAGTCAACACTGCTGGTAAGTGGGAAGCCATGAGGGGCCTAAGTAGCATGCGTGTGGAGGGTGTGTTATGTGAACTTCTGAACACAACTACTTGAGTATCACATAGTTCTTGGGAGCTGTAATTCTTCTGGTGTCCAGGATGCTTTACAGTCAAGGAACCCAGGAGGCATTTGGAGGAGGGAGTGAAGCGTAAGTTGAGGCTTGTATAACATTTTTGTTATTGAGGTGCAATCAGTAGCTCCTGTGGTATCAGTGATGCCGCCTATGTAATGTATCAGGCCTAGGCCAGGGCGCCTAGGAGTCATATTTGACCAATCTGCATTTGACTCTTTCTGTGAGTTTAAATGTGACTTGAAGGTGGATGGTTATGGCATACTCATTTAGTACCCATAACCCTGCCGGGAGCTGGTGCCATTGTCATCATAAAGCTTGTTTTAGTTTTATTTAGTTTTATTTTGACTGAAATGGTGCACAGTGTGTTGTGTTTGGGGGTCATGAGTGGTATGACTACTATTGACAGCTTCAGTGATTTCCTTGGCCAGTCAGAGTCTCTGTAGACATTCCCCATAAGTGTACCCATATATTATTTTATAATGCATGATCCATAAACCTGCTTTTCTTGTGCCTCACAGGTCTGGCATATGTACCCACTGGAGAAGCTTATTCATAAAGTTGAGTTTGTTTTGCATGTTGCAAATCACAGAAAAGGTTCACACTGCCTTGAGGGGCTGCACAGGGTATCAGGACAAAGGACCTCACACGTTAGCAATCCACCCCAGCTCCTACTCTGAGTCCCCCATCTATAACAAAAAGATTTGCAATCAGCTTTACCCTCCTTTGCTATGTCAAATGTACACAAATATACTGGTGACCCTCCCTCACCCCCTGCTACCACACCCCTGGACTTCTTACCAGTGATCGCAGGGGGGTACAGCTTTTGTAAATCATTTCATGGACTGTCCTTCCCATGGGACATCTTAGAGCAGGAAAAGATACCTGGGGAGAGTTTTAACTTTAGTACTACATCTCCCAAAGATCAGAAGTTGCTGGCAGATTTCTCAAAGGAATAAACTCGTGCCCAAGACTAGTCAATAGCATTTCTTTTCATGCAGGTATTTGGGTTGGATGGAATATGTTGACGTTTGTGATTTTATGGTACTTGCAGGTGAATTCTTGCAGGCTTTCATAAGTCTGTGGCTTAATTAGCGAATGTCTTCTATGTTTTAGGTATTTCATTTTACACACAACATGCGCGCTCATTTATTTGCAGTGCTCCATGGTCCTATGCTTTTCTTTTGAAAATTTGATTGTCCCGAATAAACATTTTGATTCTCATGTGTATTAGTGTGCATGTTGTGATTCTTTTCTGGTATTTGTTTCTGTCTGGGTTGAATTGTTCAATAGACTTATAAAAGGGATACACAGTGTTGGAAAGTGGCTCTTTCTGCCAGTTATCCCCAAGTGTTTTACCTTCCTCCTCTTCTTCATTTTACTGGCTTTCAGAATCTGAGTACTTTACAACTACTAACCAGTGCTAAAGTGCATGTGCACTCTCCTTAAAACATGACAACATTGGCTTATACCCATTTGGCCAATTTAATTTACTTTATGTCCCCAGGGTCCGTAAATGAAATGCTGCTAGTCGGACTGCAGCACTGATTGTGACACACACTTTTTAACTGGGCAAAATAAACTGTTTGCCAGGCCCAAACCTTACTTTTTATACATATACCTCACCCTTGGGACAGGCCCTAGACAGCCCAGAGAGCAGGGTGCAATGCACTTAAAAGGTTGGTCATGTACTTTTAAATTTTAGTTGTCCTACCAGTGAAAAACTCTTTCTTTTTCACTACTGAAAGGTCTATCTCTCCCATAGGATAACAATGGAAATACTTGATTACAGTTTATGAGTGTAATTCCCAATGGGGAAGAGATACATCCTTCAAGTCTGGTGTCTCTGGAATCATAATTTAAAATTCTAACTTACAGTTAAGTCAGATTTTTAATTGCAATTCTGAAAATGTAATTTTTAGAAAGTTGGCATTTTCTTACATAGGTGTGACTTGATGGGCTATCCTGACAGGATGGGAGGGAGGAGCTGGGCACAGCCTCACTTACACCTGTATAGGCTGTGTCTTGTTGCCACACAAAGGGCTGCATACCCCCTGTAGAGAGTCAGGAGCTAGCTCAGTAAGGGAGGACACATGCACTCTTCAAAGGCCAGTTTTTGAAGTCTCCCTCACTTCAAAGGCACCACTGGGTACAAGTACTGGACCTCAGACACCACCACTTCAGTACACTTCTGCACCTATGGCTAATCTACCTGGAAGAAGGACTGCTGTGCTGTTAAAAGGACTGCCACTCTGCTGGACTGCTACTTTGATGGTAACCTGCTTTGCTGTGCTGGCTTCCTGTCTGCTACCCTCTTGCCTGGGTGAGAAGGAATGGACCTATCCCACTTGAACCCAGAGTTATTCTAAAGCCTAGCTGGCTGCCCGGCTGATCTGAAGTCTCAGGGACATAACAGACTTCCAACAATCCTGCTCCTGCATTTGGACTCTGTAATCTGTGAGTCTACTCTGCAAGTGGTACCACCCCAGTCCTGGACCCTTGGAAGTGGGCCTAAGGTGCACTGCCTCTGTGGAATAATCTGCACAAATCCCAAGCCGAACCGATGCATCGCCTTCACTACGCGGTTTGGGCTCATTGCAAGCTTCCTATCTTCATGGCATCCCATAACTTGGGACTGCCACATCGCCTTCAGAACCACCGCTGCACTACGCTTTTATCAATGCAAGCTCCTGACATTCCTTATCAACTGCAGCCTTGATGACGATGATGAACCTCTGCACCTCAGCCACAGCAATACATCACCTCTGCTGCACCACGCATCCTCAACATCAGTCTCCACAACACAAGCTCCATTGACAGGACCTCGCACCACAGCCCTGTTGCATCTCGAAACCAACATATCAACTCTGCTGCATGGCGCATCTTCAACGCGGACCAACTCAGTGCTCTGCAACCACGGATTAAGAAACTTTGAGTCAGCAGACCTAACTGGATCCACGTAGCCAGCTAACGCTCCACCACAATTGGCCTGAACTTTGGACTTTGCCCCGGTCTGGCACAATCAGATAACCACAGTTGGCACTTTCAGCTTTTTGATGCTATTTTACTTAAATCTTTCAAATTCAATACCTTTGGTTCTATTAATTGGATTTTTGTCATTATGGTCTTGCTTTATTTATTAGATTAAGGGCCTTATTTATATCTTGGAGGGGAGGTTACTCCTTTGCAACGGTGACAGATATCCCATCTGCCAAAATCTAAATACCATAGATAACAATGGAATTTAGATTTCAGGGGAGGGGACATCCGTTACCGTTGCAATGAAGTAATCCCTCCGCCAAGATCTAAATCAGGCCCTAAGTTCTATTTTTCCACCCAGGTGTGGTATCTTTTTGTTGGTTGTTTTCACTGTTTTACTGTTTGAAGTGCTGCACAAATACTTTACTCATTGACTCTAAGTTAAGCGTGCCTGCTCTGTGCCAAGCTACCAGAGGGTGATCACAGGTTAATTTGGAGTTTGCTTGTGCCTTATCCTGATTAGGATTGTGATTCCTGCTTGACCAGGATACATACCTCAGCCAACCAGAAACCCAATTTCTAACACACAGGATGCTATGTAGTACAGGCTGAAAGCTAAATACTTTCAGTGAAAGTATTTGTTGAACACGCAATCTCCTAGACTTTGTAACTATTTACTATGAGTATTTTAGTGAAGGCCGCCTCAGCCGCCAATCACTGGGGCATTAGAGAAAGTCTGTCTAGTCAAGAAAGGAAGAGAAGAAAGTGTGGAACAGATAAACCTAAGTTGATAAGTTCATTTCGGCCTATGGCAACTACTTCTTTTTCAGTTACTGCGCACAGCTAATAAGAGGCAAGAACACAATTAGGAATGCTTGCAGTTTTTTCCTAGACTGATATCTTACTGTAAGTCTCTTTCTCACTGTTAGGAAAGGAGAAGTTGGGAGCCACACAATATAATGCACTATATAGGCCTAACCTATCATTCTCCTGACTGCACTTCACGTACCCATCTGATGCTACTGTTTGAGGGACTAATTTCCAGCCCTTCAGTCTCTTCTGATTCACACTGCTGCCCCATACACCTTTCTTCTCTCGCCACCTTCAACTTTTAGAGTTCCTTAGTCCCCAGTCTGCTTACTTTTTCGTTTAGCTTTCTGCTGAATGCTGTGCTATTAGTTTGCAGCTAGAGTTTTTTCAGACTCTTCCAAGATTAAAGCAGACCCATGTACGTATCAGTAAAAGCTGCCCAAAAAAAACTCACTGGGAAAGTATATAGGTTTCACAGCTGAAACCTATTGGCTTTACCATTTCTTGATTAACTTGCTTCCATGAATTCCCTCTTACCCATTGCTTAATTTGTAAATAGAAAAGTGCCGGTGCTCAGGGCTCCCCTCGGAAACACGCGGCTGCTGCAGTTAAATGTGTGAACACAGAATACTGAGGCAGTGTAATCCTGAAGCCATCTCGGGCCTCTTTAATCCATTTAAAGCCACTCCCAGCGCTTCAGCTCACTCTTGCAGCGTTCTGCTTTCTCCCATTGTGACGCTTTTTGGATTTTCCCTTCCTCCGTCTTTCCCATGTGTGTCTTTTGCTCGCAGCAAATGCTTGAGGCAGACGGCTAAGCTCCGGCCCTCAAAAATAGGTGCTGGTGCTCAGCACCGGAAACAACAAGCACAAATTAAGCACTGCTCTTATCTATTCTCCCTTTTTCTTCGTCCTCTCATCCCTCTCTCTTTCCCCTTAAACAGTACCTCCTCAGGACTCCCGTTCCTAAACTCTTTCTCTTTCCATCTGTCCTTCCTTCCCCATTCTTTTCTTTGTTTTCATTCCTCCTTCTAAGTCGCCTTACCTAAATACTTTCTTTCTCCTTTATTTTCTTTTTCTATTCACGTCATTCCTTTTCCTCTTTCAAACACAGCAGCGTGATCTCGACAGATACTCGTTTTCATCCGTCCTGAATATTGTGCATTGTGTATTATTCAAAGGTTTGCCTTTTTTTGATTGTGGTGAGTTGCGCTGACTGGAAACATATAGGCCCTCATTCTGACCTTGGCGGGCGGCGGAGGCCGCCCGCCAAAGTCCCGCCGTCAGGTTACCGTTCCGCGGTCGAAAGACCGCGGCGGTAATTCTGACTTTCCCGCTGGGCTGGCGGGCGGTCTCCTTCAGACCGCCAGCCAGCCCAGCGGGAAAGAGGCTTCCACGATGAAGCCGGCTCGGAATCGAGCCGGCGGAGTGGAAGCTGTGCGACGGGTGCAGTTGCACCCGTCGCGTATTTCACTGTCTGCGCAGCAGACAGTGAAATACATGTAGGGGCCCTCTTACGGGGGCCCCTGCAATGCCCATGCCAGTGGCATGGGCACTGCAGGGGCCCCCAGGGGCCCCGCGACCCCCCCTACCGCCATCCGGATCTCGGCGGTCCGACCGCCGGGATCTGGATGGCGGTAGGGGGGGTCAGAATCCCCGCGGCGGTGCAGCAAGCTGCGCCGCCGCGGAGGATTCAATGGGGCCGCGGTACACTGGCGGGACCCCGCCAGTGGTGCCGGTCCGACCGCGGCTTTACCGCCGCGGTCGGAATCCCCATTGAAGCACCGCCGGCTTGTCGGCGGTGCTCCCGCGGTCCTCCGCCCTGGCGGTCAAAGACCGCCAGGGTCAGAATGAGGGCCATAATCTGAACCTAATGAATTAAAAGCAATGTCAGAGCACAAGTGCTCACGCCTCTCACTCTGACTAGCTATTGTTATTAAGCATCAATCTGACACAGAGCGCACAACACTTATATCTGCCCCTTCCAGGCATAAGTGTGGCCCTTTTTTAGTTTGTAAAACCAAGCACAGTGAGCTGCAAATAAATTGCATTATTAGCATACAGCAACTCCCTAATTAACCGGATAGAGCACCATTACTGGAGCCTCCAAGTCATTAAATCACATAATTACATAAAAACACAGTGGATGCCACTCTGCATATCTTGTATTGTCTTCTCAGTAATTAGTTCTATAATTGTCACTTTGACAGCGCAATTAAAAATGTTTAAAGACAGCCAGTCATCCTCCATGCTCTTGGCAGAGTGTTGTCTGAGGTGTTTTGTAACACATTATCTCTGTTTGACAACTGCTCAATTGGTGTGTTGTGCGGCCCACTCTTCCTACTTGGTGGCGCGGCTGGGGATCTTGGGCCAGCCTCACGCTTGGCTACACTGTTGCACGCACAGTCAGAGCTAGGTAACTAAAGAGCGTTAACTGCTTCCGGAAGTATTCTATCCAAAACTGGGGAACAAAAAAGGATGGATGACTAAATCTGAATATCTGGTAATCAACCCGGGTGCATTCGTTTCATTGTTTTTATGTCTCGGCTCTAGACAGCCCTCATGGTCTGTCTCGAATCGAGACATGCTGTATCTACATCATGGGCTTCAGCCCCCCTCATAGGCTTGCAATTGGCTGGCTCCCTCATCGCTCCATTCTGCATTCTCCCAATTAGCCCATGACATGCATATGTCATTGGTCTTTCAGGGTTTAGCCCTCTCCAAGACCATCACCCAACTACTCCTAAACCTACGCAGAGGCCATTTTATGGCATTGTTTCAGGACTACTTTTTTATTTGTTGAAGAGCGTCTTTCACAAGCGCTCCTGTTTTTTCTCACACCGTTCTCTGTGGCTACGCCACTTTAAGAGCGCTTTTTCATGAACGCTCCGAACACGGTCTCGAGCAAATTAAAGCTGCTTCCCGAGCTTGGAGAGTTACAATGCTCAGAGCCTGCAATCGGTTACCACATCAGCTGCCAGCCTGGCCCAGCATCTTTTTACTTGCTTTCCGTGCACCTTCTCACAGTCATTGCATTGTCCACGTGTGCTTCAGTATTGGCAGCACCTTGTGCTTATCCCAGGGATTGATTCTTATTCTGTCTTCAGCCTGCTCCTTTCCTCTATTATTTTGCATCTACACATTCCTTACCTCAGTAAGCGCCAACGCTCCCGATGAGCCTTTACCTCTCTGTGAGTACGCCTTTCACCTCAATGTTCCTAATATTGTTTTTACTTCACACTCACTGATGTGTGTCGCTGCCTGCACCACCTTCTAAAGCTTCTTTACATCTTCCCTTGCTTTCTTTACGACTCCTTACCTCACTCAGACTGCCTCCTCCATGCACAAGGGTTTCTTACCTGCCCTTACACCCCAAATGATGCTGTACCTCACTGCCAGCACTTCCTACCCTAAGAATCATCAGGCCTGTTAACATTCATCCATCTTCAACATAAGAATATGGTATGCCAATCTGTGTGCCCACAGCCCAGCCCTAAGGAGTCCTTAAGTACCTGTACCTACAAATTCCCCAAAATCTTGTGTAATTTTTGCACAATTTGGTCCGATTCAACATACCTGAGATTTGTTACCTTGAAGTGCCTGCTCTTGGGGAACCTTACATTTTCAATCGCTACTAACATACTCTCTTGAGCAATGGAACCCATCCCGTACACCCCCTTATATTGGTCCACTTGGCTACTACCTTGTGCCTGCAGGACAGACGTAATGGCTCCAAGAAAAGGACTCTTGTATCACTCAACTCCAGGAATAACCGTCAGAGGTAGACAGAGGCATATGGCAATCAAGTGCAAGTGACGCGGTCTGGTGACGACCCCTGACCCTGGCTGGGATGTGTTTTCAAGGTGAAAAGAGGTGTGTATCAACTTGGCATTTCTCCTTGGTTGTTTACTGCTTGCGGAATGGAAGGGAGCATAAGCTCGGAAAACTGATTGCACGGAGACCGCAACAGTGGGTTTTTTTTTGGGGCAGAATTACTTCATCCTAAGACATCCATTCATTATGTTTGTGTTTAATGGAAGTTTGATGTTCAATAAATTTCCTGTGGGCTGAAATGTATGTTTCTCAGATTGTCTGCGGAAATCAACATCAGGTTATATCTAGTCAGTCGTTCTCGCCCCCCACCCTTCATTTTTCTTAGCCAAGCCAAACTCCAAATTTCATGCACAGGTTTAAAGTTTGTAATCTTTTATTCCATTTACACCACACTTTGGTGGCCCTCCCATTCCTACCCCCACCTGTCCTCTCGTTCATCACCTCCACTGCCTTCCCGTTCACCACCCCCACTCTATTGCCAAAGACAATAGGTCACCCATTGCCGAGACCTATTGGCTTTGCCAGTGCTTGTTAGCTCAAGTCTACCTTGATGAACTTGGATCAACCATAAAGAGAGAAGTCCTGGACCACTCTGGACTGGTACAGCACAATACCATGTGATCTACAGCCCACACATATCTTCATGAGGTTTAGCCTTCTGGAGTCTCATGTGTGATGTATAGCTTGAGTTCAGAGGACACTTTAAGCTTTTGACTAGACCTGGGCGAACACTTAATTACACCGAATTAACTGGAATCATTTTGTTAAATCTGCATTACTCTGATTACAGAAAAGTACGAAATTACATCTGCTCTCATTAGAAAGAGTAATTTGGAGCAAAAATCTTACAGCAGAAGCACAGGAGCAAAGAATTTCAAAGCACAAGTGGCTGCTGTTCTAGTACATTTTGCGCTTAGAAAGTAGCGCTACATGCAGGACTGCACTCACCGCATAATTTCATGTACTTTATGGTAATTCTGCAGAATGACTGTACAGAGAGTTGCACAACTTATGACCACCCCTACTTTTGATCACCACCTGGGCTTCCTCTTGTCACTAAGGATGACTGATTTGCAAGGAAGCTGGTCAAAGATTTCCCTCCACACAACCTCAGCTGCCACAGTTGCAACAAAATGAGTGTGGGTATGACCCCAGTGTGCACGGCGCTAGAATATCGTGGACTCGATGCGCTCTTACAAAAGTATGTCTTAAATACTGTTTACAAAAGCATCAGCACTTTGGAATTTATACCTAAAAATTACACCCAATGTGATTTTTTTTGTGAATGATGTTTAGTACACAATGTTATATTCGGACACACGACCATGACAGACAGGCTTCCTGTTTGCACCTGGGTTCTTCAGCTGGGGACAGCACTAGGTTTCCTGGAGTGCATGACATCACTGAAATAACTAAGGGGGCAGCAACAGATAACACATCAGAGATATAATAAGTGTTGCTTCACGACAGTGCATTGTATATGCATTAATTAGAACCACACAGTAGGGATGTGTGAAATTAGCATTTTTTAGATGAAAGCATGCATTAAAACCTTGTTACAAGGCAGAGCCAGGTTTCCTGTGGAACACATTGTTGGTCAGTGGTCAGGGAGCCGCCCCACTTTAGCCGTTTAGGTAGGAGCTGCCGCTTGGCCTAGCTGGGGATCTGGCTTCATTGGCTTTCATTGGCTTCTTATGTCTGCAGAACTGCAGGCAAAATGTTAATAAATAACACTGCTAGTAAATACCACGAGGGACAGTGGATTCCATCTGGCATGCACAGGGAAATACACATTCAAAATGTGTGTGTGTGTGTGTCTTTGTGTGTCTGTGCATGTGCACGCACGCTTGTGTGTCTCTGTGTGTATATATAGGTGAAAATTAACATAGAAGAGCTACACATTGGAAAACAGGGAGCATGCAAGAGAAGGATATGAAAGAAAAGTCAGGATGAGAGAAAAAAGATGATCAGCAGAAGGATAAAAAAGTATCAGAGGAGAAAGGAAAGTTGACAGAAAGGAAGGAAACATGAAAGGTAAGATGGGAAAGAGGTGAAAGGAATTATGAAACAGTAAAGGAATCACTGGGTGGAAGTGTAAAGGATCGACTGGTGAAAGTGTGGATGGAAGAATCGACAGATTGAGGTGAGATAATGGATGGGAGTTTCTGTCTGGTCTCTCCAACCCGGAGACGCAGTGCCGGGTTGGAGAGACCCTAGTGCGCATGTATGTTTGGCCGTTCCGATATGACCAGCCAAACATACATGCGCATTGAGGGTGAGTGGTGTGCACTTCCCCGCCGCCCCCGTCACGCCTGTGGCCCCACCCACTTTCACAGTAAAAACATAATAAACAGAGTTTTTTATGTTTTTACTGTAAAAGTTGTGCAGCTCCTGTTGCTGGCGGGGGGCAACCGGAGGAGCGGCCCCTGCTTTCCGCACTTCACATACATATTTCCAGTAATTATGGAAATGTATGTATGCAATCTTAATTAAATCTGCATGAAATCTTTGCATAACAGAACAGAATATGGGAACGTTGAATGGTCAGAGGCAAGAGAACACATATGCAAGGGTGGCTATGAGTGTCGGACACAAGCCTGATTTTTGTGATAACCACCGCCTGAGTAAACGAGTGCTATCGAGATCCATTGCAAGTACATTTCTGTTATTGTATTGTATTGTATTGTAATAGTATTTATATTGCACTTACTACCCCTGCACGAGGTGTCGAAGTGCTTTTCGGTGAGTAGCACGCTACCCCAGAACCCAAAAAGAATTAGTGGTTATGTGGATATCCTGGAAATCTAGCATGGATTGATTGTTCCTGCACCCATATGAACCTGATTTGATAAAATCACAAGTTTTTGCAGTAAATTAAAACCTGTTTGTGACCATTTTTAGAGCATATTGCACATTTCCTTTGTTTGGAGAACTTCAGGACTAGAACATTGACTTTGCAATGTCCGTGATGAAAACAATGTCATTTATGAAGGTCCTACCTCCACCCCCATTGATCCTTGGTGTCTGCAAAAAAAAAATCTATTTGTTTCATGGGGATTCTGAAAACGAGTTTCAATATGCAAACACTGTCACCCCAGGTAAGAATCTAAGAGCTTGATTTCGAGTATGAAGGGCAACCGGCCATCCCTTAGGGTAGCAGAAGCCATTTTCAAGCCCTTGAAAAATATAAATAATGCTTATGTAATTGGCGAAAATACCAAAATTACACATTTGCCCGACTTTGCATAACAATGTGCCGTTAGCGGTAAACATTTACCGCAAATGGTGCTATTTACTGTAATTCTCAGTAAAAAAAAACTAGAGCGAACGCATAGGGACAGCAGCACGTGAGCAGTTGTTGTTCACAATGCTCTTGTTTAAATGCATTCTTGCATCAAAAATTGATGTTAGGATGCACTTCATGTTAAAATATAAAACACATTTTTGAGGATTTGTGTTCCGCCTAATTCTCCTAAATTTCAACCTGTTTTGCTGTAATTTCACATAATTACTGAAAAGCAGATTACACTAACTCTGCACACCTCTAGTCATTATCGGGGTCATTCTAAGTTTGGCGGGCGGCGGTCTCCGCCCGCCAAACTTAGGCCGCCAAATGACCGCTCCGCGGTCAAAAGACCGCAGGGGCCATTCAGACTTTCCCGCTGGGTCGGCAGGCGCCCGCCAATGGAGCGCCCGCCGGCCCAGCGGGAAAGGCCCTGCAACACAGAAGCCGGCTCCGAATGGAGCCGGCGATGTTGCAGGGGTGCGACGGGTGCAGTTGCACCCGTCGCGATTTTCACTGTCTGCTATGCAGACAGTGAAAATCATGCTGGGGCCCTGTTAGGGGGCCCCTGCACTGCCCATGCCAGTGGCATGGGCAGTGCAGGGGCCCCCAGGGGCCCCAGGACACCCATTCCCGCCACCGCCAGAAACAGGCTGGCGGGAAGGGGGTCGGAATCCCCATGGTGGCGCTGCTTGCAGCGCCGCCATGGAGGATTCTCCCAGCCGGGGCTAATCCGGCGGGAAACCGCCGGACCCGGCTGGGCGACCGCGGCTGTCAGAATACCACATGAAGCACCGCCAGCCTGTTGGCGGTGCTTCCGTGGACAGCCACCCTGGCGGTCTATGACCGCCAGGGTTGGAATGAGGGCCTATATCTTCTACCCTTGCTGGACTACTGCCCACCATATTTTGAGATATCTGCCAAAACTGTGAACATTTCTGTGCTTTCAGAGGAGCCACCACAAAGGCGGGTTGTCTGAAGGCACTCAGAGTTTGCTGAGTGGCTACCATATTTTAGGCGACCACCCAGCAAAAAAAATGTTTGTTCTTCAAAGAAAAAGTTTGTTTGGAAAAAACAAAAACTAAGAATCCTGACACTCTGGGAGTTTTCTCCCATGGTGTCAGTGTGATTTTGTTTTTTTTTCAGTTTAGGACCACTGGAAATTAAAAAAGTATATCAGTCCATCCTCTTTAAATAGAGCAGGTGGTCAGATGCTCTTACAACAACAGCCCCAACACCACTGAGCTGTTATTCAAGAGTTTCTGTTGGTAGAGCCAGTAAGGGGCTCTTCTGTTGGACACATGATGATATTGCTGGTAAAATATGACGTGGGAAGACCTGTTACTTTGGTGGACATGCTGGTCTGCCACGTTTCTGCCAGAGTACCCTGTCCACCAATCACTAAATCAGGCCCTACGTTTTAGCTTTCAGCATTCACAACAATGAATATTTTGGTGCAACAGGTTCACACTTCAGAGATTTGTTTCTGGAATTTGTAGCTTTAAGGCTTGAATTATTGTTGGAAATCTGTTTGGATTTTCTCTTGGTACTGATAGTAGTTGTAAGTTTTGTCAACAGAATCCAGTGCACTGACTTTGAATTCCAAAGGAGGAATGTCTGGATTTTCCGACCTGGATATGAGGCTGTCACCTTGACGTTACCTGCGGCAGGTGCATTGACTCATGAATCACTCTGACGAGTTTGCAACTTAGGCACCTGCCTTTAACCACTGCCTAACACCTAGAATCTGTGACCTGCAGGATGAACAAGAGTTCCCAAATTATCCTATGTTAGTTAGCAATAAATCACACAGTCCTGTCTTTTACTTAGCACTCTGGTATTTACAGTGCTATTTGCATAATGGGTAAACAAAATATATATGTACCGGAAAAGTAATGAAGCAGGATAGGACACGCTTTTCATGTTTCTCATATAATGACTTTGCAGCTGGTCCTTGACCCCACCAAACTGATTTAAAGGGATTAGACTCTTTGATATCCAAGTAATAAGCATACCTCAGCAGCAGGAGCCTTAACTCATGGGATGCCTCACTGCGGGTTTTATCTGTGTGCTTTTCTGCATTCTCTATCCTGGAATCTTGGCTCAAATCTCTCTCCAGACTCTTCAAGTTAAATTCTAATTCCACCCCCTCACTGTCTGTCTCTCTCTTTTGTGGCCCCCATCACCCTCAAAGCTATGGTTGGAGGAGATTTGGGGCCACATGAGCGATCATTAAGAATACTGGTTTCCTATTTGTGATTTCTGCAAAGCCATCCTTTTGCCCTGTTCACCCCCATTTTGTTTAAGACTGATGCAGATGGTAGGTGACTCTGACTGTGCCCTGGACCCTGCTAGTCAGGCCCAGGCCATTTCTATGTTAAAATGCACACATGGTAGAGTACACTAGCTGTTTGGGTTCCTTTACAATTGGCCTGACAGACCCTGTAAGTCCCTAGTAGCTAATAGGGTACTGGCATACAATCTGCCTATAAGTCCCTAGTATATAATAGGGCTTGGAGATTAGATGTCCAGCAGGATTTCTGCACATGGTTGTGTGCACTGCTGTGTGCTTTCTGTTCTTCTAAAGGCAGGCCTGCCCTGCAGCCTGTCCTTAAAAGTCAAATTCTTGCCATTTGGATGATAGCCCCTATAAGTCCCTAGTTGATAGAAGGGCAAGGGGTTGCCAACTACCTATAAGACCCCAGTAGATAATAGGGCATGGAAATGATAGACACAGCAGATTTGCTGCCATTTGCATGGGGCACTGCTGAAGGTTTTCCGTCATGTTTAACTGCAGCCTGACTGCAGATGCATGGAAATGGAAATAGTGTCCCAATTCGACTTTGGTGCTATGGGCACTTCAAAAGTGATAATCTGCATCATGTTTATATATTAGATACCCCCAGTGGTTTCCCCTAGGTGTCCCATGGGTGGGGGTCATGTAACTATAAGCTGGGTCATTATAAAATATTTTTTATAAACCCTAGTGAGGGAGAAACTGCTCATTTAATTTTTTTCCCATTGTAGATACTGGATACTGGGCTAAATAGGCTAACATTGCGATATTGTATCTGATTGTAAATATTGTTAGGAAAGGTGTAGAAATGTCATTCCAAGACTTAAAAGATTTGTTTTTATAAATCCAGCAATTTGCCATTAGTGAATTTATCATAACTTGTACAGAAAATATGTTGTGAGTCTTTTCTTTCCATAAGCCAAACACAGCCTTCTGGAGGTCCCCCCTGATGGAGCAGTGCTAACAGGATTAGCAAGGCTGCTTTGATTAGATGATAAATGGCTGTCCAGGGACGAGGATATCTGCTGCTTGGAGCTGCACAAGAATACCAGATCAGGGGGAGAGGTCATAAAACATCCAACCTCAAAGGAGAGCAGGACAGACAGGGAATGCCAGCCAACTACCCCACATCCTGTGCCCCTCAGCCAGATACCAGGCTTAAGGAAGGAATTTACAGATATTAGGAGGAGGAGAGCTATTGAAATAAGCCACCCTGTGAGTTGGTTTAGTTAGCTGTGACTGCTCTGCTGAAATGTCTGTCATCATGGATTTTGGAAGAATGGTGCTTGCTGGGACAGGAATATGCCACACTTTGGAGGGAGTGGTCATGCACCTGGGTGTCACCCTTCATTTTTTTGGTCAGGGGTGCCACCCCTTCCTGAGGCCCTGGAGCTGTGAATAAATATGTGAGAAGTGCATTGCCTCTCGGTTCTGCTGCCTGAAACTACAAGAGACAGAAGGACTGTCTTGCTGGAATCTGGATTTGCACCCTTGGCCTGCGACTTACTTATTTACTGTATTGTTATTTTTTAATACTTTACACTCTTGTCTCCTAAGTTAGGCCTGCCTGCACGGTTACAGCTACCAAGGGTTGAACAAGGGTCTAATTTACTGAGACCTTTACTGACCCTAAATTGTGTCAGTGGCCTTGTTGCCAGTGGTAGGTGCGTATTCACAACCACCAATAAACCACTTTCCAACAGTGTTTATCCCCACATCGCAATTAGGAAATGGGTATTCTGAATGTCTAAATATTTTTTCCCAAATAGCTCTTTCTAGCAGGTTGCAAATTGTCCTACATAATGAATACTAATGAGGTAAGTCGGAATTTGCAAACCATTAGGAATCACAGCCATCACAAGGATGGTGGCCTGGTGAGGTCACAGACCAACATTTCTGTGAATGTGTATTTAATAGAGCAATCTTTTTTGTGAAAAAAAAAGCTGTTTTCCTTAAAGGAAAATGGGATGCTTTTAGAAGGAAAAAATGAAACTTTGAAGTTCCATTTTTTTTAGAGCAAGCCGTGGTCCATGCAATATTTCCAAGATATCCACCTAAGATACATTTGCATACATGAATCTGAATGGAGCTTATGTATATAACTGTGGCAATCTCAAAGCCGTTTAGTGGTCCACCATCCACCCAGCCCCTCTTTGCACAGCCCTGCTATAACTATATGTCAGAAGTATGGATGGGATTAGCTGCAAATATACCTCTGCGCCTTAGTCCCACTCCTACAAGCAAAAAGTGGACTGAAAAACATACTAAGATTGTTGCTCTGAAAGGTAGAAAATTGTCTATGCCCGGGCTTACATCTTTGTCAGCAGCCAAAATTAGACAGCGTTTGACTACAGCAGTGGTAAAATCTCTGCCATCCCCCGTCTGGTGGCACAGGGCTCTGCATAAAGAGATTAAGTTATTTTTGTTTTGCCAGTGAACATCTTGTTTTTAGTCTATGAAGAACTCCTGCAGGCACCTCATAAAAGACAAATTACCGATGTGTGCAATAACTTGACCTTGCACCAACTGATGGCCAATTTACTTCAGGCCAATTGAATAGTCTTCATACTGTGACATGAAGCCACTATGAAAGAGAGGCCATTCCTGTCTTTGAGGACTAATTCTGATTCACACCCTTCACTAGTATGTGAGCGCCTGCAGCAGTTCCACGGCTGCTGCTTACATACAGTTGTGAAGTGGTCTTTCTAGTTGCTTCGCTTCTCCATTGCAATCATCATCATCATCAAGATTCTTTATTCGGTCACAAGAGACCATAGAAGCATAATACATACAACACGTTTCATAATAAATAGCTTATTGGTCTAAAATATTCTCATTCTCCTTTGAATATGGACAGCGACAGATCTCATTTTGAGTAAAACTCTCAGTACCAAATAGAATACAATTAAAATTAAAGCAGGTAATACATATCTCTAAAACGAGGAATAAAATTCCATAATCTCGGAAGATTGACTAAAATACGATTTATCCTAAATGCAATTTCACTACTATTACATGGAGAATGTTTTCCAGCCTGATTATAAAACTCATTCAGGTTAGGTCCATTTCGTACATAGTTTAAGGTAAACATGATGTAAAATGGTGCCAACAAAATACTTTACTAACCCAGAATCTCCGTGCTACGTGTAGGTCCCATCCCCATAGGGGCTCACTAAAGAATTTTTTGAGAATTATGGAAAATCAGTCGTAACTACCCGTGCAAATGATCTAGACAGCTCAAACCACTGACTAATTATTCTAAGTACAATATCCGAGGTAATTAGAATAAAATATTCGACAGATTCAAGTTTTAATCTTATTTAAGTGCTTTAAAGCAATTAGAACATAATTTAAAAAATTTGCCAGAGCACAGCATATTTCGTGGTCGGGAGCGAATGGAGATAAAGGTACGCAGGACGGCATAGGTGTGCAGTATGTGAACATTTCTTAAAAGAGGGATTATATAATGTTTCCTCAGCAAATCATACTAGTTGCAGAATAGCACCACATATATTGTACTTTGTGTTGAGACAGAATCGCAAGGACAGGTCTTTAATGTCACACTCCAATCGTTCATGGAAGGGAAAGTTACCAAATGGTGAAATATGTCTAATTTTAGACGAGTGAGGACAAAACGATGTCTCATACTCGTTACATGCATTAAGTAAAACTGCATGCCATCCGCAGTCAGCATAAGTTGATTACACATGACGCTGTGTTTTTGGGCTTCTACTGACCACCTCAGATCCGCTAAGTGCTTAAGGCACGAGGTCTTCAGGCCTTTCCTACATATTGCAGCCAACGGTTCTGGATTTTCATAGTATTCAAGGTGCCCCAGGGCTTTAAAGAAATTGTTAATATACATCAACCACGGGACTCTTAGGGAGAGTTTAGAAGCCAGACAGTCCCGAAGAACAGCCCGGTTTCAACCTGCATGTTCAGAGGTCCACATTTTCTGCCATAATGAAATAGGCTGTACCATTCTTAAATCAGCTAAGTAAGTAACCACCAATTCTGCATGACATACAAATGAGGAAGTGCCCTTTGATGCAGTTAACAGAGCTCTCAGGAATTCATTTTCCGATATTTGGAGGATACTACATTCAGAGTGCCCCCAAACGCCCGCCCCATAAATGGCAGTTGGATACATCTTGCTCTGTATACTTTGAACATATTCTGTGGTGTGATGGTCCCTAGCCATTTTGAAAGTTTCTTCAGAGCCATATTGGCCTTAATAAAGTGTAATTTTCTAACATTTACATACCGTGACCAAGTGCCATCCTTCTTGAACAGGATTCCCAAATAAGAGAATGTTGATGTAAAATGGATTTTCCCACCCTGCATAGTAATACCATGGTTCTTTAGTGTCTTTCTGTTGCATTTCAAAATATACATTTTAGAACGATTAACTTTGAGACCCAAATTGGTCATGTAGCTGAAATGAGTTGTCAAGAGTCGCTGGAGAGCTAATGGAGTCCGTGCCATAAGAATGGCATCATCTGCATAGAGTAAGACTGGGATCGGATGATGTCCGGTTTGAGGGAGATCTTTACACTTATTTACCAATTCTGTCTCCAGCTTATTTATATATAATGAAAATAAAAAAGGTGCTAAAATGCAAACTAGACGTACTCCTCTGTGTATACAAAAGGGTCTAGAGCGTTCCCCTCTTACCCCATATCTCACCTTAGCTTTACTTCCTGAATAGAGCTCCCTTATGAAATGGATAATAGTCTGGTCTACCCCTATGTCATTCAAAATGTTCCATAAGGTATCGTGAACTACACAATCAAAAGCCGAGGTCAGGTCAATGAAGGCAAGATAATGATTACCTTCCGTGATCTTTGTATATTTCCCCATTATAACACTTAGATTCAGGGGCTGTTCCACTGTTCCAATTGCTGGACAGAATCCATATTGTAGTTCTGACAAAATGTTATTTGATTCTGCTCAGTCTTGCAATCTGTTCAGAATAATGCTGCCGGCTATTTTGGCTAAGGAATCAAGAAGTGAGATGGGTCTATAACATGCTGGATTGAGGCGGTTGCCCTTTTTAAATATTGGACTAATAATGGACTCCGCTCAAGATAGTATAAAACCTAAAATACAGCAGGCCCTCAGGACCTGGGTCAACAGAAGACCCCATAGCTGGATGCTGGCCTTATAGAGGTCCACTGGGACATCATCGGGGCCTGGGGCCTTTCCAGCTTTACATGCGTTAATGGCTCCTACGACTTCCTCCAAGCTAAACAATAGGGTTAAGATTAGAGGGGCGGCTGTTTTAGTAACATCACCAGTCAAGGGCTCATTCAGATTTACCTCGCTTACAGGTATAAGTCAGAAAAATGACCAATCCATTCTGCTTCTGTTATAGCAATCTCCATTCTAGAATTCTCTTTTGCCCTTAGCGTTGTGGAATTTATTATCTTCCAAAACAGGATGTTAACATTTTTTAGACTGGCGTTACGGAGTGATTCCCAGGTTTTGTCTTTCAGGCAATCTTTCCTTCTCTTAATTGCTACTTTATATTTGTGCCTAAGTTTACGAACCTCATTCGGGCAACTGTTTGGAGTGCCCAAGGCCTTCTTCAATCTTTTATGTGCCTTGGTACATGCAGAATCAAACCAACCATTATTTTTCTGTTGCCCCAGCTTCCCCTGTTATTGGTTAGGGCTCTTTTTACACCTCGTGAATTCGAGGTAAAGGCTCTAATGCATTTGGGGGATACACATCTTCACTGAGGCATACCCCGAAATCCAAGGAGTGATCACTTATTAGTTGGTTAAGGAGGCCTTTGGATTCTATTTGGGAACAGCGTAATGAATACCTATTACGTTAGGCCAATTAAATATCGTTTACTAGATCATCATTATCATTTTGGCATTGGTTGCCTGATCGTACGGAGATCTGTAAGCTCTGTGGGTAATGATCACTAATAGCTATGTCATGTAATAAATAGACAGGCTATGTGCAAAATGACTTAACATTAATACAAAATCAATCACTGTGCCAGCACCTCTACCGTTGAAAGTGGTCTTGAATTGCGGCTCATTACTGTGTATCTCATAAAAAGCAAGTCAAATTTATACACCAGTTCATTCATAGCGTATCCTTGACAATTATGTGCAAAATTTACTCAAGGCCCTATACCTTCTTCACTTAGGTCGCTAATCTTTTCTGAAGGTTCCCATGCAGAGATGGATATTAAAATCACCACCCCATATTATGACCCTTTCTCTTCTGTTGCTTACACAGGCTTTCTCTAGGTCTTCTCCTAGCTGGCCTAGGATGGTAGGGACCTCGCCTATAGGGGCATTATTATAAAAATTAACAACCACTAATTGGATCAGCTACTCCAGGTCACACTCAATCATTTGACAACATAGGTTGGAAAATGGCATTGTCAGGTTAATCAGTGGCAGCTTATTTCAAATGTATATGCTTAAACACCCTTTGGGCCTCTGTGTCTTGAGGGAATGGCCGGTGTATGATATGTTCTATATCCATTAATGTGGATAGGGTCCAAAAGCCAAGTCTCCTGTAGGCATAAGAAGGGAAAGTCTTCAATGAAGGTCGCCCATTCTATAGAGTTATGCTTACTGCGTAAGCCTGCCACGTTCCAAAATAGTAGACATTTCTATATTCGATGTGCTCTTGTCCTGTAAATTAAAAATGTTTGTGCTACTGTGGGTGGTAGGTATGTATGTCCTAGTGACTCAACATTCCTTATCTGCCCCTCTTTAGTGTTTATCACAGGTGCCTCCTTTTTATGCGACTCCATATTCTCGGTACACAGTCAATCCAGTTCTTCAAGGGCTGACAGGCTTGATATCTGTTGTGAGTAGGAATTGGATGGGGCTTAATAGTTTCCCCAGGACCACATGTCTGAAATCTAGCCGCATAACTTCCGGGAATAGGTTGGTACAAATAACCCAGCAAGAGTACTGATATAGCGTCTGAAGTGACTTGCCCTGCACCAAGCTTACGGATAATGCTTTCTACTAGGGCTGGCGATTTGAAGGAGAGAACCACACAATCTCCCTGGAGTGTTTTTCAGCCATTTTACTCTCCTCACCATTTTTATATCATCAAAGAGGGGCCCATTCGAGAGCCAATCCAATTCAAGGACTTGTTCCTCAGTGATGTCCATGATTTCCAGTTTTAGTGTGCCATGATAGGAACATTAGCCAAGATCACTACATAAGGGGTTACCTCCGGGGGCAAGTGCAAAAAATCACTTGGAAGGGCCGATGATTCAAGTGGTGGTTGGATTATATTCTCCCTCACCAGTGGATATCTGATGGTCCAGGGAGCTCTATCTGGGGGATCCTTTTTAATGAAAAGATCAGTCTGTGTTTGCCTAGTGGGAAGAGGTGGTAAAGATGGTTGAGTGCTACTGATATGAATAACATTTGAGAGAAGGGTATCAGTCACTTGAGTGGGGACGTTTGATCCCCCTAACTGAGTGGACTTTATGAAGTCTAGACCTATCTCGAGGTTGCTCTCCAATGTTTTCAAGCGATCCAAGAGAGAATCCAGTGATGAATTAGCCAATAGCTTCAAAGTATTAATTGATTCGTAAATGTTTGCGAGGAGATTTATGAGCGTTTCTGCAGATTTTTTAGGGGTTTTACTGGAGCTCGCTTCCTTTAGTGGCTGCCTTCCTATTATCTTAGCTGGCTCGTTTTTCTTTTCCAATAGGGGTTTTCCATCTTTGAGAACTTTATCCGCACTATGTTCCAGGGGCTTTCTTGGGCGTTTGGGCGGGGGGTGGCATTTCATCAGAGGCAGATATTGTGTCCATGATAGGATGGACGCATCCGTTTTTATCATTATGACTTTTGATTTTTGGCAGCCACCATACAGGTGCCTGAATCCGAGTTAATAAAACCGGTCTGTGTTGCACAAACTAGTGCAGGAGTCACTAGGGTACCACCACATGACAGTAATTTTTTCTCAACATGCAGCGCTGCCCTGCTGATTACGACCTGGATCTCTGCCAGCCTTTTCAGGGTGGCTTCACCACCCTGAAAAGGCTGGCGGAGAACAGGTGCAGGGGGCCACATGGGAGGGAGCCCTTTCCCAGAACCCTTGTTATGTGCACAGTATGCTGTGCAGACAGTCTGCATTACGAGGGTGCTGGTGCCCCTTGCGGTCAGCCACATTGCTGCTGGCTTGATTGGGAGCAGGCAACAATGCTGCCACCACCTTCGTGCTGGGCTGACAGGTGGAAACCTTGGTTTCTGCCCATCAGCCCAGCAGTAAAGTCATATTGGGTTTGGCGGGGAGGTTGCCACTACAGTGGCTGCCACCCTGTTGGGAGTTTGGTGGACGGGTGTTCCCAACAGCCAAACTTGTAATCAGGGCTTGAGTGTTCAATATTTTGCCATCATAATATGCACTTTAAGAAACTGTAGGTAAGCATAGGTTTACTATACTGAAGTTCATATATATGCATGCATGACAATTCAGACATCTCATATATAGTACGTAGTATGTGAATATGTGTATATGTGTGTCAATAGTTAGGAAATAGAATTTAAATAAACCATAGGTTACAGGGATGTTATGGTTAGACTTATATTTTAGAAACCATAGAAATTCAGCTGTTATATAGACTTATAGATTTTAGGGCACAAGTTATAGTCACTTGAGATAAGTCTACATAACAGCTGAATTTCAATGGTTTTGTACATTTAAAATATGAGCCTCACTATAACGTCCTTGTAACCTATGGTTTATTTGAATTCTATTTCCTAACTATAATATCCCTGTAAACTTTGTTTTGCAGTGAGTTTCTATGTTTTTTATAATGTAGAGTAATTTACATTACTATATGTTAGTCCAACCATCACCACAGGGCGTGGTCTGCAGCCAGACTGTGCAACCAATCCCCTATAACCATCAAACCTTGCTCCAGACATGGCCGGTGGGATGGGCCGCAGGGCCTGGCCTTCGGCCAGTCCCTGTGGCCAACCCCCCTAACCACCCAATCCGACGCTGCACACAGCCTTTGACCACACGCAGCTTGAGCTGGCTGCAGGCCCACGTGCCCTCCTCCCATGGGCCGATTTCAGCCACAGGGACCCCACCCCCAGAGCCTAACGTGGACATATTTATTTCTTTGAGTGGGTGTGCTGCATGGCCCCCTCCCCAAGCTGATCTCAGTCCCAGGGACACCATCCCCTGGGGACGCGCCTTCTGAATTTTCTTGGGGGGGAGGAAACCATGCCACCCCCCACCTCCAGCTGATTTTAGCCTCAGGGAACCCATCCCCTGCACCCCGGCCTTCATATATTTTTTGGGGGGAAGGGTGACCCCATCCCCTAAGGCCTGCAAAAATATATTTATTTCCATGGGTAAGCTAATCTCAGCCCCATGGACCCCATCCCCCATGGCCTGGCCTAAACAGTAAAAAATGTTGGGGGGAGGGAGGCCACGCAGCCCCACTCCCAAGGCCAATCTCAGCTGTGGGGATTCCATCCTCTGGGGCCCGGTCACGTGACCTGTGTGCCCCCCAGTGACAATGTTGGTGACTGCGGGGAAGCCTGAACTCCCCTGCAGTCCCAGATGGCTCCCTCACCTCCTTTGGGAGCTGGCATTGTTGTCACAGAGATCAAGTTTCTAAAGCAGCTCCCTCTCTGGGAGAGCAATGTTTCCTCTATTTCCATGCCTGCATCTCTGTGGGCAGGGAAAGCGAGTAAACCTCTGCTCGCAGTGAGTGAGAGCTATTTGACAACTCTTCCTCACTGTGAACTGAGTGTTTGCTCTAACTTGGCGGTAGCTGTCAAAGCTGCCGCCAAGTCAGAGCCAACAGCTATGTCCTGGGGGTGCGCACCCCAGGACATAGTAGGAGCTGGTCCGGAGTTTGGTGGTCCCCAGGGCCATCAGTGGCTCCTCAGTGGGGCCAAGCGCCCCCCTCCAAAGAGTATTTCCACTGGGAGGTGGTGGTTCATTTCATTTGATCATGGCCCCGGTGAGAAGGCAGCCCCTGGGGCAGCAGGGTGCCATACAGCCTGCCTGCCTGCATTGAATTTGATTAAAGCCCCTGGGAGGTGGTGGTCCCCGGGGCTGCTGGGGGGCTCGGCAGCCCACCCCCCACATTGAGTTTGATTGAAGCCTCGGGGAGGCGACGGTCCCCAGGGCTGTGGGGAGTGGCTCCGCGCCCCCCGCATTCAATTTGATTAAATCCTCGGGGCAGAGGCGGTCCCTGTGGCTGCCAGGTGGTTGAACAACCCCTTGCATTAATTTTCTTTAAAGCCCTGGTGGGTTGGTCCCAGGGACTGCAGTGGGGCCACACGGCCCGTCCTGCATAGAATAACAAATAATTCCTCAGGAAGTGGTGGTCCCCAGGGCTGCTGGGGGGAGCGACCCCCCGCATTCAATTCAATTCAGCTTTATTTTGGTACAAAATACCATAAAAGCACAACTTACACAAGCACTGTTAATAAGTATAAAGTTTAAAGGAAAACAGTTGGGTCCTCTACATAATAAAATGACTCATCCAAATTCATAATATACATTGTAGACAAAATCTAAAATAGAGATAAAAATATAATATATATATAAAAAACCACAATGATTCAATATTAAAACTAAGTAGGGGGAGCAATCTCTCATAGAAGCCATTGATGTTATGCCTCACTTTCCAAAATCAGTGTGTGATAAAACATTACTAATGGCTACATTCTCCCTTTTAGAGACAGCTCTTTGGCCAAAGCACAGTTATGGACCTAGAGAGTATAAATTATACATTAGCACTCAAGGGTTTGGCTACAATGTGCAAAGTCGCCTCTAAGAACTTTGCCAATGCGCGTGCCTCAGTCCTGTGAGGACTCGTTTTGCAGATCAAGTGCAAAGCAGATCCCTGAGACCCAGTGATTTGCAAAGTGGAATAATCCAACGAGCCCTCAGCTTGGAATACGCGGGACAGTGGAATAGAACATGGGCAATGCACTCTTTGGTTTTACGTCCATCGGGCAAGAGTCTATTTGACTATCAGATTGGTTCTATCTGGAAGCGAGAACATGTAACAGTAAAGATCCAATTCTAAATCTAATATAAAGTGCGCGTGCTGAGGGTGATATGATCATGTCCATAGAGTGCTCAAATTCATAATGACACTTAGCTAATAAAAAAACTATCCGTCATACTGGGATAAGGAACCAATGGTAACTTTACTACTTGCAGACTTAACCAATATGCATCCTTCAGGATCTGCGTAGCATTCTTTGGGAGATGAGAAGGATCTAACCAATAGAGGCCCAGCCCAAGTTTAATACAAGTATTTTTGACAAAACTGCACCACAGGATTTTTTCAATTGATGGGGCAACTAACAAAGATCTCAGCCCTGTTCTATATGGGACTAGGGTATCTGTAGACCAGATCCTAATCCAGTACTGCAATGCCTTAGAGCAGCTATGTCTGAGATGGAATGTGAATTCAGGTCCATTCGAATGGGCAACGTTGGGGATCTTACAGGGATTTTTAGCAAGGTTTTTATGAAAGAGTATGAAGAGTACCATATCCCCATTGCTCTGAGCCATATAAAGCCCCCCTCTGGCTTGGCTTTTATATATTTCCATTGTGGGTGTGATGGAAAATCTGGGGGATCTACCAGCAAATCTCAAGATGCCCCCCGCCTTTTGTTTCAAACCCATTGAGCACTTCAACAATTGAGCTGGCCATTTGTGAGTCCTCCAACCTAACTCCCAAGTAGTCAAAGTTGGGAACTCTTTCTAGAGTTTTGCCCTCTAACAGTATCGTTTTCCTCACTTTATATTTTGTATCACCAAAGACCATATATTTGATTTGGTGGCACTTATTTGTAAACCATACTCCCTACAGGATCCCTTGAACTTCTCGAATAGCCTAGCAAGACCAGAGGCAGTTTGCGATAGTAGGTGTCATCAGTGAACAATAGACACGGGGTCCTTGCCCCACCGAATTTAGGCGCATCGTTAACACAATCATATAAATAAGGGATCCAGGCATTTATAAAAATTAAAAAGAGTGTGGGAGTCAACACACATCCCATCCTCATCCCTTTTTGTATTGGAAACTATCCTGTCAGTTCACCAATTGTTTCCCACCTTATTCTGGCATAGCTCTCAGAGCATAATTTTTTAATCAAATTTAGCAGAGGGCCTGGGACTCCGGCCCTATCTAGAACTTCCATAGCTTGTGTTCAGGGACCAAATCAAAAGCAGATTTGAGGTCCATGAAGGCAACAAAAAGACTCCCAACATCGAGGTCCACTGTCTTCCAAATAATCGTGAGAAAGTGGAAGACCTGGTCTACTGTGCTTGTCTTTTGTCTAAACCCCCCTGCAGATGGGTTAGGGCGTTGTTTTCCTCTATCCAGTCTTTGAACCTGATAGGAAAATATTTTTTGCAGGTTGTCTAACAGACTCACTGGTCTGTAATTACCCGGAATTGACCTGTCCCCTTTTTTATAAATGGGAACAATTATCACACCTTTCCTGCCCCGCATTCAATTTATTTAAAGCACTGTGGAAGTGGCAGTCCCTGTAGATGCCGGGTGACCGAGCATCACCCCGCATTGATTTTGTTTAAAGCCCCAGGGAGGTGGCGGTCCCCGGGACTGTGGTGACGCCGCACAGCCCCCGCATAGAATAACAATTAAAACCCGGGGGAGGTAGTGATCCCTGGGGCAGAGATAAGCCTGGGAGAGGGTGGCATGCGCCCCTCTACTTCATTTTAAAAAACGCAAATGGGACCTGGCCCACCTGGGGGCTTTAATCACACAAGTGCGGGAGACCACACTTTAAAAAAAAAAATTCACAACAATGTCATCATTATTCACAAAGGCTTCACAGCCAGAGATATACAAATTTGTATTTCTTTAAGTTTCTCAAAAACTACTGAACGGATTTACACCAAATAAGTGAAAGCGTAATTTGAGTACCGAAAGCTAGCTTTCTGCCCAATTTGGTGTAATTTCATCCAGTGGTTCGGGCTGTGTCTAAAGGACCTATGGGAATTTACATGGGAAATGCTAATTTTTTGTCCCCCCCCCCCTTTTTCTTGGCCCGCTTGATTGATCTTCCTGAAACTTTCCTTGTGCAACAAGAATCACCAGTGCACTTTTTTATGGAAAATGCTGTGATTCTTCAATGGTGCCAAAAATATAGGCACGTCAAAAAGTGATTTTTCAATGGAAACACAGCACTAACCATAATGAGCTAGTTACGACCATCACTAGGTAAAATATATATAGATTTTATGTATATTCAACAGGCGACAGAGTAAGGGCTGAAAGAGAAATGGCTAGATATGCGCCCACTTAATAAGGATGGGTGAACATATAGCTATTGTTTTACTATCCATCACTGCCAGGCAAACCTTTGCAGTGAGGAACAGTTAAAAAGAATAATGCCCCTTCACCATGGGTGATAACTTCCATAGTAAGGGAGGCATAATTTATTTTTATTTTCAGAAAGAAATTCCCATTTTTGAAAAAAAAAATGAAATTTTGATGCAGGGCTGGGTCATGTTGACACAGACCTGCACCAAACAGCAAAATGCATTGCCAAGAACCCTCATAACAGTGGTTTCTGACAATGCATTATTAAAGATGGCTTGCTTGGTGGTCCTTCATAAATTCTGCTGGTGATCTCTCAACTAGGGGGACAGAGTAACCCACTCTGTCCCCTTGGCAGAGCAATGGGCCTTCGGCTGAATAATAAATCTGGCCCTTAGACTCTTTTATGGAAGTTGAAAAACGTCTGTAGTATGAAGTTGCTGGCTGTAGCTGATTAGGGCTCTACAAGGTTGGATAACCCTTCTGAGAGAAGCTAGTGAATAGGATTTGCTGCTGAGGAGAAGAGTGTCACAGGCAGACTAGTATTGCACCTTGGGTGGATCAGTGAGCAGGTAGGTCCCGGTCTCCTCTAAGTTCTCAGACACTTTTTGAAGATTTTCTAAGCACCAAGTTTTGGATTGGGCTCTCTAAGCACCGTCATCACCATTTTGAAGGGTCCAGGAGGATCAGGACTCACTCAGGTTGGGTCCAGATGCGGGTTCATGATGATTGAGCCTTTTCTGTCTCTGAGGCTCTGAGAAGGAGTCCAGACAACTAGTCCTTGGAGTCACTCTGGAAGTCCTGGGTTCAGGCAGAAAAGCAGATCTCAAGCAGCAGGTCAGACCTCTGAGAACACTGGACAGGCTTATGGCAGCAGGGCAGTCCTCTTGGTGCAGGTGGGAAGAACTCTAAGAGCCATCCACAGGTTCAGAAGTAAAGTGAAGAGTGGGTCTGATGGTCCGAATTTTATACTTGGTGCCTGCTTTGAAGTAGGAGAAACTTCTAGAATTTCCCCCTTATTTTCAGAATTGTGACTCAAAATCCAACTTTACGATTGAAGAGGATGTTAGATTACAATTCCTCAGACACCAACATGAAGTTTTCCCTCTGCTCCCAAACACGTTATCACTTCACAAATGTAATAAATTTAATAAGGTTACCCAATGTTATCCTATGAGAGAGGTAGGCTACACAATAATGAAAAACAAATTTGTGAGTTTTTCACTACCAGGACATGTTACTCTTGAAAGTACATGCCCATCCTTTTAAAGTCAATGTGAAATGCTCTCTCTGCAGTTTAGGGCCTATCCTAGGGGTGAGTTATATGAATTAAAAATTGAGCTTTGCATCAGGAAAAGAGTATATTTTGCCAAGTCGAACTAGCAGTTTTAAACTGCACACAGACTGCAATGGCAGTCCTGAAATATGTTTTAAGGTGCTACTTAAGTGGGTGACACAATAAGTGCTGCAGGCCCACTAGTAGTATTTAGTTTACCCGCTATGGGCATACGGTATATCATTTTACTAGGGACCTATACATAAATTAAATGTGCCAATCCATGTGTAAGTCAATTTTACTATGTTTGGGTAATGAGCACAAGCACTTTAGCTCTGGTTAGCAGTGGTAAAGTGAACAGGGGTCATAAGGCAAACAAAAATGAATTTAGCAAAACAAGAGGGGAGAATGCAAAATGTTTGGGTGTGACCCTGCAGAGAGGGACAAGTCCAATATGAGGACATTGTATTTTTTACTTAACTACAGTGATATCACATTATCACATGGGTATTTGATTTCTTATTTATTTTAATAATTTTCTATAATACCCGGGAGCACAACATAGTCCTTCCTAGGTGTTGGTGCAATTCAATGTAAAGTATATATGAACACAGGAGATATCAAAATTCATACTTGAGTTTAGTAATAAACAAATTTCAAATAACAATGCGGAGAGACACATGCCCTTCAGTACAAAATGTAACACTGATTCAGCATTAGTTGTACAAGACAGATAAAATCTATGTTTTTTTAACATAATCTATAGGGGTCATGGGAGAAATGTTTGATTTCCAAACATAATCTATATGGGTTATAGGACATTAGCTTAAGCATATTATACTTAGGTGATGTCCAGTAAATAACACAATAAATAAGACAAAAGTTGCAAAGGTACAACAAAAGTGACAGCTGGAGAGAAATTAAAGGGTATTCGGAATATTAAGTAGTTGGATAACTTAAGGTGATGAACAGCAGCGTAATCCCTTTAGTGGGATTTACCAAGCCAGGCAAAGTCACCTTGCATAGCTCTGTGAGGCATAGCAAAATCAACAGCAAAGTAAGGTAGCGCTACTTCCTTGCATGGCTCAGTTGTGGAACATATTCCAATCACGGAGCATGGCTATTCCCATGCATCCATCCATGGATTTTGAACCAATCCCAAATTTACTAAGGTTGTGAACCAAGGACTGTGCCAAAATAGTACGCCTTCCCAACAAAGGTGTAACAAGGAGAAATATTTTTTTCTGTGTGTTATTTCCTCTTTCTACATTTACTGCACTCTGCAACACATGTAAAAAGAGGACATGCCTCAAAGGATTGCTTTTGCGCATGTGTCTCTTACACTCTAAAACCCAGGCACCGGTCCACTATTGTGCAGAGGTGCCTGATTTGGTGCTAGGCAGCAGTCAGTGTGCCAGCGCAGTGGAGAGCAAAAATTTGTCATATCTTCGTAGTTATGGCTAATTTCTGCTCTGCCCCTGTCTCACAATGCGGCACAGCAACTTGTCTAGCTCTTTTGGGTGACATTTTGATAAAGCTGCCCCACACTTCTTGCAGCTGTGGGACAGTGCCATTAATCTGCACCAGTACCACAGATCCCAGGTCTGCCATGGAGATGCTGGAATGACACAGACACACACACACACACACAACACCACCACACACAAAAGCAGAGATGTACACAATGACAGATACATACACCACCACACAAATAACCTTCACACACATACCAACCCAATCACATGTGCACACAGACTCAAACACACAGACACATACGTGCAAATACAGAAACAAATGCATACATGCACATGCGCACATTCCTGGAATACAGTTTCCGCATCTGCTCACTGATCCCTTATCCATATATCTCTCTCCTTTACTAGTTTAATCAGTCTGTATCCAATTATCTAATTTCAAGTCTATCAGCCCTCCCCCAGTCTCCCCAGCCCATTAACAAGGAAACAAGGTATGGATGAAAAAACTGCAGTCAGCTGACATTTCAAGAGCCGGCTGGAAACACTACCCTCATCAGTGTTACTTTGCCCCATTCTCTACACAGAGGAGCTGTTCTAATCTTCGTCAGAGCATGCAATCAACACTATTAAACAGTAGCGTTAAATAAAGCAGACATCAGCTAATGATTTTCTGTTTAATTGGCCTCCTTGAAATCTATGGCAAACAGGGTAGAGAGAAAACCAGACTCTGGTCCCAGCAGACAAAGCAAGCAGTTGGTAGCACAGCGTTCCCACCAGGCAGGGAGACGTGCCAGGAGAAACCTTCTGTAGCTTAAATTTTATAGCTCAAATCATATCTAGCATATTCTTCAGTCCCTACTGATTCATCCACATTTATCTCAGTTAAGAGAAAGTTGAAATACATCATGAATTTACATTTAAACTTAACAAAAAGCTCATCAATTTTGAGTTGGAAAGTGTAACCAACACTGTAGGTTTAGCAGTGCATGCGCTTTCACTAAAAACCAGGTGTATCCCCAGTAATAAAGTGATATAGTCAGAACAAGAGGCAGCCCAGCGACTGACCGCCCCATCATGACCCCAAGCGACCTGCCCCTTGCAGTAGGGAGGAAGGCTGAGAGGGGATCTGTGATATTGTTGGACCTGGCCCTTGTGGTAGAGTAACTAATGTGTAACGTTCTGACAACTGCTAAGGTAGCAGGATAGTACTGATATGTGATGCTTGGTCTAATATTTGCGTGTGTACAATGCAGTATATTTTCATATAACTTGGTGTTGCGTTTCCTTTGTGGTGTGGATAGTGCGTCACGTGTGTTGTGGGTGTTGTGCAAATACTTTACACATTGCCTCCGGGTTAGGCCTGACTGCTCGTGGCAAGCTACCAAGGGAGTGAGCAGGGGTTATCGTTGATGTGTAACTCCCTTGCCCTGACTAGAGTGGGTGGGTTCCTCCCTGGCTTAGGTGCATATCCTAGCCAACCAGAAATCCCATTTCTAACAGGTATGAAAAGGAAAAGCTACATTGTTGTCATAATGAAGTGTTATAGTCAGAGCAATGGGGGAACCAGCACCTGATCGCCCCATCCTGACCCCAAGCAACCCGCCCATTGAGCAGGGAGGGGACATGGGGTAAGGAAATGAAAATTTACGCTGCTGCCCCCCAGCTAAGGGGCAGATTTAAGAAATGTGGCGCTGCATTCTATGCAGAGCCACTTTTCTTGCACCCCTTAGCGCCCCCCTAATGCCACCATGTGTGTGCCGTATTAAGATACGGCGCACCATGGTGGTAGTTAGGGGACTACTGTCATAATCTTTGATGCTAGTTCAGAGCTTTTCATGATTAGTGTAAAAAAATGTTGACAATAATCGTGCAACTCCCATTGAGGCCCATTGTAAACAATGGTGTGCCTCCTTTTAACGCCTGCTCTGAGCTTTGATTTCTTTGTGCCATTTTTCACCCCCCTCTCCCTCAATGGGGGAATGCCTCCTTTGCATACATTATGCCTGGCACAGGGCAAAGGTTTACAAAGTGGTGCAATGCATACATTGCACCACTTTGTAAATTTTCCGCTGCAATTTTGGCCTCGTTGGTCCAAATTAGCATAAAACAATATGATGCTAATGTGGCGCAAGGAGGCGATAGGGGCTCTTAAATCTGCCCCTAAGTCTCCAGGCATCCACATTTGAGGCCAAAGTGAGGAAAAGAGAAGTGAACATATCTAGTCTCCTAGGCAATCGATTATGGTGCACCATCCCACCCAGCATTTGTTCCCATTCCTGATAAAAGGGGAACTTTCCCGGGCTTGGGGAACCAGTCAACCATCATGCGTCATTCCTGGGGAGGGATAATTGAGGTTTAGAGCTCTTAACCAGCAGAACCCACTAGTAGCCCTCCTTGTTACTGCCCCCATCATACGTCTGTGGAACATGAAGCATTATCACACCCACCCAGGCTCTGCTTTCTAATGCATAAGTAGGAGAGATGACGTTCCTGATGTCCATAGCAATAAGGAAGTAAAGGAAATATGATGAACAAGCTTATAGGCCCTCATTACAAATGGCTCAGAAAATGGTTCTGAGTTTTCGCCTCCCCGGAGTTACAGATACGTGGGTTATTGGTAACTTCTGAGGGTGGGTGAAATCTGGCCTAGACCGAGTTGGACCCTTAGCGTTCAATAAAAATGAGGTATTACTGCGGGAATAGGTAATTCTTGAACCCGTGACCTGGTCATTTCCCCAGACTTTCACTGAAGGATTTCAATCCTTTCAGAAGCCTACATTCTGCAGTCTTAACACTGAGTGGATCATTATACTATTACACAAATTGATCTACAAAAATGAATGTATATTTGAATCTATGGTTCATGTTCAAATGTGTAATTTTCATGCTGTAAAGCTTGCCCACAAGAGACATATTTTCCAGATATGGATTTTTGTAATGTAAGTGGTCAATCATTTTTCAATAATAGTCAAATGTTGCTTAATGAGCGTAATCCTTGTGGGATGCCTTTAGGCTTCCTAATATACTTTGTTACAGCAGAAGCAGCACACTAAGGGACCAGCTCAATAAACCCATTGGAAAGTGGTCCTGCAGATTCCCTTCTAGTAAACATCAGACTTCTTTGGAATTCACAAAGGACTCCGCCTCTGAAGCAGCAACAATATCAACTCTACATGAGCAGCCTAGAAATTATTTAGCTAATTCCGTAATGACCAAGCAACATTTGCTTTGAATTTGTAAATGTAGAGCTAAGCGAGGAAGATTGTTGTCTTATGTATCCTGGGATCTGAGAACAGGTACCATTGTTGCAGAAAAGATTCATACCCAAGGCCAGCTTGACAAGGCTCTTGCGCCGCCTTAGCCTATTTTTTTTTAACGCTAATGTAGCGTTAAGGTGGCCATTTTCCAGCGCCATATTTTCAAAGTGGTGCAATGCGTGCATTGCGCCACTTTGTAACACGTTGCTCCACATTATGGCCGCACCAGGCATAACATATGCAAGGGGGGCGTTCCCATGTAGGGAGGCAGCAAAGCATGGTCCAGTGAAATCTAGAAGATTTCACTGCAACATTTGTTCTGTAATTTTTCACGCCTGCAGGCGTTAAAGTGACGGGCCCATAGTCACATATGGGCCTCCCTAGTGCTTTGCTGTACTAGCGTAGTAATTCATGGTGCTAATCCAGCAAAGCACCACAATAGCATCATGAATATTGACGCTATTGTGGAAACGACCGCCATGGTGCACCGTTTCGTAAATACGGCACAGCCATGGAGTCGTTAAATGGGGCAGGGGTGACGCAAGAAAAGTGACGCACTGGGACTGATGTGCCACTTTCTTGTAAATCTGGCCCTAAATTGGTTGTTGCCTACTTAGACCTTGTAACTGGATTGGAAATCCCAAAGAAATACCATTTAAGGTGAAGTGTGCATTTGTGATGTTTAAATTGGTTTGCACCTTGGTTAAAACGTGCCCAGAATGTAATTTTTGTTTGGCACCAGGTAAAAAGTGTTACAACCTATAAGAGGTGTATGTGAGGTTTGGATGTATGCATAGCGGAGGTGCTAACTCACACACCAGAGGCACAGCAAGCCTGGATATGAGTCACACAGCTGAAATATTTAACAAAATAGTAGCATATATGCAACAGTACTGTGCAAGTCTAATCCCGCTATGGCTCACCTAATGCTCTGATAGGTTGCACTGGTGATGAACCTAGGAAGATACCAGAGACCATCCCTGACCTCGGGGTACCAGGAGATACTGTCGGGAAGAGTGACTTTCACTTAACTCCCAGTGTAGGATCGTCACCCCCACCCGCTGAGAGCTGTGCAGTAAAAAATAGGCAATGAAAAGATTTCATAGCTATTTTATTTTTTCAGCTGCAGCACTCACTAGCCCAAAAACATGCTGGGCGTCTTCTCTGCTGCCGGCAACAGAGGATTGACTCTGCTTCCAGCAGCAGAGGACTGGACCAGTCCCTGGCAGGGACGCTTCAAAGAGAGCATGTCATTTTGGCCGGCAGCTCTGCACCGGCCAAAATGACCTGCGCACTTTAAAGCTGTCCACTCAGCTGTCTAAGACAGCCACTTAGAGACGAGACACAGGCCTCCAGGGCCTGAAGGAGCATCCAGCTAGGACGCTTCTGGTTAACAGCATGATAGCAGCGCCTGGATTGGTTAGGGGAGCTCTTCCGGCATCAGAGAGCAAAAGAACACAGAGGAGGACGTGTAGCTCGTGGGTAAATGCCTTTTTTTAAAATGTGTAATGTTTGTGTAGTGTATGTGTGTAATGTTATGTACCTGTGTAGTGCCAGTAATTGTGTAGTGCATGTACGTGTAGTGTTTGTGTTGTAGTGTTATTTGGGCTTTAGGGCGGAGGGCTAGTTAATGAGGTAGTGGATTTAAAAAAAAAAGAAAATTGCGTAGTGGTGGGGCACTTCACTCGCCCCACCACTTTAACAAGGTACAAGCCGCCACTGTTCTTTCCTCTCTGTCTGCATGGAAGACACAGCTCCTGTATCTCAACCCAAATTGCCACAGTCCAGCCTCCCTCGGTCTCTGTGTCTCTTATCCCAGTCTTACCTTGCATATTCATGTTTTCCTATTTCTTGTTGTCTCTTAAGTTTCATGCTACATGTTGAATTACGGCAGAAAGGCCATTTCCGTGTCCTTTTCTAACACTTCCAGAGTCACAAACGCATTTAAACAGCCTGTTGTACTGTATATGAGTTCTTTCATATGCTTATACATTTGGCAAATTTCCCTGAGCCAGTCTTAATGTGATTCATGCTTTATGCTGCCTTCCTGCAATAATTAATTTCTCTGCTGCACAGCTGGTGGTTCAAAGTACAGCGAAACAATAAATATGGGACAACACCGCGACAGTAATGGTTCCCTAAAATTGCTTTCCTTTGTTCAGAACTCTCTGAAGCCTGCTTGATCCTATTGGAGAATGGAAAGAAGGTGTATCCTCCTTGGCTTACCCGTGCTTCTTTACCACCTCCTCCATCATGTATAATTCCAGTAGCACCTTTTGGTAGGTCACCTGAGCATCTATGTCACACCATTTCTCTTGTCATCTGCTGTCTGTTTTGACGGTAACAGCCTTCAGCATATATGTTGAGTTTCCTTCAGTTGCATGACCTGTTCTGTCCAACTGCTGTGACTGTGGTCCCGTTGCAGGTCAACATGGTCCAAGGTCTATTGTCAAAAGGCAGATTGAACTTCCCAAAAGGATGAAGGTCTAGGACCAGCACTCTGCGTCCAATTTGTTGGGTAGATTGAAGAATTCTCAATTTCAAACTGATTTTGCCATATGAACTTGGTTGGAACCCACTTGGGTAGAGAAGGGTTGTTGTGGGGCAATGAAGAAGGACCAACACAGGTGCATACTTGGTGGAAGAGTGCAGTGCTTTGTGACATCTAGTCAGGAATTGAAAGTGGTTTATTTAGAATCTGTGCTGTGTTACACCCTGATCTTTATGGTCTTTTTGAGGGTTTCCATAAAGCATTCTCTCTTTCCATGGGCTTGAGGCCAACGAGAAGTGATCAACCTATGCTTAATGGTTAGTCCGTATTGGTACTGTTGAAAGTTTGAAGAGGGTAACCATTGGCCCCATTGGCCACCTCTACCTGTTCAGGCATGCATGAGTAGGCAGTGTTTTTCTCAGTTTGGATGTTACATCAATGAGTCAAATGCAATGAATTTCTTCGTGGGATATGGCATCTATGAGACCCAAGAGGTGACATCAGAAATTTGCAAGAAATCATTGACTATATATGTTCAGAAGCGTCACCCTTCTTCTTCTGTAATAATGATCATCAGAGGCTTTGCATTCCCAGTTGGCATGGCGTAACTACCATTGAGACCCCATGTCCTCCACCTTTGTACCTAAGTTGGAAAATCAAACTTTCTATCAGAGGGGTGTTTTCATTTTTGCATGCTCTGATGACTACTATGAACTAGGCTTACAGTTCTTTCAGTTACACAGGTCGGTATGAATGGGTGTCACCCCTTACAACAATCCAATATTCTTCCATCATAGTTCATGACAAACTCTAAGAAGGGCTTATAAGGTGTTCCAGACAGAGACATCAATTTGTTGCCACGGGTCTAGACATGTTTTCCATTAGGTGCCACTGCTGACACTTACTGCTGCCTGAAGGCATTCATCTCCTTTTTTGGCATTCTGGACTTTGCTCCATGAATGCATTATGGGGTGTGGCTTCTTGTACTGCTAGCTGCATATGCTCTTTGGAATATTCTGCTTGAATCTGTTCTGTTTTAGTGATGCCAAGGGTGCTGAGAATGGTGGTCTCAGGTATTACTTGATGCAAGGCCAAAGACTGATGTCAAAATCATACACCGGCGGCCGCAGCACTTTGCTCTATGCACTGTGTGGAGCAGATCTCTGAAAGGTAAACTACTTGGCTTATAGTTCATGATTGCTTTACAAATGTTACTTTCAAAGCAGAGAGGACAGTGTTATCCTGACATTTCAAGAAAGGGAAATAATGTATACTGTATCAAAGCCAGTGTGTGAAGGGCCTCATTCCCAGTGCTCTAGTTCTTACACTGAGGTGGAGAAGCTGGGGACAAAGAAATCGGAAAGTAGCAGAAGGAAAGACAAGACCACGCGTGGTGTACATTCACAGACGAGCGAATTTATAGCAAAATATTGAAAATGAAAGGCAAAGATTAATTTAACAGTGTGTGAAACTTACTAACCTCAGGGCTAAGCCTCTGTAATTTTTTGTTGTGAAGCTGGCATTTTCTTGTAGAATTTCTGAAATTTGCAACATGTGAAATGTGTAAAATCTTCACCATTTTGCAAGAGCTAACCATTTGTGTGATTTTTCGTGAGGGAAATTGATTTGAGTAGAAAATGTATTGCAGAGAAATGTTCCTCCTTGATGTAGACATTTTCTTCAGGAACCCATCTCATACTGTTTCCAAGATTGAATTTTATGTGTGAGGTACAACCTCAAGGAGGAAAATTATTGGAGAAACCAATGAGGTGTATTTCGTGAACATAATGCAAAATCCAACATTGCATATTTCACATTTCCCTAATAAGGGGCCTAAGTACTCAGCTTCTTTCACACGGAACGCTCTCTTTCTCAGTGTGTGGCCACTTTGGTTATCACATCTAGAGTTGGTATGGAAATGTATAGCATATCAGCTAGATCTGAGGAACATTCAATATAATGAGGGCACCAACAAGCATGAAAAGCTGCAATAAGTAAAAGGAGCAGCCTGATCACCAGCCCTTCAAAGACGTCACAGCCGGAATGGTCTAGGGTACCAGAGAATTTGCATCTATTAAGCCAGCCAAGTTCTAGAACTATATGAAAGACAGAAGGCACCTTTAAAAAACATTTTAGGCCTAAGCCATGTTATACAATATTACCAGAGTCAAAGAATATTTTAACAATTCCTATTAATTATACTTATTCATGGTAAAGTAGAGTTCATCAAATGTACTTCTTTCTTGATTACTAACTTCCCAACAGTCTTCTTCTGAATCAGTTGTAAATGATTGACTATAAATGTTATAACTTAATCTTTCGTCATCTGATTTTCTTCAGCAGGTAGACCCCTCTGAAATAATGATGCACGGTTCAAAGTTTAGGCTCATGCAGCTAATGAAGGGCACATAAAGAAGAACATGAGGAGGAACAGGGGACATTTTCCCAACAGGCATCAGTGAGCAGGACCATAAACAGTTTGGGTATAAAGGTAAAAGTTGTACTTGAGCTGTGACTCTTAATTGTCACCAGGTATCATGAGGTCAGAGTCTTAAAAATAGAAGAACAAAGTGGCAAGACCCTGAGCTCAAGTTCGAGAGTCTCTAAGAAACCACGCCATGGTGGATGGTTAATGCATGGAGATGGATATCTGTGTTTTTTTAATCTTCACTGGATCCTTCCAGTGGTAGTAGGAAAATATCAAGTTTCTTACCTGCCTCAGATATAACAGCAACAGGCCTCTGCTGTATTGATACTGGATCAATTACATGTTATGTGTTGGAAATGTAACCATTCTGCATGGTCACCTCGGATTTTGTTTAACTTTTTGCTAAACCCTATTTTTGCTGGATATAGAACTCTGTGTGCTGCTAACTGTGTTAAAGGAAGTGTGCTCCTCCTTTCAACATGGTAAAACTGGTATGCAACTGAAATGTGTGTATTTTATCCTTCTTCGTTCATTAACTGGGCCAGTAATGTGAAAGGACTTTGTGCAATCTGGCTGGCTTGGTGAATGCAAGGTTGCTAATTGCAGTGCACGGATGAGGCTGCCTGTGTATCAAATGTCTTTGCATGCCTCTGCCCCTGTTTTCACCCTTCCCTTGAGCGGGGGCTTGGGGATAATCACGTCTCCACCTCCCTTATCACACTCCTCTTTCTTTGAGGTGCAGCGGTGGAGCATTCTCATTCTTGCACCCCTCTTATCATCCTCCACTTCTTTTGAGGAGGGGATTGGGGAGTATTCCCATGTCTCCACCCCTCTTTTCATGCCCCCTTCCTTTGAGGTGCAGTGTAGGTGCATTCTCATGCTTTTACCCCTCTTATCACACTCCCCTTCCTTTGAGGTGCGGTGTGGATGCATTCTAATGCTTGTACCTGTGAGCGCTGATCTTATTACTAATGAATAATAATGTATAGTGAGTTAAGAGTTTGCATAGAATTTAACTAACATAGAAAATAATGTGTGACTTGGAAAATGTGCCCACCTGAGTGGCCACCATTTATCACAAAATGTCATTATTAAAATGCATATTAATGTTAATTGAAGTGTTCGTATTGAGACAAATGTAGTAATCTGTTATACTAATGATTATGTGTTATGTATCTTTCTTTATTAATTGTAGGCCTTAAGTTAGCAAGGTCTGGGCCTACTTGTACAGCCTCACGTTGAGCTGCACTGTTTAATGATACTGTGAGAAATACACGCCTGAAGAAATTCCTACATGTACTATTTTCGCTAAGTTGACCAAACACTAGCAGATGTCTTTAGCTTTCTCATGGAAAACGCTTGGTAGAAAATCTTGTCCTAGTAGTAGAAACAATGTATATTTTGAAGCGGGAGACAGCGATGGTCCCAGGAGCTACCAACGGATGCACTGACTGGAGTAAGGATGGATACAAAAATCGTTACCTGATGAGCCTGACGATGGGAACAGGAGAAGAGGAGCCAATCATCGACATGTGAATGATAGTTTAGTTATGTCTTAGATTTGAAGTTCTACCTTAATTGGACTAATGGTAAACGTAAGATTCTTTGACCAATGGAAAGGTAGGCGATTCTAACTTAGCCCGACTGCACCGAGAGGACAGAGGCTATTCACACTTTGATTTCCCTCTGAGAGGAGTCTTATTCTAGCCTGTCTGAGGAGCTGAACAAGTTCCTGATGATAGTTTCTGTCTTTAATTTTATTGCTTGACTTTGATGCTAAATGGTTCGGAAAGCATAGAGTCCCAGATTCTGAACAATTCCCCTTTCACTGTCTAGTTGCTGATGCTGATCGATCTGATGTCAGACTGATAAAGCAAATCGCAGCTCGCTGATCCTTAATGAGGAGCAGTATAACAAAATGCCAATGTATTTGTTGTAGAGTATGTTCTTAGTTTCTAGGTACCAACCGCTGTTTTGATAAAGCCATAGTTAGATGTTTTCCAAATTAACTTTGACTAAAACTATTTTGACATGAAGTCCAAACATGCTATTCTAATCAGAAGGTTAGACAGGGAGACCCAAAGAGAATGTTTACTAATTAATCAGGAACAATTGATGTTGTTGTTTCTTTGCTGAATCTAAATGTATGAAATCTCTGTTACACAGTTATTCTTGCTCTTAATTTGTACTGTCTGTCGAGTGTTTAGTAATCAATGCCCTTGCTAAATTGAGATTCTTTAGAAGATTTGGTCAACCAGTGTTGTCATTTGGTTGTTTATGTTTATCATTTGGTTTTGAGGCTAATTTACGTGACTTTAGCATTGTTAATATAGAGAAATAAACATTCTAACTTTTACATAAGGTGTGGTTATTCATTGCCAAATGGGTCATGGTGTGTAAATATTACTGTCTCCAAAGATTTGGTGTTGTTTATTGATGTTATTGATGAATCCTTGTTGAAATTGGGGTTCATGGTGAGAACTTCTCTAAGCGAAGTCAAAAGGTCCGTCGAATCTCTAATGTGTCTCCTTATAAATTAAAGATAAGAAACCGAATACGGTCAGACGTGCTAACATACCCCGTCTCATCACACTCCCCTTCCTTTGAGGAGGGTTTTGGGGTGTATTTTCATGTCTTCACCCCTCTCATCACACTACCCTTCGTTTTAGGGCGAGCTTGTGGGCATCCGCATGCCTGCATCCCTCTTATCAAACTCCCCTTCCTTTGGGGTGGAGCTTGGGGCATTTCCATACCATCACCCCTCCTATCACACTCCCTTTAGTTTGGGGTGAAGCTTTACCAATGTGTGAATCTCACCAATAGGCCTCCTGCTGTTATTTCATCTCAAAGGTGGGGCCTGGAGGCTTAACCTCCAGTGCAGATCTTTGCCTGTCCTCTTTTGTGGCTCACAGCAAAAATAAGGCAAGAATATGGCAAAAATGGCAGCCATTTTAGGTAGTAACATCATCGCTTGCTTTTGGTTCGCAGTTAAGTTAACCCATAAGCTTGCTAATAAATCTGTGACATAACTTTCTTCCATTAAAAACAGTGTCCCGTCTCTTATTTTACTTGATCTACATATAGTACAATCATTCAAGCAGTTATCGCTGACTTAAGGTTGGTGACGTGATATCGTGTTACATATCGTGCAATTCACATTTTCTATTGCAAGGTGGGACATTTATGCTCCCTTGCAAGTTGTAAGAGGGACGGGTTGGAAAGTCGCGCTCTTGTGAAGGACTTCTTGCAGAGATGAGCGAGGATGAGTTTCGGCAGGAAGCAGCAAACGGGCCAATGACGTCACTTATACATAAATCGCCCCATGTGCAGCTGAGGTGTTGAAGATAGAACATAAGAGTGGAGCCCTACAACTTCACATTGAAGACAGCGCTTTGAAAACAGGGTCACTGGGATTATTTGGCACATGAGGGCTAATGCAGAAGGATCCACTAAATTATGCGGCAAGAAATGGCTGCACACTGTGTGACAGTAGCATTTTGTTATTTTGTTATTTTATCACGCAGTACAATCTAGGAAAAAACTGTCTGCTAATAAGTGCGTGTCTAAAGCAGGAACATAGCAACCAGCAACTGAAAGATGACAATTTAATATTTGCAGTGTCTGCCACTATGTGCCCTGTGTATTTTTGAAACCTTTTAGCTAAAACAATTTTTTTCACAATGTACAATGAGGGAGCAGATGATGGATTATGTGGCGAGTGCAGCAGAACGACAAAAATGTTGAAGCCGCAGAATTCCATCATTCCAGTAGCCGTGTATACAAATATATAAAGGTGGATATAGCGCCTCGCATACAAATATATAAAAGTGGATATAGCGCCTTGCTCCTTTTAAACGGGTAATGGAAATGTAAACTACAGTACGAAAATGCAAATCTAGAACTTACTAACACATAAGGAAAATATCCACAAGTATGGTACCTGCATCCCATAAACATGGCCAACACAATGTACAAACTTACAACCACAAATATCAACACTTTGGGCCTGATTATAAGTTCGGAGGATGGGATGATCTGTCCGCCGAACTTCTCACAAGAAGGTTGCAGCATTATTGGCTACCTCCAGACTTTCAAAGGTTGCCACCCATCAGCCCAGTGGGAAAGTGGCGGACATATTGTCGCCAGCTTGTAATCGAGCTGGCTGCAATGCTGCCGCCTGAAGGGGACACCAGCTCACTCGCAATGCTCACTGTTTGCACAGCAGACATTGAGCACTGCGAGAGTGCTGGGCAGGGGAACCCCTGCACTGGCCATGCCAAATGCATGGGCAGTGAAGGGGCCTCCCTGTGGCACCCCCGTTGGGCCCCCCTGCACCTGATCACCGCCAACATTTTCAGGGTGGTTCCACCTGTAAAGACTGGCCGAGAACCAGGTCGTAATCAGCAGGGTAGCATTGCATTGCATGCAGCATCACCCTTGCTGATTGCGACCTGCCCCAGCCGCCTCCCCTGCCGGTCTGACTGCCAGGGTCGTAATGTGGCAGTTCGATCACCACAGTTGCGGCGGTCCTGATCACCACAAGTCTGGCGATCTAGTGACCACCAGACTCGTAATGAGGCCTTTTGTGACCGACTGTGCTGGTGGCAAAGTTGATGCACCTTTTTTTCAAATCCTCCTGTTCCTCACACAGCTGCTTGAATTGGGAACTCGCCATCCATCGTGGTGACCCCTGAGATTTCATAAGACACTATGGCTGGGAATTACAAAAGTGAAAGCAGGCCCGGAGATCTATTGTCCCTTACAAGCATCCGTCGCGCCCTTCGCCACTGTGCACAAGGAGCCAGACGCCAAAATATGGCTCATGAATATTAATGAGGCAGGAAGTATATACTTCATTCCATAGGCCTCTCTGACTTTGTGCACAAGGAGAAGGAAATTGGACTGTCCCTCTAACAGTGTAGATCTGCACAGGGTTCATTCATACATCTGACCCAAATTCCTATTTATGAAAGAGATCTCAAACGTCCCTACGTCAGAGGAATGGAGAGGATTTCTTGCTTAATTCGAAGGCATAGAAGTGGATGATCAAACACGCTGACCAATGCTTCTTTGCCACTACGATTTTTTTCCCTCCTCAAAATCCTTTTATAGCCAATTCTGTATCGCTGCATTGTCATCAAAATTTCCAGTAGATTGCAGATTTCATTAAAAGAGAACTCAGAAGAGCATGAAAGATACCATTCGGTTCCATTTGTCTTTCTCTAGCCTGTCTGAAGGTCTGGTAAATTTCAGCTCCGTGTGCTGGAGCATCTTTGAAGGACACTTTCCCCATCATGAGGAAGTTTGAAGCCTCCTGCTTCAGTCTGCATGACATCTTTGACTAAGGTAATAGCCACGGACAGGTTCATTGCAGTTGAGCACTCCTGCGGCCGCAATGTTTGCCACATAGTCACAGATTTGCCACACTAGTCACATAATCTCTGCTGGATAATATGAACGTTCTCAACAAAAATAATGCTTTTCTTGTTCAAACGGATCAAAAGTTACTAAAATGCAACTACAGGGGTTGCTGTGCACTGGCAGTCTCTTTGCAGAATTAACTGTCCACTTGTCAGATTCTTCTTGCTTTGGTTAGGTGTTCAACTGATAATAATGAGGTGAAACATTTGCCCACTGGTGTTAACATGCATAAAAATGATAAAACAGTCTGGAATTTGCCCATTGGTGTTAACATGCATAAAAATGATAAAACAGTCTGGAATGCTGGAATGAAACGTGCAGCAGTTGCCGACTCACAAAATAGGGGAAGTGACTCGCAATTAGGAAGCGGCGCTCCGAGGGCGTCCCTTCCTAATTGCGATTAGCACACCCACGTATCATTGATTTGTGACTGTGAATGCGGTCGCAAAACAATTGCAGTTAACACCAGTTTCAAATTGGTGTTAACCCATTCGCAAATGAGAAGGGGTCCCCACCTCTTTGTGAATGGTAGCAAAAATGATTTTTCAGAGCCGGCAGTGGTCCTTGGGACCACTGCCTGCTCTGAAAAATTGAAAAGCACCCTGTTTTTTCTTAAGGAAAACGGGCTGTATTTAAAGAAAAAAAACAGCTTTATTGAAAAAGCAGTCAAAGACATGGTGGTCTGCTGACCCCAGCAGGCCACCATCCCTGTGAGTCTGACCATTCCCAAATGAGTCGCGAATTGCGACCTGCCTCATGAATATTAACAAGGCAGGTGCCTTGTGACCCATTTGGGAATCGCAAACAGTGTGGTTAACACTGTTGTACATTTTGCTTTGCGACTCGCAATTGCGATTCGCAAACGGATCGCAAATTGCAAGTCACAAAACGAAAGGTCGTACATCTGGCCCTTGCTCTCTTGTCAATAATTTAGCCCTCCCTGACCCATAATTCCAGTGTACTACGCCTAGGTCCTGCAGTACAGGAGGAAGCATCAACTTCTTTGGGGAAGGGAGGAGGTTCCTGTGCGTTCTAAGGACACAAGTCATAACCCTACTTCTTAGGAAAGCCAGACTGACTCCCACACCCCACATAAACTATGCAGTTTTCAAATCTGTCCGCAAAAGTCAAAGTTCAGGAGGGGGATGCAACCCTGACTTTAAGGGACACTGGAGGCATTTCTAAATAGGTAGGACAGAGTCTACATTAGTGTATGGACAACATGATGTTCTATGCGGACTGGACAGGGGTTATGTTCTTTAATACAATTCCAGAATTTTGTACTACCTTGTGACACTACTAATCATGTGACCTTGTTAGTGTGGGCGTAATCAGTGCAGGCTTGCAAGATGATGTCTTTGTCTGGATGCCTAACATTTGGATCAGAAGGACCTAGACCTAGAAGGAGTCACACAATGAATTTTTGTCCTAAATAGTTGCACCTCTTATTTTGAGTTTTGCATTTTTATCTTTCTCACATCTAATGTTTAACTTCTACCTCTATCTTTAAGACAAAAATATGCATCTAAAGATGCTGACACCACCCAATACCTAATCATGATCTGTGTCCGAATAAGCACCTTTGATATTAATTACATTAACCTTCATTTCCAACCACACTTAGGCACAGATTTAAGAGGGCCTAGCGCCATATAACATCACATTAGCATCATTTTTATATGCTAATGTGGCGATACTATGGCAAAAACGCTGCGCCATATTTACAAAGTGGTGCAATGCATGCCTTGTGCCAATTGTTGCCCTTTACGCCACATTATTCCTGCACCAGGCATAATTATTGCAAGGGGGACGTTTCCCTGTTAGGAGGGGCCGAGAAAATGGTGCAATGAAATCTAAAAGATTTCTTTGCAAAATGTGTATTTGCATTGTTAAAGCCTGCACAGAGCTGGCATTAAAAGGAGGCACGCCATTGTTTTCAATGGGCCTCAATGTGCTTTGCAGGATTAGCATTAAAAAAATGTAAACTAATCCTGCAAAGCGCCAAACTAGCGTAAAAAATGTTGACGTTAGTTCCCTAACTACCGTTACTGTGCGCCGCATCTTAAATACGACACACACATGGTGGCATTAGGGGGGCGCTAAGGAGCGCAAGAAAAGTGGCTCTGCATTGGATACAGCGACACTTTTCTTAAATCAGGCCGTTAGGGTTTGAACATTTTTTATTTAACTTTTGAAAGAATTTTTTGCTGCACTTAACACATTTTCACCAAAATATTATTTTTTCTTTCATGCCAGCTTCGGGGTCACATGTTCTACAGCGGTTGTATCTGACGCTGTCAGTGGAAACATAGGTATGCGGATAAGTGTGGAAAATGCACTATAAATGTTTGTAAATACCAAAAAAGTTACATACATTTAGGCCCATATTTATACTTTTTTAGCGCTGCATGTGCGCCGCTTTTTTGACACAAAACCGGCACAAACATACAAAATACAATTTTTTGCAAGTTTGCTCCGCTTTTGCGTCAAAACATGACCCAAATGCGGGTCTAAAAAAGTATAAATATGGACCTCAGTACGTTGCAAATTCTTATTTCAGTGAGTTTCACAATTTTTCAACTTTTCTAAGTATGGTGTACCTTATACAATCAGTCGCAAATGAAAAATGTCATTTGTAAACTTGGAAGCAGGTGTTTTTTAGAAAATCACAAATATGAGACACTTCCTAGTGGGAATTTCATTTATGTTAGTTGCAATACTTCAGAAAAACAGAATGACTGTTCCTAGAAGCAGCTGTAGCTCTGATGGCATTACTGCTTCTATCTGCTTATCATCTTCAAAAGCCTAGTTTGTAGTGTAATGCTAACATCTGCTGAGACCCTATAGATCATGATTTATTTCTGCTGTGACCCTTCCAAGGGATACACAACTTGAACACCCTCATGTTCTGCATGTGTATTCTTCTGTCTCTAACATAATGCGTTGTCCCCTATCTTCATGATTATTCCACATACCTATGGTAGATCCCACCAAGTAATATATTTTATGAGGATGACGTGTGCCTTAGATTTAGTTCACTACTTGTCTTTCTCGGCCCCCACTCTGCCAAAATGTATTTTTATTTCAGATCCTATCTACTATTTGGAACATGTGTTGTTCTGTATCAGCTTCCCAAATTAAATCTAGTGAAAAAATACAGAAAAAAAACAGCTGAATGAAATTGCATTAAATTAGGATGGGCCCAGAGCAGACCTCCTTTGAGGTGCTGGGGACTTCCGCGGGAGCCCCCATACAAGTGGTACCTTCATGGTACCTCAGGACTGTGCAAGCTTCTGTAAGTGAAGTTTGCACTGTCTTGCAGCACCATGTAGGGGACACTTGTAAGTTGGTACACAGCCAAAGGCCATGCACATTGGGAGGTTGACTTCCTGCAAGGGTTTGGCTCTGCAGCCAAACCCCTGCCACACACAACCTCTGGCAGGGGGTTAGGCACCCATAGTGGTTTGACCACTGGGAACAGTCAAATGCTTTTGAGATGTCATCAGTGGTGTCATCAATGATGTAATTTCATATGTCATGAGCGATGTAATATGTGAGGCCAAGGTGGTGGCACAAGTTAAAATTAGCTCAGTAAAGTATAATTGGTAAATTTCAGGTTTTTTTGTGGTTTGTAAAGTTAGTTTTCTTTTAAATATTATCATAACACCTTACTCTAACATCATGGTGTTTCACTTTTTTTTATTGGAAGCTGAAATGTTATCAGAACCAACTATAACATGATGTTTTATGTCTTTAGTGAAACATTATCTATCTATCTATCTATCTATCTATCTATCTATCTATCTATCTATCTATCTATCTATCTATCTATCTATCTATCTATCTATCTATCTATTTGCTGGTAAAGGAAGTGCTCCTGGGTGGCTGGGTATTAGCACTTCATACCTTTGTATAGTATGTGCAAAGGCAGGATGTTACGATGAGACCCATCAATGAAAAGGATAGTGTTTCTTCTTGATGACTTGTGTGGTGCTAATTCACTTGGGAGCTCTCATGATGTGAACTATTGTCAGAGCCCAGACAGTTATGCAAGAGGGCAAAGTTATCTCTCGCAGACCTAACCTTGAAGTGGTAGCAATCAGTCCTGCTGAAAGGGTAGATCCTGCTACTAATGGGTTAGATGAATACTAATGTCACCACAGAGACCATTAACATATGCAAATACTCCAACCCTGTTCACATAGCAAGATCTCTTAATCAAATTGGAATGTATGAATTTAAACTTCCTCTGCGACCAAGACTGGGAAGAGATCAAATCTTAGGGCAAACTGAGACTCTGTGAAAACGGACTACAATGAATGTACATGCACATTAGAAAGACTTCAACATTACCTATCTTATGTGTCCTTACTCATGACATGATGCGCCACTTTTCATAAATCTGGCCGTAAAGTGTCTCTCTTGAGGAGTGTAGTCACAGCATTACGTCAGATGGCTAAGGTCACCACTCTGTCCAATCTGCACCTGTCTCCCTCCTTGTTCAAACAGGCTAGAAAAGGCTCTCACCAAGAGACACTAGTGAACTACTAGTGCCAAACACTTCTCAAACTGAATTGTTTCTTAGAGGCAATTATAGCTGAAGTTCAAAAAGAAAGTTATCCTTTGTTCCACAAAATCTCCTCAAATGAATTTGAAATGAAAGTAGTCTTACTTATTCAGTTTTCAGGAGACTGCTCGCTCACAAAGGGTTTTATCAAAATGCTGTCAAAACGAAGGCAAAAAACAATAAAGCAAGAATATTTCTTCCTGCTCTGCTGTCGTTGATCAAGAACCTCATCGAGGGGCATTTAAAGAGGGGCCTTAAATAAGTGGGCTCTGGCCAACATGGCCACCAAATCTCGTAGTACCTCTAATCACACGAGATTTCAGCCGCAACTAAGTCTGCCCAGTTTATTTTTCAAAAGGGCTGCTGGGCATTTCTTAACGCTGCTTACTTACAGCCAAGAATACTTTATGTCAGAGCTCGGCCTGAGACGTAGAATAATCCCAATAAGTTTGCCTTGACCTGGCGGCTTTTTGTGTTTGTGGTAACGGGCGGTATGGACGCCACAATGTTCTAAGGGTTCCAGATTCCAGCTGAACCTATGGTTTTGAAGAGGTCATGGCGGGGGCATGACGACCACCTTTGCGGGATCATTACGTTCAGCGGATCCCCTTACGTCAACTAGAAGAAATATACATCGAGGAGAACACTCTCAAGAAATGCGGTGCGCAGCAGGCGGCTTGGCTGCAATAAGACTGTACATGGGGATGAAAAGATTGTGTTGAGAGTAGGAACCTAGAAAGGGCAGTGATATAGGAATCACAGTGAGCAGTGGCACAATCTGCCATGTTTCCCTTACAGGTGAAGAGACTCCCTTACTAGACTTTTGCCAGTAAAGGCACCACCCTTATTTGAGTCCCATTCCTTGTGAGTGATTTTTTTTTCCAAACACTGAGGAGTGAGCAGGTGGCCCAAACCTAATCGGAAAAGCCTGGATTGGATCCTGTAAGTATAACCATTTGGGAGGAAGCACAATCAATTCTATAGATATGGGCGCACAACCCCTTGCACTTGTGTAGTTCTCCATTCAATCATTTTTGCATGCTCGTGTGTTCAGTTCTTGTTCCCTCACCGTGTTCAGGTTCCAATGAAGAATTTATAGCCCTGCATGCTTTCTTTATCACGCGTAGATACCTAATGTATTTGTTGCCTTGCATCCATTGCTTATTGTGTGAATCTGATTTATGTAGAATGTTTTGTACAATGCTTCATGAAAGCCTCGAATGTGCTTGTGGCCCTGCAACTATTATCCCATGCAGGTACCTTAGGTATGTATGGCCATGCACCTATGTCTTCATGCAGGCACCTAATAGATGCATGGCATTGTGCCCATAAGGTGCATCATACGTTTCTTGCTGAGCATCCAAAACTTCACAAGGACATCTAATGGTAATGAGTGGCTGTGTATTAAATACTTCCTGCAGTCCTTAATGTGTGTGGCTTGCATCTATTACTTCATGCAGGAACATAACGTGTATTTGAAAAAAGAAGAGGCAACAAAAAAAGTTATCAACATTCATCAACCAAAAATTAATTCAAGCCATTGATTCCAGGCAATAGTCCAGATGTTTTGAGTACGTAGCAAAGGAAGGTTCCCTATAATACTTCAGATACTTCTCACTGAAGCACAGAAAAATAGTCAACACGTTTCGGTCTCACAACTTCTTCAGGGCTAGTTAGTACTCCATTCATATGGTTTCTCCAATAGTTGTATGAAGCATGAATCTTCAAATAGTCTTCGAATCAGTACATCCCAGATGATATCCAACAATAGTGTTCCTTCCCAAACAATCCCTGTCAAATCAAGATTTAGGGCACAAACGTTCAAGAAAGTTTACATCAGAGCATTGTGTGCTTCGGCCATGTTCAGCGTTAAAGACTGCAGCAACTAGTTCCTTTGATCAAACCAACCTAATGTGTGTATGGCTGTCCGATGCTTACCAGTGTTCATTAATGCCCCAGACATCTGTGTACTACTGCATCCAGTGCTTGCTGCAGGTGTTTGTATATTTGTGTATGGTTTTGTAACATTCTTTACAAATGACAAGCAAAATACATCATTTGATTTGATGACTTTTTTATTTATTGTTTAAACACTTCAAAAATGTGTTAATTACAGAACAATTGTAGGCCTAATCACTTTTGTAGGGACGTGAGACCCCATTTATTATTCTTTTTGTAGTTAACTCCCAAAGAAATAAGACATGATCCTTCTTAAGTTACATATCCCTTCTTCCTCAGAATATAAAAACCAGGCACTACTAGCACAGCAATCATCCTTTAAAGACTGGACCACATCAAGGTTGCACGGTGTCTCTTGTATTACATATAATATATTGATTAACGTTATCAATATGCACATATATTGTCTTTCATTAATTCCAGTGATATTTGACTATTTGTCTTCACTCAAAGCCAGTTGACTGCATGTTCTGCACAATGCTACTAGAAAGTTCGAAAAGGAGTCACCATATGTCACTCAAGAACATCCCTAACCTGAATGAATGTTCCAACTCAATTCTAGACCTCATTAAATGGTTCATGAAACACAAGACATGCATAATCAATCAACCAACATAGTAGTTGGGCAGAGAATGTAATTTAATTATTTAGTTTGAAAAACAAATAACATAGTTTGACTTGGGATTTGTAAGCATCTGTACAAAATTTGTTCTCGTGTAATTTTTTTCTTTTCTTTGACAGGATGTAATTGCAATGTGTATGTTCACTGAATTGGTTCTGATGAAGGCATTTTAATTCACTGTGCTAGCAAACATGATCTTGACCACTCTTACTGTTATCTTGCTTCCTCATTTTAATTGGTTTGTGCTGTGCATTGTCTCCTTGTCTAAAATGCTATAAAATGCTTTCAATTACTTTTTCTGTTTAATTTTGAAAATTTGATTTAACGGTGGCATCAGATTTTTTATATAATCAGTGGAAAAGTAATTTCGTTAAAATGTACTTTGGGATACATGAGCACAACTGGCTTAAAACCAGTTCTGCGGTTCATCAAAGCTCGAGGGAGTACACGCCTCTAGCAGAGAAGAACTAGAAAATCTGACCAATAGCCTGCATCCGAACCCCAGGAAAAGGAAACAGAAGTTAACTGCTGATGGGCCTTGTAGGGACTCACTTCAAAGAGATAAGTCATCTGGGTGTGGGCAAGAATAGTTGGCAGGACAAATGGCAGTGTTAAGAGTACCTCGTTGGACTAGGAGATGCCAATGGGGGCTTCTCCTAATCATTCCCAAAGCCATCCTAGACATCCAGGAAGCAAATACAGTATGGGAAAGAACCAGTTTATCTCTTGTCCTGATGGGTAGAAAGCTCATCAGAATAGGGGATTGGACAAGGAGCTGAAGAAGACAGGACATCTTGCGACTGCTGGGTTCTGGTATCTTCAAAACAGTTGCTCCTGGGTATTTTTTCGGTATGGCAAAGAGGAAATTTTGCAAAAGGTGGTGGAGGAACTGGAAGGAAATGGTTAGGATTAGGTGGTAGAATGTATCCAATCCATGCCCCTGTTCACAAGTTTAGCAAACTTCACAATGTTTATGAGGAAAAAATGTAGGTTTGGGGAAATACAATTTTAAACATAGGCTCATGCTCAGTGCAAAGTGTAACATATGTAACCTTTGCAAAGCTTTGAAGGGAAAATTAGCATTTTGCCTATTTTTTGGTATCAAAATTCAGTTGCTGGGTAAATAAATAATGTTTGCCGAACTGTCCATGGGCTCTACCCTATTCCATCACATGCTTAGTACAAAGCAGGCATGGGCGACAAAAAGTGTAATTACAAATTAGTTATAAAATTAATCAAAACAGGTGTTGGATGATGCTACTGGTATAACTTAAATTGATGCATAGCAAACAGAAAGAGAAGTGAATATGACCAAAGCAAATCATCAGAGAACATAAAGATGAGGAAATAGAATCATCTGACCTGCACTGAATGCTAAATATTTTGCTGGAAAAATGGAAGACCATGGAAGGAACAGTCAAGCTCTATGCCACAACCACACAGGCTAAAGCTGAAACCTCACCAGTCTACTTCTCAGAATGCCCCTAGTCCTTGAAAGGCTCCACCTGAAGAAGAAGGTCCTGCTGGAAGAAGGCCCCTGACTACTTCAGGAAGAACAGTGCTCATGAAAAGACTCAATGACTCGATGAATCCTAACTCCTATTGGCACTGAGGGATTACAACTGTTCTCAAAGGATCTAGTGACTGGTCTGATTTCCTGACTGGACATAAAAGCAGAAGGTCACGTGATCCAAAGAAGGCTCAGCTAACCACTGAGTATTAGACCCTGTAGGAGACTTTGGCTGGAGAGAGAACTAATGCCAAGAAGCCTGCCATGAGGGTCCTGGGGCTGCTGGACTGACCAGAAGGAACTTACCCAGAACTTTGAAAATGTTGGAGCATAGTCATTTGTTACTCTCCAGAGGACTGGGGCTTCTAAAGTGTGCCCAGGGGGGTCGCACCAACAATGGCAAGGAAAATCTGGTTTGTCCCACTCTGAGCCTTTTGCCATATTGAAAACTGCTTCAGCAGGTCTTTGCAGGGAAGCTAGGTGGCCTCATGGAGCTCTGCCCAGCTACAGCTTGCCCCGCTGAAAAAACTGCTTCCAAAAAAGTGAATATGTCTACGCCAGCTGTGAAATCTCGGTTTGCGTGCCTCTGAACTTTTGCTGGAAAAAAACAGTGGGTTCAGTGCCAGCTTGATGACGATGTATCCAAGTTTGAGGTACCTTCGCAGAGCCAGCCATTGACATTGCCTTCTTTGGAAGATTTTGACTTTCATGAAAAAGACTAAGTACAAAGGTAAAATGTTCAACCAGGGTGACCTGCTTGGTGTATTCAACCTCCACTCCATCGCGGTCAGCCTGAAATCGCACCTAGGTTTCTGTCAACCTTGAATAGTGATTTGGGTACTTTCCGCCTTAAAAATCTGGTTTCCTTTAACCTCTTTTGATGATCCAGGTGCCTTTCTGCTTATTACATTTTTGTTATTGCTTTAAATTGTGAATCCTATTGTATTATGTTCTTTACTTTAAAATTATTGGTCCTAACTTAACATGCATTTATCTAGGGATTAATTGCTGCTTGTGCTGTGGCTACAAAAGGTTGATCAGAGATTCTGCCAGAACTGCATGATGATGTAATCTGAGTGGGTTTACTGAGTCAGCAGGGGTACCCATCCTCTAAATTAACTACTCCATTTTCTGACAAATCAATTCGACATTTCTGAAACATGCTTACAGTTCATCCTTTCAACAGACTTTAATGTATGTGTAACAATTGCATGCAATGCTACAGTAAACTCTTGTTTAGAATGTACCGACATCACCATGTATAAGTAATGCTTAATTACCTAATACACATTTGGTTTACCCGTAACCATGTGCTATGTCCTATTGTGTGCTCATATTTCTGTCTTCATTTATGAGTACAAGTTTGCTTGATCTGGTTTAGAACCGCACTAGGATTTGTTCAGGAGACTTCATTTTGTCAGGCAGAGGAAACTAAGGCGCTTCAAAAATCACAGTTAGTCTAAAGCAACATCTGACTTTTGAAGGAAGTCAGCATCTGCTACGCAGGCCCATATGTCTTCACACAGCCACTGTCACATCCTAATTACAGGCTGTCAGGAGCACCAGAAGGTGCAGGCACTGGTGTGCTTCATGCTGCCAGAGCTATGATGTCCTAGGAGACACCTTGCAGGAGGTTCCAACATTTCTCTTGCCACACCTTGAGCTATAGTCACTTCATAGCTTAAAACTTAGAAAATGGCTGACCCTCCAGTCCAAAAAAGAAATGTATTTTAAAAAATCATGTGATATTTATTCAACATATGAGGACAACAACTTGCTATTTGTTTGAATATAAACTGTTGGTAGTCAACACAGAAGCACATAGATGTCTGCTAAATGTTAGAAAAGCTGCAGAAAATGCCTAATAAAGAAAGTGTTCCTCCTGTGAACTTCAAACCACTTTCTTTAAAACTTTACAGGCAGCGGCAGTTTCTTCACTAGGACGGGGGAGCATCAAGCCCCCTCCCCCCCGCCCACTGCGAGCCATGAACAAAAAAATAAAATGAAAAGATTGTTTTTACCAATGTGCACACTGCAGCAGTCAGCCTACCTCCAGCCCACTCACTGGGTGTGTTCTCTGCTGCTTATTGGTAGCATGGAGGACTGGAGCAGGGCTGACAGGATGCTCCACAGTGCGCATGTCACTTTGGCTGGCTGCCTTGTGCCTGTCAAAGTGACATGCGCACTTTGACGATCTCCACTCAGCTGTCCTAGACAGCTGGGTGGGGACCAAGCACAGGCCTCAAGGGCGTGAAGGAGCATCCAGCCAGCCCACTACATCCAATCCAGGTGCTTCTCTCGTGCTGGTTAACAGCATGAGAGTAGCATTTGGATTGGTTAGCTTTAGAGTTCTTTGTGCATCAGACTGCAGAAGAACACCAAGAACGATGCGCAGCCCATGGGTAAGTACCATCTTATTTTATTTATTAGATATGTGTAATGCATGTAAGTGTAACAATTATGTTTTATGCTGTAATTAAAGTGTGCTTATGCTTGTATTTGAGCTTTTGGAGGGAGGGGATATTTTCTTTTGGGCTTTTTGGAGGGAGGGGGTTTTTACTGTGGGGTTTTGGAGGGAGGTGGTGTTTTGGTTTTTGGGAAGTGTTGGGCCACTTCACCTGCCCCACCACTTTCAAAGGGTACCACCTGCCCCTGTTCACAAGTTCAGCAAACTTCATAATGTTTATGAGGAAAAAACGTAGGTTTGGGGAAATACAATTTTAAACATAGGCTCATGTTTAGTGCAAAGTGTAAAATATGTAACCCTTGCGAAGCTTTGAAGGCAAAATGTGCATTTTGCTTCTGTTTTGGTATCCAAATTCATTTGCTGGGTAAATAAATAATTTTTGCCGAACTGTCCATGGGCTCTACCCTATTCCAGCACATGCTTAGTACAAAGCAGGCATGGGCGACAAAAAGTGTAATTACAAATTAGTTATAAAATTAATCAAAACAGGTGTTGGATGATGCTACTGGCACAACTTAAATTGATGCAAAGCAAACAGAAGGAGAAGTGAATATGACCAAAGCAAATCATCAGAGAACATAAAGATGAGGAAATACAGTCATCTGACCTGCACTGAATGCTAAATATTTTGCTGGAAAAATGGAAGACCGTGGAAGGAACAGTCAAGCTCTATGCCACAACCACACATTGACAATGCCAATAGGTATGGTTTTAAAGGAATTTTGTATGATACTTTGAAGACTTACAGGTAAATAAGGTGAGAATTAATATTTATATGTGTGGAAGCAAAGAACTGTAGAATAAGGTTCATGTAGGTTAAAAGGTCGGGTATCAGTGCCACTGTCAAGCAGGACTTAAAAATCCATGTGGGTTAATGACTGTCCTCTTCTCATCTCTGCTGCTGCCAGAGAAAGACAAACAGCTTAAATTATCTAGTTATCTTAATACACTTTAATAGCATTACAGTACCTTGTATGTGCCCCTGAAAGTTCAACATCAGGCTGCTAGATCAATAAACAAAATGATCGCAGCAAAGAGGAGGGCCAGCACTTTTTTTGTGGAAGCACACAACCTCCACCCAATCAAAACATCTACCCCTGGCTCCCAACATGTGTGCGGGCTGAAGCTCCTGTACATTGCTGCTCACATAATTGTCTGACGCGAGCTGCGCTGTCAAGCCAGGCCATAAAATGGATAAACAAAATTTTAAAAAGGCAGACAAATTACTAATAAACTCCAGGGGTCTTATCATGAAGAGTTGCACCGACTCAACACTGACCTTTGTGGTTGTGGTGTCTTAAGGTCAAACCAAAACTCCGAATTTCTCCGAGCTAAAGTACTGCATTAACTCAAAGAAACGACGAGTTATATATTTGAAGTTTACACACCTCAGACACAGGAAATCAGCGCATGGACTGTGTGGTAATTTTCCTCAACAGACTTTGATCCAAAACAAGTGAAAGAAAACTCAAATGAGGGAGTGAAGAAGGTTGACAAATAGAGACAAAAAAACTGTGACAAAGGGAGAGAGCAGTGTTGAAAAAGAACAAGAAAGAGGGGAGAAACAGAGGCAGAATCTTTCTGGTGGAGAGTTAAAGAGGCATTAGGCCGAATCAAGCTCATACAGCCCTGGTATTCATCACACCATCATGCCCGCTGTGGGCTTCAAAGCAAAAGTTTGGGCCTCATCACTTATTCTTCATAAATTAGGCACTAAGGCTTTGCATTCCAGTGATGTGCAAATGTCCATCGTTCAGCATCTTAAGAATACGGAGATCACATTATCTGCCCAGTACCAATGATGCCACATACAAACACACATGCACACACAAAGCCACATCTGAACATGCACACATGTGCAGACACATATAAAGCGGTGATGCCACAGGACAGGCATGTAGGTGTGACCATTATCAGCACCAAAAGGTTGCATAATTCATTGAAAAAGGACGTGTGCAAACTTACTTATGTCACAATATTATACCCATGATATGAAATGTGTGTAGCATGTGTGTGGCACAGTCTCATGAAACGCCACCACTTACTGTATATCCAGCTGACCTACCTGACCACTGTTATGGTAGTAGCAGGCGGTGCAGGACAGGATCTCAGACTATACATGAACCCTTCCCTGGTAATAGGACCAATTAACCCATCTTGCCAGCATATTCTGCGGCAAACTACTGTGCTGAGTCAGGATGTTGCAAATTGAAAATGCTTCCCACTAACTCCCTCATTTTGTGTTCTACAGAGAAAAACTTTACTACCAGTGCAAATACAATGAACATGCCACCATTAGTACAATGACTTACATTACCTCGACCCTTACTGCTAACTCCACCACCAAAACCACCACCATTTCAAATACAGCCACCAACATCACCACCAAGTAAATTGCTACCACTATTTCCACTAGCAGCAGTGCCAACTTTTTCATCACCAACAAAGTGTTTGTGCACATCTTTGATTCATGGTTACCACATGCAAGTCCGACCTATTGGTTTTCACCAATTCTTGTTTGGAGATCATTTTGTGGAGCAGACTAACTTTTATCTGACGTGACTCATAACTTCCATCCTACCACAACCTCTCCATGTTACTTATATCAATGTAGACATGTTAAATGAGATGAATACCATCACTGTGGGCATGTTCTCTCTTACTACATAACACGAACTGACCCAAACTGCGTGGGCAACATCTCCTTGGTTCAATCTATTATGAAGCCAGGAAAGTGCTTAAATATTCTTTAGGCATGTTGAATCACTGTGCTGATCACCAATTTGCTTACAGTGCACATTATAATGTGCCTTTCCCAAAAAGAGTTCCCGCTTACATGATGAGCGCTTGACCATGTCTTCTACATATGTGGTGAAACATGCTAAAGATGTCCTTTATGTAACACGGATGCAATTAGACAGTTGCTTCACACAAGCTATTTGACTTGGCTTCAATTTAGATGTGTGCTTCAGTTTTTCCCTCTTACATTATCTTGAGCAATATTTTATACAGAGTTTTTTTTATTATGGGCTTTTATTTCTTGCTTTTATAACACATTGTACCACAGCTAAATCAAGACTATTCATCCTCAAGTGTGTGTGTGTGCATGCTTATTCATTTGCCAATGATTGTGGATATTCCTCGGTTTCTACCCATTCTGCCGGTCTTCAGTAGAATGCCACAATTCACTGACATAATACGAGCAGACACTGCCTCATAATGTATGCCCTAACATAACTATAACTCGTGACCAGCCATGCACAGTTTTTTCATCAAAAGTTATTCTGCAAATATTACATTGATATTATCAATGATGTTATCAAAGATGCCATCATTTGTGAGTAATTAGCAGTTCGAGGCAAGGGTGCAAGTTATAGTTACCTTAGGGCACGAGTTATAGTTAGTTTAGATAACTATAACTGGTGAATTTCTAAGGTATTGTACGTTTAAAATGTGAGCCTAACTATAACGTCCCTGTAACCTTTGTTTTTTTCAGTGAATTAATACTTTTTTTTTAACGTATAGTCAGCACTACACGTTAATCCAACCACCCCTTTGCACGACCTTTAGCCTGCGGCCAGGCCCTGTGGCCAACCTCCTATAAGCACTAGGCCCGGGCAGAGCACTCGAAGTTGTACTCTGAGGAATTATGTGGCATTAGTAAAACACTTAGTGGAATTCCACGGAGTTCCGTGTGCGGCCTAGTGCCGCCTGCCTGCCCAATATGCAGCCGATCTCGGAAGCACTAAGCAGGGTTAGGTGACCCGACCCTGCTTAGTGCTTCTGAGATCAAGTGCCTCTCTTCACCAACTGCCCTCCTTCACAAACTTGCTACAGAGGGCCGAGCACACCCCCAGCCTTGCACATGCACACAGCCTTACACCACCCTTTCTTTAGAGTCCAGCAAGCAGCTAACCAGCTCAGTTCCAACATTCTGTCATTTTCACAAAGTGCCTAGCCTTTCTTCACCCTGGGGTAGGCACTCTCTCAAGCCACACACATCTCTATCTGGCAGGGACTATCATTCAGCAGCTGATGCTCACCTGGTCTCTGCTCTCCCTGCTGGCCTCCGCACTGTACCCCACACCACTTCCTTTCTCTGGGACTCTGGGGAGACAGGTTATTTTCTGTGGAGCTCTGATGCAAGTTTCCTTTTTCCTGTGCACAGACCCCCACCTCGTTACATATGCAAATAGTGTCCAGGCCTAGGGCCCCCCGCTCAGTCGCCCCAGGGAGCCTATTAAAGCCCAAGGAGAAGGGCCTTGTGCCCCCTTCCCATATTAACCCCAAATGCCTCCAGGACCTGGCCCACCCGGGAGCAAATTTTTAAAAAGCGTGGAAGACCATGCTTTTTAAAAAAAAATCTTGTAAAAATCTGCAGATCACGACCCCGCCATGCAGTTTTTTTCCTGTACAATTTTACTGCAAATATTACATTTGTATTATTAATGGTGTTATCAAAGATGTCATGAGTGCTGTGATTTGTGGAGTAATCAGCAGTGCATGACGAGGGCACGAGTTATGGTTACCTGGGGGAATGAGTTATAGTTACTTGCGATGACCCTAACTATAATGGTTAAATTTCTATGTTTTTGTACTTTTAAAATGTGAGCCCAACTATAGTGTCCCTGTAACCTTTGTATTTTTTAAGTGAATTTCTATGTTTTTTTTAATGTAATTTTTATTGCTCTATGTTAATCCAACCACCACCCCGCATGGTCTTCGGCCTTGTATGGCGGCGGTTGGCTCCGGGGGGTGACCTGCAGACAGGCCCTACAATCAACCCCTATAACAACCCAACCATGTGCGGTGCGGGGCCCAGTCTATACATTTATTTTTTCGGGAGGGTTGTCTGCGGTTCCCTTCTCATGGTCGATCTCAGCCCTGTGGACCCCATCCCCTGGGGCCCAGTAACGTGACGTGGATGCCCCGGGAGCACCCAGTAACAATGTTGGGGAATGCGTGGGGTGCCTGAAAGCCCCCATGGTCCCAGCCAGCTCCCCACCTCCTGTGGGAGCCAGCATTGCTTTTACAGAGAGGTAGCTCCTAAAGCATATCTCTCTATGTGACAGCAGTTTGCTCTGTTTCCCTGCCTGCATCTTCAGGGCAGTGAAACAGAGGAAACTTCCGCTCACAGTGAGGGAGAGCTTTTTGACAGCTTTCCCTCACTGCAAGCGGAGTGTTTGCTGTGACTTGGTAGGAGCTGTCAAAACTCCTGGCAAGTCACAGCAAACAGCTATGTCCCGGGGGTGGGCACCCACGACATAGCCATCTGTGGCTCCTCTGCAACAAATAACCCCAGGGAAGTGGTGGTCCCTGGGGCTGGGTAATGCAACAGACCCCCTTTATTATTCACATTGAGCCCAGAGGAGGGGGGCTGTCCCTGCAGCTGTGGGGGGGGGGGGATTTGAGCCCCCCCCACATTCTCTTTAGTTGTAGCCCTGGTAGGTTGTGGTCCCTGGGGCTGCGGGGCAGCCGGACACCCCACGCATTCTCTTTAGTTGTGCCCCGGGGAGGAGGCAGTCCCCCAGGGCAGCGGGGGTTATGTGGCCCCTTGCATTACATTTACATATAGCCTCAGGGAGGTGGCGGTGCCCGGGGTTGCGGGGGGAGGCGCGTACGCTCTGTATTTGTGTCCCAGGGGGGTGGTAGTCCCCAGGGCCATAGCCTCCCCTGCATTCAAATTTATAAGGCCCTCGGAATCTAGCCCAACTGGAGGCTTCACTAAAAGAATCGCAAGAGTCTGCGCTTGTTTGGTAGATCTGCAGATCCACTGTGGCTCCTGCGATAATTAAAGAACATTTTTTTTTTTGCCCTGTGGGGTTCCTCTGCGACTGCAGCACCAGAGTTAAGAGATCAGGGTGTCCCTACCCTGGCCCCTTTTCTTTTTTTCATATTTTTTTTCCAGGACTCGGCTGGAGCCGAGGCCCAAAATGGCTGTAAACACTTCCTTGCTGAAATGTTGGGAGCCAATCAGATCGCAGCACGAGATCAGGGGGGGTCACTGATCCTTTGCGTCCCTATACATAAAAAAATGTGCTTTTCTTTAGTATTTCAAAAACTACTCAACAGATCAAAAACTACTCAACAGATTTACACAAACTAACAAACAGTGTGCTTTCTGGACCAAGAGCTATCTTTCTGCCAAATTTGGGTGTAATTCTGTCAAGTTGATCGGGCCGTAGACGTGTTCAAAATCCCTACAGGAATTAACATGGGAAATGCACCTTTTGTGCCCCCCTCCTTTTTTCTGCCATCGCTTGGTGGATCACCGTGAAACTTCCCAGACAGCAGCTGACATGAGCATTGAATTTTTTGGGGAAATTTCATGAAGATTTGTCAACCTGCACCAAAGATACTCACAAATAAAAAAACTTTTTTTTCTATAGAAACTAGGGCCTAAGGTCCTAACTATAACTACCTAGTGGAGACCGCCACTGTATATATATATATATATATATATATATATATATATATATATATATATATATTTTTTTTTTCTTTCTTTTCAAGGTACGTATATATCGGTGGATATGTGCACATGTATATATGTATATATATATGTATATATATACACATAAGGACACACACACACACATATATATATATATATATAAATAACCACAGACACAATCTTAAAAACAAATATATCATATAGCACAAATATTGAAAATAGTGACAGTAGAGTGAAAAACAATTTAATATTTAATATACATACTCATTACAAATATATAAGTAAATTTGAAAATTAACAAGAGCATATTTAATGTTTATTTCACACCTTAAATTGCATATACAAAATAAACAAAACATTAATATATACAACATATATATGTTTAGACATATTTTATTAAAACATTACAATAAAATATAAAAAGTATCAGTATAAATACAATGTTAAAAAAGCAATGAAAATATTAAACAATTAAAGAACTACAATACTTATAAATAAATTACATTTAAAAGAAAAACACACTCCTAAAAATAAATAACAGAAGAAAATGTAAATTAATGAAAACAATTAAAATGGAAAATATAAAATAACAATAACAATGGTAAAAGGAATATAAATAAGAATTTGCAAACAACACACAAATTATGTACCTTTAAATATCTCAATTTACTATTCTGAGTCCATTGTATAAGACAGTAGGAAAGGTGTTGGAACCTGGGATGGTTATATTTACTATTCTAACTCCAACCTAAGCAACAGTAGAGTCAGTGTTGAACTCTGAGGGTTTAGATTTACAGTTCCAACTCTGGTCCAAAGGGGTTAGATTCACCATTTCCAGTCCATTCTAAGCAACAGAAGGGAAAGTGTATCTCAATTTACTATTCTGACTTCATTCTATAACACAGTAGGAAAAGTGTAGGGGAGGTTAGATTTACTATTCCAATTCTAGCCTATGCAATAGAAGTGGAACTGTGGGACTACAGAGGGGCTGGATTAATCGTTTCCACTCTAATCTATGCTCAAGAAGGAAAAGTGTTGGACTCCGAAGAGGTTAGATCTATTATTCCTACTCCAATATACAAATACAATTATACATCCTAATAATTTTGTAAAAAACAAACAATCATCGACTCAATTAAAAAAAATGAAATCCTTTTTACATAGACAAATATATAGTATACAAATAAATATTCAATGAATAATAAAGTGAAAACCTGCAAAAAAACTGAAATATAACTTACCTCCCTACCTTAACCAAAACAGTAAACATAAAAAATGTAACTTCCAATAGAACTTAAATACAAACATTATTGTGAAAAATAAATCAGAACAACAAAAACTCTTACATACAGTATGTTAAAATGTATTTCAAATAAATTATTGTTAAAAACACTTAACAAAAAATTATTGAAGAATGCATAAATCCAAAATTAGCAACGTCATATCTCCTGCATTGCAAAAGCATATTGAATTAATGATTGTTCATCATATTATTAAATAATTAATAAAGTGCACATTTAAAATGGAATAACTTTCCACGTTATACCTATAAAAAAATAAACAAGAAACTACTGAAATATTAATTTATTTAAAAAAGTAAAAATATACATTTACAATAAAAAATTAAATAATTAAACAATAATTATAAATAAAAAATATGTACATAACTAAATACCAGCTGCACAATTCCAAATTAAAAGTTATCATTCATATAACATAGTTAATTTAAATCAACTTCCCACCCTATTGTGCTACAAACACAGCAAACTGCTATTAAAGATAACTACCATTAAATTAAAAAAGTTAAAAACCATTAAAAGTAAAGAAATAAACTCACATACAAAATATAACTATTAAATATTAAAATAATGTACATATTTATTAAGAAAGAAACAGTGTATTTCACATTATAAAATTAAGTAACAATAAATTAAAATCCATTATAACAGAATTTACTTCCCATACGAATCCCCTACAGACCAAAAAACCAGTGCATTAAAAATAGTAATTTAACTTAAAAAATTAAATACTTCTAAATTTCAACCTTCAATTTAAAAGATGGCAATTATATTAACAATATTAACACATTAAACTAATATTTTACTCACATATATTAAATAAAGTATATTATTTAATATTCAAGAAGAAATTTAACAAAAACAGTATTATTTAAAACAAAATGAAATACTTAAAAAAGATATTCTTGATAATGATATCCTGTGATGCAATATTTTTGGATTTATCAATATTCTTGACACAATATTAGAATATTACGATATTTGTAATTCAATATTTTGTCCAATCACCATCTCACAGTGCCAGAAGGGCTAGTCTTATAGGTCTGCGTGGGTCAGGTTTTTGGCTGTTTCTGGTCCCATTTTCAGTTTGTTTTTTTACTGTTGATTTATCTGATTTTACCACATACATTACTTGCAGCTAGCACAAATTTATGAAGTTGCCCGTACCTCGCCAAACACCCTTACAGATTTTCTTTAGAAGATCAATGGTTTGATGAATGTGTTAAGCTGTATACCGCAAGTATTTGTGTAGTGTGGTGTTAGTTAAGGCATGTGTATTTAACTTTCTGTTTGTGTTTAGGTATTGGGCTGCCAATCACAAGAATAAGGACTTGGCATCCAACATATGTTAATCCATTGAGGTGCCAATTACACTGAATTTCTACCTCGTGTATATGCATTGAGGTACCAGTTCATATTTACAATTTGAGAGGGCAATCATACAAATGGAACCACAGCACATTCATTCATATATTCATAAGAAAATCACATGTAGATAGATTTAGAATCTTTGTATGCACTTCAGTATCAATCACATAGCATGCACTGAAGTGCCAGGTATGCGTAGAATTGCAGGGGTCTAGATACCTATATCATATATATATATATATATATATAACAAGGTGCCATGCATATGTACCAATACTTACATGACTCTATATTTCATAGATGTAAAGCAATATGTGTATGTGTTTACAGAGCTGTACACATCAGACAAAACAAGCTAATGTCCCATTCTCATTTGTCTGACTAGATGCACACGCAAGCGTGTGAAACTCATGCATACATAGTTTACCGGACCGCCTTCTTTATTTGTAACAATGTGTTGTTTAACTAAATATACAAACACAAGAAATGTACCAGCTGCAAAGGACATGTGTATATATGTAGGAAAACGAGGCTGTTTGAAGAAGCCCCCTCACCTTTTTGCCCCTATTTTTAGCTAATACTGGTGTTTTCTGATTCTGACTGTGCCCTGGGTACTGCTAACCAGTCCTAGGGCCAGTGCTCTGTTTAAAATGATATATGCAAATTAGGCACAATTATAATTGGCTCTGACAACCTACCTATAAGTCCCTAGTATATGGTAGGGCATCTAGGTTTAGGGACCCCAGGGTAGGTAGGGCACCCCTGGGTGCACTGCTGTTGTCCCTGATGTCATTGTAAGGGCAGGCCTGCCTTGCTGGCTGCTTTTAAGTTAAAATGAACACCAAATTCGACTTTTGAATTAAAAGTACTTCCAAAGTCTCAAACTAACTTATTTTTGCATGTATGTCACCCCTAAGGTCTGTCCTGTGTGCCCAAAGCGTTGGGTGCAGAGTCCATATAAGGAGGGACTTTATAAAAGATGTTTAATATGCCCTGGTGAGGGAAAAACAGCCACATGTATTTGTCCCCATTGTGTTCAATGGGCTCCATAGGGTAACATTGGGAGACGCTATTTTAAAACAATAAAGTCTTATTTCCACTAAAGATGAGTTAAATATAGCAAGGTTGGTACTAAATTAAACGTTATAATACATCCAACAACTTGCCAATGTTGAATTTAATATAACTAGCCCAGGGAAAGAGTTTTAGAACTATTTCTGAAAGTTAACAAATTCAGCCCTGTAGTGCCCTATCCTGATTGGTCAGCCTCTGCCAGCCTAGCCAGGCTACTTTAATGAGGTGTGAAGTGGTCTGGGCAGAGATAAAGGAAGCATCTGGTGGGCGAAGAACTGCTGCAGCAGATGGCAGAGCAGGATGGGAGAAGAGTAGCCAAACTAGTCTTCAAAGGAGGGAAAGCAACTTGGGGCAGAAACTGGACCTCCCCCATTTCCTGATCCCCCAGACAGATGGGAGCCCCACTGACTAGATTATAGAGAGAGGATGGAAGGGCTGTGTTAAGGGAAACTTAGCCACACTGGTGGGTGGACTCAGCCAGATCTAACCTCCAAGGATGAATTTTTGCCATCTTGGATTTTTAGAATGTTGCTTTCTGTGACAATTCACAGGTAGTGGTCACCACAGAGGGTGGTGGCCTGCACCCCATTGGACAGGAGCACCCACTGGTTCCCACCCCAGGAGCAAGACGAAATATGGCAGATCTGCCCCACAATTCAGATCCCTGCTGGAAGAAGATACTAGAGAAAAAAGACTGCCCTGCTGAACCCCTGGTCTGCACCTGACCCACTACACTCATAAGGACTGCACCAGCTACACACCTTTGGGCTTCAACTAGAGAAGGACTTTGCCTTGCTTCTGCAACTCCAGGAGTGGACTCCCTGTAAGATAGAGGTACAAAGGAGCTAACCAGAGCCGCCCTGCATCAAGTCCTGCAAGAAGAGCCCAGCTGACCAGTGTCCAGTGGCCGTATGAGAATTCTGACCAGGTGCATTCCGGGAAGTGTAGTCCCAACTTCCAAGGAGCAACTCAGAGCTTCTGGAACCTTGGATCAAGTTTGTAGACACTTCAAGGACTCAAAAAGGACTTCTGAAAGAAGATACAGAAGTTTGGAGCAACTGTTGTAAGAACCTCAATAAGTTAACGAGGTGCACTATAGGAGTTCTAGTCCCAGACCCCAAAATGCAAACCAGAGCCTCTGAACCATTGGCTGGTATTATGGACCACTTTCCTGAATCAAGAAACACTTCTGAGAGTAGGGCCCTAATTACGAGTTTGCCAGACAGGAACACCCATCTGCCACACCCCTGATAGGGTGGCCACCACTTTAGTGGTGACCTCCCCGCGAGCCCCATTATGACTTTCCCGCTGGGCTGACAGGCGGAAACCAAGGTTTCTGCCAGTTAGCTCAGCAGGAAAGTGGCAGCAGCATTGTTGCTTGCTTGTAATCGAGCCAGCTGCAATGCTGCTGCCAGTAGGGGGCACCAGCACTGTTGTAATATGCACTGTCTGCACAGCAGACAGATCGCATTACGAGGGTACTGGGCAGGGGGCCCATGCACTGCCCATGGCTGTGCAAGGGACCCCTGCGGCCCCCTGCTCCTGTTCTCCATCGGCCTTCTCATGGCGAGAACCAGGTTGTAATCAGCAGGGCAGTTCTGGCAGATTGTAACCTGCACCTACCGTCAGCCCATCGGGGTCACCGATCCCGGCAGAGATGGTGGTACCCTGGTTGTCAGACTGCCAGACTCGTAATGTGGTGGTCGGACCACCTCAGCAGCGCCGGTCCAGACATCACTGCGAGTCTGGCGGTCTAGTAACTGCCACCACGAGTCTGATGGTCTAGTGATCGCCAAATTCGTAATGAGGCCCTAAGTGTAAAAGTGTTACATCATGGGTGGCCTGAACTCTGGACTTTGCCCCTGTACAGGGCAACCTTTTTTTTAACCCTTTGAGCACTAATTGCTTCTAAGCAGTAGCTTTACTTTTAATCTTTAAAATTTCATATCTCTGGCTCTTGGTTTGTACCTTTAGAACTTCTTCTGAGGTGTTTTCTTTTTTAATCCACCCCCTCAGCCCCCCCACCCAAACCCCAGACAGTGGTTGGTGGAACAGTCTGAAATGTCCCCGCCCTAATGAATAGTCCTGCGACTGCGGCCTACAGGCCCAGCTAATACCATTGGTTGAAAGTGAAGCCACTCAATCGAAACATACTGCCATCCCTTTTTAAAGCAGCACCCTTTAAATCCAGATGGCAGCACCCGTTTCCTCTCCGTCTCGTGGTGTTTGTATTCATTCTTCATAATTGCTTCGGGAACGCAGGAGCTTTGCAATCTGCCCGCTGCCATTACACGCGGAGCCGAGCCCAAGGAAAGAAGGCCCCAGCATCCAAATCACCCCGGAGCTCCTCCGGCGCGCCATCTTCCAGGCGAGATTTGCATTCTGCGCCTTTTATATGCGTATTAAAATGGAATTGACAATGAGATAACAAGGCCTAACTGTGGAAGAGCGAGGCTGTTACACGGCAGCCCCGCCATACCTGCCGACCGCGCGGGCCTCCCGTGGAGAATGACGTCTGCTTCTCTATTCAGTCTACAGCGCCGGTGCCATTCATGGCTTTGAACATCTCCTGCTTCTTAAGACTTCACGTCATCGATTGCATTTCAGACAAATTTCGCTGAGAAACAAAGACAAAGCGAAACGGGGAAGGCAAAAATCAGATTCTGCCCGTCAATTCTCGGACGAACCTTCTCTCGACAAAACAAAGTGGGTGAAATAACTGCTATCGGCTGTCAGGAACCACTGGCTTGGATCTTACAAATCTTGGAAGTGTCATTGTATACTAACAAGGACGAGCGTAGAGGTGCCGCGTGCGCAAGATTCTGTTCGGTATAATGAGGCTGCGCGCCGGTCTGTGGAGTGATGGAGGCCGCCTGACGTCGGGAGCACATGAATGGGCAGGAGAACACCGACCAACAGACGAGCTTCCTGCGGTAGACCTGATTACTATGCTGGGCATGTCCTCTGTCCTAGGCCTACACTGAGACTCCCCCCCCCCCCATGGACTGGGAACTGCTGTATCCAGCATCCAAGCCACCACCCTTGCAGGGTTTGTCCCGATGACAGAATTATTTGCGCTTCGAGGCAACGCAATGGCACTGCAACGCCTTCTTACAGACCTTAGTGTAACAACAACTCATAAGTGGCAGAAAATTCCACTCTATCCTTTTACTCATTCTTGACACTGATTGCATTAGGAGCTTCCAAACCTGACTTTCCCATCTCAGCAATTTTTTGATCCTGGTCAAATCAGTTTACTGCGCGTCACCTCCCTTATTTGACAAGTAAATGCTCGCAGGGTAACGATCAGGATTTAGCAACATACACAGCAAACAGAGCTAGCATCTTGATTCTCGGAAGTATGTTGTTTGACCCATGAAACATCTGCCACTACAGACCAAGAAGCAGAATCCTGGTGCGCTTTGGGTTTTGCTTTCTCCTTACTTCTCACTGCCCTGGAGGAAATTCTTGTTGACCAGTCGCATTTGGTGTCCACAGCATCTAGGGCCAGATGTAGCAACAAACCAAATTGCAACTCGCAATTTGGTATGCAGTACGGTGTCTCAGACACCGACTGCGACTCGCTATGGGGTCGCAATGACCCACCTCATGAATGTTCATGAGGTGGGTCACAAATTGCGGCCCCATAGCGAGTCAAGGCACTCGCAAACATGGAGGACTGCTGTAGTCAGCAGACCTCCGTGTTCGTGACTGCTTTAAATAAAGCAGTTTTTTTTTTTTAAGTGTAGCCCGTTTTCCTTAAAGGAAAACGAGCTGCACTTAAAAAAAAAAACGAAACCTTTAGTTTCGGTATTTTTTCACGGCAGGGAGTGGTCCCTTGGACCACTCCCTGCCTTGAAAAAATAATTTTGGGTCCAGTCACAAACTGGAAGGGGTCCCATGGGGACCCCTTCCAATTTGCGAGTGGGTTACCATCCACTTGAAGTGGATGGTAACTGCGATGCCATTTGCGACCGCGTACACGGTCGCAAATGGTATTGCATCCCACTGCGAGTCGCAAATAGGAAGGGAACACCCCTTCCTATTTGCGAGTCGGAAATGCATTTTGCGAGTCGGTTCCGACTCGCAAAATGCATTTCTGCATAGGAAACAGCGTTTTGCGACTCGCAAACGGCAAATTTTGCCGTTTGCGAGTCGCAAACAGTTTCCTACATCTGGCCCCTAGTTCTTAGCCATGGGGTTTCAACAGCCATGCAGAACATTTGATTCAATTGCAATCTTGAAGCCTCTTACTGTTTAAAGGAGGCAACTGCTTGTAGATTCTAGATACATTTCTAAGGTTTCCTTCACTAGATATATATTATTTAATGTATGATTAGCTTAAGTCTTTATGAACTGCATCATTGTTATAAACTTCGGAACTCTGTTTGCCTATTGTAGTAAAACTACCCCACAAAAACAAGATGACAGCTGAACACTACAGCGACTACATTATTGCAGGACAAATCAGGGGCCGTCTTGTCTGCACAGTGCATGGCCCGCACTCCTTAGCTATGCATATAAGTAAATGCAGACATGAGTAGCGTAAGCGCTGGGGAGAGGACTGTGCCCGCCTCCATACAGTCACAACAAATCAAGAGAGATAGCCACACTGTGCTGATGCCAAGAAAGCCTGCGTGAGTAACCAGGACACAGGATTTTGGGAGAATTTTGAATTGGAGTTTGTCAAAAGATGAGGTGTGATTTAGAGTAGGCAGAGGAGTGCGGGCTATAGGGACCATATTTATCATTGTGTTGCGTCGCCCTTGTGCCACACAAGGGGGTGCAAGGGCATCTCAAGACTCAAGTTAGATTATGAAGTCATGCAAGTCCGCCTTACATGGCTGTGCATGGCTTGATAAATCTGGAACAACGTAAGGCAGCGCAGATTGCTACCTTGCGTTACTGTGCGCCAGGGAAGCGTTCCGTGGGTGGACGGTGGGTATTCCCAGGCATCCACCCATGGATTTTGGTGCATTCCCAGATTTACCAATACTGGTAGACCTGGGAACGCGCCAGAAGGCTACCCCACCCCAGGAGAGACAAGTACAAATATTTTTATTTCTCCTCATTTTCCATCCTACTATGTGTGCTGTATTCTACAACACACATAGAAAGATGCAAGTGCCACTAAGGATGGTTTTTGTACAGGAAGGTGTCCCTTCCTGCACAAAAACAATCCTGCTGCCAACGCAGGCACCCTTGCACCATGGTGCAAGAATGCCTGCATTGGCGCTAGGCAGCCAAAAGGTCCACAGCGCAAGGAAAAGACAGGAATGTGCCGTATGATGTTAAATATGGCGTATTCCTGCCCTCTCCTTTTTTACACCGTTCAACAAGGTGGCTTGCTGTGATGCGCTGTGTGAAAGTATGATAAATATGTCCCAGGTTTGGTTGCAGTTGTGAGTGTGCCAGAACATCTAGAATACCTAGGGAACTTGGGACATTCAGAAATGTAGATCCTAAAACCAGATGTACTACATTCTGGGTTTAGTAAGAACAAAATGTATGAGGTTTTCAAAGTATGATCTCATGGAGTCGCAGACACATCATCAGCAACTAATTACCATAACTACTGCAATAACAGCAGAAAACATGCGTTGCTTGCATCTGTGATCTTGTAATCTGTGCACAAAAGCTACTCCCAAATTGTGTAGAAGAAAAATCCAGCTTCTGGATTCGATTGAGTCTCAAAATATGTTTAATATAAGCACTGAACTAGAGAGAAAAACATCACATAGCAACAGCCAAGGAGCTGCCGAGATCCCTGAGGTTAAGTGAAACATACATTTATACTTTATTGCAGACATTTCTAGAATCGATCACATGTCTAAGAGTGTTGCTAGCCTAACAAGCAGGTGCAGAGATGAGTCCATGAGATGGAGAACAGGCAACCATCAAAAGTATCAACATATAAGAAGGTTTTCTGCAGAGACAGCATTTCTGAAAAACCAAGCCGTGCAAAGGCCACTCCTCATATCGGTGCTAAAATGGAAAAATCCGGTAACAGGTTAAGCTGGTCGAGAAATCAAGGCTTTTTTGGGCTCCAATTGTCAGTGCTGTGCAAGGCAAACTGCAAAAAAGAGCCTTCCCTGCACATCATATTGTGTGAATAATGCAATGCAGCATCTCTTATGTGAACAGATCTGCCTCCCTGCTTGTTGGTGTATACTCTGCATAGAATGCATTTTGTAGCCTGAAAGACACTGCTGCTTTGGAGTCAGTCCCCAAGTGCCCAGGTATTCCTGCACTGATTAATCAGTGAGTGTCGAAGCAAATCTCTTCAAAGATGGTGTTTATCTTTCATAATAACAACACCGGGTTGCCTCCTTCTAAAAAGTGTAAAATCACCTTCAACAGCAGACCCTCCCATATTCACCAAAAAGCCCGGGTTATCAGATCTGATATCACACGTCCTTTGACCCCAATTGTGGGACCGGTAATACCGCCCCTAGCCCCGCATTGTCCACCCATTTGTTGCAGAAGGGCTTGGGAGAGTCAGCCGGTGTACATGATAGACAGCAAGCCTAGTGCTCAGAGACTTTAATGCATGAAATAAACCACACCCGTGTGCCCAGCAAGATAAGCGCCTCAGCCACTTATAACAGGTACACAGGAAGCCACCCATAATAGGCCGCACCATGCTCCACTAACTTTAACAGAAACAGTGCACTGGGAGAGCTGTTTCGTTATCAGTGGCAGGATCTCTTGCACCTATTATCACAATAAAGAGCCGTTCCATGTGTACCTAAGAATGTGTCTGACAATCTGCCATACTACCAGAATAATGCACTTTAAATATTGTCTTATAACAATATCATGACCAGTATGTCAACTTCCATATTCTTGTGAAGGTGAGTATTACAGGTAAGTCTGAAGTTTCCATACTGAACTCTTCATCTATGTGTCAAGCTCAACATTACAGGCACGTGCCAAACAAGCAGCCCCTGATGTCAGCAGTGCACAGATATGTACACTAACAGACCTTCAGGTAGCCACGCACACTAGGATTCACACACTAGTAGTCCCGTGCCTGAGCTTCCAGCTCACAGCAGGTCCTTCACACCATCAGTGTCAAGCGGCTCTGCACACTTTAAGCCCGTCACATTACCTAGTCCTGTGCTCAGGCCCCATGGAAGACTACCTTGCACACGCCAACTCAATGTTACACCATGAATGCACACTAGTAGCCACCCTCATGTACCGTCAGCTATGTAGATGCCATGGACCACATGTGGTCTAGAAGTACCGCCAGCCCACACGCTGGCAGCATCGCTTAATTGGTAAAAATATAAGTGCAATGCAACAAACTGGTAGGCAGGCCTTTCTTTCACCATCACTGCTGGCTGAAGTCTCTGACCATTTCTGTAAGCAGTCTATCCATCAGCTGAATAGCTGCCTAGTGGGAATGCAGAAGCATGCACACTGGCCTGGAGAAAGATCACTAGTCCTCCTTTCATTTCTATGGCTGTTACTGAAAACAGAAGGAAGCCAATCAACGAAATGGCACTCTGTTTCCTGTCCTTCTTCCATTTCCAAACTTGTCAGCTGCCTCTCCCTGCCTCTCCCTGCTCCCAATGCATTTTAAATTGCTTGATGTCCTTTTCAAAAGCGACTATAGTTTGGGAAATGTGGGAACATGGAGAGGGAATTCTGTTTTCTTGTAATGAACTTAGGCAGTGCCACAGTCAAGTTTTCATAATTGCCACCATATGGGTAATGATGGTCAATATTCAGAGAAAAATAACTCGAAAGAAAATGCTGAATGGTTGGCTGACTCTTTTGTTGCTCAAACAGTAGTGGCAGAGCTGCCCAGTGACATCACCTTCTAGTTATAGCAGCAGGCGTTGCTATGTCACAACTAAAAGTGTTGTAGAACAGAATACTGATGTTACTTTCTTTTTACAGGTGAGGGTCGATTCCACAACTAGAATGCAATAAGAAAATTATGGACAAGTGTTTTGCAGTTATTATGTGTTTCAGTGTATTATAGCTGAGTGAAAGGAGAAAGCTGGTACTTCTTGATGACAGGTGTGTGAATATACGGTGACAAGTGACACAGTATTTTGAAGTGCCAGAGTAGGACTGAAGCATTGATGGCAAAAAAGTAGCAAAGTGACTGGATTAGGAATCACAAGAGAAAAGATTCACTAGACGCACATCTTAACATCAGAGTTAATGAACAGCTGTCAGAAGGAAGTGATGTCTCTAATGGAACATTTGCTTTACAGTCCTCCTAGCTGGTGTTTTATTTCACTTAGCAGAACAGACAGAATGTCACCTCTGGGTGGGTATTTCTCTGGACTTTCATTTCCTTGCTGTAGATCTGCTTTTTCTTCTTGACCACCCTATAACTAGCAATATTCTGCAGTTAAGTGCTAGGCGCATTTCATGAGGCTAGTAATCAAAATGATTCTCCCTTTGGGCACAATAGTCTCACATGCTACACACCACTAAGATGATCTCACACGCTGTACACCACTAAGATGATCTCACATGCTATACACCACTAAGATGATCTCACATGCTACACACCACTAAGATGATCTCACATGCTGTACACCACTAAGATGATCTCACATGCTATACACCACTAAGATGATCTCACATGCTGTACGCCTCTAAGATGATCTCACATGTTGTACGCCAGTAAGATGGTCTCACACACTACAAACCACTACGATGGTCTCACACGCTACACACTACTAAGATGGTCTCACACGCTACACACTACTAAGATGGTCTCACACGCTGTACACCGCTAAGATGATCTCACACGCTGTACACCACTAAGATGATCTCACACGCTGTACACCACTAAGATGGTCTCACACGCTACACACTACTAAGATGGTCTCACACGCTGTACACCACTAAGATGGTCTCACACGCTGTACACCACTAAGATGATCTCACATGCTGTACGCCACTAAGATGATCTCATATGCTGTATACTACTAAGATGGTCTCACACGCTGTACACCGCTAAGATGATCTCACACACTGTACACCACTAAGATGATCTCATATGCTGTACACTACTAAGATAGTCTCACACGCTACACACCACTATGATGGTCTCACACGCTACACACCACTAAGATGGTCTCACACGCTGTACACCACTAAGATGATTTCACATGCTGTACGCCACTAAGATGATCTCACATGCTGTACGCCACGAAGATGATCTCACATGCTGTACACTACTAAGATAGTCTCACATGCTACAGACCAATATGATGGTCTCACACGCTACACACCACTAAGATGGTCTCACACGCTGTACACCACTAAGATGATTTCACATGCTGTACATCACTAAGATGATCTCACATGCTGTATGCCACTAAGATGATCTCATATGCTATACACTACTAAGATGGTCTCACACGCTGTACACCACTAAGATGATCTCACACGCTGTACACCACTAAGATGATCTCACACGCTGTACGCTACTAAGATGATCTCACACGCTGTACACCACTAAGATGATCTCACATGCTGTACACCACTAAGATGATCTCACATGTTGTACGCCACTAAGATGGTCTCACACACTACAAACCACTAAGATGGTCTCACACGCTACACACTACTAAGATGGTCTCACATGCTGTACGCCACTAAGATGATCTCATATGCTATACACTACTAGATGGTCTCACATGCTACACACCACTATGATGGTCTCACACGCTACACACCACTAAGATGGTCTCACACGCTGTTCACCACTAAGATGATCTCACATGCTGTACACCACTAAGATGATCTCACATGCTGTACGCCACTAAGATGATCTCATATGCTGTACGCTACTAAAATGGTCTCACACGCTGTACACCACTAAGATGATCTCACACGTAGTACACCATTAAGATGATCTCACATGCTGTACGCCACTAAAATGGTCTCACGCGCTACACACCACTAATATGGTCTCACATGCTACACACCACTACGATGGTCTCACATGCTACACACCACTAAGATGGTCTCACACGCTCTACACCACTAAGATGATCTCACATGCTGTACACCACTAAAATAATCTCTCACGCTGTACGCCACTAAGATGATCTCACACGCTGTACGCCACTAAGATGATCTCACACGCTGTAAACCACTAAGATGATCTCACGTGCTATACACCACTAAGATGATCTCACACTGTATACACCACTAAGATGATCTCACACGGAATTCACCATTAAGATGGTCTCACATGCTATACACCACTAAGATGGTCTCACACGCTGTACACCACTAAGATGATCTCACATGCCGTACGCCACTAAAATAATCTCACGTGCTATACACCACTAAGATGATCTCACACACCATATACCCTGAGATGATCTCACACGGTATACACCACTAGGATGGTCTCACACGCTGTACACCACTAAAATTACCTCACATGCTATACATCCCAAAATGACCTCACACGCTATACATCCTAAAATGATCTTGCATGCTATACACTACTAAGGTGGTTTCACATGCTATACACCACTAGAAGATGTTAGTGGCTGCCCACAACAGCCTCCTAAGGATGCATACGATTCAGCAGATTCGACCCATAGTGACTGTTTTTTACTCTCTTGATAGTGAATGACCTCCCTTTGGTCATCTAGTTTTCTATCATGCTCTGACAATAATGTTAATCTCCTCTGTAGACCTGACCCAGTTGTTTTCTTTAGTTCACATCTGGGACCAGCGTCAAGGTGCCCTGTGTTAATGTATGCTGTGCTTTATAAATACACTACACAACAGTAACAACACGATTTTCAATTGTGAGAAAAGGCCAAGCCCTAGCCACAAGCCTACAAGAGTCTACCGTTGTGAAATAACTGAGATTCCATAGAAGAAACTTTGGACCTGATTTAGAGTTTGGCTGAGAGGGTTAGTCTGTCACAAACGTGATGGATATGCAGTCTGCTGTATATGTAATATGGCCAACATATCTTTTACGTTTGTGATAGAATATCCGTCCGCTTAACTCTAAATCAGGCTCTTTATGATTCCCACATGCAAATCTATCTATCTATCTATCTATCTATCTATCTATCTATCTATCTATCTATCTATCTATCTATCTATCTATCTATCTATCTATCTATCTACCCAGACCCACCTGTCCGTCCATCCACCCATCCATCCATCCATCTATCTACTGATATTCTTTAAAATGGTGTTACTTAATTCTGTTGCTCATGGAACAGGTCTTATTATTGGGTGAATGTTCTAAGTGTTTTTTAACCATTTATGAACCATTTATTAGATAATTTTTTTCTATGGGTGTCACATATGAAATGTTACAGCAATTTAATTATTTGTTGCTTATAATTGATGAATGTGATGCTAATGCACGGATTTTATTCTTCTACACTATTATGGGGAGTTTTCCAAATAAAGTTTTATTGGCTTGCCTTGTCTAGCTACAGATCTATCAAGCCTTCTATCCTGGTAGAGATTCGTGCAGACATGACCACCTTAGAGGTCTCTTGATCTAAATTCCAAGATAGGAGGGCGTTTGAAAATGTAGGTAAAAGAATTATGGAGTGTTGCAAAAAAGAGTCAGGCTTTTGCACCTTTGTTTATTACTTGAGAATGTGTCTTCCACCTCTAGTCGACTGTGGAAGTTTATTTATGGGGGTGCCTTCTTGAACGCTACATGCCTAACTACCGAAAGAGGCAGGATTGAAGGTAGGGTTCATCAGGAGCCCTTGAGAAGCTGAATGAAGGGAAGGAGGGGGCACATAATGGTTAAAATGTAATTCTAAACAATTAGGAAGGCCATGATTTAAAATTTTGGGGGTCATTCCTACTTCGAGCGGGCGGCAGAGGCCGCCCGCCAAAGTTCCCCCGCCAGAAGACCGCACCGCGGTCAAATGACCGCGGCGGTCATTCTGACTTTCCTGCTGGGCGGCGGGCGACCGCCAAAAGGGCGCCCGCCCGCCCAGCGGGAAAGCCCCAGCAACGATGAAGCCGGCTCCGAATGGAGCCGGCGGAGTTGCTGGTGTGCGACGGGTGCAGTGGCACCCGTCGCGATTTTCAGTGTCTGCTAGGCAGACACTGAAAATCATGCTGGGGCCCTGTTAGGGGGCCCCTGCACTGCCCATGCCTGTGGCATGGGCAGTGCAGGGGCCCCCAGGGGCCCCACGACACCCGTTCCCGCCATCCTGTTCCTGGCGGTTTTTACCGCCAGGACCAGGATGGCGGGAAGGGGGTCGGAATCCCCATGGCGGTGCTGCGAGCAGCGCCGCCATGGAGGATTCTTTGGGGCAGGGGTAAACCGGCGGGAAACCGCCGGTTGCCCTTTTCTGACCGCGGCTTTACCGCCGCGGTCAGAATTGCCCATGAAGCACCGCCAGCCTGTTGGCGGTGCTTCCGCGGCACTCTGCCCTGGCGGTTTTCAACCGCCAGGGTCAGAATGACCGCCTTTGTGACTAAGGCAAAGTGTTTTAAAAGCAGTCCTCTTTTTTCATTGGCAGACAATGCAAGGAACAAATCTTTGCCAGGGGTCACTTTTCCCCAAACAGTAAATTGTCCTGGCTTCCATATTCTGCAGGATTTTGACAAGAGTTTTGACTTTGGTGCCTCGCATCGCAAAAGTTAATGTGCGAGTGAGTGAATAATACTAGAAATCTATTGGGTTGTAGGGTTAAACGGAAAAAAATCCACTGAAAGGATCAGAGGTGGAAAAAAGCAGTTTTTGAGATCTTTGAGATATGCGTATCTGAGGAGAGATCACTGTAGAAACTGGTTCAGGGCAATTGTCAATCGAGGACGACCATTGAGGTTTATCCCAGAGAGATACAAGTGAGCATGATTTCCGATTTGTAAGAATTTCAATTAATATGGTTCGAGGCATCGAGTTCCAGGCTTAAACAAAGCAATGAGAAGCAGGCCGTTGCCTTTGCTTGTTCTTGCCCCCAAGTTTCCCAATGTTCAAAAGAAGTTGACTATCATCTCATCAGCATACATGTAAAACAAGAATCCCATCTTGTGGATCAGAGATGCCAGAGAATGCAAAATAGATTGAACAAAAAAGGAGGGACTTCTCAGAGTCCAGACCTAGCATTGGAGGTGTACATGCTCAAGGGTCCCAATAGGACTACATCAGCCTAGAATCAATGAATCCACCCGAAGACGAGACACTGATGGCATTTTCTAAGTGGTGGTGTCGAAACTGAAAGTTGCCTACTTATCTAATAAGATCAGGCCCCAGAACTGCCTTTATCCTCCATTATTTTGATTTATCCAGACCTAATACTACCAGTACCACAATACTAAGGCTGGGACATAAGCCAGTGTGTCTGTAATATAATACCTAATTATTTTCAGCACCCTCTGGAGTTGGAGTGTGACTACTCTTTCAATGAGCTTGGTAATATTAGCTAGGAGTGAGATTGGTTTGAACTTGAAAGGTTATGTTGAACTAAGTGAGACTTTCTGAGTAAGGACCTGCAACTGTTTTCAATTCAGTGGACAAAGAGGGGCAGATTTATCAATATTTCACTCAGCGCTACACAGCAAGCCAGCTTGCTGTTGTGTGAGAAACAGAAAGGGCAGGAATGCGCCATATTTACTATTATACGGTGCATTCCTGTCCTTTCCTTGCTCTGGTGCACTATATGCTGTCCAGCACCAATGCAGGCACTCTTGTGTCATGTTGCAAGGGTGCCTGTGTTGTAGGCAGAATTGTTTTTGTGTAGGAAGGAGCACCTTACTGCACAAAAACAATCCTGAGAGCCATTTTCCTCTCCCTATATGTGCTGCAGAATATGGAAAATGTAGAAAGAGGAAAAATTATATAAATAAAAATATTTATCTTCATTACACCTCACCTGGGGAGACGTAGTATTTTGATACTTTCCCAGGTCTACCACTAATGGTAAATCTGGAAATGTGCGAAAATCCATTGGTGAATGTGTGCTCCACGCTCCACCCATGGAAGGCCTCCCTACCCCAGAGAAATGCAAGGATGCGATTTTCATTGCCTTGTGTTACTGTAGATTTATCACTCAGGTTTTGTGTTGCCCTCGCACCCCCTTGTGTGGCAAAATGGTGATGCAAAACCTTGATAAATACGGGACAGAGCTTATAGTCAAAGAGGAATTGCATGTATAGTAGGACTGACTGTGCCCAGATATAGTCGCCCACTATAGTTCTGCATGGATGAGAAGCTGAAATCAGGTAGCTAATGGTAGACTTCAATCCAGGATTTTAGAAACCAGAAACAAAACAAAACAGAAATAAATTACAAAGAGGACAGGTCAAGGTCATTTTCAACTTTCTGACCTGGGTCTGCAACAACATTCCCATCAATATTACAACTGCTCAAACCTCCTGCAGTTCGGAATGGATCCCAAGACTCTTCTCTTAAAAGAACACACCTATTGTTTGTGAATTAAATCACTGCCCATAAATAGTCTGCCTCATTGTAAACAATCCAAAATTATATCTCCGGGAACTTGTTCATATTTAGCACTGGGTTCTATTCTCAAAATGTTTTTTTTTATACAAAAGCTCATATATACACTCATGCAAACGTGACCTTTTGTCAGGCTTCCACACCATCCAATATTATTTATTTGCAATAAAACCTCAAACCATTGTGTATGATTTCCTGGCAGCCTTCCACACCATTACAAATGCATCTGCAATATCCTGGAAACACTCTACTTCAATTGTCAACCTGCTAAAATTTGAGACCTCAGCATGATACCACAGGCATTCATTCCTTCCCCTGTTGTCTACGGTGGAGTCCTAATCGCCAAAACCTGACACATCAATTGACCTAAGTCCCGCCTCTCCTTCACACAAACTGGAGAGCAAGATCTACCTGAAGCTGAATCTGCTGGAAGCCAAACTTGTTGCACATGAAAAGAGAATCGGACAATTTTGATTCAAGAAAGGTCATCTGTTGGGAAGCTTAAAGGACCACCACTCGCCTTTTCAGGGATGCCTAATTCCTCATATTCCTATTTCCTCATATTCTCTTTTGACACAACCTCTTTTCCAAGACACATAGGCCCTCGTTACAACCCTGGCGGTCGGTGTTAAAGCGGCAGTAATACCGCAAACAGGCCGGCGAAAAAAAAAAATGGGATTACGACGTGGTGGAAACCGCCAACATAGACAGCCACTTTAACACTTGGACCGCCACGGTGGTACAAGCAAACAGCCAGCGGACACCGCCAACAGACAGGCGGAACACAATGTACCGCCCACCCTATCACAACACGGCTATCCGCCACCTTTTCCTGGGCGGAACCAACATGAATAAAAACACGGCGGAAACAGTACACAGAAGGGAAAACACTCACCTCTCCACACCCCACGAGGAACCAGGACGCCATGGAGCCCGAACTGCAGATCCTGCCTGGATGGTCTTCCTGCTCCTCTATCAGGAGCTCCAACGACGGTGGCAACGACCACAGTGAGTACTGCACCTACAACACAGGGGAGGGGGAGGGAAAAGAGAGTGACGCACACACGCAACACTCCCACCCCCACCCTCACCCACAACACCATACACACAAACACATGCTGCAACATTACACATACACCCCCCCCGGCTCCCTTGAATAATGCAAGGACAAAAGGAAATGATTTGAACGATTGTAATAAAAAAAAATCCATCAGTCAAAACTCAAAATCCAGTGTATACAATTATGTACACTAACTACACAAGTCCGGATAGTACACCAATCATTGTCCATGGACCACTGGGCCCAAAATGCATGGGCGAGGCACACACTAGATACCTGACTCCAATCGGAGAGAACACTGGAGGGGCATCACATAGAAAATATACAGGCACCTCAGGGGAAGGAGGAGAGGGGCCTCTCAGCCTGATGAACGCACAACGCCACTGCTCCACGAGGGGGCTCCATGACCATTGATGTATCCTGGGGAGTGCAAAGCCGCAGTCTCTCAAGTCTCCAGTGGGTGGGTTGCCCACTGCTTTATCCTGGGGAGTGCAAAGCCACAGTCTCTCAAGTCTCTCCAGTGGGTGGGTTGCCCACTGCTTTATCCTGGGGAGTGCAAAGCCACAGTCTCTCAAGTGGATAGCAGTCTCCACTGGTTCTGGAGGGGGCTTTGTGCCCAGAGTGCTTCATCCTGCCAAGGACTGAGGTAGTGGATGCCTTTCTCCACTGGTTCTGGAGGGGGCTTTATGACCAGAGTGCTTCATCCTGCCAAGGACTGAGGTAGTGGATGCCTTTCTCCACTGGTTCTGGAGGGGGCTTTGTGCCCAGAGTCTTCATCCTGCCAAGGACAGAGGTAGAGGATGTGAATCTCCACTGGTTCTGGAGGGGGCTTTGTGCCCAGAGTGCTTCCTCCTGCCAAGGACTGAGGTAGTGGATGTGAATCTCCACTGGTTCTGGAGGGGGCTTTATGCCCAGAGTGCTTCATCCTGCCAAGGACTGAGTAGTGGATGTGAATCTCCACTGGTTCTGGAGTGAGCTTTGTGCCCAGAGTGCTCCACGTGCATTGTGGCCGCAACAATACACTCGGCTGGGTGTGTGTGTCACGAGATTGCCGAGGTACAGGTAGGTTGATACGCCATGGAGACATTCCCCACACTGCTGCGGCTTCGCATTCCATATGCAGGTGACGTGATAACAGTGATGCTTCATGGAAGCTGCCCAGGCTCCTGAAACTCACCACCAGCCTCGGATGACTGACCACTGTCAGCGGTGGTGCCACTGGCTCAGGATGTTGCGGGGCCGCTGGCGGTGCTTGCTGCGGTGTCAGTTGTGGCGGCAGGCTCTGTGGCGGCGGTGCTTGCGGCGGGCTCTGTGGCGGTGGTGCTGGCGGCGGGCTCTGTGGCGGCTGTGCTGGCGGCGGGGTCTGTGGCAGCGGTGCAGGCGGCGGGGTCTGTGGCAGCGGTGCAGGCGGCGGGCTCTGTGGCAGCAGTGCTGGCGGCAGGCTCTGTGGCAGCGGTGCTGGCGGCGGGCCATGTGGCAGCGGTGCTGGCGGCGTGCTCTGTGGCAGCGGTGCTTGCGGCGGTGCAGGTGGCGGTCTTCTCTGCCGTAAAGGTTGGCGTCGACGTGGACAGTAGGTGTGACACTGGTCTCTCAGTCGGTGCCACCATGCCCTCTACTGACCTGCCCTTCAGTTTCTGGCCCTTTCCCACCTTTGATGGTGGTGCAGCTGTCTTGCCACTATCCCCTTTCGTTTTCTCTGACCCCTTGGTGGCAGGTGTTTTCGGCTTCTCCCTCCGGGATGTGGGCACCTTTTTCACCTTGGCAGGTGGCGGAATGTCCTTGCCCTCGCTCTGTGGCACACTGGCAGCCCTGATGGTTGGCGCATTCCATGACCCCGCAGATGCTAGCACCACTGTGCCTGGGGATGTGGTGGCTGAGGTGCTGGGCTGGGACCTGAAAAGCCTGGCCCTAGGGGAAGGACGGGGAGTGTAGGGAAGAGGTCAATATTAGCCAGGAAACGTTTTTTAGACACAGTGGGACGGGTAGATGGAGGGGGTTTGGGAGTGGAGGTAGAGGTAGTGGTTGTAGGAGGTGTACGTCTGCTGAATTTGGGTGAAGGTGCATGGGCTGGAGGCTGTTGTGAGGTGGATGGCTGTTGGGTGGGTGTGTGCCTGCATTCGTGTACTTTGGGAGGAGGGCTCACAGACACACTGTGAGAGGACACTGGGGATGTGTGAATGGAAGTGGGGGTGTTGAGTACACGTGAGTGGTGTGCGGTGATGGGCGTGCTGGTGATGGAGGTTGTGGCTGAGGATGTAGTGCATGCAGGTGTGAGTGGAGACGAGACTTGGAGGGAGGAGGGAGACGTGGATGAGGGGGACACAGTGGAGGCAGTGGATGTTGGTATGTCTGCATGGGTATGGTGCTTGTGTGAGTTCCTGTGGGATGTGTGGTGCTTATGTTTGCCTGAGCCACCCTTGTGTGTTGAGGTGTGTGCATGCTGGTCTGATGGTGTGCTTGGGATAGGCAGAGGTACAGGGGATTGGGTCTGGGTGGAGGAAGTTGGAGGGGGGAGGCTGGACACAGGGACAATGGCTGCCATCAGTGCTGAGGCCAGAGCCTGAAATGCTCTCTGTTGGGCTGCCTGGCCAGAATGAATGCCCTCCAGGTATGCATTTGTTTGTTGCAAATGCCTCTCAACACCCTGGATGGCATTCAGAATGGTAGACTGCCCAACAGTGAGGGATCTCAGGAGGTCAATAGCCTCCTCACTGAGGGCAGCAGGGCTGACTGGGGTGGGCCTGAGGTGCCTGGGGTGAAGGAGATGCCCACCCTCCTGGGTGAGCGGGCACGGGACACACGCTTAGGGGCTGCTGGGAGGGCGGTGCTGGTAGGTGGGTGGCGGCTGTACCTGTTGATGCGGGGGGCACAGAGGGGCCTGCCACCGCAAGGGAGCTCCCATCAGAGGAGGAGTCGCTGTCACTGCTGTCTGCTCCTGTCCCCGCAGTGGAGCTCCCCTCGCCCTCCGTCCCACTGGTGGCTTCAGACTCCGTTATTTCGCCCTCCAGGGCCAAGTGGGATGCAGCTCCCTCCTGCTCCGGTGCCACTGCTTCTCTGCCTGATGATGCTATGCACACAAGAACAGGGAGACCACAAAAATGGGAGGGGGGGACAGAAGAAAGACATGTTCAGTGCATGCAACACCACTACTGTTGGTGGACACAACAGACACAGCAGCCCTCTGCACTACGCCATGCACTTATAGGGCCAGATATAGGAAGAAAACATTTTGCGAGGTGCAAATTGCGAGTCCCAGCGACTCGCAATTTGCACCTCGCAAAATGTTATGCAGAAAGGTGTCGCTATAAATATTTTTGTTTGCATTCATAAAGGGGAAGGGGTCCCACGGGGACCCCTTCCCGTTTGCGAATGAGTTACCATCCACTTCCAGTGGATGGTAACTGCGAGTTGATTTGCGACCGCTTTCGCGGTCACAAATCAACTCTACATCGCGAAGCGGTCGCAAATAGGAAGGGCACACCCCTTCCTATTTGCGAGTCGGAAACACATTTTGCGAGTCGGTTCCGACTCGCAAAATGTGTTTCTGCATCGCGTGAGGCCTTTTGCGCCTCGCAAACGGTGTTTTTCGCCATTTGCAAGGCACAAAAGGCTACCTACATCTGGCCCATAGTTCCTAGATTTATCACATGCCCATGGGGTACAAGGCCAAAGCCCTATTGCTGCACACCTGGAAGTCACAGGAGCCTAACTATGTGTAGATGGCACTAACCACTAGAGGGGTTGGGGTGCCACAGAGCCTGCCTCACAAGGGACCTTGCCTACAAAGCTCACCCTGGCCTAGGGGAACACACTGCCCACCTCTCCCGCCCAGACACCTTGTAATGTGCGCAAAGTCAGCAGAATGATAGTGTACTCACCCCCTTGTGGCTGCTGTGATGCCCTCAAGCGCCCATCCAACTCCGGATTCGCCTCCGCCAGGATCCGGAACAGCAGGGAGGTCATGGTGCGACAGGCACCCCTCCCACGTTGGGAGGCCACCCCCAGCTGGGCCTCCGCTGTCTTCTTGCTCCAGTGGCGAATGTCCTCCCATCTTTTCCGGCAGTGGGTGCTCCGTCTGTGGTGAACCCCCAGGGTCCGGACGTCCTTTGCAATGGCACGCCAAATATCCTTCTTCTGGTGGGCGCTGACCTAGAGGAATAGTACAGGGGAAAAGGAAAATCTTTATCCGTCTGGACCATCATCCTCTTTGGCCCACGTTCCTACCCTTGCCCTGACGCACATACACTCACCGTCCGCACATGGAGGCCTCAGTCCCCCCATTTTTCTTCCATCCACACCACTCCAAACAGGCATTGCCCATGCAGCATTCTCACAGTGTACTCACCTGTTTGTCTGGAGGACCGTACAGTTTTGTGTACTGGGGGAGGACCCCATCCACAAGTTTCTCCAACTCCTCCAAAGTGAAGGCAGGGGCCCTTTCCCCAGACACATGAGCCATCGTCTTTTCCAGACTGAGGTCACAGCAGCACTTGCAGTGTAGGTCCTCACCTGTTGAAGGTCAGGTATCAAGTGAGGGAACAGACAGAAAATGGCAGTCACGTCCGCGGCGGTGCGTAGCGTCAACACCGGCGTACATCGTCATTGGCTCCTGGGACCCATAGGGTCCAATGTTAACCAATGCAGGATTGCACTGCGGTCTTTGAACACCTACCGCGGCGGTGTACAACACCAGCCCAGTTACCTCATATCCCCTTGTCCCACCTTACAGGTCAGGCAGACGCCATTTCAGGGGGCCACATGTCATTAATTTTAACTGCGTCACACCAATGTAGGCCTTGCATACACACAGTAACAGGCACATTGCGGATTAATAATTGTGTGCAAATTACATTTTGTGATACCTCTGTGTTGACTGACTCTCTGCTCGCTGTTCTCGTCCATAGGGCACATCCTCTGGGGCAGGTGATGAGATGGCGGCATCCTCTGGTGTACAGACCGCTGGTGGACCTGTCAACAATGGAAGAGAGACACGTAATAGTCACCTACAGACTTGATCGTGCAACAATCCATGAACTGTGTGCCCAGTTGGAGCCAGACCTGATGTCAGCTATCCACCATCCCACAGGGATCCCCCCTCTAGTGCAGGTCCTGTCAGTACTCCATTTCCTGGCAAGTGGTTCCTTTCAAACAACAGTGGGCATTGCATCAGGGATGTCCCAGCCAGTGTTCTCTAACGTGTTGTCCAGAGTGTTGTCTGCCCTGCTGAAACACATGCTCAGCTACATCGCGTTCCCTCAGGTGGAGGATTTGCCCACAGTGTAAGGTGACTTCTATGCCCTGGGACATATCCCCAACATCAATGGTGTCATTGATGGGACACATGTGGCCTTGGTACCCCCGCAGGAGTAAACAGGTGTACAGAAACAGGAAGAGCTACCATTCAATGAATGTGCAGATGGTGTGTTTGGCCGACCAGTATATCTCCCATGTGAATGCCAAATTTCCTGGCTCAGTGCATGACGCTTACATTCTGAGGAATAGCAGCATCACTTATGTGATGGGGCAACTCCAGAGGCACGATGTGTGGCTAATAGGTGAGGACAAGGACCCTATACAGTGTGAATAGTTGTCTGGGTATGGGGTTGTCCCTACGGGTTAGTGTGTGTCTAACAGTTGTCCCTCGACATTTGCAGGTGACTCTGGTTACCCCAACCTGTCATGGCTACTGACCCCAGTGAGAAATCCCAGGACAAGGGCAGAGGAACGCTACAATGAGGCACATGGGCAAACTAGGAGGGTGATTGAACGGACCTTCGGCCTCCTGGAGGCCAAGTTCCGGTGCCTCCATATGACAGGTGGTTATCTCCACTACTCACCAAAGAAGGTGTGCCAGATCATCGTGGCCTGCTGTATGCTGCACAACCTGGCTTTGCGACGGCAGGTGCCTTTTCTGCAGGAGGATGGTCCAGCTGGTGGTCTTGTGGCAGCTGTGGAGCCTGTGGACAGTGAAGAAGAGGAAGCAGAAGAAGAGGATATCGACAACAGAAACAACATTATCCAGCAATACTTCTAGTGAAACACAGGTAAAGAAGATGTCACTGCCTCACACATCTCATACTATTGCTGGAGCTAGCATAAGTCTGTCATTTTCACTCAGTGTATGGACCCTGACTTATCACTGTGCCTTTCCATTTAACAGATATGGGTCCCACTTTGTGCCCTCTGCTATATTTCCTACAGCTGTGTTTCATCGGTATGTGAACAATTACATTGACATTGCTATATTCCATAGTTATTGCAAATACACATTTGTGAAAGCACAGACTGACTCCAGATTGTTTTGTGATTGAAGTGTGTTTATTTCTGTGCAAATAAGTGGAGGGTGTTGTAAAATGGGCAGGGATGATGGTGGAGGAATGTCCATGGCAGAGTCCAGTCTATTTGTTTCACAGGTGCATTGTCCAAAGGGGCATAGCAAGTGCAGCAAGGGCAGTTGATGGATGGACAGGGTGACAAAGTGGGACATAAGGGTGACATTCAGGGGGGGTCTCATTTCCTGGCGGGGTCTTGGCAATGTTCTCTGTCTTGTCCTGGATCTCAGGGACCGTTTGCGGGGTGGCTGTCCATCTGCAGGGGGTGGGGTGCTGGTGTCGTGTTCCTGTGGCGGTGTCTCCTGTCCACTAGCGCCGGCGGAGGCGAGGGCTGTTCATCGTCCAGGCTAGTGTCAGGGGCCCCTTGTTGTGCCACAGTGTCCCTCCTGGTGTTGACAAGGTCTTGCAGCACCCATGCAATGGTGACCAGGGTGGTGTTAATGGACTTCAGTTCCTCCCTGATCAACAGATAGTGTTCTTCCTGCAGCCGCTGGGTCTTCTGAAACTTGACCAGTACCGTTGCCATAGTCTCCTGGGAATGATGGTACACTCCCTTGATGTTGGAGAGGGCCTCGTGGAGAGTGGGTTCCCTGGGTCTGTCCTCTCCCTGTCGCACAGCAGTCCTCCCAGGTCCCCTGTTATCCTGTTCCTCTGTCCCCTGAACTGTGTGCCCACTGCCACTACCCCCAGGTCTCTGATTGTCTTGGGTTGGTGGGGTTGCCTGGGGTCCCTGTAGTGGTGGACACACTGCTGATTGACGTGTCCTGGGGACAGAGGGATGGGCCCGCTGGGTGGGTGCTGTGCTGGTGTTTCCTGAGGTCGGAGGCTTGTGCCAGTGTCAGGGGAACTGACTGTCCCGAGGTCTCTGATGGGCCGGGCTGGTCATGTTGATCCAGTTGTGCAGAGCTGCTGTCATCACTGTGGGTCTCTTCTGTGGGGGGACTGGATATGTCTGGTACCTCCTGTCCTGTGAAGTTGGGTAGGGGTCCTTCAGGGGTGTAAAGGCATGATTATTGCATCTGTGTGTGCCATTGTGTGTAATGGGTCAGTGACCATGTACTCCAATGCTTGCATTCTTGTCTAGGTCCTTGTGTGATAATTGGTTTGGGGTCTGTGTGGGTATCTGTAGTGGACATGCTTGGGTGATGGGTGTCCATGCATTGGTGTTACATGCAAGGCTTCGTTTTGGGATGTGTGGGTTGTGTTGGTTTGGTATCTGTGGGTTGTTGGGGTGATGGGTGTGAGGGTAAGGATGGGAGTAAGCGATGGCATGCAGGTGGGGTGGGGGGATAAGGTAGTAATGATTTTCCTTACCAGAGTCCAGTCCTCCTCCTACTCCTGCGAGGCCCTCAGGATGCAGTATTGCCAAGACTTGCTCCTACCAGGTTGTTAGTTGTGGGGGAGGAGGTGGGGGTCCACCACCAGTCCTCTATGCAGCAATCTGGTGTCTGGAGACCACGGATCGCACCTTCCCCCGTAGGTCGTTACACCTCTTCCGGCTGTCATCCCTAGTTCTTTGATGCTGTCCCACTGCGTTGACCCTGTCGACGATTCTGCACCATAGCTCCATCTTCCTAGCAATGGAGGTGTGCTGCACCTGTGATCCAAATAGCTGTGGCTCTACCCGGACGATTTCCTCCACAATGACCCTGAGTTCCTCCTCAGAGAACCTGGGGTGTCGTTGAGGTGCCATGATGTGGTGTGGGTGATGTGTGAGGTGGTGTGTGTTGTGATGTGTGAGGGGATGTACTGGTGTGTGTTGTTTGAGGTGCGTGGATGTTGTGTGAGTGATGATGTTGTGTGTTTGTGGATGCTGGTGTTGTTTCTGGTGGTGTCTCTCTCTGGCGTGGTATCAGACTTCTGGTAGTAAGGGTTTGTGGGTGATGTGGGTGTGTGTTTTATATTGGATTGGGTGTGTGGGTGTGGTGTGTGTATGTGTATCAGGTGTGTGTATTTCGAATTGTCCAATATGGTTCTGTTTTGTAAATGTGTGCGTATTTTGAGCGCTGCGGTGAGTACCGGTGTGAAGCACAAATGGAATACCGCGGTTGAAAGACCGCTGCGTGGATTTGTGGGTCACGATAGTGTGAAAGTATTTCTGTTGGCGTGAGTGTCGGTTTTGTTATCGCCAGTTTATTACTGACCTTTGGTGTGGCGGACTTGTGTGGGTGTCTGTATTATGGCGGATTCCGAGCTGTGGGTCGTAACAGCTGTAGCGGAATTCTGCCGCCGCAGCGGTGTGTTGGCGGTCTTCTGCACGCCGGTAAGCAGGATTTACCGCTAGGGTTGTAATGAGGGCCATAATGCTAAAAACAAGCAGCTCTCGTTTCTGCATAAAGCCCTTCACTGCCAAATCAGAAGTCAGATTGACTGTCTAAACACTCATCCTCTACCACCTGAACGGTGGCAAAGACATTCTCACCGCTGCTAAAGGGTATCTTCCAAGCCATCCCTCTGCAAATGAATCGATTGAAAACAACTGCACAGTGCAATCGCCAAAGGACCAGCATTGGCTGCACCACAAGCAGTGTAACTTGCTGTGGCAGCTAAAATGTGGTGGCAAGAAGACGAACCAGCATAGTAGATCGATATACTAGTCACGGCTTGTGGTCAGCTCTGGATCAGTCAAGGAGACATCATGCTTGTCATCAAGCAACAGAAAATGAGGCGTTCTCCATGTATGCACTGATGTCCTGGATAAACACCCCCCACAAAGAAAGATTACACTCTCCCTCACACAGTTCAGATGTACTACCTACCCAGTTCTATCCAGTGGAGCCCTGGTCAGCTCACCCACAGATATCACCTCTCCCCACTAGGATAGTTCATTCTCTGGGATAATTTCATTTTTATCTAACTTATATATACAGAACCTTTGCATTGTACAAATATCAGTACATACATACAATCTTTATACTTGCATACTTCCAAAATATGGTTTCAGTGCTATTATCTTGGTTTCTGCTACTTATGGAGGAGAGTGGAAAAAGGTGGAAAAGAGTTAATGTGTCTTTCATTGAATTGAAAGGTTTCCAATACAAACAGAAAAAAATCAAGGACATTTATGAAATTTGTCTTGTGTCTGGCAGAAAAACATGTTCCTTGGAATATATTACCTTACCTTGAAATGAGAATATTTCTTTGATATGTGACATTTCTGGCTGACATTCTACAAATGCCACCTGGCTCTGTCAAATCTATAAGAATAATCACTCTTTACAAAATGCAAGGCCATGCAAAAGTGGATAATGCAAATTGGGAAAACAGTGACAAAGAAGGGAGTGTTTCAAAGTTTAAGGAATGTTTTAGCTTCAATGCTGCTAATGCATGATCATCACAAAGGAATGAATGGATTCATTCTCCTTTTCATTAACTTCTGCCAAAGTAAAAGCTTTGGGCAATAAGTCCATCATCATTAAGTGCATAGCTGCTACAAGTAGTGCTTAACTTTGAGCTGTTGGTTGCTGGGGATGGGGGGAGGGGAGTAGGGCATGCCACTCTTTTTTGTGTACCAGCACTTATTTTTACCAATCGTCTATTTTCTGACAGCAAGAGAGAGAAAAACACACCAAGGAGGAAGAGAAATATTGAAAAACCATCGCAAAGGGAGAATACAGGCACCTATAAGAGTGAAATGAAGGACAAGGAAGTATATGGCAGTGGATTAAAGAGGCATGACACGGATTTGAGGCGACGCAGCATTTGCATTCAGCGCATCAACAGTTAATAGCACCAGCTGCAGCTTCTAAGCAGAGCTTTGGACACTGGAACTCATTATTTTCCAAATTAAGCACTGGCTACAATTGATGGAATATACTTTGAATGCAAAAGAAGGCAGAACAGCATGGCAAGAGATGTGCATTGCAGAGGACATAGCATCGAAAATATATTTTTGGCTAAATGGGCTAGTTTGAGTTTTTAAGGAGAATGGATGAAGTAGAATATAGAATCAAAGAGGGCTTGTAGGGTGGAATAGTAGACAAGAGAATGAAGACTATGTACCAACAAAAAGTGTAAGAGGAGGACTCAAAGATGGTGTTGATATGAGGCTTAGTCTATGGTGGAAAGGGACGGCATGTGGGATTGACTATGCTTAAAGGACAGAGTTGAGAAAATGTGCAATGTGTAACAGGGAGGGCATGTCTGATGGGCTGAAGAAATGGGAGCTTCTACTTCAGGCAGGCCATGAGTTTTCACCAACTAACCAAGGTCATCTCCTTCTATGCTCACAACATTAAGCTAAAACATACAACAGAGCAAAAAGTGCACCCAATGATGCCACAAAAAGGGTCAGTCATTCATTGCGAACATCACTACACCGGACATAAAAGAACAGCCTACTTGTATCCCACCAAGCTGACCTCTCCAACTCCTCCACCAAGCACCTCACCGTCCCATCTATTCCTCTTCTCAACTATACATCACAAGCAACCAGCAGAAATCCAAACAAAATAATGCATACCTCATCACACCCTCGAACCTCATTCCCAGAAACAAACCTTCCAGCTTATCCCCTCTTATGCATATCCTCTTCACAAACCTATGCACATCAATGCTGGAGATCCTATCACCAGCCATGACCTATACCTCCCCTTTATCATTGAGGCATGGCTCACCGCTACCTTATCCCTTGTGACATCATCCTAGATAACTGCAACATGATTAAAATACCACATCCAAACAAAAACAGCCTCTCTATCTTCCACACACTCTTTCTTACCATCACTTGTAGTCACACTTCAACTAACTCAGGTTTCAAGGCCTTTTAATTCACCTCTTCATCACCCCCTGGCTACCAGCCTTGTTCTAATACTTTCCATCTCACCTTCTTTTATAGACTTTTGCTCATGCCGTCGTGGCTCGATCGGTCACTTTGCTCTATGATTCGGGCCTCATGCTCAAACACCTCTGCAAGAAAAGGGCCCAAACCCACAAGTATTGATTTCAGATCCTTCAAACACCATCTCTGCACATCACCCTACCCTGTTTACTACTACTATGACTTCCATTTATTGCATTAAATTCTGACCCCTGCCTCCTTGGCCCTTAAGCATTATTCACAAAGAAAGCTCAACATTTCCACATGAACTTCTCCCAGCCCCCTCTTTGTTAAGCATTGAGTCCTCTGAGGCCCCACACTCAAATGTTTTTCACCCTTTACAGAGGATCTCTAGGGATGCTGCCAGCTGATGAAGATGTCCCCCAACATGGTGTACATGATACACAGAGATCTTGTTCAAGAGGTCTTCCCCCACTTAAATACATCTATCTAGTTATGGATATCCCCTGTTTTCCCAAAGTTGAACCCAGAAAACTAAATTTAAACTCATCAACCGAGGCAAATTACAATTATAGACTGTCTTGGCAGTATGCATGTCTGCAATTTCTCCCTTTCATGCTCCTCTAGTGCCAAATACCGAGAGTGGTTCATTGACCTCCATCTAAAGAACATAAAGAGCCCACGCTGTTTGGTACCAAATCAGCTCCTTCATAACAATTAAAACCATTTTTACCGATTGATGTTCTTCGTTTAACCATACAATCTCTACCCATGCAAGCACTTGTTCTTGCCAACATTGACTGAGCTAACAAGCTGCTCTGTACCCCTAACTAGCACTACACCTATTTCAGTGAGGAGTCCAACTGGTCAAAAGAGAACATACCTTTGACAAAGTGGCTCCTCCAATGTCTATCTATTTCAGCATGTACAACACAACATCCTTTGCATTATTAAAAAAACATTTACACGTTTAAGTTAATCCTATCTACTACCTGACAGGCTATCCTTCCATGCCACCTCTAGTAACACCTGCAGCACCAATCAACTAATCCTAGCAATACAAAAAAAATGAAAATGGAAAAATCACAAAAATAAGCATTCACACCCTTTGCTCCCATCTTCTGAAATCATACCCCACCTCAATTAAAACTGGTTTCCTCCCTCTTGCTCTTCAGAGGCAAATTCACAGGCTATGTCTTCACTGAACACTCCCTGGCACAAGGAAGTGCTCCTCCTTCTGTAAAAAATGCAAACCCTAAAATGTGCATACCAACCTCTATAATATGCAAATCGCTTTTGCCGTATGCCTCTAAACCTGTGAAACAAAAAAGCAAGCATCATTGCCCTATTCCCTTTCTTATTATCATCTTCGATGTGGGCCTTTGCAATCCACACTTTCTGGCAGGGCATCTTTACGCCAACATCATATAAGAGATGGATCTTCCGCTGAGAACTCTATTCATCCTATACGAATAAACTTAAATAAATATAAAACAATGATGTTAGTAAAATGTATTAGTAAAAAGGTCCCCTAAGATGGGTTACCTATTCCCTTTTGAGAACAGTAAAGCACCATTGTCTTCAGTGGATGCTGGATCATCTTCAAAATCAGCTGCATCACTTACAATGTCCTCTATACCAAGACCCCTGTCCACCTTGCTAACCCACAGACACTATCTGGAGCACAGTGCCAGACCAGGAGCTCCCCTGCCTCTGTGCATCTCTGGTGGCTAATTAAAATACTGTTAGGAAGTTCTTTTCACCTGTTTTGGATGGGCGTTCTCTTCCCCTATTTGCTATGAAGTTCTGAAAGAAAGTCGCTGAGCCCACTTGATGTCTAAGACATGTTTACTCAGCAAAACTAAGCAGAAATTAAACAAATATCACCAGACAATGAGACAGAGCTTCACCTCACCAAGCAATTGAGTACCTAATGCTAAACCCATCCCATATTTTACCAACTTTTATACACTTTCTACTCATAGTTGGGTAAAGCAGCATACATGTGACAGAAACTGAAACTTTGAATAACAGTTCTACTGGGTACCTGAGTTTTTCATGAAAAGAGTGATAAAGGGCCTTGAAAACTCTCATATGCATTGCTAACTTAATTGAGACTCTTTGCATCCTAGCACCAGGAATGGGAATTAGGCTGGGTATGTAAGAGATTACAGAGCTTAAGTGTGTTAGACTAACCTAGGAATACAACAAGACTGCAGGTTTCTCAAACTGACAGTTAGCAAATGCCTTATTAATATGAATTCACAAAGTCAGATTTTGTCCCTGGAACTTTTCATGACTTACAGTGTCAATTGGCTAATAAAATATGTAGCTGCGGTGTTGGTGAACAGTGAAATTCTTGCTGGTTAACAGTTTTGCAAATTGGAAATTAACAGCTACTATTTTGTATAAAACTATGTTATGTTGTTATATTATGTGTATCTGTGAAGTGCACTATCACCCGCAAGGGTATCTTGGCGCTGAGTAGGTGTGTGTGCCTAGCCCTACCTATGATAATGTAGTTAATTAAAAAGGCAGGTCTTCAGCTTCTTGCGAAATTCAAGAAGCAAGGGAGTTTTCCACAGTTTAGGAGAGATGTAAGAGAATGATTGTCCTCCTGGGCTGGTTCTGTGTACGCATGGGATGTTGGGGAGTAGGCATCCTGTGGAGTGGAGGTGCGACTGTTCAGGTCTGCTGAGCCTAATTTGTGGAGTGCCTTGATTGTAGTTGTGAGGAGTATGAATTGAGCATGCTTGTGTATTGGAAGCCAGTGTAATTCCCTGGGGTGTGGTGTAATGTGATTTTTCTGTGGGAGGTTGAGGTTGAGGATGTAGATGGCTGCTGACTTCTGGATGGTCTGTAGTCTTCTAGTGAGTTGGGTTTCCCATACCCCAGCTTGCTGTCACTAGGGCATGAGTGACTGTTTTTTGTGTTGCTTGGGAGCCATTTGAAGATCTTACTCAGCATGTCTAAGGTGTGGATTTAGGATACCATGATGGCGTTGACATGTGCAGTCATGTACAGTTGGCTGTCAGTGATTATTCTGAGGTTCCTGGTGTACGTTTTAGGTATGGGTGGGGGTATGAGTTTGGCCAGCCACTACTTGGAGTCCAATGGCGAGGTGTCCTTGCCAAAAATCACTACTTCTGACTTGTCTGGGTTGAGCTTGAGACAGTTGACTTTCATCCACTTAGTGATTTAGGTCTACCAGGCAGTGAACTTGTTTCTTGTACTGGACATCTTCTATGAGAGCCAGGGGTAGAGATACAATTAATGCAGTATCTTTCACTACTGTGATCTAGAAGAGTACTTTGATGACTTGCTTGAGGGCCTCTTGGCCTTGGAGTGACACTGCTAAAGGAAACTGGGGTAAATTGAAGGTTTGCCATGATTAGCAGCCCATATAGTACTAAAGAGCAAAGTCCTTCCGGGAACTGACGCATGGTGCGGTCAGGTGTTGGTGCCTAGGCTGCAACCTCCACCGATCCACATGTGTTCCCACAGAGAAATGCAGAAAAGACCCTAGGTTGGTGTTTTTTTTCTACATAATGAAGATTTTATGGAGAAAAGGAACATGGAGTGGTGATTGTGAATTTCACTATTTTGAGTATTGACACTTCCCTGTGTCAAATGCTTTTCATAAATTAGTGGTACTGTCATTTGCCCCTACAATTTGGGCTACATATATGCAACATCAAGCCCAGCATTCACTCTGCAGTATCAGCTATGTCAATGTCATGGTCAAAAAATGAAAGCACTCTGCAAGTTGGTATTAGTAAAGTCAAACTACGATTTTTCAAAATACATTGGCTTTCTAAATCCACTTTAGTGAAGTCTTCGCCTACTCTGAAAATATAAACAATTTCTATCAAAGTAAATACATTTACCTAAAACAAACAACGGCTCGCAATGCACTCAAAATTCACTTACTGAGGAGGAAGAGAACTAGAACACTGACCATGGTTTCAGATCCTTAGCATCTAGGCCCTTCCTCTGGATGCATTACTCACATGACACAAAGGATTGTACCAGAAGCAATGCCACCGTACAGTAAAGCAATAACATAAAACACAAAGAAGGTAATGAATACTGCAGTTAAGTAAGTATCTGCTTTTGACAAAGGAAGCAACTTGCTGCAGCCAGTCGGTGAGTACCTTAAACATCGGCACTGCATAGGAAAGGCACTGAGGTCTTGAGGCATGGTTATGTGTTGGAAATGGCCTTTTGTGAAGGATTATCCCCAAACATTTGGCTTCTGGCCTCCTCTTTTTTGATCCTATGCTGAATGTCATTGTTCCTGGCTTTAGGACTTTGGGCTCTTTACCTTTCCTGACCAGTGGTAAAGTGCAAGTGCTCACTGTCTAAATGGTTTATCCACGTTTGACATATTTGATTTACTAGTAAGTCCAGAGAAAGTCCCTAGTATAGTGCACCATGTGTGCCCAGGGCCTGTAAATCAAATGCTACTAGTGGGCCTGTGGAACTGATTTTGCCACCCACATGTAAACATGTCACAGGCCTGCCATTGCAGTGCCTGTGTGTGCAGTTGTAAAGAGCCATTTCTACATGGAAGGTGCACCCACTTTAGCATCATAAAAGGCTGATGGATAGAGTGCTGAAACGTTTCAAGCACCCATCCCCAGTCGCAGAGCTGGGTTTAGTCTAATGTTCTTTTGCTCACCATGCCACCCCAGTTTGGACCCAGCCATATGCAAGTCAGTCTTGACCCTTGTTCCCTATGGGAGCAGTCCAGCCCGAACTGCCAGGTCAGGTCCTCCCTGGACTGGAAAGAAGCATCCTAGGACCGATTTCAGGGTGTAAACCCTCATCAGCCAGGCTAGCTTGAATCCAGTGACACAGTGAGCAAGGGACCCACATCCGGGAATACCCTGGTCACTGAGCAACACAAAACAATGATTGACGCAAAGCAATTTTAATTACTATACAATATTCCAGCCCCTGAAATACACGGTGTGCACAGTGGGGTTAGTTTTGTGGCCTGGCCTGCAGCCAGGCCTTGCAGCTAAGCCCTTATCACTACCCAACCCATCGCCACACACGCCCTTTGGCTGTGGGCAGGGCTGGTTAGCCACAGGGCCTGTCTCAGTCATTGGATCTGTGAGTGGCTGTGAGAGTGTTCGAGTGGGCCTGAAAATGGGGTCTGAGTGGGTGTGAGAGGGTGCATGAGTGACTGAGTGGGTGTGCCAGTGGAAGCATGAGTCTCGGAGTGCATGTATGAGTGAATGATTTACTATATGAATATCCATCTAGTGATCTTGTCAGTGATCCAGAAAGTGCAGTACCACAATTCAATCAGATGAGTTCATCTCCGTCTGTGGCGATCACTATCCTCAGATACCGCAGGACCTTTTTCCACAACAGTAGTGGATAATCAGTCGGGAATTAGGTGGTGTTTGGGGGAAGGAGGAAAATATGAGACTTCTCCCACTTAATTTGAATGACAGAAATTTCCCAAACCGGACAAATTTGCATAGTATCTCGTTCAGGCTAATGTGGGGGTCCCTGAGATAAAGGGTAACATCATCGGCATACAGCGGCACCAGTATGTTTCGGGAGGGATACGGTATGGCATATTCCTGGTAGTTTTGTTGTAACTTGATGACGATGGGCTCTATCGCCAGCACAAATAGCAGAGATGACAAAGGCCACCCCTGCCGGGTGCCACGCTGAATGGGAAAAGGGGGATAGCTCATCCTGTTATTCTGTACTCTGGCCATGGTTTGGGACTATAACAGTTCAATTCCCACCACAAAGGGAGGTTGGAAGCCCATTCGTCTCAGCACCACCAACATATAATCCCATTCAACCGAATCAAAAGCCTTGGTGCCATCTGAGAACACAGCCATAGCAGCCAGTTCTGGATCTGCGTCCTGGAGAATCCCAAATAGGGTATGCAAGTTGTGCATCTAGGACTATACAGGGACAAATCTCGACTGTTCTGGGAGAACCAGAGAGGTCACAAGGGGACCGAGGTGATTTGCCAGTACTTTTGCAAGAACCTTTATATCACAATTTATAAGGTATAGAGGCCTGTGAGAGTCACAAAGGTCCTCAGTCTTTCCAGCCTTATGTAAAGTAATGATCATCACCTCCCACATAGTAGGAGGCAGGGGGACAGTCTCCCTTGCTTCACAATATACTGATTTTATAAAAGTCTGCAGGGAGCCCGTCAGATCCCAGGGACTTCTCCGATTACAATTGCACAATGGCTTCCCTAATTTCATCTGCTTCAATAGCTATGTGCATCACTGAGCCCTCCCAGTGCAACGTCTTCAAGATATGCATCTATGTTCACTGCCTGAGCTCAAACAGAAGTGTATAAAGTCTGATAGTACCCAGAGAGCACATATTGGATCTCTGAAGTTTTACTCACAGTGATATTACGGTCATCTCATATTTTGAGTATGACATTGAAATTTTTCGGTCTACGTGTGGTTGCACATTCCTGTCTCTCCCCCTCACCATAGCTCTTGCTTTAAAGTATTTACTTTGATATAGGCACTCCCATTCCGCCGGCTCCTGATAGTCCGAAGTGGCTTCTCTAATCTTACCAGTCAATACGGAGTCCCGGAGTCCCACAGGCCCTCCACCAATTTCTTGATGTCTTATTCCACTTTGCCAAGGTATTCCCGGATGAGGCGGAGAATCCCCCCCGCTTAGCCAGGCACACACCTCGTGTTGTGACCTTAAGTGCTTCCTAGATTGTGCGAATCCTCAGAACACAGTCCTTGTTTCTATCAAAGAAGGTCGGCACCTCCTGCCTCAATTCCTCCCAGAAGGGTTCTTCCAAAAGAAGTGCATGATTGAGCCGCCAAGAGGCCAGAGGGGAAGAGGTCACCAGAGGGCAAAGTGCCTTGAGCACAGGAGAGTGGTCCAAATAGGTATGAGCTAGGTGACTTGTCTCATGTAGCCTGGTCCCCATCCCCCTAATTATGAACCAATAATCTATTCTGGACCAGCTATTGTGCACTGCTAAATGGAAAGTGCCTTCCCTCGCCTCCGGGTGAAGAGCTCTCCATGCGTCCAGCAGGCTGTGTTCTTCAATAATAGGTTGAATGTGCCTGCAAGCATTGGGATGCCCAGACTGTGTAGGCCAGGATTTGTTATGCTACACATTTAGAGCAACATTAAAGTGGCCCCGCCCCCTCAGAGAAGCTGTGAAGCCCCGGTACTGTCTACTCCTCCCAAAAGTCGATCAAAGAAGTCGGGGTAGTCACTATTAACCCAAGCAATTAACTATAGCAAGTGATATGTGTTAGAAATGGGGTATTTGGTTGGCAGTTAGTCCAAGCAAGGACTCTCAGTTTAGTCAGGGCAAAGGAGAAACACACCTGGTTAACCCCCGCACACCCCCTTGGTAGCTTGGTATGAGCAGAAAGGCTTAACCCAGAAGCAATGTGTAAAGTATTTCTACCAACACACACAATAATACAGTGAAAACATTACAAAATGACTAAAAACCAGGTTAGGAAAATAGCCAATATTTATCTGAACAAAACAAGACAAACATACACAAGTCAAGTTATGAATTTTTAAAGATTAAACACAAAAATAGCACTTAGAAACACAAGTGCTTCGATTAGGTGATATCACGGCAATTCCCAACAATCCGACGCCAATGGCACTGGCCATGGAGTCACACTGACCCACAGGTACAGTACCTTGTGAAATGAGGAAACAAGTCAGTGCCCGAAGTCGTGGATCGCGGCATTGCTGGATCAGAGGTGGCGTCAGTTCCGGAGAGGAGGAGCAGAGGCGTCACAAAGACGTGTTGGGTCCTTGCCGTGGATTACAAATTTATCAAAGTCTCCAAAAATACTTTGGGGATTATTTAGAGTTTGGATGTTGCAGTACTTCCAGCTAAAATTGTTGAATGTCACATCCATCATATTCAGAGTGCGTAGCTGATGATACTCGCTAAATAGGGCACACAGGAAATTTAGAGTTTAGCAAATGTGGGAGTTCAAACACAAATTAGATGTCCCATCCATCCTAGTCAAAGTATTCAGCTGGTACACATTCTAAATAGAGCAGACAGGATATCTGCAAAACTCTATTAATCATAAGGGTGGGCGTAACTCGTGTGTAGCGTAATCTCATGGAACCACCTAAGAATTCTGCAGAATTACACCAAGGAGAGTAATTCTATGTTTAGCACTATTTCTAGGTGCACAAATGCCTCCTCAAATCCAAAATGAAAATATACTTAAATGTGACAGACCACAAAGAGAAGAACGTGACCAGCAGCCTGCGCTCGCTAAATGTGCTCCTGGCAAGGAATTTTCAGACAACTTTCTCCTGAAATTTAGCATTATTTTCTTAGTACCAAAATAATTATTGAGTTCAAAACTGATATAAGGATGCATTCTGGGCCAAGAAGCAGTGCTAAATGTAGCAGATCACAAATAGTAAGAGTGAGTGGCTGTTTGTGTTTGTTAAATATGCTCCTGTGGTAGGGTTTTCCCCCCAAAATTACTATTAATTATGGGAGGAGTAATTGCAAAATTATTGGTAACTACGCACCAAAGAGTAATGTGGAATTACAGAAATTACTTAGACTACTAATGAGACTGCTCCTTATTGATATTTCCCTCAGCCTAAAACAACCAACACTTTTACCTTCACAGCTCGGTCACTGTTTATTTAGGACTGGGTGGAGTTTGCGGAGTTGCGCTATGTGAAGCTCTGAGAAGTGTCCAAAAAACTCTGCCGCGCTACGCGATGTTCAGCAAGCAGCGGAGTGCGTTAGGTTGTGCCGTTCGTGCTGATTTTTAGCGCCAGGTGTTTGTCCTGCTCTGAAAAATCAGAGCGAACGGCTCCCTGTGCAGTGCAAGAGGGCGCTGCTTCTTTATCACCACTCAAGTTGATTTTTTCCGTGAGCGGCAGATCCCTCAATGCGAAGTGAAGATTTATCAATGCAAGCCGTTGCAACCATCTGCGACCGCTTGCGTTGAGAAATCTCGCCGGGAGGTCGTCTTGATTAAGATTTTCCTTGCTTGCGCTTGCCATCGCTGATGAGCACGAGCAAGGAAAAAACTCTGGCTCGTTCAACTATGCGGAGTTTTTCGTAACTCCGCAAGCGGAGCAGAGTTCACCGCCCACCGCTACGTTTATTACCTGTGCTCTGATACCCAAACCTAAAATGTTGCATGGGTTATGAATAATAACGACACTTACAAAGATGACTGCCTTGGCTGCACTACTCCTGCTCCTTTTCACTCCTGTGGGTCTCTTTTGTCCCATGTGTGCTTTGTTGATAACATAGATCTTTGAGCTTGCAAATGGCACTGTGTATCCTGTATTTAATCCTAAGTAACATTTATGGCATACATGTAAATGTACACATAATCACACAATTAATTATCATTCATTTTCAGAGCCTGTAACAGTTTGTGATCAACAGCATTTGTGTTTCATCCTGTATTCTGCGCTTTTTTAAATATTGATTCTGCTTTCTAGCTCCTTCACCCAGGTCAAGGTTCTTAAATAGGTTATTTTGTCTCACTCATAAATTGCCATTCGATATCCTTCGCCCATTTTTGCCTGTTTCACATTTCTCTAAATATATTTTGGCTCATTGCATAAGTCATTCTCTCATTTAGATGGATGATTTGTTAATTTTGTGTTGACATGTTTTTAACTGAAGAAACTGCGAAGGAAAAATGCTTAACAAAATGCAGCTTATTTCAAATTGACTTATTCATGTAAATATGAGACCACAGATTGTTGGCTGTTCAGTACAGCAGCCTGAAAAACACATACAAATCTGAGGAAAAATATCCGAAATTTCTATCCATCATTCCATAACGCCAATATCAAATTAAACTAAAAATCTTACATTGTTTTTGTATGTTGACCTGTTTGAAGGGGCTCACCTCTTGACCGTTCCCAAGTCAAGGATGTATTGTTGAGAACATACCTAGTTCGGATGAAATCAATCACAGGGAGTAACCGGGTGGCGCAATTGGACTGGAACAGCTGGCATAACAGAGGGTTCAGTTGGCTCGGATGCCCTCTGCTTAGGAGGGGTTGAGGCCTCATAATGTGTGATCATGTTAACACCTGACACCTGTGTTCCAAAATAGTACTCCGGACAGCGCAATGATTGAAAGCACGCCCTGCCCACACAACAGACATCAAGGTGACCTCGCAGGAAAACACTGGATCTGCAAAATGATAACTCCATTTCCGGGTGTAAGCTGACGTATGTGGTGTGTGGACACCGCAAGGTCATTAAAGGTCACCGAGTGACTTCCAAACATACCAATACGCAGTGTGTGACACATATGTCATTTTAAATGGACGTATGATGTAGTTGATCAAACGTGAATACTCTCTCTCTCTCTCCTAATATGTATTACCTGGGAAGATAATGTATGTTCCCAGAATTTTATTTTTACAACTTGTAAAGATGCGGTGGTGGCATCACCTTACCTCTCTCTATGAGCCGAATTTGAGAAAAGTGGCACTGCATCCAATGCAGCACTACTTTTCTTGTGCCCCCCCCTAATGCCACATTGTGTGTGGCGTATTAAAGTTATAAATAATGGTGTGCCTCCTTTTATTGTCTGCTCTGTGCAGGCGTTAAAAATGCCTCAAAAAATGGAGCACAGAAATCTTTTAGATTTCTTTGCGCCATTTTTCACCCCCTAATGGGATAACGCCTCCTTTGCATATATTATGCCGGGCACAGGCATAATGTGGGGCAAAGGGTTACTAAGTGGTGCACTGCATGCATTGCGCCACTCTGTGAATATGGCATTGTGATTTTGTCCTCGCTGGGCAACATTAACGTAAAAAAATGACACTAATGTGGCACAAGGAGGCGCTAGCCCAGTTAAATCTGGGCCTGTGTATATCAGAACCTGTAAACGTTTATGTGTAAATGTTAAACATGAATGAAAGGGTATGAATGCAAATTGAAATGTAATATGTGAATATCATATCTAATGAACAACGAAGACAGTTGTGGATATGCAATTCAGGATAAATCCAACTATTTAATATTCACAAGTAGAGCGAATTTGGGCTTAATAATTATCAATTGCTGTTGCACAAATGAAGAAGAGAACAGGGCATATTTTCTTCCAAACCAAAGAAAACTGCCTGTTTGGGACATGCCTGCACCACCCTGATCCACAAAAAAACGCTAAATGTTAAGTGGGCTGGACATTGCTATTCTGAATGGACGTCATCACCTACTTAAAATGGGCAAGCATGAGACCTATTTGATTTCTTGAAAGGGTGACAATGATGTTTTAAGGTCGAGCATAGCAGTGTGCAAGCGCTGCTTTCCCGACGTATTGGTATCTATGTGAACTTTTAACCATGACCACCGTACGCCCATCACTATTACTTGTTCGTGTGCTTGCCTTTCAAGAATCCTTTGTTATCATTGGTAAATGCTTTATGTTTGTCCCTCCTTGGGGCAGTTTTGTTACCGCCTTGGCCGTCGACCATGTTACATGGATAATTGCACGTTTGCTGATAACCTTGACTGCAGGTGAACTTCTTTTTCCTTTTGTGTCTCTCCTTGGCGCTCACGCTTATGGTGGCCGTGGCTCTGTGAATTGACTTGCTTATGTCAACTGTTTTACTTTACATTTTCAATTTATATGGCAAGAAAAGTACAGTGAGGAATTTACAACACTACTAGCTCTAACTCGAGCAAATGCAAGACCCATTGCATTGAAAATTCTTGTTTTTATTGATGTGTTTGCCCACTCTTTCAACCAATCAGACAAGGGTCATGTCTGTCAACACCAGGACAGTGTGCGCTTTACGGGCAACATAATGCGAAATGACAGACCTCATGCAATGTAATAATTCATACATTGTGTGCTGATATTGCATATTAACTTTTTGCATTGCAGGTATTTATCTTGAAATGTCTTTAATACTATTTGCAATGTATTGTTCATTTTCAAACCTTTCCTGCAGCCTTGCTGGGTGTGGCTGGGTATAGCAGGTGGGTGGGCTTGTTCCTATTTAAGGAACCCTGCCCAGTTCCACGTGCTCATTATTGAGAGGTACCGGTGCAGAGCAGCAGCGTTTTCCAGAGCTCCTGTTCCGGAGGCCTACTTGGACATTTTCTGGCCCTGTCCTCATTATCTTGCTGATCTTCAAGCAGGGCGGTAAGGTGGAGTTCGGGATAGACCTCAACTCTGTTTTCTAGAAACATTTGAGTTTTTGGCTTTGTGATTTACCGCATGTGCGATTTACTCTTGGCACTTAACCCTTGCATTTCGGATCGGCAGAGTGCGCAATCATTTCAAGGCATTTGAATCTTGATGGTTGAACCGGCAACAGTGTGCGCGAGTCATTCTTGCCAATTAACCCTTTCAGTTCGGATCGGCAGAGTGCGTGATCGTTTCAAGGCATTTGAATCTTGATGGTTGAATTGGCAACAGTGTGCGCAATTCATTCTTGGCAATTAATCCTTGCAGTTCAGATCGGCAGAGTGCACAATCATTCCAGGTACTTGAGTTTTGATGCGCAGTCTGGCAATAAGGTGTGCAATAATTTCTGGGCAATTGAATCTTGAAACTTAGATCAAACAGAGTGTGATCTTTCTAGACTAAACAAGTTTAGTCAGTTTGCCTATTCCACAGTATAATTCATAAATCCTACAGCAGTTAACTCTTTGGGAACTAATGTACTCATTGACTCTTGTTGTGATGTAATTGCTATTCTAAGGATTAACTTGAGAAAGTTCAATGTTCAGAGTATATGATTATAAAAAGGTCACGTTATTGAAAAGTTCTTGATCTCTCATGTTATTAGAGCATTAAGAGTTAAAACAAAATTCATGAAGATTAATGTGAATGACCTTGCTATTGTGTTCTTTACTCTTGCTTCCACAGGTCTCCTTCCCTGCTGTTCCCAACCTTAACCCCATCCCCCGCTTGGCCAATCTTTAACTCTGTGCTATAACGGCTAGCAGAGTTTGGAGCTGCCAAGAGGTGGACATATTGGGAACAGGTGCAAACCCCGAGGATCCAGTCTCGCTGACAATGTCCTAGGCCCATTTGGCTTCAAGTTGTTAATCCAAACAGCTCTTAGGCAAAATTAGTAAACTACCTGAGACTTTTGAGGAAGCCAGTCATTTTGCAAAATTACAATGACTGATGAAATTCTCTTCTTATATTTTTCATTCTTCTTTAATGTGTTTAAAGAGGAAGCAGGCCCTCAAAATGGCAGACATATGGGTGGTTTCACTTTCACCCAGCTCTACTGATAGCATTTATACAGCACAACTTCATGACCAGCGTCAACTTTTCTGCCTTCTCAGTGTCCTTCTCAACTCACTCATCTGTTGTTCAGAAACAGCTAGGAACTCACTTTGTTCCCTTCTTCATGAAATAGGCATGAGTTTTGTGAGGATTGTATCCTAAGCTCCAAAACATGCAGGTCATTGTCTTTTTATGGATTACTTACATAGTATTTAACTTTTAGAAAATCATTTATCTTTTGAGGACATTGTCTTCTGGTCTCCTGGCAAATAACCATCTGCCAGGCAGGGATACCGGTGGTGACATTCCATTCTCTGTGTGTGCAGCCTGAATATTGAACCCAGAATATCGATGAGACACAATACCAATGTCAAAATATCGACAAAAAAATATTTACAGGTAAGTCTAGATTTTTTATATCTAACTCCATATATATGCACTACTGCAACGTATAACTTCAAGGTATGTAGATATTGAGTTAAGAATAGAAAATCTATACATCCATGTAGCCCCTTACCTTTTAATGTTTTGTCGCTTTATAATCTAGCTTCAATATTTTTGTACCACTATATTGTGATGGTCGATATGCAACAGTATAATTCATTCCATTGTAAGGCAGATACACATTTTCCACTACTTAGGCTGATTGGTTGTTTTCCTTTTTTCAAAAACAAAACCTGGTCAGTTTATGAAAAAGAAAAAATCAAAGGCTGTGATGCTTCTAGAATTTTTTGCCCTTGTTCTATGGGGCCACCAAGAGGTTGCTATGTTTGAGTCCACCCTGTCTTGCACAGCAGATCAAGGCACAGAAAACCAGTGATAGTTGTCCTATCCTAATGGAACTCGGAGATCATCACTGTGACCTGCGGGGCCAGTCCAGGACAGGCTATCCAGTTGAGAAATCCTGCCCGTGGAATCCCAGCAGTTCCCTCACCTCTAAATGGGGCAGATAAAACAAGAGGCCGGCGGTTGGTCTATCTGCGGGTTTTGGCAGATGGCCACCGTCTACTGACCACTAAATGATCTCCAGGTCTTTGGGAAGCACCATAAGGTCATTTGTAAAGGTGTCCTATTGGAAATTGTTATTCAAAATAAAATAAATATGAGCAGGATGAGGTGCTTTTAGCAACCAAGGCCATGTTTAGGTATTATGAAATATGTCACAAAGCAGATAAAATACAAAATTAAGACATGCTCCATGCATATTCAGAACAGTTTTTAATCACATTTCTTCTGTCTATCATTCGCTCTTGTTAAAGCAAGAAACACGAACCTAAAGCTTAGCTCTGTCCTGTACTTTTTGAAAAAGTCCTGCATATGCAAGGTACCCACACTCTTCTCAAAAAGGAGCAGACCGGTCCAAACTTCAAGGTCATGCCCTATCTACCTGAAGCCACAAGCATCCCCAGGCATGTTTCTACCTCCCTTGATGCGGAAATAATTACTCAGTGAACCGAAAGCTCACCTTTTTTTTTTTTTTTAAATATATTTTTATTGTTATTATTCCAACAATGCAAAAGAATAGGAAATTACAGTTGTATTACAAGATTATGTGATTGCACACTTATTTTCATGTTTCAATATTAATCCCTCTTGTATTTGCGTTTTTGACGGTGCAATTATCGGTCTTTTATTTAGGCGTGGAATTTTGGAAACATTGTGTACTCAGGAAATACTATATGATTTATAACATAAAAATAATGAAAGAGGGCTGAGACGAGAGAAGAGTTGAGGTCAAGATCGATCTAGGTTAGTGTCCGCGAGGGAACAGACCCTCCGATGGCACCTGGAGTAGGGTGATATATGCTCTCAATGTGATTTCAGATCTGGATAAGCATGGGCGATTCAGCGATCATACACGCTCAGGGGGGCGGCACCGGCGGTGCAGGTGCGCAAGTGAGTTGAGGCCTCCGAGGTGGGATCATCCCAGGTAGCTGGAGCATTTATGCACTTCCCTCATATGATTTAACTTATTATCAGAGTACATATGTGTTCCGTCATACCCTCCATCTTGTGTTCCTACGATTCATGTTGTTACAATTATTGCTTACTGTGTTGGCTCCATGCTGCATTTACTGGTATAATTAACTGTGCCACCATTTCAGGTATGTTCTATGAATTATTAGATGTTACCCATCAGTGTTGTTTATTCATGGGGGTAATTTATCGTCTTTGTTTTCCAAAGTTATCACAAAGGAATTCCAGGTTTCTACGCCTTTGACCTGTAGCCCTTTTTCCTGCAGTGATTGCAGTGTTTGTGCTTCCACTTTTGCCCAGCGAAGTAGCTCGGTTTGCCACTGATAAATGCTTGGCGCACTGGGTGCTTTCCAATGCATGGCTATCAGGCGTCTATACATCACTAGTGCTAATGCTATGCATCTGTGTGTCTGCTTCCGTTTTTTAGATCTTACCCCTATTCCTAGTAAGCATAGCTCCAGATTGGGAGACATTGGAGTGTCAGTCCACTCAGTTAACAAATGTATTATATCATTCCATGTGTGCAGAATTGGCGGGCACTCCCATGTCATGTGAAAAAAGGTGGCTTCTGTGATGCCGCATCTAGGGCACCTCTGTGGCGTTTGGGGAAACATGCGTGCTAATCGGTGCGGTGACAAATATGCTTGGTGTACATAATTGAACTGGGTATAGTGGAATCGGGGGTTACGTGACACTTCATATATCATTTCATAGCCTGGTTCCATGCTTATGTCGGATCGGTTCTGAAAGTACTTGATCCCATCTATTTTTTGCTTGTTCCTGCCCATGTTCTGTATATTCTCGATACATTTATTGGGATTGCTACGTTATCTAATAAATTATGTAGTATAGGGGACATTTTTGGTTCACTATGCCCACAGTTCCAGCTTGAACGTACTAAGGGCCAGATGTAGCAAAAATAGGTTTTGCGACTTGGAAATTGCAACTCCGAGCGACTCACAATTTCCGAGTCGCAAAACCATATGCAGAAAGGTGTCTCAGACACCTTCTGCGAGTCGCTATGGGGTCGCAAAGACCCACCTCATTAATATTAATGAGGTGGGTCGCAATTTGCGCCCCCATAGCGACTCTGGGCACTCACGGGGATGGAGGCCTGCTGGGAACAGCAGACCTCCATGTCCGTGATTGCTTTTAAATAAAGCAGTTTTTTTTTTCCAAGTGTAGCCCGTTTTCCTTAAAGGAAAACAAGCTGCACTTAGGAAAAAAAAACGAAACCTTTAGTTTCGGATTTTTTCAGGGCAGGTAGTGGTCCCTTGGACCACTGCCTGCCCTGAAAAAATAATTTTGGGTCCAGTCACAAAGGGGAGTGGGTTACCATCCACTTCCAGTGGATGGTAACTGCGAATGGAATTGCATACCACTGCGACTCGCAAATAGGAAGGGAACACCCCTTCCTATTTGCGACTCGGAAATGCATTTTGCGAGTTGGTTCCGACTCGCAAAATGCATTTCTGCATAGCAAACACGCGTTTGCTACATCTGGCCCTAAGTGTCGTAATGCGCCGAAAGCTATGAAGCTTCCTTGTCCCAGGTATGAGCATTAGCCAGTGTCTCGTATGTTAGGAGCGTCCTTCGCCATAGATATCACCCACTGTTTGTATGCCCTTTTCGGGCTATGTATTCAGTCCTGCCTCTGCTGCTATATTTTCAATTTTCGGGATGGCCAATAGTGGGATCTTGGGGGAGTACTGCGTTTTTTTGTCCCCAGCTAGTGCGAAGTGTCCCCAGACCCAGTAAGCTATATTCAGTAAAATGTTTTGTGTGTGCGTTGGTCCAGTTCGGTTCATCAAATAATGTAATATATTGGTGTGACCTAGGTCCGTGAGTACTGTCTGCGTTTCTTCACTCATAGGATTTCCAAGCCATTTAAACACCCATTGCAACTGGGCGGAAGCATAATATAGTTCAAATCTTGGTGCCCCTAACCCTCCCAATGTAAGTGGTTGATGTATTTTCGTTAGCGCCACACGCCGGCGGCCTTTGCCCCATATTAAATCAGTTAGTATACTGTTCAGTGGTTTAAAAAAAGAGGCAGGAAGTACTAATGGGAGCGCCATGAAGAAATACAGCAGGCGCAGTGATATTATCATCTTTGCTATGGCCACTCTTCCCATGGGAGAGAGTGGAAGCGAGCACCAGAAAGATAGTGAGCCCCTGACGGACCGAATCACTTGTCCCAGGTTACCATCCTTAAGGTCCTGTGGATTGTGATATACATTTATTCCCAAGTATCTAAAAGTGGTGTAACACCATTTCAGGTCCCCCGGGCTGGAGGTCAAACAGTGTATTTCCGGCACCGGTCGCATTGGGAATAGGCAGGATTTTGACCAGTTCACTTTTAATCCGGACACCAACCCAAATTGGTGTAGCAGGTAGCGATTCTGAGTGATTTCGTAAAAATATTAATGCGTCATCCGCGTATAGTGACACTATGCGATGTGTGTGTCCGTCCAAAATGCCCCACACCGGGGCTAATGTTCGTAGCCGGGCAGCTAATGGTTCAATGGTGAGAGCGAATAATAGTGGGGATAAAGGGCAACCCTGTCTGGTGCCCCTTTCAATGTTGAACTGCTCGGATATCATGTCGCCTGTCTTGACTCTCGCTGTTGGTTTAGAATATAGAACCTTGACCCAGCTGATGTGTGTCCTACCAAATCCCATACGGTTTAGCGTTTCTATCAGGAAGGGCCATCCCAGCGTATCAAATGCTTTTTCAATATCTAACGATACTGCTACTTGATTGTACTCACCCTCTGGGGTGTTTGCCATTAGTCGTAGTAGATTCCGTATGTTGGTGAAAGTGTTGCGGCCAGGAATGAATCCAGACTGGTCTTGATGGACCAGGTCCGGCAGCCATGGGAGCAGGCGGTTTGCCAGGATTTTACCAAGCAACTTACAGTCTGTGTTCAACAGCGATAGTGGTCTGTATGAGCGAACATCTAATGGATCTCGACCTGACTTAGGTAGCACTGCTATCAGCGCCTCTCTTAGAGTGTCAGGTAATTGACCACGTTTTAAGGCCTCAGTTAGCATTCCTAAGTATGGGGTTAATTTTTGTACCGAGAATGTGCTATAATAGTCTATGGGAATGCCTTCGCTACCTGGTGCTTTGCCATGTGATAGTTGCTGCAGAGCTTGCTGTATCTCTGCCAGATCAATTGGTTTATCTAGGTCCGCCACCTGTGTGGGAGTTAAGCGTTTAAATTTTATTCCACTGAAGAACTCATTTAACTGTTCTGTTGAGGGAGGGGGGGGAGCCCTGTATAGTGTGCTGTAATACTCTCTGAAGGCGCTATTTATTTCTGCTTGGGAGTTTACTATTATCCCTGTGTCAAGGCGGATGGCCCCTATGGGGGAATTCCGTTGTTCGTTCTTTAGCAGCCATGCCAGAAGTTTACTTGATCTATCGCCTTCTGAATGTGTACTAGCCAGATAATGGCGGTAGTCGTATTGTCTTAGGCGCCGATCCGCCTAGTTCCATTCTGTTTATAGTCTAGTGAGCTCTGTCTCCGCAAGTATGCCCTCTGCTTGTTTGCGCTCTGCAGTGCGGACATCCTGCTCCAGCTGGCAGGGCTCTAGCGTCAGTGTTTGTCGTATTCCCACTGCCATCGAGATACATGTGCCCCTTATAACCGCCTTGTGTGTGTCCCATTCATTTGCTCTAGAACTCGTTGTCTCATTATTTAGGGTTAAATATGAGGCAATGCGAGTAGCTACATCTTTTCTAAATGGGTAATCGTGTTTGGAGACGGCAGGTTGGAATGCAAGCGCGTGGCCTGCCCAATGTAATGTGAACAATGAGTGGACAATGATCTGAGATTACCTTTGCAGTGTATTCTGCGCCCGTAATGCTGTGCGTCAGGTCCTTTGAGCTAAGTATTAAATCTATTCAGGTGTGTAGTAAATGTACAGGGGAGTGGTACGAGTATTCCCTTTCTAGAGGGTGCAGATGTCTCCATACGTCTATTAGGCGTCGGTCTGTTATCTATGACTGTAGCATCTCTGAGTTTTTCCTCACTGGGGCGGCTACTAATGGGGGGTGTGATCCATCCATATCTATTTGTGGGACGTAATTCATGTCCCCTCCCCAAATACTAGGTGAAGTTAAGTTGTTTGATAGGTGTGAGATCGTGTTTTGTAGGAGTTCGCCCTGCTTGACATTCGGGACGTATAACCCATTAATTACTAGCGTTTCACCGTCTAGCGAGCCTACTAGTTGTATAAACCTGCCTTCTCTATCCGTTGTGCTGCGTTCTACTGTGTATGGGACCCCTGGGGCTATCCAAATCAGTACTCCTCTTGCAAAAGTCAACGTCCCTGATCTGTATATAAGTCCCACCCATTTCTTCTCTATGTGTTTGATATCTTCCAGTGTGGCATGCGTTTCTTGTATTATGGCAATGTGTGTGTGGTGGCGTTTTAAGTGTGCGTATATTCTATTGCGTTTGGACATTCCTGCCATTCCCTTCACATTCCAAGTTAGTATGTTATATATAGGCTCTTTGTGCATTATATTTTATGATGCTGTCTCTTCCTATCAGACTCGCTTGAGGAGCCACTGGTCCGATCCTCCCGCCTACACCGTAGCCCCCCCGAGCGCTCGCTCCCACTGCCGTCCCCCCATCCCGATCCTCGCTCAGGATGATGCCGACCTTAGAGAAGTGCGATAGGCCTGATCTAAAAAGATAAAAGTGAGAAAATCATCAAAAAAGGATATTTGGGGCAATGCCCAACTTTAAACAGTGTGGCACAACTGGTGCCTAAACTTGAGTCTGTACAGTTCAGTTCTATTCGGGTACCGTTCAGGGGGACGTGGATTATGGAGGCCGGGCACCTTATTGGCCCACCACCGCAATGTTTTTTTTTTCCTCTGCAATTTCCATGGGTATGATCGTTTTGTCTGGCACTAGTTTCTCGCAGCCTGTATTGTCTGCGTCGGGTCTGGTCTCGTTGTGGAATTCCCATATGTGTCCGTTTCCGCATATTGGAGGGATGTTCCAGGTTTGACGAACTCACTCAGGATAACTTCTGCGAGTTTTCAGATTTCGTCTGTCAGGCGTGGAGTGAGGTAGGGCCCCCCAGCAATTGGGAGAGGGAGGAGCTGGAGCCACTGCGCAATGAGCCGCTGTCGTTTATGTCTGCTTCGCTTTTAGTGTCTGATAGAGATCGTGCAAATGTACTACTGTCTCTTACGGTTTTCACCTGGTCGGCTGCCATCTGTGACTTTGTTGGACGCGCCGTAGTATTTTTCTTTTTCTTTCTCTTAGAGCTAGGAGTGATCCATTCCTCTTTTGCTATGTCATCATTGGATGGTTCAACTAGGCCCTTAGCATGTATCCATGTCCATGCATCTTCAGGAGTGGGGAACATAAGAGTTTTTTCGTCCACTATTATCCGGAGACGAGCTGGGAACATAAGTGAGTAAGTGATTTTGTGCTCAAGCAATAATTGTTTAATTTTGACATATGATGCTCTTTTACGCTATACTTCCATTGTGTAGTCTGGATAGGCAGTAACGTTGCTGTTCTCCAGACTGACTGTGCTTGAGGTTCTGAAATGTTGAAGGACTAGGTCTCTGTAATTTAGGAATCGCGCTATCAGAGGACAAGGTGGTGCGCCTGGCCGCGGGGGTCTACCAGGGATTCTGTGTGCTCGTTCTATCACTGGTGCTCTGGCGGAGTCTTGTAGTTTCATTATATTTTTCAGCCAATTCTCTAAGTATTCCTCAGCATTGGGTGCTTCTGTTCGTTCTGGAATTCCTAGGAATCTGATGTTATTGCATCTGGAGCGACCCTCTGCTTCCTCGGCCCTGCGTTGTAGTTGTATCATTTCCATTTCCATTTGTTGGATTTTAGTTCTCATATTTGCGATCTCCGGTTGGGCCGTTTTTAGTGCTAATTCAGTGTTGTTGACCCTGTCCGTTAGCTTGCGATGATCTGCACGGAGTAGTGTGACCTCCATGACCGCCGTGTTGATTTCGCCCTCAAGTGAGGACTTGGTGTCCATTATTGCTTGTAAGAGTTTGTTGAATTGCAGAGAGTTGGTGCGCAGCGTTTTATTCACCTGACGGAGTGTTGTAATTTGCGTGTCGGATTCACTTGCGGCAGGGGGGATACCACCGTCCATGTGGTTCCCTGGTTTGGGCTGTTTTGGCTTAACCATTGTATCCTGCTGCGGTAGGCACTGCTGATCTGCTCGTTGAGGCTGGTTTTGGTTGGGATTGCCAGAGGGACGCAGAGCGCGCTGGTAATTTAAAACCACTTACGTCTGAGTGACTTCGTAGGTACAGGTTACCTGGAGGGCGGTACGTGCCACTATGGTTGTGCCTCCTTTGAAAGCTCCAGAGAATGTATCATGATTTGGTGAGATTTCTAGCGAGATTCTTGATCCGTTGTGATGTTTGGTGTGAACTTGTTCACCGGCGGAGAGGGTCGGAGAGCACTCAACCTTTGTTATCGGGGTACTAGAGAGCCATCACCAAAATGTGCATAGTTTAGTCTCTATGTCTGTTGGGTTGGTAATTTACCCAATTCCAATTGTGAGGGTGATCTGTGAGGTCTTATTGAGCCTCCCGTCTTTTAGCCACCTTTGTGTTCATTCACTTTCACTGCTTGTTTCCTTTTGCAGGTGTTTTATGGAGTTACATGTAGACCCCACAGATCTAATGCAGTGCATTGAAGAGGGGTAAGCAATTGACGACAGTTCTGTCGGGTCGTGTGATCTCTTTACGGCCCTTTCACATTTCCATATGTTGTGCCCTAGGGGAATTGAAAGGGCCTTGTTGCTTTGATCTCGGGCTTTCGGTCACTTTGCATTGGTGAGTGTCTTCTCCCTGCTTTATGACATGTTTGTGTCTATTAGTTTATTTTCATATTTTTTTTTTTTAATTTCTCTTTACTATTTCCTGTCGAGTGCCCCCGAATCCGTTGATGGCTCCGCCAGAATGACTATCTTCAAGAGCTCCTGCCCACCTGGCGCCGCTCGTCTTCTGCTCCAGCACGGTCCGCAGGCCAAGGTAACACAGCGAGCCAAGCACAATTAGATTGCGGGGGGCGTGTAGCCTCCTCCGATCCAGCGCGCGTGGGCGAAGCCGAGGCCCGCCTGTCGATTATCTCTGCGAGCTCCAGCCGGGGCGCCCGCGGTAAATAGGCACAACTCCACCCGCAGCCGCGGCGAGGACAGGGCTGGCCGGGGAGTCGGCAGGCAGCGCCAGGCAACAGAGAGCGTCTGCAGCCCCTCCAGCCCGCACGGCCCAGGCCCCTTCGGCACACGCGAGTCCAGGCGGGCCACCGCTCGAGCCACCTCCCACCTCAGGGACTCCGAGCAGGGTGCACACAGACTGAAGGCCCAGCTCGACCCTCCCCCGCAGCGGGGACAGGTCCGGCCAGAGACCCGGGAGGCACGCGCCCAGCAGGCAATCAGCGCTCACCTCCTCCCTGGAGTCAGCGGCTCAGGCCCCTCCAGGGCTGGCATCAATCGCATCAATCCTGTGCGGTCTTGCTTGTTTCACTGATAGATTGAAGAGTCCCTACGCGTATAGGGGCCTCCACACGTTGCAGGCATAGGTGTAGGGCATCACAGGGGTCAGGATTTCAGCAGATTTCGGTGGCCCGTGAGCGGAGCTCTTAATTCAAGCGTCCGCTCTGGCCGCCATCTTGGCACGCCCCCGAACCGATAGCTCACCTATGACAAACGCGTGGCTCTGTTGATCATAGAGAAAGTCACAAAAAACTAGAACATCTACACCTTTAAAATTACACATATAGAGAGGTGCAGATCTATCACGTTTTGAAATTTACAAACTTTCCTGGTAGGCTGCCTGGAAAACGGAATCAGGTGTAGTTTATCAGGCCAACTACTGGGAATGTTTCCTCAATGCGTAATTAGACATAGCATTTAATCCAGCACTGGGAAAATGGAACCCAGTGTGAAAATGCTAATTTGTTTTCCGTTTTTAGGCCACTGCGAAAATTGTTTTCCTGTAACGAAGTCCCTCCAACACATATCTCTTCTCTGTTTGGAAGTTATCCACTCTCTTTCCTATCCTGAAATCGGACTTACAGTGTCGCTATGATGGAATAAAACTTCCAAAATATGTAGAGAGAAAAAGGATCATATAAGAGTTTGTCAGATCCAACCAATGTATAAATTCCTGGGCACACAAACTCACAAAGATATTTACCCCTTCTTCTGCCTGCTTACCACACCTTGCACGGGACTTATTGCTTCGCATTTCTCCCCACTCATGGACAAACGTTCAGTGATAAACCAGTTTACAATTTCCGAGATTAATTTTCTGAATTCCTGACAGACACTAATGAAGGCATTTTCAGCTGTAAACATCTGTTTATAATCAAGAATGCCTTTGCACAGTGCCACTTTGTAGGTTCAGTTCCCAGAAAGACAGACTCATTCTTTCATCTTTCCGAGGTGGATGCAACCTCACCTTTTAGATATCTTGGAACCAGCAGAAGTGAGGTATTAACTGCTAACCTTTTTTTAAAAGGTTGTTATTAATATTATTATTCTCAGGATTTTCTGGTAGTAGACCAAGTTTCTATAAAAATTGACCACAGAGATCTACATCTGGACAGAATATTGAACTGAGGTTTACAAATAAATACAAAAACGGTAATGGGACATTTTGCAATCTTTCCCTGTAATGTAGAAGGATATGTTCTCAGCACTGAATTGATTACTTTTAATCCCTGATATTACTAGATCCCTCTAGCTGAAATCCATACATATCGATAATCTGGTTGCCACTATTTTCTTAATAAGAAATTGTGTCACTCCAAGCTCTTGAAACATTCCGCTTAATCAGAGACTTTTTAATTCGTTCTCTCTCTCTTGGTCTCTTTTTGTCCCTACCTCTATCTAACATTCCAGGTTTATCAACTTAGAATGATTTCAGTTCACCAATGAAGACCTTGGAAACACAATTTACAACACTGTGTTCATCTTCCTTTACATTCCAAACAGTAAGATGATTGTATTCAAAATATCAATATCACTAATATTATACTGAAGAATGACTTCTGAGAAGAAGGATTTCACGGCTGACAGAAGAGTTTTGGTTCCCCGCTCTTTTCAGTAGACACAATAAGTTACTAAACCCTCCACTTGGCATGGTGATGGATTGTGGCCATCAGCCAAACACCATAAATAAAACGTCATCCGTTTGAGGAATTAGTAAGTCCTTGTAAAAGAATTCCAAGTTCCATTGAGGAATGTCATGCAGCCCTCAAGAAGACTTAGGGGTCTACACTTGAGGATCTAAGGAGCTATGTTGTTGGAGGAGGAAATTGTGTAATTCTTCATAATTTTTCTAATTTATTTAGTAATCTTTGACGTTTTTTGCGCTTAGAATTTAATACCCAAAGTTACAGGTGTATTTATCTGGATGAAATTGGAGCTGCAGAAAAAATATTTTAAACAATAAGTTTTGATTTTTCAACAAACACCCCTTCCAAACAGGATGTTGTGACTAAGATGTACACACCAAACATAGCAGCTGATTTTTTCTGCCCTAATCATCACTCAGTACTTGTCAGTGCTACTCAGTGCTGAACCTGTTTCTTGTTTGGATTGTGCTGCACTGGCCCTAACTCTTTTTGGTGGCTATACAATTGTGAGAAAATGGGTTGTTATTTGTGCGGGATGTGAGTAATTTCCAACAAATAAGTCCAAGAGCTTTCCAGGTTCAACACATAAGTTCAAAATTGTTCAGTAGGATTTCACACAGGCCTGGACATTAGAAACTGCTCCTTCTCTCAAAGTATGGAAGCAAGGTCTGGATCATTACATGGAGCTTGACATTCTTGTACATCAGGCGAGGGGGTGCCCCCATAAGCACCACAAAATATGACAGTGGTGGGCAGATTACAGGGCACAGCATTAGCACCTACCCGTGATGTTCACACTTGCTTGGATGCCGACATTAGAGGTCACAACATTACCTGAATGGAGCAAGGCAACCAGAGGCATATTATATACTGTTTGGGGATGAAACCTGGGGTGTGCGAGGAAGTTTGGGGTGGATGGCTGTGCCTGAAATATATTATTGTTCTAAGTTTACTCTTACATAATACATGCTGTATCCTGTCGGCCTGGTGGTCGGATCATGTGAAAAAATGAATAAAATGTGTTTTTTTTTTCAGTAGGAAAGGGGCTGTGTCTCGTTGTGAACCAAGCAGAAACCTTTCCCTTGCTACAGAACTTTAGAATGCAGCCAGTGTATTAACCGTGACGTATTTCATGCACTTAACAGTGAAATCTGAAACTTACAAAGTGAAAAGTAAAAAAAGAAAAGGTTGCAGTGGCCCTTGTGGTTGTAGGAAGCCATAGTATTGATGCTCAGATCTATTAGTGACAATGAGTGTGCCCAGTGCTTAATTTATACTAGAATAATCACTGGGACCTACAGTTGTCCTCAGCAGCCTGCTATCAGTGCTACCAAAGGTTGGGGCTGCAAATACCAGGGCTCCCGGGTCTTCATTCCACCCGAGGTCTCATTTATTCACCTCCATGCATGCCACTCTCACTCTTTCAGATTCTTCTTCATCACAGCTTCCTCCCTTTGCCACTTTGATGCTGTTTTTCTTTTCCTCCTTGTTTCTCACATTTTGCATTTTGTTCTCTTCTTCTTGGTTAAAGTAAAATAAACCCTGGTCCCTAAACATGAGTGCCTGTGGGCCCCACCTGCAATTACCAGCTCATATTAAGTCCTGGGTGGACCACTACCATCAATGCGCTTCACTGTGGGCTTTCCCGTCATCCAATTGTTTTCCTTTCTAGAAGTAGAACTTACAGCAGCGTGGAGTCACTGATGACCTAGCCTTTCAGTTTTCTGTCAGTCTCGCCAAACAGGCAAGTCTGAAAGTGAGTGGGCTGGTTTTTGTGGCCCCATGGGCAGTAGTGCAACAGAAAACAAAACACATGCTGGCCCTTTCACCCTGGTCCACCTGGTTCTGCCAAGCTGCCCAAGAGGCCAATCCAACACTGATTCATGGCTGCAAAGCAGGAGGTTTTCTACCAACTAGTGCTGAGTGCTAAGGGCATCCCTGAGCATTAGCATGTAAAATAAATGTCTTCTCTGTAAGCCGCCCCGGCTCTAGCCTCTTTCAACTTCTGCCACCATTTACATGCTAAAGAATCAATGAACAGCCTGGTGTTTGCCCTCAACAAAGGGAAGCGGATGCACCTGAACATTGTCAGTGCTGATGACATGGTGCTTTGCAGGCTTTTATCTGTGGTTGTATCTATTAGCACATACAAAGGTTGTGGTAAGGAATAATCCACTGCATAGCTAGTGGTGTTAAGGATTTAAAGTGTGAGATATGTTTTTTGGTGTGTACATGTTTTGTGGTGTCACTGAGAGAAAGAGGCGTGCCAGCAAAGGTGCCTCCAAAAGGCCAGTTTTCAAGACTTCCCTTAACCGCTACCACCATCTGCTGAGAGCAAGAAAAAAGACAGCACAAGCCACGCATATCAAAACCAGCAGCAACAACACCAAGAAACATTGTTAAGGAATTCTCCAACCCAGCAGCTAGTGAAAAACAACATCACAACCTCACAGGACTTGTGCGACCTGTGAGACAACCCTGCTGATTTTTTTTGGAACAAGATTGCAACCATATACAGGAACTTCAAACCCCAACCTATACCTACAGACTTCATCGACAGAGTTGACAGAGTGACACCACCGCAACCAACACCAACCACAGACTAACCACCTGGATCCTTCTCTCCACTGAGGACACCACCTCCACCATAAGATCTATCCACTCATTACCCCCCAACAGGCCACTGTCATCACATCTTAAATATTGTAAACAAAAAGATCGGCCGGAAACTCACAACTTTACTCAACAACTCCATCACCACTGCAACCTTCGCTGACACTTTGAAACCTGCTGAAGTCAAACCACTACCCAAAAAAACCACTGCAGACTCCAGCGTACTAAAAAACTACTTGCCAGTCTCCCTGCTCCCTTTACCAGGTAAGGTAATGGAAAAAATCATCAACAAGCAACTCATGACCTACCCGGAGTAGAACCAACTCCCAGTCCGGCTTCTGCAGTGATCACAGCACTTAGACCGCCCTGACCGCAACCACAGATGACATCTGTACCCTCCTTGGCCGAGGAGAAACAGTGGCCCTGATCCTTCTCAACCTCTTGGCAGTCTTCAATACTGTATCCTACCACACACTGATCAAAAGACTCCACCACATCGGCATCCAAGGGGAATCACACGGACGTATCACCTCCTTCCTCACAGGAAGAACCCAGAAAATCCACCTACCTCCTTTCACCTCAAATCAAAACATATCACCTGCGGAGTCCCCCAAGGATCAACCCTCCACCCCATGCTTTTTAACGCATATAAGACCCTGCTAGCTAACATGACCCTGCCAGCTAACATCGTCAGATCCCACAGCCTCAACATAATCTCCTACACAGGCGCCACCCAACTCATCCTCTCGCTCACTAATGACCCAACCTCCACTAAAACCATCCACAGATTCATGATAAGCATCACTGACTTGATAAAGGGAAACTGCCTGCAGCTAAACACAGACAATACTGAAGTTCTGATCTTTGGCATGAGCAGCAACACATGGAATGACTCCTGGTGGCCTTCAAAACTAGGACTGCACCCATTCGCTCCGCAAATGCCAGAAACCTCAGAATCATCATTGACAACAGGCTCACCATGGAATCACAGATTAACACTATCCCCTCTGCCTGCTGCTTCACTCTGCGAGTGCTATGTAAGATATTCAAGTGCCTACCCCCATACACAAGAAGAAACATGACATGGGCCTTCATCAACAGTCGACTAGACTATGGCAACGCCCTCTACATAGTAATCGCCTTGCAACTCCTACAAAGACTTGAGTTCATACAGAATGCCGCAGTCAGACTCATCCTCAACCTTCCCCAATGATCCCACATCACACCACACCTCAGGCAACTCCACTGGCTCCCCATTAAGAGGAGGTGCATATTTTAGCTGCTGACCCACACACAAAGCTCTACACAAACAAGGATCTACTCACAATAACCTTTGGCTGAATTTCCCCCACCAATCAAGAAGACTAAGCTCTACCTCCCTATCATTTGCTCACACTCCACACATCTACCGAAGCAGAAGTGGAGGACGTGCCTTCTCCCACATAGCAGCAAAAACTTGGACAGCCTCTCGATGCATCTCCAAGCCATCACCCTTCATCCGGAATTCTGCGAGCCCTCTGGACCTGGCTATTCGGATGAGCCGCTAAGACCCGCAAACACTTGGATACCCTTGAAGGTGATTAGTCACACTTTACAAGTCCTGTTTGATTGATTGATGAGGGGGGCTTAATTTAGTACAGGTTCTGAAAGTGAATACCATTCTACAGATGGCCCAATGACCTAGTTGCCTTGAAGACATCGCAACCTATAAAGATTCATTTGATTTGAGACATGTTGGCTGCCTTACATTTTGGGCAAAAATATCACAGCATAAAATGCGGCTGCAGATGAGAATTACCAGTCCCGTTGCGCCTGCCAGTCTACCTGCCTATATTTAGCACAGACTATAAAATGTCTAAAGATCTGTGTCCTTCAGTTCTATTGCTCTGTAGTGTCTCATCTAGGACTTTCTGTCAGGTTTGGTCTTCAGCTCTTTTGCTGAGGTTTGTTCTGTGTCATTACTGTCATTTTCACTAAATAGCAATTCCTGATGTTGACCCAGACTGCCTCATTTCCCCTATGCCAAACCCATATTAGTAGTGGTGCTCTTCTAAAGAAAAAGTGTTTGCTAATGTTTCTACTGTTTGTTTGTTCAGGGAGAACAGTAGTTTACACCAGCAGCGTTGGCATTCCTATTACCTGAGACATTTTCATCATTTTTTACATGGTCCTAATTAAGTATTAATGAACTCTGCAGTTCTGTTATTTGCTTGCCCTGCATCTTGGGGTAAGAGCCAAAGATGCCTTGTGAAGGGCACATAACAGCAGTTGGAGTAAGGCTTGCGTAACCCCTGCACTTAGTCTCATTCCACTCAGGCTCCCAAACAGACCAAGTGTCCCTGACTGCTGCATGCTCCTGCTTCATGGCCTCACTGAACTTTGGATGCAGGCAAGCTATCAATTGCAACATCCTGAGCAATCTAATTGGAGTAGCCAATTATAGCATTCCAAAGAGTGTGCTAATGAAAAGCATACATGAAGAGGATTATTCCATTCAGTGCTTTAAAAAAGCTCAAGTGTGTCACAGCATTTTCATCTTCCACGTGTCACCCACATTTTGAACAAAACTGCTTTGACCCGGAGTACCATACCCCGGGCTGGTAATAAATAAAACGGAGATGTGGCCTACTGCTTGCTTACATCCAATATGCCAGTCATTGGAAAAAGGTAGTAATTCAATCTGGACTGTAACATAGATATATTACATATATGGGCCTTTGTCCAAGGTGTTATAACAATGTAGTTATGTCAAAAATGGTGTTATGGAAAAAGCACTGTCACATAAAAATTGCTGGCAAAAATATGTTCAAGTGATATTTTTCTGTTATTAATGCCCATTGTGCCTCTTCATTGAACATTTTGGATCAACTGCTACCGATGAGACCCACTCTTCTCTCTTCCTGCCCATTGACAGCAAAGTTTGTCATGAAGGATGAGAAGGTGGCTGTGAAGAAAGTGATTATTAGTTGGGATGGTTGGTAGTAATAAGATTGCTAATCTTGTTAAGTCCAGTAAAGGTTTCAGTAATTTAAACCTGAGCTTAACCCCCAATGGCAATGAAATAGAGCTGACAGGCTTAACTTAAGAAAATGTGTAAAGCATTTAGAAGTACCAAAACAGTTAAAAAGTTGGAAAAAACAATATCCCACTCCAATTTATATAAAAACAGAAAAATGTAATTAACAAAATGTGACCAAGACAACAAAAAGCCAAGAAGAAGAACCAGAGATATCAATTTTTAAAGTTTGAATTAAATTGTAGTGTCAAAAAGTACAAAAAGGAAAACTCAGGGCAATTGGCTGTGCGAGGCTGGGACAAAGATAAGGTTTAATGCTGACCTCTATGGAACATGTGCTGGATACAATGCCCATGCAGGTTGTTATCAAAGAGCTAACTTTGGACTTGGACTTTTTCTGAGAAAGCAGAGTTCCAGGTGTGGCAAGGTAACAGGCTGGATACAAGGTCATCAATGACAGGCTGGTGAAGGACCAGGTCTCAGTGAAGCTGTCAATGAAAGTTGGATAAGCTCTGAGCTGGAGAAGTTCAGAGGTCATGTCCAGGAAGCTGTTGATGTCTATTTAATGCTGCTCGGCGTTGGGTCAGTTGAAGACTTCTACCTTGGGACTTGGTTTATTTTCTGGAATTCAGATTCCTCCAGCAGGTCAAGGCTGCAGACAATAGCTAAAGAGGGTTTAACATCATCAGAAGCTTCTCAGTGTTGGGCCTGTTCAATCAAATTTGCTGTTGCAGAGACAAACGCATTGGGAGCTGTGGCTAAGTCAGGCCCATCAGTGATGCATCCTTGGCAGAAGGGCTTAAACATAGGTCCCAGTCTTCTGTTTGTTCTCCAAGCAGAATTTTTTTTAAATGTTCCTAAGCGCCATATTTTAGGGTTATGAAGGAGGACTGCACTCTGACACTTGTCTAAGGGCCCCAGGATGTAGGAGGCATCACGTATAGGTCAGTACTCACTTCAGGAGAAGCCACCAGCAGGGTCCAGGGCAGGTTCAGTTGGATCTGGTAAGCTGGGCTCTTCAGGAAAGTGGCTTATTGCAGCTTTGGTGCCTCTCTGGCTTAACAGGAAGGCAGCCTACTGCCCTTTGGAGTCCACTTCTCAGTCCTGGGTACATGTGGGAGAAGGTCAAGCCTTTGGTGGACTGTCCTCACAGGTCACAACAGCAGGGACAGTCCTTCACTTTTCTAAAAGTCCACAGATGTTCTGAATAGGGCAGTGGATGGCAGAATAATGCCCAGTACCAGCCTGTGGGGGCTACTCCTTACCCAATAGGGTAAACGTTCCCAGATGTGACCATACCCACTTTGCCATACATCCTCTATGTTTTACTGTACACTGCCCGATGTGCCCTTCTCTACCTACAACCAACATGGCAGAACCTTTCTTGCTCTGTGCATACCTTCCTGTTCCCTCCCAGAGGTGTGGCTATGATAATAGAGGAGACCTCCCTCGTGGTTACTTAAAACCTGCTCTGGAGACAATCTCTCTCCCACTGGGACTGGTGTCTGGCTGTCTATCAGGACAATGAATGGGCCAGGGCTATTTGTGAGCTTTGTCTGCCTCTGTTACGGTGGAAACCCACTGAAGTTAATTATGTTTCTGGGTACGGCCCATATGGACATCCAGCCAGGGAGAAAAACATCCCCCCACACCTACATCCTTTGTTCACTGGATCAATATACAAGTCACCACAGGGGGCCATCAACAGTCAGGAGACAGGTAACACTGGCAGAAAAGTACATTTGGCTCAAGTGGGAAAATGACAACTTTCTAAAAGTGTCATTTTCAAAGTAGTAATCTAAAATCTGACTTGAACATTAAGTTGAATTTTATATTTCTATTCAAATAAGCTCTTGAATCATTTTTCTACCTATTCCCAAATTGAAGTTAAACATTATAAGGTGTTAAAATGTAAATCAGTTTTTTTTTCACTGGGAGAGTCAGCTATGCCACAGTGAAAATGACTTTGGAGATTCTTCACTGCCTAGGAATGTAAAGCATAAGTACACATGCTCTACTTTCTAAATACCATGCACACTGCCCTTTGGTCATATAATGCTTACTTTACGGGTGGCTTATAAATGTTGAAAAGAAAGGTTTAGGCCTGGCAAAAGGTATATTTTTCTAGGTCAAATTGACAGTTTTAAAACTGCCTACCAAGACTGCAAGGATAGACCTGCAGACAAGCTTTGCATTCTTACGTAAATGGTGTCACTTTATGTGCTACAGTCCCTTAGTGACACTTAAAATACCCTGGTACACTTTTGTATCATATATTAGGGATTTATCAGTCCATTAAATATGTAAATTAGGAATGTAGCCAATTTTTACACGTTTTAGGGGGTCAGAGCACATGCACTCGGACATTATTAGCGGTGCCCCAGTGCTTAGAGTCAAAAAACCAGCAGCACCATTCCAGAAAAGATGAAGTTGACCATATAAAAAGAGGGAATTGCATACAGCGGCCTTTTGCAACAAAATCACCTTGGAACTGTTTAAAAAAGAATTGAAAATATAGAAAACTACTTAATGAGAACAGAAATATTGACCTCATGCACATAAAATAGTCACCAACCCTTTGCCTCTCACCAGCTGCAATGCCTAATCTGTAAAAGAATTCTAAAACATTATCAATGAAAGCAAACCATCAGTATCATCATCAGACCCGGCTCCCTGCAAAAAATCTTCAAAGGTTTAGGCCCCCATTATAAGATTGGCACCAAATGCCGCCTACCGCCACAGAGACGTCTGCCAACATGCCGTCGCCGTGACTACCGACCATCCACCGAATTATGACCTTAGCTGGAATTCCGCCAGAAGGATGGCGGAATTCCGCCTACGGTCATCGCGGCGGACGTCAGTTAGTTGGCGTTGCTGCCAACAGCAGCGCCATGCCAGCAAAACGCCGCCAACCTTATCATGAGCCATGATACGGCCTGGCGCTATTTTGCTGGTGGACACTACTGCTGGCAGCAGCGCCGTGTCCCGTCTCCTGCTGGGGAGGACTCCCTGCAAGCAGGTAAGTCAGGTTCTCTGACAGGAGATGGGGTGTGGGGTGTTGTGTGCATGTGTGGGTTTGTGTGTACGTGCATGTTGTGTCGTGTGATTGCGTGTGTGCCTGGATGTATGTTAGTGAGTGTTGCTGTGAGTGTGCATGAATGTATGCATGCATGTGTGAATGTGGGAATGGATGTGTGTATGGGTGTGTATGTATGTGCATGTATGTGTGTATATGTCGGGTCGGGAGGGGCAGTGGGAGGGTTGGGGAAGAGTCTGGGGGGGGGGAAGGTGGAGACCCCTATCAGTACCAGGGAAGGAATTCCCTAGCACTGATAGTGCCTACTGCCATGGTTGTCGTGGCGGTACAGAAACCACGGAAACCATGTCAGTGGGTGGGGTCAGAATGCCATCGGCGGTCGTTTACGCCGTGGCGGTAGGTGTGTTAACTTAGAGGTTTGACTTTTACCAAACCACCAATGTCATAATAGTGGCGGTATATATCGCCAGCCTGTTGGCGGTACTACCGCCACTATTAGACTGACTGCAGGGGTCGTAATGACCCCCGTATTCTGTTAATATTATTATTTAATTAATTTATTATTATTTAATTTTCTCAGCAGTCACGGACCCCTGAGGGGGCTTTGCGGACCCCCAGGGGTCCCCAGACCTAGGTTGGGAAACACTGACGCCATTTTGATCTACTTTGCACCACTGCACTCCATACCACTGCACTCTATGCCACTCTACACCACTGCACTCAATGCCCCTCTACTCCACACCTCCGCACTCTGTCCTACACCACTCCATTTTACCCTGCACCACTTCACTCTACCCTGAAACAACCTACTCTACGACACTGCACTGTACACCACTCTGTTTCACCCTGTCCTACTCCACCATGCACCACTCCACACTATGCCATTGCACTCTAAGCCATTGCAATTTATGTTGTGCCACGCACTCTACTCTGCACCACTCTGCTTTATGCCACTCTATGCCAACCACTCTATGCCACTTTACTCTAAACCAAAGCACTCAAAGATACTGAACTCTATGCTAATCTACTCTGCACCAATGTTTTTTACACCACTTCACTCTAGGCCACCCTCCTCCAGTCTACAACACTACACTCTATGATGCTTTCCTCCATTAAACTCTATTCTACTCTCTAACACTTTGCTCCACTCTATGCCACCCTACGACACTCTACATGACTCCTTATAGGCCACTCCATACCACTTTACTCCACTCTATTCTAATACACACTGCTCCACTCTACTCCACTACTCCACTCTACACCACTCCACCCTATGACACTCTTTGTCACTACACTCTATGACATTCTAGTCCACTTTATGCTATTCCTTTATACTACACTACTCCATTCTATGCTACACCACTCTAGGACAATCCTCTCCACTCTACCCCACACTACTCTAGAGCACTCCACTCTACAGAACACCCATATGCCACTCCACCGTAATCTACACCACTCTATACAACACTGTATGCCACTCCACTCTACTACACTCTACTTGTCTCTGCCACTCTACTCCACTGTGCACCATTGAACTCTGCTCCACTATACGCCCTTCCACTCTACAACACTCTACTCCCTCCAGGGCACTCCACAATAGTCTATGCCACTTCGCTCTGCACCACTCCATGAAACTCCACACTACTCAACTTTACTCTACAACTCGTTACGCCATTCCATAACACTCCACTCTACTCCATGACATGCTAATTTACGCCACTCTCCTTTACGCTACTAACTTTTAGCTATGCTGAACATCAGTCAAGCTGGTGCACAACACAGCTAAGACATATTGGCAAAGACAATAGCTCTTCTATTGGTGAGGCCTATTGGCTTTGCCACTGCTTGTTTTATTATCTGTGCCCTCGAGCCCACTGTAGATCACTTAACACGGGAGATATGCTCCTTGCACCTCCCAGTGAAGCGACTGGTGTTCACAGCGCTGCGAAGTAGACTGGAAGGCAACTTGCCGGTAGAACAATAAAAAAAGCGCCTAAATAAATAAACGATAAAGAAAGAATGGCACACGAGGTGGTACTGGGCACGCGGAGAGAGCTGAGCTGGGAGTGAATCTTCCATTTGCTTTAGAAAAGGAAGACAGTCTGAGCACTTCAGCTGGAATTTGGTCCAAGTAGACAGCGCCTGTGGGGGCGAAGGGGTGCTATCTTGTGAGATAACCTTGGGGACGGAGTAATGGGCACGGCTTGCCTCGTGCTAGCCCTGCCTGTAACGCCAGCGCTCCCTTATTTTTCACTGTATCTGTTCCCCGTGCCCTCCGCGTGCTTCCTTTGCGCGGAAAAGGGAGACAGATGTGCTGAACATGTGGATGGCGAGGCAGCAGTTTCCATGGCAACGGAAGCCAAGGTTAAAGTTCTGCGCCTCTCTTCGCCTCTCCCAAGTAAGGTTCTGTTTGCGCCGCTCCGGTTCAGGGGGCTCAAGCAGGAGATATGAATACAGATGATGCCAGTCTCCCGGGCCCTCGTCCCGCAAAAGCTCTCTGCACAGTCCTGGGAGAGCAGCGGGAGGTTCATTTTCAGACCAGAATTCTATCAGATGTCTCTGCAAGTACAACAGCCGCACTACATGTATAGCACATTTAATTTCTATCAGTCTCTTCGGGGTCCGCCTTTACCGCATAGTTAATTTGTAGGATTAAATCTCTATCGCGCCTGCGTGCAGAGCATCTAGTTTACCGCATGCTTCACATCTAGGTAAAACCGCCTCTGTCTATGCAAGCACAAGCGTCCCTGCCTTTATCACATGTCTAGGCAAAACTGTCTCTATCAGTGCAAGTACAAACAGCCCTGCTCTTACCGCATGTCTACGCAAAACTGTACCATGTCTAGGCAAAACTGTCTCTACCTGTGCAAACACAAACAGCACTGCATTTGCCGCATGTCTAGGCAAAATCGTCTCCATCAAAGGAAGTACAAACAGCCGTGCACTTGCCACGTGTCTAGGCAAAACCGTCCCCATCAATGGAAGTACAAACAGCGACGTCTTTACCGCATGTCTATGCAAAACTGTAGCATGTCTAGGCAAAACTGTCTCTACCTGAGGAAGTACAAACAGCCGTGCATTTGCCGCATGTCTATGCAAATTCGTCTGCATCAGTGGAAGTACAAACAGCACTGCACTTGCCACGTGTCTAGGCAAAATCGTCTCCATCAGTGGAAGTACAAACAGCGCTGCCTTCACCGCATGTCTAGAGGAAACATCACTGCCTTTACCGCATGTCTAGGCAAAACTGTCTCCACCTGTGCAAGCACAAACGCCACTGCTTTTACCTCGTTTCTAGGCAGGACTGTCTCATCAGTGCAAGTACAAGTGCAAGTCTAGGATAAAACTGCCTCTCTCTGTGCGTGCACAAACAACATTGACTTTATCACATTTCTTAGCAAAACTGACTCATCAGTGCATGTAAAACAGCACTGAATTTACCGCACATCTAGGCAAAACCGTCCGTTCAAGCACAAACACCTCTGCCTGCACCGCATATCTAATGTCTAGGCAATCCCTTAAATCAGTATTTGCGGTCAATGCAACGCTGTGCATTTACCACGCTGCCATTACCACGCTTATGCGCCTAGCATGCATGCCTTTTTCACGCTTGCCTTTTTAGAATAGGATGAGGAAGGTTTTAGAGTTCGGAGCGAGGGGGTTGGGGAGACAGGGTGGGGGAGACCTTACCATGCATGTTCCTTTACCAAATAAGCTTTTACATTGAAATATGTTGTAAGGCATGCGTGGTAAAGGCATGTGTGGTAAAGACGCTGTTGTTGTCGAGACCGCTTTGTTAAGGCATGCGTGATGTTTGCAGGCATTGTTCCATCATACATCCATCTTTGCCACATACAGGGGAATATTTACAAGAAAGTGGCGCATCGGTCCAGATGCGCCACTTTTCTTGCGTTATCCCTGCCCTACCTAACGACACCATGGGTGCACTGTATTTACAATACAGCCCACCAAGGCGGTTGTTAGGACAATAGCGGCAAAATTTTTAACGCTATTGTGGCGCTTTGCTGCACTAGCGTCAAAAGTTTTTACGCTAGTGCTGCAAAGCACAGGGAGGCCCATTGATTAAAATGGGTGCGTCATTTCAATGCCTGCTCTGAGCAGGCATTAAAAATGATGGACAGAATGGAGCAGTGAAATGTTGTAAATTTCACTGCACCATTTTTTCAGGCCTCCCTGTATGGGAATGTTCCCCTTGCATACATTATGCCTGGCACAGGCATAATGTGGCACAAGAGTTTACAAAGTGGCGCAATGTAAGCATTGCGCCACTTTGTACATAGAGCACGGGAGAAAGACGTCCTTAACTCCACCTTAGCATTAAAAAAAAGAGGCTAGGGTGGCGCAAGGTGGTGCTTGTAAATATGCCCCATAGCCTTTCACGGCGATCACTGCTGTTTATCTTTAAATAAACAACAGCGCTACCCTTACCACATATTTTGGGGAATATTCACAAACTGCGTTTTGTAGTGCGTTTTGTAATGCTACAAAATGTACCGCAAAATGCTACTCACAAACCTATGTGCGGTGTTTACCTTTCCGCCTCACCTGCCTTTTTTTCTGTGCTGATATCTCCGTCCCGAGTACAGAGTCTGCACACATCAGTATAGGTTTTATTAGTAAATGTGGGCGTGAGAGGAGTGGCCAGAAAACAAGGAATACGTAGTACTAAAGGGAATGGAAAAGAGAGGAGAACGAAGGTGTTAAAGCAGGACCAGGGAGGGGTTTAAGGAGGGACTTACACCCACCCACAAAAGAGTAAGCCTATTCCTATTCACAAACTCCAATTCTAAAGTTACTACACCCCAAAAGAACCCAAAAGAGTAGTACATTTCTCCAGCTAGGCCCCGCTTTAGAGCATGTCTCATGTCTAAGCGAACCCTAGTAGCTGTCTGTAAGTACAGCAGGACTTGCTTTAAAGCACATCTCATGTTCAAGTGAACCCACTAAACATCTATAAGTTCAGTATGGTCTGTGCAAGTCAACCCATTAAACATCTGCAAGTTCAGTATGGTCTGTGTAAGTGAACCCACTAAACATCTGTAAGTTCTGTATGGTCTGGGCAAGTCAACCCATTAAACATCTGTAAGTTCAGTATGGTCTGTGCAAGTGAACCCACTAAACATTTGTAAGTTCAGGATGGTCTGTGCAAGTCAACCCTTTAAACATCTGTAAGTTCAGTATGGTCTATGCAAGTGAACCCACTAAACATCTGTAAGTTCTGTATGGTCTATGCAAGTCAACCCTTTAAACTTCTGTAAGTTCAGTATGGTCTGGGCAAGTGAACCCACTAAACATCTGTAAGTTCAGCATGGTCTTCTTTACCACACATTTATCGCCTGGTTGAACCATTCTATCCAAAGACACTCACACAATGTGCCACTATACTGGCATGTCATCCCCTCAGTCTCAGTGATGAGGTATCCACACAGCTCTCGCAGTGCACCTTCATGCCGACCTGTAAAGAACCAAGACATCCACAGATATCCCACAATGCACCTTTTACCCTGGTCTGTCAGACACTACCTCCCTGTTGGGGACATCCAACATCCAGACATCCAGAGAGCTCCCAGAATGCACCTCTTTCATGATAGATCACAATCTACTATCCATTAATGAAACGTCCGGAGAGCTCTGAGAATGCATCTCCTTCATAAGCAATCATACACTACTGATCATAAGTGAAACACCCTAAGAGCTCCCAGAATGCACCTCTTTCCTGTCATGCATCATCATTTAGAATCCCTTTTCTAATGGCATTGGCTGGGTTCCCACACAGCCCCTCTGTCCTATCATCCTTATATATTCCAGCATTCATAATATAAATCACTCCTTAGTAAAATAAAGTTGTCTGAGATCTAACGTGCCTAAAATAAAGGCTCAGCGGATTGAGCTCATATCATAGTCGTTCCTTTTCCACCTCTGTGTAACAATTTTAAATCCAAAAAAGTTAGTTCTGGTGGTAGGGGATCAACAAATGTTTCAGATCTGTGAGTAATCTGCCAGCTACAGATTCAAATCCTAGAAAGACGACTCTATGGGTTCAGACACCACTTTAAGGGGCATATTTATACTCTGCGCCAGATTTGCATTATTTTTGTGATGCAAATCCGGCACAAACTTAACTCCATATATATATTTTGTCGCTAGACATGTCTACCGCCAAAATATTGAAGCTAAAGTCATTTTTTGCCTGCAGGAAACTACCTTGCGTCAATGAGATGCAAGGTAGGCGTTCCCAGGCAAAAAATGACTCTAAGGCCCTAGCACCTTATTTATCCTCCTGTGCAAAAATCACGCATAGGAGGGGTAAAAAAATGGTGCAAAGCTTGCTTTGCACCATTTTTTACTGCCTGGGTCCGGGCAGGAGTTAGGGGACCTGTGGACCTATTTCCATGGTGGAACACCATGAAATAAGCCCACAGGCGCCCTCCCCAGGCCCCAGGGACACCCCCACCCACACCAGAGGGACAGCGGAGGATGGGGGACCCCATCCCAGGTAAGTGTAGGTAAGTACAGGTAAGTATTTATTTATTTTTAAGTGCCATTGGGGGCCCTGAAATGGGGTCCCCTACATGGCACTTGGTGCAATGGCCATGCCCAGGGGCCCCTGGTCCACTGTGCTTGTCATTGGGGTGGTAGGCATGACTCCTGTCTTTTTTAAAACAGGAATCATGTGGTATGGATGGTTTCGCATCAGAAAATGACCCTTGCCAGGTTTACTCTTACCTGCCTAACGTCATTTTTGTGTGCAAAACCCCCTTCTTCCACACCGCCAGCCCCAACCAACTGATGTCATTATTTTTACGCTAGCACACCCTTTGCACCGGCTTTCACCATTCCATAAATATGGTGCCGGTCTGGTGCATAGAAATGGTGCAAGCCGGTGCTAAACTTTTTGGTGCAAAACTGCATTAGTGTAGTTTTGCACCAAAAAGTATCAATCAGAGCCTAAATATCCTAGTGAAGCCTGCAGGTCAACGCTCCAGTCTCTACACCATAGTGCTCCTGCTGTGTACAGTGACGTTGTCAAAAAAGGCCCAGGGAGGGCCCATGTCCCAGCTCTATTAGTCCTGGTCCCACCTTGGGCAGCGCCACAGTAGCTATCGTAAGCGCCAAGAGGCAACACAGATGAAAATACAGACACTGCAAATTGCCACACAAATGTATTTGTCCATCTACCTTGTACTTCAAAGCAGTATTTGGTTGTGGCAATACACATGCCAAGAGATATTAATAAAATATTCACATATGATTTTATTTGTATTTAGAAATATATGTGTATCTACATAGACTTGTATAGATACAAATATATACACATCTAGCCAAATTCGCATATTCCAGGTAAGCAATACATATATATATATATATATATATATATATATATATATATATATATACACACACGAGCGCGCGCACACACACACACACACACACACACACACACACATGTCCCTTGAAGATATCCCCACCAGGTCTGTGGTTCAGTGTGTGTCCCCTCTAAAACGCTAATGGCCATTTCTAGAAACCTCATTGGCTACGACACATTTTCTGTAGCCCGCAGCTAACAGATTCCCAAACTAGTGGATAATGCATGTGACCTTTGTGTCACCTGCAGGTCACACGTTTTCGTTATGGGTGTGTGAAAATGTTCTCTATAAAACTAATATGGTGAAATGTGCTCCTTCTGGAAATAATGTTTTAATAATTCACCTCCAGAGCCGATTTCGGTGACAGAAATTACCGAAATCTACTCCGTGGGCAGACTAGACAGACGTAAAGGCAAATTTTGAGCCCGAATACTTGTTTTTGGGCTGCCCTACCCACACAGTGAAGAGGTCCAGGGAGGTGTTGGATGTTCATGGCTGTTCTGAACGACTGCTAGATCCATTCATTCACTATCGTGGTCTAACTACAGAGACCAATTCTGAGAGCAGCTAATCAGAACTGCTGAAACTGGATGATTCAGTTTGGCTACCCTCAGCTACTCAGCACAGACAGCCATTTCAGTGAAGGTTTTGTTTAACGAATATATTAATACATATAAATAAATACCCTTGTACACCCCCCACTGATGTCCATTTGTGTGTCCTGCAAAATAATAGACATAGGACTAGTTGTATTCCCATTTATCACTACTCCTCCATCACACATGATGTGTGGTGTGTGCCTGGGCATCTCCTCCGTAATAGCGGAGGAGTGTCGCCCCCCTTGCTCAGAGTCAGGCAGTGACAATTAAAATTATAATAAAACAATTTTATTATCACTTTATTTGTTACTGTCTCTCTCACAGCCATGGAATCTAGAACAAGGCAGGGCTGGGCCATAGGGAGAAAGAGTGGTGGGCATAGTAAAGTGCGCATGTCAGTTTGGCCGGCCATCTTAGGACGGCCAAACCGAAAAACTCACTTACATTTCTCCAACCCAGTTGTGTTACACAGTCGGGTGGAGAAATGGCACAGGCTTCCTCTGCCTAAGCAAGCATCAGACCAGCCAGATCAGACCAGTCCTGGTGCTGCTCTCAATCTTGGTATAGCATGAGAGCAGCGTGTTGATTGGTAGCCTGTGCTATGTGCCCCAGTGATTGCCAGGAGGGTGAGAAACACCTAGGCTGCCTGCGCCAGGGCCAGAGCGGCAGGTAAGTATTTTTTTTTGTATTCTTATTCACCTAGCCCCTCTCACCCCCCCACCCTGCCCCACAACTTTACATTGGCAGCAGCCTCCACTGGTTGTGTGGAGTGTTTGCTGGGCACCCACCACCATGAAGCAGATGCCCCATGATTCAATCTTGCGGATCCCTTCATAGTGGATGGGTGGGTGGATTGCAGGCTTCAATTGTCAGAGCCTCAAGTGGCTCTTCAAGAAGAAACTATTGCCAGGCAGCCTGTCACAACAGGGCAGCCAGATCACAGTGGCACTCACACCTCCCCATTCAGGTACTGCCAAGCAAGGCTGGGAAACAAACAATGACCCTCACATGCATGGACAAAACACTTTGTGCTTCTTGGCCATTGGTTTACTTGCTTTATTGACTCAAGCTCCTGCTTTGGTAGTTTCAGCAGTCAAACAAAACTATTGTCTAGCGGGGCCACAAAACCTGGTGCCTACTTGTCAAACCACAAATCTGCCAGTGCATCACACATACCAGTGTATGCAGTGAAGGCAGAGAAACCACTGCCACACTGGAGGGAAGGTCTAATGATGGTAAAGAGTCCTCTGCCAGTAAAGTGGCAGCCAGAACCTCCATTGACCTGGTGGGCTGGCCCACACTTGCCATAGTTAAAATGAGCTCCTTGAAATTGTTATGATTCACTGCCTTGCGGCAGCTGGACTTCATAAGTTGTGTCAGTTGGAGATGGGAATGGAAAGTGGACACTTTAAAAGGACAGGACCCATTTAAATCTCGCCCAACCACCCAGGCTTTACAGATCTATACTTAAAAAAGAGATACTGCTTCTCACTCATTTCTACCCAAATTCCCTTATTGCAAACAATAATCTGAGTGGTCACGTGATGTGCCTTTTGACCTGCACCTGCTGGAAGGACTGTACCAAGAGCTACTAGAGGAAAGGGTTTTACCCTACTAATTAATGCAAATGGACGACTGGAGTAGGAGCCAGATGTACAAAGCCCTTTTGCATTTCTTAAGGTTCCGAATCGGTATCTTGGGCCGTTAAGAAATGCAAAACAGTCTTTTCTTATATACAGAAGCCCTTAAGGAATCTCAAATTGCAATTTATACCTTGTACAAATCACAAGTTGCAATTCCCAGAATAGGAAATTGCAAATAGGAATTCCTTATTTTCGACTCCTATTCTGATGTACAAAGCATTTCCTAGATACGATTTGAGCATTTAGGAGATGCAATTACTGCCGACTTGAAGTCTGTGGTAACCAGGTGCAATTTAAAAAAAGCCCCACAATGTTCCAATGTTCTTCTTATTTATTTATTTTTGCAATAGAGCACACACATGCCACTTAGGCATATGTGTGCTCTACAGGTGCATCTCTGTTTTTGGGGTGCACCAAGGGTGGCCTTTTCCCCTTTGCCATCCATGGTTTTGCATTTCCTAAATTGTGATTTCTTAACAAGAAATCACTATTTAGGTAATACAAAACTGGCCCATTGACTTAAATGCCATGGGATTTCTTAAAACCGACTAGGAAATCGGTATCTCTGTACATAGCATTTTGCATTTCTTAAATAGCGATTTCCATAATTGCAAAATTAGATTTTTGTACTTCTGGCTCTAAGTGCCTCAAACATGAGAGAGCGCTAATTTACAATTTCAGCAATATAAAAACAAACAAAGCATATTTTGACTCAATACAATGCAGGATTTTATCTCCACAGGTCTCATAACACGCTACAGTCCCTACCGACAAATCACAGTGGTGCGAGATATATTTAAACTCATAGAAATCTGATTTCTAGAAACCTCTCTGCATGGAAGGCTTCTGTTCAATATTGCATTAATTAAAGCTGTTCAGCTGCCTGCCCATGGCCTGCAGCGAGCTCAGTATATCCAGCAGAAATATACTATTTATTGCATTAGATAAACAGTGAGGCCCACACACCACAGAGGGCCAAAGGAAAGACTCAGTGGAGAATAGATTCAGGGGGGAAGAGGTGCTTACAACGAAGAGCCCTGGCACGAAAAAATAGTTTAACAAACCATAAATCAATGCCAGGAAAACATATTCTGTCGATTCACATGCATGCACTAAATTATACCTACTGCCAATCCGTTCATACGGATACGCAAAATGACCAACTTTGCTGGCCAAGTCAGGCCATTAGACTGCACAAGAAATCCTCCATCGATTAATGAGGTCTGTTCATTGGATGAGGATACACTGTGCCCATTCGGCTGATTAAAGTAACAGAGGAGAGAGTGTGAACTGCCTGGAGCTGTGTTATTTTAAATTAGAGGCTGGTTTAGAATGTGAATCTCTAGTTAAATATTGTCCTTGCTCAAAAAATGTAAGGGCAGATTTATAAAAATTTCATGCACTGTAGCAGGACAACTTGCTGTGCTCCGTTGCGTGACAGGGAGAGGGCAGGAATGCATCCGATCTCATTAGGTATAGGTACATCCTGCCCTCTCCAGCACTGGTGCCTAGAGCCAATGCAGGCACCCTTGCCCCACGTAGGTGAAAGGTCACCTGCGTTTCAGGCAGGATTGGTTTGTAGGGAAAGGAGCAGCTTCCTGCACAAAAACAATCCTTTGAGACCCCTTCCTCTTTCTAACTGTGCTGCAGAATGTAGCACGTGTAGAAGAGTAAATAACAAGGAAAAATAAAGATATTTCTCCTCGTTGCACCTCTGTTTGGGAGGTGTACAATTTTAACACAATTCCAGGGTTCCTAACCTTAATAAATCTGTGATTGCACCAAATCTATGGCTCAATGTCCACGGAACACCTTCCCAGGGCAGAGTAATGCAAGCGATTTAACTACCTTGCGTTACTCTGGATTTACTAAGCCATGCAGAGCCACGCAAGAAGGATTTGTGTGGCTTAGTAAATCCTGCCAAAGGGCTTGCATTGCCTTGCGTGAACTTGCATCACCTTGTGTCATCTTGTGTGATGCAACGCAAGCCATTTAAAAATCTGGGTCATAGTTTGTGATGTGTTTAGTTGCAAAGTTTGAAGTTCAGTCATTTCCGAATAAGGACAAACAAAATGCAAAACCTGGCAGAAAAAAATGTTGCGAACATGACACCAGTCTCATAACTCTCCTCAGTGGGAATTACATACACCAGAACAGGCCAGACAAAAAGCAACCACACAAACAATTATGTGACTGTTAATTGCAGTTAATGAAAACACTCCACAAACTACAGATAAGCCCTGAATGGTTTTTTGGTGAGGCTATGCTTGCTTAATAAAAACTACGCACAGCCCTAGAATTTGTAAGTCTCGATACTTAAAGGTATTAAGGGAACACACATAAACATGCACACACCTGCACAGATTCCAAACAGAGGCACAGCCAGCCATTCACAAAGATGCACGTAGGCACAAACACACACGCACACAGAGGATGGAAAGTAGACAAAGTTGTATTATTTGATCTGACTGAACACTGACACCAACACGGCCATGGGCAGACTGGCAAACCAAGATAAAACAGTCATATAATGACGCCACCCAGTGCCAGTAAAAAAGTACTGCAAAAGGCCTGAAAATATCCTTTTTTAATTGTATGGGAAAAGCCTCAGTTGGCAAATTTCTATTTCTCCTGGATTTCTGAAAATCCTTCATAATTTCTGGTCTGCGAGAGGGTTCAGAGGCATCAAGGACAATCTTTAATTATCCTTGTCTCAAACATTGGTAATGAAGTCCAAGTCTGAAGCATTATTTTCAGAAAGTTGCCCTTTGTGGGTGGCACAGGTGGATGATACAGAAGCAATCTTCAAATCAAGTTTATAAACAGGAAGCTTTTTCCAGTGATTAAGAAGGAATGTGTAACTTTTCTTTGGTGGAAAATGTTGACAAGTTCTCAGTTTTAACAAAACTTTCAAAGGTTATCCTCAAAGGAGTCCTATTTAAGGCTTCAAACCAGAAAAACGTATGCAGAATATTCTTTGCCAGTTTACCTATGGAAAGCTTGTATATACAGAAAGAACATGTGTGCAAGTTTAACCTTTTCAGAGTGTTTATATACACCAAGTGGCAAAGGGAAAAACTTGGCAACATTTGAGAAGTTGCAGAGTTCTCCATTGAAGTCTGGAGGAGAATGTTTTAAAACTCTCCTTAGAATCACAGATAATGTAAGGGAAGTGGGAAGTGGGAACTGGAAACTGCAGAAAATATTTGAATCTAACATGGGCCACATGTATCAATATTAGGAATAGCAAGTACCAAATTGTGATTTTCTGTGAATTGCAATGTCAATTACTATTCTTAATGTATGAAACTCATAGAAATTCATTTAGCGATTCCTAGTGGGTCACAAATCATAATAATATTAATGAGGTAAGTCACAATTTGTGACCCATAAGGAATCACAGCCATCACAGGAATGGTGGCCTGCCATGCTTACCAGACCACCATGTCCAGAATTGCATTTTAATAAAGCATTTTTTTTAATGCACCCAGTTTTCCTTAAAGAAAAATGGAATGCGTTTAAAAAAGATAAATGAAAAGTTAAATTTTCATGGACCAGTGCCTGCTCTAAAAAAATTATATTACATACATTCACAAAGGGGAAGGGGTCCCTTTAGGTCCCCCACCCATTTGCGTATGGGTTACCACCTACTTGAAGTAAGTGGTAAAATGCAACTGTTTTGCGGCTGCAGTTCGATCTTAAAGAATTCTTACATACTACTGCGATTCAGTATTAAGAAGGGCCGCCCTAAACACATCCCTTCTATCACATCCCTTCTTAATACCGGATAGGTATGTATTCGCAATTCCAAAGTGCGATTCAATAACATCTTACTGAATCGCAATTTGGAATGAATGCATACCAAAATGCATTTTTCCAGTCGCCAACGACCCAATTCTGAGAATTGGGACAGTCGTGTTTGCAACCGAAAAAATACATGATACATCTGGCGCATAGTCTCTTATCTTTTTTAGATATATTTAGAAAAAGATAGAAAGTACAACCATTAATTAAAAATCTATTTGGCATAAAAAGTCCGTGATCACTTTAAAAATGAAAGTATGGAATATTTCACCATTTGGAGGGTCCCCAAAAGATCACGAGTGCGCAGAAGTATTTGGTAGCGGACTGCAGTGTGCCAAGTGCTTTGACAGGAGCAGGAGGTGATAGGTGGCTAAGGGATAAGGGGAATCCGGGTAAGTCAATCATTTTGGGGGAAACACACTGATTCCCATGTTGCAAGGTGTCAATTGTGTATGAGCACTTCAGTGTCAGGTAAAGGAAATTCTTCATGGTTAGAAAAAGAGCCTCCTGCTCCCTAGTTTCAGTGGTCTTCTGTGTCTTGATGAATTTGTCATTGTGGGTGAAGATCATACGTTCTCTAGGCATCAGGCTTTTACAGCCAGACTCCAATGACCAAATCTTGAGAAAGCCATCAGCACATTTGGTGCCCCACAGTTGTCTTCTGCTTCTTCTGTAGATTGCTTGAAAAGCTGTCCCTCGTGTTCCCTTAAGTGTTAAGATGCACTCTCTCGGGCCTCTTTGGTCCTCTCATTTACTCATTCAAGTCTTACATGCACGTTCTCTCCTCCAGCAGGCAGGCATGGCAAAGCATCATATAGTGGTCAGCCTGGTCCCATTAAGTTAAATAGATGGAGGGTCAAACTCATCTCGATATGATTGGACCACAGGTCCAATGTAACAAGATTCTTACTATCTCCCATTGATCGGGATGTGTCTTCAAGTTCCTGATCCATTACGTAACTCAGCAGACACAGCGAGAAACTACATATTGGATTTTATTTTATTTGTTTCAAATCCCAAAATGCATCTTTGATGGACTAGCCCAAATGAATGTGTCCCACTTTTGCAGCAAAATAACCTTTGAAAAATCTAGTAAGGTGTTCCTCTAGGACGAAGGACGGATCAAATCATGTACCAGAGCTACTGCTCCTCTGCCTCTTGGGTCTAATGTGTCCAGCTTCTCAAAGACATCCATGTGGTGAGGCAGAACAGAGCCTTTTGAGCAGGAAATCAGCAACATTGGCAAGTAATCAGTAAGGCAAAAAGCCACTGTGTTCCTCATTAGGTTGAACTGATTTTTCTTGTAAAGCCCGAAGAGACAAAGGGCCATATGTACGAACACATTTTCCCATAAACACAGAATGGATAAAACACGTTGCTACATCTGGCCCAAGAATTCTTGGTATTGCAGGTAAGTTTCCTCAGCATATGTTAAATATTACTTATCGGCTCCTAAATTTCAAAGGCATACAATAACTGGTTTTGCAGGCATCATACTATTTAGTTTTGATGTTGAATTCTGCTATCAGGATGAATAACTTTGTGGGCTTCAATTACATTACTCCCGTGGCTGAAACCAAGCCAATTGCCCACTTGTTTAGAGCCAACCACGCTCTGTGGTGAACTTGGGCCACTTGTTCTCCTTGAACTTTGTCTTTGAGATCCCTAGTCTGCTAATATGAGAATAGCAGAGGTTCCTGACACAGTTTCCCTACTGCTTCTCTGGTCTCTGTCATTCCCAACCGGGTACGATTATTTTTTTGATCTTTGAGTATAATATTTTGAAATGAGTAACAGATGATCTGCAGTTTTTTTTAGCTTTATTTTTCAGCAAATTATTATTCGTCAAAGTGGCTGCTTTATTTTTTGCTTGTGTTGTGACTTTAGGTCCTATTACGAGTTTTGGGGATGGGAACACTTGTCCGCCAACCTCCCGACAAGGTGGTCGTCACCATGCTGGTGACCTCTGCGCTGGCCCCATTAAGACTTTCAGGCTGTGCTGACTAGTGGAAACAAACGTTTCCGTCGGTCGACCTAGCGGGAAAGTGGTGGCAGCGTTGTCGCTGGTTCATAATTGAGCCGGCGGCTATGCTGCCGCACGCAGGGGGCATCTGCACCCTCAAGATGCCCACTGCCTGCACAGCATACAGAGTGCATTCCGAGGTTGCTGTTCAGAGGGACATGCAGGCATGGGCAGTGCTGGGGCCCCCATGTGGCTCCCTGCACCTTTTCTCCACCTGGCTTATCATGGCGGTGGTACCGCCATGAAAGGCTGACAGAACAAGGTTGTAATCAGCAGGGCGGCACTATGTTCAGAGCCACCCTGGCTTATTACTACGGCACCTGCCGTCAGCCCGTTAGGATCGAAGATCCTGTAGGGGACGGTGGTAAGTTGACAGGTCTGCCTGCCAACCTCACAATGTGGTGGTTGGACCACCGCCACTGCGGCATAATCGGGCCCTTAATCTGCATATTGTCTGTCTTTAGAATTAGTACTGCAGAATCTCTTCTCTGTTATATCTTTCAGATCGGAAACAAAGCCCGTCAACTGAGAAAATTAGAACACATGACCAGCCCTTTCCTTTAGCAGTGGTGCTGGAACAATATTTCAGAGTTGGGATGCTGCCATCAATGTTTCATCAGTGAAGTCATAGCGAATGTGAAAAATCCAAGCATTATATAAAGAACAAGTCTATCAAATGTATTCAGCAGGAGAGTGGTAAGGATGTGGTATGTAACTGGGTGCATTTTCGAGCACCTGTCGCAAATATATTATCTAAGGATGGTGTGATTTACAACCTGCACATTTTCCATTGACATAGCCATTACATGAAGCAATTTTATTGATAAAATTATATAGCACATAAACAATAAAATGCGGAAATCCAGTTTCAGCACATATTTATCTTTTGGGGATCACCATGTATATTAATTTGTTTTGGTCCAATTAAAAAGTTTGTTTCCATCACACTACAGAATTATAAAAAATGTGCTTTATTTGTTCTCTCCTAACTGCTGATATATTCTAATATATTTGTGCAGCTCATTTTAAGGTATTTAAATGTTGTTGTGTGTTAGACAAGAAGACACCCTGAAGCCCTTTTTTTCACACTGCATGTACCCCAGCAAGAGTGCCACATAGTTCACTTTACAAACTCCTTTTCACAGAGAAAGGAAACAAAAATCTCCATCTTAAAGGAGTAGGCAGCAATTTGGCACTTTTCTGCACCTATGCACAGAGGAAGAAATGGATAGTTTGCAACCAAATGGGGAAACCAGTGGAGGTGTAACAGGGCATGTTATCCATCCAAGGTGAAGGACAACTTGAACTCTGTTTCCACACACTGCACCCCAGCCATCTCCACTTCAGGAGAATAGCTGCAGGTGCTGCAGCAGGGCAAGAGATGGAGAAAGCAGACTGGATGCTCAGCACCGACTCCAGGAGATGAGCTTTATCATCACAGGAGCAACCAACAGATGAGAGTAGCAGAAACCTCAGTGCATTATATGACCGCGCCCGACCCGGCAATAAACTCAGAAAAAAATACAGTAGCAAGCCCTTTTTCAAGGCAGGTAGGCTTGTTGCAATGGAACAAAATCCAATGCAATAAGGATTACAAATATGTGGAAAAAAGTTAAGTCCATGGCTGCCCTATGTTTTTTTCGAATTATTTGGAATTATGTTCTACCCCTACAATTTGTCATTCAGTAATATCAGTACAATGTATTGATGGAATGGTGCCTGAAAGACTAACTGCGGAGTGTGCTTACTTTATTAGTTTACTAATACTGAAGTCTTGCAACCATTCCAGACACGAGTTTCGTATCACTTACAAAGCTCTCTTCTAAATATTGATTTTTGTTACTTACTCACTGCTAAGTTTCTGTGACTCAATTGGTGTGACCTTTCAAAAGAATTGTGTTGTGGACAGATTCGAAATAAACACATTAATTAAAATGCAAATGTTTTTACCAACTAATGATGCCACAGTGCCATACAGCATAAAAGGATGCACACTGAAAAGTATGCTGTTACTTTATTCAGTGTTAGCCATGAGTAACATTGTATACCAGTGGTTCCCAACTTTTTGTCTTCTGTGTAGCCTCATTTTATCATTACTGGAACTCAGGGACCCCCACCAAACCATTATTGGAATCCAGGGATCCCTCACTGAATGAACACTGGAAGTCGGGAACCCAGGCCTATACCTTGTCGATGATTTGAGCCGCAAACCAATACACAAAAATTACAGAAACAAGCATTCCATCAAAACACATACACAAATGTTAACACAGTTTAATTTGCAATCAAAATTGAAAAATTAACTTTATGGGAGGGGTTGAAGTATTATACATTCAAATGAAGCCACACTTTGCCCATAATATATTCTGTTTGATGCCCATGGACTGCTCCCACGAATGTGAGGATACTAATTTAATTTTTAGCTTTCAATTTCAAATTCCTGGACATTTTGAAATGTTCAATAGTACATTTAGCCACTTGATTTATATTTATATATTGATATTTAAATACACTTCATTATTCTGTTAATATTAGTTCATTTTCTAGACGGTCACGGACCCCCATGAGAAGGTTTTGTGGACCCCCAGTAGTCCAGTCCACCAGTTGGAAACCACTGTTGTATACAGTTCTCACTTAAGCAAAATTGTCTGCTGGTGCTTGGGGTTCAATGTTGGAGAATCATGATGAACTAAGGCTACTAAAGGTGTAAAGTCCTCCATGTGCCCAATGTCCTATACTAAGTGCTTATGTCCTGCAGTCTCTTCATGCTGCTCATTTACCTCAAAGTCCTTGCACTGACTTAGCATGAGCTGGTAGCACCTCATACAGTTTATGTCATGCCAGCTCCCAACACTGTCCCTGGGCCCTAAAGTCCTCGCATTAACAGCCCATGATGAGGTAGCTCCTCTCGCTGGCCATGTACCCAAGGTCCTGACACTGGCTTTTCTTGAGCTGGTTGCACCTACTACTGCCAATGTGCCCCAGGCCAGCCAATTGTTCTGTCAATGTCCTTCCAGATTTTCATACTGTGCCTGATCCACTTCTATTATTGAAACATGATCCACTTTAATAACTCATTTGTTGGCTCTTATAGTGTGTCAGTAGACATGTTTGTGCTGAAGCGCATTTCAGTGGACAAAAATGTGATTGAATAGCCACCTTCTTCAGAGCAAATAATAGGATATCGAGTGGCAGACCTTCAAGTAGACCTAGATGAAAGAACAAGAATTACTTTATGGTTCCCAGAACCAAAAATGATCACGATATAGCCAATAGGCAAAAGGACCAAACTAGAAGGAAAAAATTAAATACCAACAAATTAATATAGGAGATGTGAAAAAAACATATTATACCTTAATCATGCTCATAAACACCTGAAGAGTCAGGAAATACCACAAAGATAGAATAGAATCTATTTACAAACCACCACCATGTTTACACGCATGTGGACTAAGTTCATGACCTGTTCATTCATACCTGATTCATCCAATAAAAAAGACAAATAAATATATAGGCACATGGAACCTCCTCTAGATGATTAGATGTAGTTACCACAGTGGCGTAGCATGGGGGTGCAGGGGGGGCATATTTATCACCACGCCGACTAGCACACATGTTTCCCCAAATGCCACAGAGGTGCCCCCAATGCGAAGTCACAGAAGACACCTTTTTCCACATGACATGGGAATGCCCCCCGATTTTGCATGCATGGAATGATATAATAACTTTGTTAGCTGAGTGGCTGGATACTCCATTGTCCTCTAGGCCAGAGCTATGCTTGTTAGGAATCAGAGATAGACCCAAAGGACGGAAGCAGACACATAGATGCATAGCACTGGCACTAATGCTGAATAGGCATCTGATAGCAATGCATTGGAAAGCGCCAAATGCACCGAGCACCCGTCAGTGGCAAGAAGAGCTGTTACGCTGGGCAAAAGCAGAAGCACAAACTTCAATCACTCCAGAAAAAAGGGGTCCAAGTCAAGGGCGTAGAAACCTGGAATTCCTTTGTGATAACCTTGGAAAATAAAGATGATAAGCGACCCCCCTGAGCAAACAGAATTGACAAGCAACATCAGAGAACTCATAGAACATACTCAAGGAATTCAACAGGGAATAGTTGAATCAATAGGGACTTCAGGGCTGCGGGATGCAGTGTGCAATATGATACAGATACACTAAAACAAATAAATCAAACCTAAGATGGGGGAAGAAAAATCATGCAGATCGCTGAAGACCAGCCCTTGTTTCCCCTTTTCCACTACTCCTATCCACCTCCCTCCCCCTCCTCCACCCTCCACTATCCCTGTGTGGCAGGCGTGCCGCTTTCGATCGCTCCGTGCCCTGGCCACTGTGGGAACATGTGTTGCGCTGCTCCCGCTTCTGTTGTGGGCTCTGGCGACGGGAGACTCGGGCGCCCCCTCCCCGCGTGCGACTTCCTCGATCACAATTCCTCCTGTCTTTCTCTTTCTCTCTATCTTTAGTCTCCGCTCAACTATCTTTTATTTTATTCCTTTTTATTGTTTTTCTTATGTTTACAATGTTTACAAACAATTTTAGTTGAATGTATCAATAGCAATTACACTGCTGAGAACTCAAAAGACATACGTGAGTAATTAGAACCGGAACATGAAAATAACTGCATAATTATACAAATTTGGGAACACAATTGTACTTTTTCATTGGTTAAAATAATTTTTTTTTAAAAGGAGTTTGAAAAGAATAACCGTATATCCTCTAACTAGCTTACACACTTACACAACGGATGAGTTATTAAAGTGGATCATGTTTCAATAATATAAGTGGATCAGCTCTATAGATATAAAAACAAAGGGTGAAACAAGTGGACCACAAAAATCAACCTGGGAATAACATACACTAAAAAGTAACAGGTCTTTCTCTTTTGATTAAAGACATAGAAGCAACTATTTCATGCTACTAATAAATGGTGAAGAATTTTGATCATCAACATATGTTCGGTCATTAAGGTTACAAGGACAAAGATTTTTTTGCTTCTCTTACAAATTCAACATAATCAGAGTGATTTCAAACCCTAAGAACTTACAAATTACTATTTGTGATGAATTATTGATTTGGTGTTCATAGTAGGTTTATATTATTTGTTCCCTAGATTTCCTTGTTTCTGATTGTTTATATTTTTGTGTGTATGTCTTTAGTCTATTTTTATTACAGTTTATGCTTTTCTTCATTGGACCAGGATTTATAGATGTTTTTATGGTATGGAAGTTGCCCTGTATGAATGTCTGAGTGATTGCAGAGTTTTATTCCATATGGATCTTCAGTAGTTTTTTGTTAGGTTAATATGGTGTATTTAATTTTCTACTTATTTGGTTTGTAAATAGGAGATTTTTTGGATACATTTATAATAAATTCTCATACTTTTGCTGTATATCCAAAGGTATATTGTGTCATTTATGGTTTCCAGAATATTTCATATAAATTAGTTTACAAGGTACTAGTACCCATATTTATTATTATTTTTTCAGGAGAGATTTACTATTTACTGTAGTTTTGTTTCCCTGAGCTTGCTCTCCTCATCACTCCAGGGTCCCTTGAGCAGTGTTTGTTATGTAAAACAAAATAAAGCAGTACACTAAGGCCCAGATTTAAGAAATGTGGCGCTTCATTACATGAAGCACCACTTTTATTGCGCTCCATTATGCCCCCCTGACGTCACCATGTGTGCGCCGTATATATGATACAGCGCGTCATGGTGCATCATGGCGAAAAAAGATTTTGTCGCTAATCCTGCAAAGTGCATAGAGGCCCATTATAAATAAGGGTGTGAATCATGTTAACACCTACTCTGAGCAGGTGTTAAAAATGACGTTAAAAAAAAAGGCACAGTGGAATCTCATAGATTCCACCGTGCCATTTTTCTGGGCCTCCTAACGGTGGAACGCACCCTTGCATACGTTATGCTTGGCGCACGCATAGTGTGGCACAAGGGTTTACAAAGTGGCGCAATGCGTGAATTGCAACTCTTTGTAGATATGGCGCAGAGTTTTTGCTACATAAGTGTAAAAAAATGCCGCTAATGTGGCGCTAGTTAGTGCTAGGTCCTTCTTAAATTCGGGCCTAAATTCTTTAAAAAAAATAACATACCTCTTAACTCCAGACTCTTCCGGACCCTGGAGGACTGTGCCTGCTCTCCACCCAGCTGTCTAAGACAGCTCGGATGGTGAGGTTCAAAGTGTGCATGTCAGTCTGGCCATCGCTACACAGTTGGCCAAAGTGATATGCGCACTTTAAACTGGAGTGACCACCACTCCTACTCCCCTCCCTGCTGCCAGTCAGCAGTGATGGCCCATCCCAAAACATGGCTTGGGCTGGCTGGCTGCTCTAAAAAATAAAAAGGTAATAACATTATTTTATTACTGTTTTTTTTTCTTTCCATTTTTGTGGCGCAGACAGCAGGGTGGGCGATGCTTCTCTGCACTAAAGAATACACTGCTGCTAATGTAACATCCCCCTGGCTCAGAGTAAGGCAATGCAGTGACTTGCACGGCTTTGTTTTTCTCCATATCTATGAGGCCATGCAAATCTGCGTAAAGTGGCTTTGCGTGGCGTCATAGATATGGTTGAGAGGCTTGCGCCACCTCAGCATAAAAAAAAGTTATATTCCGTCAGTGCAAGCCCATCATAAATATGCCCCTGAATAAGGTTGATGGGCATCCACCTCTTTTTAGTCGATTTAGTGCATCAGCTTTATTCCTTTCTCTGTGTATATTTTGAATCAGAGAAAAAATAGAAAATAAATAATACCTGCATCGTTGCACTCCCATTGTGTCTTCCACATACATTTGTAACAAAGGAGAGAATTTAACAAATGCCTACACCAGAAAAGAACTTGGAAGCAGTCAACACCAAGACAGACATTGAGGACGTATTTTGGCAACTGTGGTGGAGTGTTTCTCCCTCTTGTGTGAGCAAAAAATCAATGCAGGAGTCAGGCTATCGGGCAGGGTCTCTGTAGTAGGCCTGGGTGGAGTTCGCAGAGTTCTGCTACGTGGATCTCCGTGAAGTGCAGAAAAAAACTCAGCTGTGCTACATAGAGTTCTGTGGGCAGTGGAGTTTGTGTAAGCCGTACTGATCACTGAGTTTCTCCCACGCTGTAAAATCAGCACAAATGGCATCATGCGGAGTGCCAGAGGGCGCTAACTTGTTCCTGCCGCTCGAGTAGATTTTCTGCTCGTGCGGCACATTCCTCAATGTGAGCAGCAGCTTTCTCAACACGAGCGGCCTGCTGCGACCATTCACGTTCAGAAATCTTGCTTGCACTCACCAAATTCGCGATTTCTCTCACTCACATCCATCAACTTAATGTTGGTGATCGCGAATGAGAGAAAAAACTCCGCACCACATCACTTCGCAGAGTTTTTTGGAACTCAATGCTCCACCTAGAGTGGGCAAAACTCTGCAAACTCCACCAGCAGGGCGGAATTCTTTGCCCACCCCTACTCTGTAGACCAGTGTTTGACGTTGTATGTAAGCTGCTAAGTGGCACAAAGTGACTGATTACGACTTTGGTGGATGGGATACTCTGTCACAAATGTGATAGATATCCCGTCTGCCGAATTACAAGTTACATTATATGCAATCGAACTTGTAAAATGGTGGGCAGGATATCTGTCACTTTTGTGATGGAGTATCCCTTCTGCCAAGGTTGTAATCAGGCCCAAAGTCAGGTGGATACGTCGTGCTTACGCACATGTGTGCCTGGTATCATTGTAGTCGCTTTGTATGCCTGACACTGATTTTTAGTGTTGTCTGCACTACCGGTGCTTAATAGCTGAGCAAGCTGCATATTTTCTGGCTGTTGGCAGAATTCCGGGAGTCTTGTGGATTTTTTCTGTAACTTTGTGGATTTTCATGGAGTCAAACTCTGCGAATTCCACCCACCCCTAGAAAAAAGGTCTAGTGAGATGTGATTTGTTCATTGATGGGAAGTGTATAGATGCCATGGTGGACTCATGCTGTTGCTTGTCAATGTCAGGGTCAGGCAAGTGACGCTATGCACTCATCCATTTTTTAAAGCAGTAGTGCCATTGAGGAGTCTGGCATCGCTTTTCTTCTGATGTTGTAATCGTTATCTTAAGTCACCGGAAGCTGTAATGCCTGTGAAATGGTACAAATATGCTGTGGAGAAGAGAGTGGAAACAGTAAGAGGCGTATTTATGGGGAATTGGCAAAGGGCAGTGCCGCAAGTCTTTTTGCAGCACTAACCTATGCCAATGTGAAAGGGCAGGAATGCATTGCATTTATGCAATGCAGATCATTACTGTCCTTTCCCCAGTGCTGGTGCACAGTTGGCTGCTTAGCACCAACGCAGGCACTCTTGCACCATGATGCAGCGGTTTTGTGTTGCATGCATTATTGTTTCTGTGCAGGAAGGGACACCTTTCTGCACAAAAACAATCCAGATAGGCATTTTCCTCTTCCATGTGTACTGCAGAATGCAGCACACATTAAAAGAGGGGAAAACAAGGAGAAATGAAAATATTTCTCCTTGTTACGCCTGCTCTGGGAGGCGTAAGGTTTTGGTGCTGCCTCAGCTTTACATGATTAAGTGAATCTGGGGAAGTGTCAAAATCCATATGTGTTGCTTGGAAAAACCCAATGCAATACCCATGTACCTTCTCCTTGGCACAGAGAAAGGCAACGCAGCAACTTGCAATGTTTGTCTTACTCCATATCTATGAATGGGACTTTGCAAGGCCTCAGGGCTAGGGCTGAAAGGCTTGCGCCTCCAGAGCACCAAAATAAGTGACACTCCGGCTTTGCAGACCTCTCATAAATATGACCCAGTAAATGTTCTCACTTTTTAGTGGGAGAAAATGCAATAGCCAGCTACTGCATATGGTTATTTACACCTACTGTAAGTGGCTGTGTTTCTATTTAATGCCTAAACTTGTGAGTGGCCCATCTCCATTTACTTTCTGTGTTGCACTTTTGACTATATTTCTCTCTGAGCACTGTGTTTGAGTATTTACTGAAGACTAACTACACTGAAGAAATTGAAGAGCCTATCAGCAGGATGTGTAGATTTGGACATTGTGGACTACTTTTGTTATTTTAATTTATTGTTTTCCCTGATGTGCACATCAGTGAGCAATGTATTTTTTTAGTTTATTGCTTAGCTGGTAAAATGCCCTGTATTTAGTCTTAACCATTTCTTGCAGAACTCAGTGATCCTCCCATTGACTGGTAAATGTAGTTATAACCATATGTAGATGTTTTTGGAGTAAGACAGTACTCCAAAAAAGACAAATGTCATAATTGAAGCACTGATTAGGTGCAGAGGGTTTAAAAGGATTCAACCATTTACATTATTTGGAGAATCCTGGAAATATCGATGGATATCAAATTGCACTGAAACAAATTGAAGTAATATGGAAGGAAGTTTAACACTGTATTAGAAAGTTTGAAATTATATTTCAATCAATCAGCATTTATAAAGCACGGCTAATCACCTGATAGGGTATCCAGGCGCTTGCAGGTCCTGGTGGCTTATTTGAACAGCCAGGTCTTGAGGGCCATTCAGAATTCCAGAAGTGAGGTGATGGTCCAGAGGGGTCTGGGGAGGCTATTTCGAGTTTTTGCTGTGACGTGAGAGAAGAAGCGTCCCCCACTTCTGCTTCAGTAGATGCAGGAGTATGCAAAAGTGAATGGCAGGCAGAGCGTAGTCTTCTCAATGGTTGGTGGAAGTTCAGACTGTGGTTAATGTATGCAGGTCCTTGGTTGGGTAGAGCCTTGTGTGTGTGGGTGAGCAGCTTGAATTTACATCTCTTCTGTACAGGGAGCCAGTGGAGTTGCCTGAGGTGGGTGTGATGTTGGTTTGTTGAGGAAGGCCGATGGTGAGTCTGGCTGCCACTTTCTGTATGGTCTGAATTCTATGTAAGAGGTGTGCAGCAGTTCCTACGGAGAGGGCATTGCCGTAGTCCCATCGACTGGTAATGAGGGCTTGTGCCACAGTGCGTCTCGTGTGTAAATGAAGATCTTACAAAGCATGCGTTGATCTGTGATTTCATGATGAGCGTGTAGTCAATGATGATTCTGAGGTTTCTGGCGTGGTCAGAGGGAGTGGGTGTGCATCCTAGGTTTGATGGCCAGCAGGAGTTGTTCCATGTGTTGCTGTTGTTGCCAAATATCAGTAATTCTGTCTTGTCTGTGTTCAGCTGCAGGCAGTTGCTCTTCATCCAATCAACAACACTTGTCATGCATCTGTGGAAGCTGGTTATGGTGATGGAGTGGACATTAGTGAGTGAAAGAATGAGTTGGGTATCATCTGCATAGGAATTTAGGTTGAGACCATGGGTTCAGACGATGTTGGCCAGCGGAGTCATATATGCATTGAAAAGCGAGGGATGAGCCCTGGGGGACAACGCAGGTGATTTCCTTGGGTTTGGAGATGAAAAGTGGGAAGTAGATCTCCTGGGTTCTTCCAGTAAGGAAGGAGGTGATCCATCTGAGTGCGTCCCATTGGAAGCTGACGTCGAGGACTATTTCGATCAGCATGTGGTGGGATACGGTGTAGAGGGCTGCAAGAGGTAAAGGAGGATCAAAGCTGCTGTTTGTCATTGGTCGAGGAGGCTTTGGATGTCATCATTTGGCTGCAAGCAGGGCAGTTTCTGTGCTGTGATTGTTGCGGAAGCCGAATATGGAGGCATCGAGTAGTTGGCTCTGCTCCAGGTATGCCAAGAGCTGCTTGTTGATGATCTTTTCCAGTATCTTCACTGGGAATGGGAGCAGGGAGATTGGAAGGTAGTTTTTGGGTTTACTGGGATCTGCGGGGGGTTGAGTAGTCATCTGACTTTGTCGTGTTTCCAGGCGTTGGGAAATGTTGCAGTGTTGATATGGGTGTTGAACAGGGTGGTGAGTTTGTGGCCTATCCTTTGGTTTCTACGATTGAAGATGGAGTGTGGGCATGGATCTGTGGGAGCTCCCAAGTGGATGGATTTCATGTTGTAGGTGATGTTCTGGGTGGAGAGGATGTTCCAAGTGGTCAGTAAGTGGTTTGTGTCTATTATGGCGGTGTTGTATCTGTCAAGGACATCTGTGGGTGTAGGTTGGGGTTTGAAGTTTCTGTATATGGTTGGGATCTTGTCGTGGAAGAAGAGGGTAATGTTGTCAACCAGCTCCTGTGAGGGTGTGATGTGGTTTTCACCAGCAGCGGGGTTGGAAAATTCCTTGAGGGTGTTATTGGACCTGGCATCCTTGGCATGGTTTTCCTGTCTTTTTGCCTCTGCTTCCAGAGACTGTCAATCAGTATGCTGCAGTGCTGAAGTGTATGGAGATAACACATGACACATATGCATAGAATCACGTTTTGAGAGACAAGATAATGATGAAAACCAAAGCTAAGAATATTCAAAAAAATAAATGAAAGAACATGCAATTGTATTTTTTCACTTTCATATTTGTTTCACTATTTAGTGGATTGGAAATGTACCGTTTTTTGTACTGAGCTACCCAACTATATATACAAAGGGTATTTTACTTTATCTTTTTTATATGTCTCACAGTGAATGTATTGTTGCCCTCAGTCGGGGACTTCATCACAAAAAAAAAATTGAAAGAACAGTTGTGGACAGATAATGAAACAACTTTAAAGACGGCAGTGCAAGCTGTGAAAAGTGTTGAATTTTCAGAAAGGTACTTTTAAGAAGTAAGGAATGAAATAAACCAGCCACGGATTGTGAATTCTGTAAATGTATTGTCCAAACATGAGAAGAATGAGAAAAATATATGCAGGAAGCATTAAGTAAAAAAACATGAGGTTACTCTATACAAGAAAAAAATATATATAGGTGCCTAGATGTGGCAGTATTAATCATTATGGAGATGATAAACACTGCCCAGTGGTTGACAAAGTTTGTGACAATTGCAAACAGAAAACTCATTTTGGCCACATTTGTTAAAGCGTGGGAAGACATGCAAATTGTGTCACATAAATTGTAGAAAACGAGGACAGTAGGAAAAAAGTACGGTTGGGTGCAATGTCCTTTCCAATCATGGAATTGGCTGGATTTTGGACACTCTGCGCTACTTTTTAACACAGAGTTTTGCGTGGTGGAATTTTACTCCTGTGAGGCTCCAGAATATGCGAGCTGATTTTCTAACTCTGGTGACTACTGCCATTAACAAGCAGTCGCAGTCAGAGGGCTGCCATTTGAGGAGATTTGCTGTCCCCCAAGTAGATTTTGTACTCAAGCGGTAGCAAAATCAACTCGAATGGCCACACACTCTTGGGCAATGTATGGTGCAGGTGCAGTGATTTTTAGTGTTGTCTGCACTACCGGTGCTTAATCGCAGAGCAAGCTGCATATTTTCTGGCTGTTGGTAGAATTCCGGGAGTCTTGTGGAGTTTTTCTGTAACTTTGTGGATTTTCATGGAGTCAAACTCTGCGAATTCCGCCCACCCCTAGAAAAAAGGTCTAGTGAGATGTGATTTGTTCATTGATGGGAAGTGTATAGATGCCATGGTGGACTTGTGTGCTTGATACATTATCATTGGAAAAGATCTGTTTGAAAAATGTTTCTCCAAATAGTAGCTACTTTAATATGGCCATATGGCCGAGCGGTTACACTGCCCATAATATCAAGGTGGTTGAGTAGTAAGGTTGGATTTGGAATTCAAAAAGAGAAGAACATGAGGAAAGTGTATGCATCAGTGACGGGTGAGACGGTTTTCGTGTGGCCACATCATGAAGATCATGTAAAAAAATTATATCAAAGAGCTAATCCCCCGTATGCTGATAACAAACTTGAGAATATTGAGATGATAGAGGCTAGTGAAGCTTATTAACCTCTGGAAACAATTTTCCCTAAGGTGTTTAGTTGAAAACTAGTACATTTTCATAATTTCAAAAACGGCATTAAGCTCGGATAGAACATTTTTACTAATAAAACAATGTATAAGGAATTTACCTGTGAATTACAGAAGTAAATTAAAAGAAACATTTTGAGCTTTGCAAGACAAGGATATAGTAGTGTCAATAGAGTGTCCAGACTGGTTATTACCTCTAGTGGAAAAGCACAGGTGATTTGAAGCTGTGCTTATATCTGAGATGGTTAAATAATGCCATTTGTGTGGATTCGGATCCCCTTTCGAATTTGCTAGAAATGTTGCATCTAAGTCAGTTGTAAGTATTTTTCCAATATTTTAACTGGACATCTGATTTAACTGGGGGACATGTCTAAACCCTGTATGGCAATCATCACGCCTTGAGGCGCCTTCCAATATAAAAGAATGCTATTCTGGTTAGCTATCAAGTCTTCTGCTTTCCAGAGGGTGATATCCAAGGGTTTAAATGGGGTGGATGGTGTAAAAGTTTTCCACAACGAAATATTGGTGTTTTGGAAACACAAAAAGGCTCAGAGCATATTATAAAGGAAAGTCCAGGAGGCATAGGAAACAATGGGATTAACTGTAAAATGTGAAAAATGCAAGCTAGGACAGCTCGAGGTGGAATCTTTGGTTTATAGACTTTCTAAAGATGGTATTCAACCAAAGATGAAGAATGTTGAAGTAATCCTGAGAGCTCCAGAGCCTACACCGAAGAGGCAACATCTCTCACTGCTGGTTCTCGCTGAATTTAATTCAAGATTCATTGATATAATGCAACTAAGCCCTGAGGAAGTTACTGAAGAAAAATGTTAAATTTGAATGGACTTAAAAGCAGGACGAATGTTTTAAGATTACCAAAAATGAAATTATTGAAATCCATTTGTAAAGGGGCCAAATGTGTCATTGCCATGGATGTGAATTGATGTTGTGTGGTGGCACTGCTAATGCCAAGAGTGAGTGGTGAAGTATATATGGGGTTTTATGCATTGGGTATTTTACACCTAGCAGAGTGTAATTATTCTGTTTTTGAGTGTAAATTGTTAGGGTACATGTTGGCATCTGAACATTTTAGAATGCTAAATTTACCATTAAAGCTGTCCAGAAACATAGTCAACAAAATGTTGGCTCCCAGTGGAGGCAGCAGTTTATCCCATAGGCTTGGAAGGTTGACATCTATGTTACAAGTGTATCACTGTGAGACTGAACATGTTCCTAGGAGGTTGAATAGTGTGGCCGAGGGGTTATCCAGATTACCATTGAAGGAGGGTAAAAGGGAAACTGAGGATAAGAATGGCAAATGCAAAGTGGCTTTCACTTCTGTAAATACCATGGAAGGAATGAATGTGATGAGTGAAGGAGTTATAACAGAGAGTGAGTGAGAATATTAAATGGATAAGGATGGGGACCTGTGAAAATTCAGAGACTACTTAATTAGAGTCTCGTCTTCAGAGAAGAAAATGAAGGAGGATGGTTCAAGTTACTGGAAGGTCAAGGACGACTTGATGACATGAAAGGTGGTTGTCTTGAGATGGAACAAAAATAATATTTCTTTGGGTTTCACAGACTATAGTCAGAATGTGTCATGAAGGGCATATTGGAGTTTTCAGTACTAAACGGAAGGCCCTCTGTGCAGGGTCACCCAAACATTTCACATTCATCCCTCCTATTTTGCTCAATTAATTTTTGTTGGCTTTAGGACTCTGTGTAGGTCACCACTGTTAAGCAGTGTTAACGTGCTAAAGTGCGTGTGCTCTCTCTTTTAAACATGGTGAACTTGTCTTACACCAAGTTAGAACATTTAATATACTTGTAAGTCCCCAGTAAAGAGACATTACATGTACCCACGGCCTGTAAATTACATGCTTCTAGTGACCTGCAGCACTACTTGCATCACCCACTTAAGTAGCCTTTTGAACATGCCCCAAGCTGGCCGTTGCAGCCTGTATGGAGTTTTAAACTGCCAATGTGACCTGATTATATAACTTCCATGCCAAGCCATAAACTCTTCTTTTATTGTATATACATCACTGCTAAGGTATGCCGTAGGTAGCCCGTAGGGCATAGTGCATGGTAATTAAAAGGTTGGACTTGTACTTTTCAGTTGTACATGTTCTCGTAAAAAACTCCTAAATTAGTTTTTCACAACTGTGAGGTCTGCCTCCCACAGGATAACATTGGGTTAATTTATTATATTTATTAAGTGCTGACCTTTGGTTGGAACAGGTAGACTTTTCGTGTTTGGTGTCTCAGAAATTGTAAACATCCTATTTAATGGTAAAGTCAGATTTTAAGTTATAATTTTGAAAATGCCACTTTCCACGTTTACAATGCTGACATTTTCCTCCCCTAACTATTTGGTGCCTACAGCCTGTTCCTGGGTCACATTACTGGGTGTAGCTTACAATTGGACATTGCTAATTACTCCCAGGCAGACATACAATAGAGGGATTAGGTGTGCCTTGATGGACAATCAAATGGCAGTAGCAGGGCAGAGCCGGGCACAGCCTCACTTGCAATTTAATGGGTTGTGCCTGCCTTCACACAATAGGACTTGTCACCACTGCATTATCCATGAAACCAGCTTGGAGTCAGGACCGGGAAGGCAGGAATCTTCACGGACTTCAGAGGGAATTCTCTAGAAACATCTACTACTTCAAAGTGAGAACCAGGTATAAATAGCAGGTCCTCAGTCCCAGCTCTTCAGTAAACTCCTGGACCCGTGTATACTACATTAGGCAAACTGATGTGCTGCTTTGCTTTAAGAAGGACTGCCACTCTGCTGCCCTGCTGCTCTGCTGCTTAGCTGCCCTGCTGCCTTGCTTGCCGAGAAGGAAGACTAGACCAGCACCCTTCATCCCTTCAGTACACTGACCTCCTGTTTTGAGCTACAGGATGTAACAAGCTCTAGAGGCTCACTGTAACTGCCCTGCAGACAAGCTGCCTGAACCTGCAACTGTATCTGCCTCTTGAGTGTGTTCCTGATCCCATGAGGTGACCCCTCAGGTACTGGGCCCTTGTGATTGCCTCATTTGAGCTTCTCCCCAAGAAAATGAAAATTCCCAAAGTTTTGGGCTCACCACGAACATGGATAGGTCAGTTCATGCCAAGATCTTGCCACTCACACTGCCCGCCAATGCGAAGTTCTGGCGATCCTGACTCTTCACGCCAACAATGCCCAGCAGCATGAGATCTGTACTTCATGCTACAGCAAACAACAGATCACTGTGACTGCCAATGCGGAACTCCAGCAACAACTGTCTATGACGCCAGACAAGATCTTCACACTACAGCAATGAGCATCTGCAAAATCAGGCCTGTTCTTCGTTCTACGTTAACGACTGGCCGCAGCGCCCTCCTCGCTCCTCAGGGACCCTTCCAATACGAAAGCAAATCTTTGTGCAGGACTTTGAAGGAAACTCTTGCAGGGTGACTAACCTGGTCCCTGTATCCAGCATGTGCTCTATACCTGCCACCCTGAACTTGTGACATTTACCCGGCCTCGCACGACCAGATAGCTACGAGTGGCGCTTTCTGCTTTTAGGCACTTTTATTACCTGAAATCTTTAAAATTGTATATCTACAGTTCTACTGATTGGATTTTTCTAATTTTGTTTTTAAATAATTTATTAAATGTTACTCTGTTTTTCCTAAGTTGGTGTGTGATTCTTTCCGTGTCATGTTTTCACTTTATTACTGTTTGAAGTGTTGCACAAATATTTAACACATGGCCTCTAAGTTTAGCCTGACTGCTTTTGTGCCAGGCTACCAGAGGGTTAAGCACATGTGAATTTGGGGTTTGCTTTTCACCCTAACAGAGATTTTGGTTTCTTCTTAACTAGGGTTTCATCCACCTCAATCAGTAACCCAATTAACAACATCTAGGTGTTGAATAGAAGGATCATGTATGCGGAGTCCCAAAATAGTTTGAATATTTTGTGTTACATTAGTAGTGTTGGAGCATGTGTGGTGTGCAAAGATCTAGTAGTTTGTGCTAGATAGTGGTTTGGTAGATGAGGAGCCATCATTCTGTTTTTTTATGTGTGTTGTATTAAAGGGGAGGGATGAGCTGTTGGTGTCTGTTTGTTGAATTTAAGCTAGAAGGAACAGAGTGTGGAATGTGCAACTCGAGTGCTGGAAAGAAGGGTTTGTTTGTGGACTGCAGGTTGGGGTCAAGTGTAGATGGTGGTTTAAGGTTAGATGAAGGGTTGCACAAGGTGTTACTCTTTTCTGTGTCTATACCTTGAGTTGAATATACTTTATACCTGCCTCGTTGCACTTGTCTTCTACATTTGAGACATAGGAGAGGGTTTAACAGCAGCTTGGAGGCCATAGTGCTAGATACGGCCATAAGCCATGTTCTCTCGTTTTCTAGACTACAATTACTTTAAAACATAGAATCAGAATGCTAATTGCATGGACCTACGCCTAGGGTTTTGCCCTAGGCGTTGCTAAAATTCCCGAAGAGCCTGAATGGACACTAAGGGGCAAATTTATGAAAAGTGGCGCAGACATGATGCGCCACTCTTTTTGCTTCCCCCTAGAGCCACCAGGTGTGTGCTGTATTTATAATATGGCACACCATGGTGCACGCTAGAGAGCTAGCATTCAAAATATTGATGCTAGTTTGGCGCTTTGCAGGATTAGCACCAAAAATATTGACATTAACCCCGCAAAGTGAAAGGAGGTTTATTGAAAACTATGGGAGCCTCATGTTAACACCTGCCTTAGGCCATTTCCCTGGGCCTCCTAATGCTGGAATGCACTCTTGCATACATTATGCCTGCCACAGGCATATGTGGTGCAAGGGTTTACAAAGTGGCACTATGTAAATATGGCGCTGCGTTTTTGCCAACCTAACGCCACCTTAGTGTAAAAAAAAAAAGATACTAATGTGGTGCAGGGTGGCACTAAATCTGGCCCTAAATTTGGTGGATGCAGCATCCAATTCTTTTATCGTGGATTTCCCGCAACAGCCTAACTCTAAATAACACCCAAAGCTATAGCTCAGCAGTAGGTTCAAAAAACAGATTTAGTGTAGTAGTGTTTCTAATATGGATTAACTATAAGCGTAATTAAATCCCTTTGGCTAATAGGTGTAGAGTGCATATCTTAGGTCACTCCACCTTTCATTGCCCCTGCCGCGTTTTAGGATGCCCTTTCCTATTGGCTATTTCTTTCTGCGAGTGGGGGGAAGCACGAAGGGGGAGATAGAATTTGTGGTGTTGGCGCCGGTGTCAGAGAGTAAGTCAAGATTCATGCAGTAAGGTAAGAAACTCTGGGTGGCCTATTACGAAAGGCCTCTATCTCAGGAGCAGAGCGTGCACTGGAATAAAAGCAGGTACTTGAAAAAACGCAAAGGAATGAGAAGAAAAAACAAGATTAAGCTGTCAGTGCTTGGTATCGAAATAGCTTAGAAAACACACAGCCAGCCTAAGGCGAACACAACTCAAAATGTCAACGAGCAAGATAGTGCTTAATTTGTAAAAAAAAAAACAAGTCCCTGGCAAATGTCTTTCTCAGGAGGGAGTCACCCAGTGCCTCTTATGGTTATGCCCAATTTCACCACTGACATCCCCCACTGCCTTTGGGTGATACACCCACTCCTAATATTATGGTTTGAAGTAGTATGAGAGTATGAGTGAGTTGTTTAAGGTTTGCAGGGTCTATTTCAGATGACATGATACAAACCTGTGCCTAAATTACTTGAACTGACCTGGGCGCAACCAGAATGTGCACCCACTTTTTGCCCCTGCTGGGCACTTTGGTATTAAAGGAGGGGCCACATATGCTTGTGTAGCCCCTCCGTAATGCAAATAGCGAAGGAGCACATATAATGGTAGCACGATCCAGAGGGGGCGTGCCTCATTTACATGGTGTCACGGTTAAATAATGATGAGGAAAAATTGTGGCTTCTGCATCCGTGCCATAATTTAGACCATCAAAGAGATGGTGCACAATAAGTGCAGATCTGAGGGTGCTCCCCGAAAGGGTGAAAAAGGGGTCCATTGGACTCCTTCAATCAATCAATTATAACCATTTGTTAAGCGCATGACTACTTCAGCTGAGGTGTACTGGCACTCAAAAGCAGAGAGTAAAGAACAAGATCAAACTATCATATCTACACTTGATTGAAGAGCAAGGTTTTTAAATCTTACCTGAAGCAACTTTCTGACTGGGCCATACGGAGTTTGATAGGCAAGGTGTTCCAGAGCTTAGCCGATAGTACTGAGAATGATCTGCCACCTCGACGAACTTAAGAAAGAACATAAGTCGGAGGTGATTAATTCTCAAAGATCTCTCCTGATGGTACCACCCAAGTCTATTCTTCAGATAGTGAGGGCATTTTTCCCCAATAGTTTGATCCACTTTGCAACAGGAAGGAAGGGGATCTGCTTTAAATGAGTTGAGAAGAGTTGGCATAAGGGGACCCGCCGGATCAGCCTAGCAGCCGCATTCTGTATGATCAGAAGTCTATGGATCAGAAAAGCAGGAAGACCCAAATAGAAGCTGTTGGGAGAGACCAAACACAATGTCACAAGGGCATGGATTCCGTTTTTTTGGGTCTCTTCCAGAAACAGTTGCAAAAGCTTCTTAGCAGATCTTAATTTCAGTAAATTGGTCAATTAAATCTGCCTGATCTGAGTGGCAAAGGAGAGATCGAAATCAAACAGGATCCCATAATTTCTAGCTGAGCAGGATGGTACCAAGGCAAGATTCAGTTCACCAGAGGCTAGCAGCAGGAGAGACAATCTGCATCAAGATGAGAACCTCTGTTTTATCAGTGTTCAGCTTTAAAAAGCTGGTGTTGATCCAATTGGCAGTGCCTTTTAAGCACTCTTTAAAAATATAAGAGGCCACATCTGAGTGCTCTTGGAATAAGAACAGCAAATGTGAATCATCCATATTTGACACTGCTCTTACACCCCAGGTTTCAATATCAGTGGCCAGAGGAGCCAGGGACAGGTTGAAGACTAGTGGACTGAGACCAGAGCCCTGAGGCACCCCACAAACCAGGTGTCTGGGAGAAGAAAAAGAAAGGGTGCAGGAAAACCCAATGGGAGTGTTCTTCAAAGAATGATTGAATCCATGACAAAACAGTGCCCTGAAAGTCAGGTAGGCTTAGTCTATTCAACAAGGTGGAGTCTGCCACTGCGCAAATACTGCTGACAGCTCTAACAATACCTCCATGGCAGAGGTGCCAATGTCCCAAGATTCTTTGATGGACTCTGACCCTTCTAAATAGGCAGTCATGTGCTATGTCCAGCATGGTAGCTGGATTGAGAGTCATGAGCAAACCATTTTCTTCTAAAAAGGTAGAAGGTTGGTGATGTAACATCTTTTCCAGGACTTTTGCAGGTGCAGGCAGCAATGAGAGGGGTCTAAAATTGCTGGCCACAGCGGCTCCGGATTAGGCTTCTTTAGGAGCAGTAACAGAAACGCATGTTTCCAGATAGCAGGAAACACACCAGATTTCAGTAAGGCATTCCAGATCCTGTCGAGAAAAGGATTTGCAGTGTGCGCAACCAGTCTGAGAACTTAGCGAGGACAAGGGTCCACCTGGGAGAGGGTTTGCATTTCAGCAATTCCTCAAGAGAGTCTTCTTGTGATATAGACCAGAAATGCTGAGAGCAGGTGCTAGACTAATAGTGGGTGTCTGTAAGTCTACTGTGCTAGATCTTCTCTGGAAAGAGGAGTAAAAAATTTACTTTTTTGTCAAAAAGACTGAGAGACGAGGCAGAGAGCAGGCTAAGGGTGAAAGGCACTTTTAACCGCTTCAAGGGAGATAAAGGACTTAACAATACTAAAAACGTTCCCAGCAGAATTGGCGGCAGTCTTGATGGGCAACGTAAAATGCTCTCTCACGGTTTGCCATGTGAATTTACAGAATTTTTTAAGAGCTGCCTTATAGGAACATGTTGCCTCTCGGTCATGAGACCTTTTCCAGCTGAGCTCATTCTTTTTACAAAGGTTTTTCTCTGCTTCTAGGGTGGGGAGAAATCAGAGAACAGATGGCTTGGACCTTTTGGCCGTAAAATTGTTTAGAGGAGCAAGATAATCCTGTGCTTTAAAGATCCATTGATTAAATAGGATTGAATCACTGTCACGATTGCCTGTGAATGAGGGAAGAGTGGATTCAAGTGATTCATTGGTAGCATGCCACCAGTTTTTTTCTCTTTTCAGGTGCTGCCCTACTCTCTAACTAGTTACATGAGATATAAAGAAGATAAACGGGACAGGGAAATGGTCCGTCCACACCAAACGGATGGGGGTGCTGGCTCCTTAAATACCTTGCCTCTGCACACATGCCATTTTAGAAACTATCAAAGAGATGGGGCACAGTAAGTGCACCCCGAGGGTGCCCTCTAATGGGGGGGGAAAAGGGGTCCATTAGACTCCTTAAAAACCTTTCCTCTGCACCTGTGCCATATTAGAGACCTTCAAAGAAATGAAATATAATTTCGGGTGATCCATCAAGCAGGGGCTGAGAAAAAGGAGGGGTCAAAAAGTTGTGTTTCCCATGTTAATTCCAATAGGACCTTTAGACACAACTACAACCCGAATCACTGGACAGAATTTCACCACATTTGTCAGAAAGTTAGTTTTCGGTAAGCACATTGTACTTTCATTTATTTGGTGTAAATCCATTCAGTATTTTAAGAGCAAAACTGAAGAAAATACAAATGTGTATATCTAGGCTAGTGAATATATTGCAAATGCACGTGCAGATTAAAGCGCTCTAATTGGCTGGCCACAACCTGAACAGAAAGTTGGGGCCGCCATTTTGTTACTGGAGAAGGTCCCTGGGGCTGAAAGGCAAAATGGAAAGTAGCATAAGGGGTCAAAGTGGAGGTACCCTGACCCCAGGAGTGTGACATAGGGAAGATTGAGGGTCAAATTATGGGTTTAAAATGATTTTTCTTCACCATGCCCGATATTCATGATTAATCAAGGTTAATCACGAATAAGCAAAAAAAGATTGAAAAACAAATTCACAGACTCATTCATACACTACTTTATTCACTCATACATGCACTCAGAGACTACGTACCCACTACGTACCCACTCCCACACCCACTCAGACACTCATGCACCCACTCAGACCCACTCATAGACTCCCACACCCACTTGCAGACCCACTCAGACACTCATGCACCCACTCACATACCCACTCAGACCCTCATGCACCAACTCACAGACTCACTCAGACACTGACACAGCCACTCACAGATGCACTCAGACAGACCCACTTAGACCTTTAGCCACCCAATCACAGACCCAGTCAGACACTCATGCACCCACTCAGACACTGACACACCCGCTCACCGACCCAATCAGACACTCATGCACCCACTCACAGACCCACTCAGACCGTCATGAACCCACTCACAGGCCCACTGAGGCACCCACTCAGACACTGATGCACCCGCTCACAGACCCAAACAGACACTCATGCACCCACTCACAGACCCACTCAGACTGTCATGCACCCACTCACAGGTCCACTCAGACACTGAGACACCCACTCACAGACCCACTCAGACACTGAAGCACCCACTCACAGACCCAATCAGACACCCACACACCCACACACAGACCCATTCAGACTTTCACGCACCCACTCACAGACCCACACAGTCACTGATGCACCCATACACAGACCCACTCAGATGTTGATGCACTCACTCACAGACCCACTCAGAACCTCATTCAACCACTGAGAGAACCAATCAGACCCTCATTCACACACTTTCACACCCAGACAGACACTCTTGCACCCAGAGACACCCTCTCACACCTTTTCTCACACAAAGAGAGACAGACTGTTCAGCTGTGCATGGTGTGGGGTTGGGTGGTTATGGGGGTTGGCTTCAGGGTCAGGCAGCCAACATTCACTGCGCATGGCCTTCGGCAGTTCATGGCGCTGGTTTGGGTGGTTATCAGGAGTTGACTGCAGAGCCTGGCTGCAGGCCAGGCCCTGTGGCCAAACCCCACTGCACAGGCTGAAGGCCATGCACAGTGGTCGTTGAATTATTGTGTAGTAATGAAAATTGCTATACATTAAAAAACATAGAAATTTACTGAAAAAAACAAAGATTACAGGGATGTTGTAGTTAAATAAAAAAAACATTGAAATTCAGCAGTTATAATTAGAGTTATCTCAAGTAATTCTAACTCGTTCCCTAAGGTAACTATAACTTGTGCCCCCACCGTGCACAGTTTTTTCTTTTTCGACAAAAATGTTGCTGCAAATATGACATGTCTGTAACCTTTGTTTTTTTCAGGGCTAAAAAGCATTTTTTTAAATTTTACGGCCAGAGTTGCGGTGGATCCACGGATGTGCTGTGAAATAATTTTTTTTTAAAAAGAAACGTGGACTCCCGCACTTCGTGGTTATTAAGCTCCCTGGTGGGCCAAGTCCAGAGGGCTTTCTTTTTTTGAGGGTGCAGCCCCAGGACTACCACCTCCTTGGGCTATAATCAAATATGAGCGGGGCTGTGCAGCCCCGCACACCCCGGGATCACCACTTCCTCAGGCTATATAAAACATAATTACAGAGGGTCTGTTTTGGACCCCATTTAGGCCAGGGGATCACCACCTCCCAGGGGTTATATCTTGTTGGAGGAAGGTACCCTCATGGAGCCACTGACGGCACAGGGCCAGCTCCTGCTATGTCCCGGAGTGGCCAACCCCAGGACATAGCTGTTTGCTGTGGCTTGGCTACAGCTTTTCAGCTGCAGCCAAGCCACAGCACACACTTCAGTTTTTGACAGCGGTCGCACTGACAAAAAACAAAGCTTTCATCTCTGTCCCCTGCATGCATGCAGGGGACAGAGATGAAATGCTTCAGCATGTTGAAGCAATAGCACTGTGAGGGAAGCTTTAAGGCTTCCCCGCAGTGCCATATAGCCCGTAAAAGGCATTTTCAAAATTAAAAAATATATATAAATAAATAAGGGCTCTTCCGCGGTCCCTGAAAGCCCATAAAGGGCTAAAAAAAAAAAAAAAAAAAAAAAGAGAAAACAAATAGCTCAGTGTGAAGGTTACAGACCTGAGCGCTGAGGGTTTGAGTCCATCTGGACTCATTTCCCTTTTTTTTTTTTTTTTTTTTTTTTTACTACAAATCTTTAAGGATCATACTAAAAGATAATATCACTCTTTTTAAATGACAAATATTTTTTTCTTTTTCATTTGTCCAGAAATATCTCATTCTAAGTATGTCATATATCAAAGCCTAAAAAGCTCTCTATCTCTGTCCCTCTCTCTCTCTCTCTCTCTCTCTATCTCTTTCAATGTTTCTCCCACTCACACACCCACTCAGACACTTATGCACCCACTCATAGCTACAGTCAGATCCCCATGCACCCACTCACACACCCACTCAGACACTTATGCACCCACTCATAGCTACAGTCAGATCCCCATGCACCCACTCACACACCCACTCAGACACTTATGCACCCACTCATAGCTACAGTCAGATCCCCATGCACCCACTCACACACCCACTCAGACACTTATGCACCCACTCATAGCTACAGTCAGATCCCCATGCACCCACTCACACACCCACTCAGACACTTATGCACCCACTCATAGCTACAGTCAGATCCCCATGCACCCACTCACACACCCACTCAGACACTTATGCACCCACTCATAGCTACAGTCAGATCCCCATGCACCCACTCACAAACCCACTCAGTTACACACCCACTCACAGACCTACTCATTGGTTGGGTGCTTATAGGGTGTTTGTATCAGTGCCTGACCAAAGGCCGTACGCAGCAGTGGTTGGATTAACGTATAGTGATGAAAATAATGAAAATAACTATGCCTTAAAAAAACCACAGAAATTCACTGAAAAACCAAAGGTTACAGGAACATTATTGTTAGGAAATACAATTAAAAATCATAGAAATTCACTTAAAAAACAAAGGCTACAGGGATGGTATTGTTAGGCTCACATTTTAAATGTACAAAGCAATAGAAATTCAACAGTTATATAGTTATCTCAAGTAACTGTAACTGGTAACTTAAGGTAACTATCATTCATGTCCTCGCCCTGCACTGTTAATGATCCCACCAATTATGGCAGTCGTGGCATTTCACTTTTCCAAAGGAAAAAGAGTTGACCTTTGAAGAATAACCTATTCTAGTGGGCTAGAACAACGGTCCTGGCCATAATTACAAACTAAACTGAATACATTTTGAGTTGGCAAACAGTCATAAAAAATTTCTACGGAATGTTCAGCCAGGTCGTGTTTTATGGCACGAGTCAAAATGAAAGGACCCTGCTTCTTGACATCCAGTTTGCAAATAGCCAATAACTATTCACCTTTTTTAACATTTTTTTTTTAATTTCTCATTTTTGCCCCCAAAATTTTTCTTTTTCAATGTGTGAATCGTTTTTTAGGAAAATCGTTTAAAAAAGGCACTTAGCATTTTCTTCGGGCAGTTAAAAAAATCCAAATTCATAGGTTATCTGGAGGTGTACAAGGTCAGGTGAAAGTCAGACGCGGAAGTGTGCCTTTTAAGTGCCAAATCATCCGCGGGCCATGAAAGGTGCCACGTGACTTTTGCCGGGTGGTTTGCGGCTCAGGTGCAGTGCGGTCCAAGGTGCGCTGCTCCCTAATCCGCTCCGAGTCCTGGCCGGAGGATCAGGCTTTGATTGCATCGCCATACATCAGGCGCGCGCCAGCTCGCGCGGGGCACCGTATACCATTCAGCCTCATCACTCACCATAATGTATTTCCACGGGTGCTGCTCCGTCATACATCACCAGCGCGGGGACTCTGGTTACATATGAGCAGGGTTATGGCGCCAACACGCCGTCGCCTCCCTGCGCCCTGACAGCAGCTTCCAGCAGATAACAAGATAAATAGCTTTCTGGAAATTAAAAAGCGGACGGTTGTGAAACTTTTAAATTGTGGACGTCCTGGAGGCATTGACACCGTGTTAGAAGATCGCCAGTGACGGGGGAGGGAAATGAATGAGGGATCTAAGAGGAAGTGAGGGAAGAGGGTGCGGAGGGAAGAGAGCCGGGGCGGGGAGAGAAGCGGCATGTAAAATGAAAGGAGGGCGCTGCCTCTAGGATAAAAAAATAGTGCAACACTTGAGAGATCGAGGCAGGACGTAGAGTGAAAGGAGAAGCCGGGACTTTAGTCTAAAGATTAGTGTAGTGAGGGAGGCAGAAAGTAGAGTCAAAGGAGGAGTGACTGTTAGTCTGGAGGTCAGTGCGTAAAAGGGGGAGAGACGTTAATCTAAAGATTAGTGTAAAAAGAGATGGAGAGAGACAGAAAGCAGAATCAAGGGAAAGGTACAGCTGTTAGTCTAGAGATCAGTGCAGTAAGAGGAGGGGTGACATTAAATATTAGTGTAGTAAGAGAGGGAGTGATGCAGAAAGCAGAATCAAAGGAGTAGTGAAGATGTTAGTGTGCAGATTAGTGCAGTTAGAGGGGAGAGACATGAATCTAAAAATCAGTGTAGTAAGAGAGGGAGTGAGGCAAAAAGTGGAATCTGAGCAGGAGTAAAGCCTTTAGAGATCAGTGCAGTAAGAGGGGAGAGACATTAATCTAAAGATCAGTGTAGTAAGAGAGGGAGTGAGGCAGACAGTGGAATCTAAGCAGGAGTGAAGAAGCCTTTGGTCTAGGGATCAGAGCAGTAAGAGCGAGTGGGACCTGCGGTGTAGACGTAGCAGTATGAGGGCGTGAGAGGCAGGAAGCCGAATGAAACGAGGGTTAGAGTGGTACGTCTGGCGGTCATGCAGTAAGAGGGGAGAGATGCGGGCAGTATAGTGAAAGAAGGGGAGAGCCCGGGTCTAGATATTACTGTAGTGATGAGGGTAGAACATTTACTTCCCACAGTAGCACAGTAGGAGGTAGAGAGAGACTGAAAGTAGACAGAAGGGAGGATTAGAGCTTTTAGAGTAGAGATCATTATAGTAACAGGGACTGTGAGGCAGGAAGTGAAGTAAAAGGAGGGGTAGAAACTTTAGTGTAAACATGAGTGCAGTAAGAGCGAAGTACGAATAGAAGATAGAAAGAGGGGGTGTGAACCCAAGAGGAATCAGAGAAGTGAATGGAAGAGAAAGTTGTAAAAAGCACATAATGCCAAAAAGAGAGGGAAGGTAGTCGGATCATAGTAAAACCAAGAGTGAAGGAGGTCATGTAAGCGTTTACGCCTGTTCTCCAAGGCCTGCACAACTCAAGGGCACTGAGGCAACCTTTGCAGCAAGTATTGCCTTTGCAAAAGCACATACAAGATAGTGAGTAGTTAAATGCAGAGAACCTCCTCTGAAGTGTTGGAAGTCAGGGTGATTCAAGTGTGAATAATTAATGCATGTGTTTTTGGGGGGGGCTGTTGATAGAATGTCAAGTTCAGGCTGATATAATGACAATCTCCATGTAGTGTGTGAAAACATAATCATGTATTCCTCTATATATTACAATATTGTTTTAAATAACTACGACAAAGAGTGAGTGATATATTTAATAATCAAAAAAGGATGTGTTATCATATCGGCTTGAAGTACCCATTGACTTTTAATATGCTTGCTAAATTTCATGGCTCTAGTAGGCCCAGAAGCCATGTCATTCAAGGATGTACATTTGCACATTTTGCAAACCATAACTTTGATTTCAGGTCTAGTAATTGGAAAAAAAGATTTTGGAAGAATAACAAGCACAGTACTGTATTCATGAATGGTAAATCCTCCTCAAGGGCATCTTACACTTTATCTCAGAGAAGATCCTCTCACCCATTCATTAGATATGTTTTTGCTAAAAGTGACAACTTTCCATCACATGATTAGGTTCTATAGGCCTTTATTAAGAGACAACCTTTGTAAACTGTCCTGCATTTTATGCATTGCAGCACTATGCTAGCAAGAGCTGCCATCAGTTGAAATGACAACTGTTTTTTGATTATTTTGCTGTGATGCTTGGCTTGCTATTCTGCATTAAACATAAGCTAGACTTTTGGTTTTCTGACGTTTTATTTTTAACATAATTGTTTTTAAATATTTTTTATTATTATTATTATTAACATAATAAGCTTAGTAATATTAATAGGTTTTATGGCATTCGCATTATCGTCTCATTGCATATCCTTATTCACTCTGTACCTGAACTGCATTCTAGATTTCACACACAAACAAGGCTTTAATTCACAGGGATAATCCTGAACCAATAGAAAGTACATCACCTGTTTGCAAGTCTTCGACCTATCACGCTTTGATATCTTAGAATCGTAGTTTATAATGATGGGCAGTAGATGGTGAGAAGATCACGGAGTGTGCAGTATCAAGCAGTGGTCACACAGTTATCACAGATCATGAATCACAGTACTGGTGATGGCCATGATCCAGGCCATGCCGGTGGACCCGTAGTGGCAGAGGTGGGTAAAAGAACCCGCCTGTGTGTCCCACTAACCCTACGGAAAAGCATACAAATTTAGGAGCTCCCTCTACAGATGAGTGAGATACCAACAAGAGTAGCACCTGTCACATGTACCAAAGCACATGCAAACACACTCCTCATACAATTACAAGGCCCAGCCATGACATACTACACATATTTACCAGGGAAACCTAGGAAGCAGTCTCCCATCTGCGCTTCAAGTAATAATTCCTATACCTCATTACTATACTCAGCTGTTACCACTGTGAAAGACAGAGCCCCTCATTATGGCGGTTGGAGCACCGCCAATGCGGCGGTCTGGTCTCCACATTACGACCGCGGTGAAAGCGCCCTGATCTGATCACCGGAACTGCCATTTTTTTTGGGCCGCAGATGGCCTGGAGGTGACGGCGTTCTCAATCCGCTAGGGCAGCGCTGAGTCCCCTCCCCGCCAGCTTTTACAAGGTGGTTGCAGGGGCCCCCATAGCCAGACCCGTAGTGCTTTTCACTGCTGCTGCACCCGACGCACCGCAACATTGCTGCCGGCTCTATTATGAGTTGGCATCAATGTTGAGGGGTGTTTCCTGCTGGGCCGGCCGCCGACCCAGCGGGAAACTCTTAATAGTCCCCACAGTCAGATCACTGCACTGGCGGTTTTCTGAACGCACAGCTTCGGCGGACGAGCGTTTCCGGCCGCCGAAGTCGTAATGAGGGCCAGAATGTGAGGGAGAAGAGAGAAAGAACAATGGAGAGAAAAAGAGAAAAAAAGATATACAGAAAGAGCTACTAGCAGGAGTCAGTTACATGGATAGATAGGTGAGAATAAACAGGAAGTGGAAAATTAGTTAATAGCAACGCAATGTTAAGGCATTCAAGACACAGTGAATATACTTTATTTACTGACTTGATTGCTGATTGGGTAATCTGGAAACAGGAATTATAAAACCAGATTTCCAAGTCAAACTAATTTGTATGATCTTGAGCACCGTCATTTACTACTGTGTGCCCGTGTTCCCACATCTGGGTGGTTGGAAAACCCTTAAAAACAGACTTAGGAGGAATGTACAAGACCATAGACAGAGAGTCCCCATCTAGATTTGCACATCACTATTGGCATGCCCACTCATATATATGTTGCATTTTAACATTTGTTTCACGCAAGTTAAGTTCTACATTCACTCCGCCGTGAGTAGCTTGTCCAGTGCCGCATTCCTGTAGCATTTGTGTATTTGTAGTCAAGCATTTATATGGGAAAGCAAACTTAAAGTAGCAGGACACAGTGAAAGAATGAGTACAATTTGTTTATCTGCCTGCAATGGGTTTCTTCTAGAGTTTCGGTTTGTTTTAGCTGGCTCTCTGAATCTAGGTCTAATTCTAGTTATGCCAATGACACACCAGCCAGTTTTGCTTTGGCCTGCCCTGCGTGGCATGGTAGTTGGTGTTAAGCCAGGGAGAGGTTTTTACGCCACTTGCACCACTATGGGAGTAGTGCAATTCTTGCAAAAGCTATGTGCGTGTGTGGCAATCCTTTAATGCCAAATATACAACTTTCTACTGTAGGATCGTGGCAGTCATGAATGTAAGCACTTCAGTTAAGTTCTGGTGCTCCAATATGAGTTCTGGGGCTGAGTCCTGGCTAACACCTTCTCATATTAAGCACTGCCTACTTGCATATTTGGAAGTCCTTACGAACATACGTATGTGTATCCGGCAAGACACAGAAAGGAAAAGATTGACACATTGACAGAAGAGAGAGACAGAGGCAGAGAGAAATTGACTGACAGGGGAAATGGACGGGAAAGCTAAAGGGAGAGAAATAAAAGGGGGATAGATGAAGATAAGGCGTGTGTCTTGGAGTGAGTCACAGAGAGAAACAGAGGGAAGAAACTAAGAGGGATGTAGAGAAAAAGGTAGAGTAAAAAAGTGAGTTTGAGTGTGAAACAGAGTTGGAGAAAAATATGAAAAGGGGTATGAGAAGGGCAAGAGAGCGATAATGAGAGTGGTAAAGCAAAAGAGAGATGATGGAGGATGAGAGAAAAAGGAATTGGAAAAAGAGAGCAAGAGAAAAAGAGGAAGCGAGGGATTAAGGAACAGGTAAAAGGAATGTGATCGGGAGATAGTTCAAGAAAGAGAAAAACAGAGAAACAAAAGAGCGACAGAGAGAAATAAAGTGGAAGAGAGAGAAATGAAAAAACGAGCACAAGAGAGAGAGTGAAAAAGCCTAAGGATGAAAGAATCCAGAAAGAGTGGAAGAAATAAAGGAGTGGCAGAAGGAGATAACGAGAGAGGCTGAGACAGACTGAAGAGAGGCACGGAGAAATCAGAAGTAGAAGAAATGATAACAAATCACGTCACTGGAAAAAAATGGACAGTTCCAAGGGTTCCACAGCTCCATCTCCAATGTACAAAAGTCGGTCATGACGTCACGGTGCAGGGTTCAAAGGTGGTGCTCTCAATGTCACCAACCTGCACAATCTCCTGCCTCGTGCACAATGTTTCTACCTGCCCCTCCCTCTCAAATGCTGCTTCTCCCCACAGGAAGAAAACCAACATGTCTTCCTTCTGATTCTCATTTTGCTTTTGATGCCATTGACTGTGTTGCTTTTGTTTAATATTCAGTTTGTTTGCCGCTTTTGAAGGAACTCTTCTGCTGTTGTGCTTTTAGTGCACGACTTCTTCTCGCTTTCTTTTCTTCCAGTACATTTCACGTCCTGTATTAAATTATTCTCTCTGTCGCGCAGAATATCTGTTCACTTACAAGTTTCAATAACAACTTCTGAACAAAGCAAGTGAAAAATAAATGTAGCATCAATAGAGGCGGGTTACTCCTGCGCGCGCTTCGGATGGGCGGCTTGTACTTTGTATGCAGCGTTTCTTCCCACATGCCTTGATGCAGAGGATGAGAAGAGAGTGCAATGTGCCTCGTGGGCGGAAGTTAGCAGCCTGTCTGTGCTATTCCAAGCCCTCCTCGCGCTGGGAGCCAAGGTGTGAGGTAAGGGAAGGTAAACATAGAGACATACCGAGCATGCGCACAGGAGAGAGGCCCGAGGGGGAGCCACAGGGGACTGCAAAACCTATGGAAGAAAAGTCTGCGACTTTTGAACACCAGGGCGACACAACACATTCTGGTGGTCCAGTCAATGAAATGGCCCAATGTACCATAGACTGACACCATGGCCACAGTAAATTAATTTAGGGACACTACATCACAATATTCAGGACCTTAAGTGGGATGAAAAAAGTGTGTGATGGTGTCTTTAAAAGTGGTGCGGCCTGTGTAATTAGGGGCATGGATTAAACATGAAAAATTACATTGTGTGACGCAAACATCCTGGGAATGGGAAACAATCCTAAGGAACACAAAATTAAATAAGGCACGTTGACTGTAAAGAGGAACTAAACTTCTGAGGTCGATCACTCTAACTTTTTTACATCCATTGTTCAGAAATGGATAAGTGTTTTTGCCACTAAAGTTAAGGACATGAATAGAGGGCCTGAAAGGGACCGTTTCAATGTCTGTTTTTAATTACTTCCTGGTCCAGCCCACCTAAAGTCCTGACAACATTACTGGTAGGGTGTTAGGTGGCTGGCTTGTGTTGCCTTGTACAATTAATCATAAATATCAGGCAGCAGGAAACCTCTTGAAGCTTCTACCTCTTCAAAGGAGTCATCTGGTATGAATAATGGACCTTAGATACCAACTCTTCAGAACACATATGGACATGTGGATGACACTGCCAGGGAGAAGGTTGCTGTGTTGCTGAAAGGATTGCCACTCTGATGGACTGCTCCCCCTGCTGACTGCAGCCCTGCTGACCTGCTGCCTTCTTGCCTGTGTGAGAAGGACTGGATCTGTAATCTGAACCCAGCACCATCATAGTGTCTTCAAGGGCTAGTCTCTAGTGTCAGTACCTGGACTCTGCAACTCTTGAGTCCTCCCTTGCCAAATGATGCCACTTCAGTACTGGAGTCTTGGAAGTGGGCCTGAAAGTGCTCTACCAGCCCATCTGTAGATCCAGCAGAACCAAAACATCACCTCTGCTGCACGGCATAAGCCCGAACAGATCCGACCCATTGCCTCAGCTGCAAGAGTTCTTTTAGCAAAAGAACTCCACATCAAACTTGCAGCCCGCAGCTACATCTGAACTGCATCCCTGACACAGGCCCTCACATTGCAAGCCTCTCATGGGTGGCAACCCTGATGTAGATGCAAGACTTTGCATTGCAAACCTCATAGTCTCCTCGGAGCCAGCTATTGCGCAGCACATCCTCGACACAGGACTTCACATCACAAGCTGCCCTCCTCCACGGCCTCATCGTCAATGATACCGGACCTTGCATCGCAGCCTCGCAGCTTCCCAGAACTGACACATCACCTTGGCTACGTGATGCATCCTGGGCATGGGACCAGGATTTAAAGCATTATTGTTCAGTAGGCCTATCTGGGTCCCAGTAGCCGACCTGCACTCCATCATAGTCAGCCTGAATTTGTGACTTTGTCCCGGTCCTGCACGATCAGATATCCATAGTTGGTGCTTTGTGCTTTTAGGCCCTATTTTAACTTTAATCTTTAAAATTGCAAATCTCCAGTTCTACTGATTGGATTTTTGTTGTTTTGGTCTTGACTTATTTATTAAAATGTAGTCTATTTTGCTTGTGCCTCACCCTGTTTGTACATTCTGCTTATGTAGTGTTTCACCTCCCTCAATCAGTAACCCAATGCCTTACAGTTATATTATTTATTACCACCCTAATATTGACTCCAGAATCGCATGGTACAAGAATATTGTAGCCCTAATTTCGAAGACTAAATCATTGAGAACTTAAATGTGAGGAGTTAAGGAAAGTAAACCTATTTTCAGCAAAAAGTCCCTGTTATCTACCAAGAACAGCAAATAAGATACATTACAAAGCTTGTACAATGTCATGAACATTGACGCTTTCAAACCCAAACTCTCTGCATGCCAAGTCACTTGGATTCGCCATGGACACCAGCCTCACCCTGAAGGAACACATTGCTAAAAAACCTTAGATAGCCTGGTACCAGCTCTCCTGAAGAACTTCAAACCATTTCTTCAAGAAAGTGAATTCAGAACTGCTGTTCAGGTGTTTGCACTCTTCATTTAGGTTGATAGTAATGTCCTTCTTCATGTTCTCCCACACTCCTCACTGTTACCCCTTAGGGGCACCCAACATGCCACAACATGTCTGATCCAGGGCCTGAAGAAATATGGTTGCATCTCCTTCATCCTACCGGAACTCCATTGGCTCTCCTTACTAGCTGGCAATATCTTCCAAACCATCTGCATCACTTACAAAGCCATCATCACCAACACACCCGTTTATTTTGCAGACAAGCTCCCTATCTCTGGTCATCCATGGCTCACTCGGAGCCACCAGACTGCAAAATAAGAAATGTGAAAAAGAAAAAGACAAGACAACAGATCTTTTTCGTCAATGCACCAGGATCTCTAACAACATCCCTATTCCCATCAGGACTGCCCCAGTGTTGCTCTGATTTAGGAAATGGTAGATCACTCACCAATTTGAAGAACACTACATCACAATGCATTAACTATCCACAGCCCAATGTCCTCTCCTAACTAGCGATAACTTTAAGCTTGCCTTGTAGAGCACTCTGCTACCATTTAGCTATATATACATTATAGAAATACCATACACAAACATAAAAACACGCTAATTCGGAAGCACAATGTTTCTGTAGCTGATATTTTAGCTTACAGCCACTGACAGCACCAAGAAATCTGGCATTTGTGTGCTGAATAGATGCATATAGCTTAAAATGCTGATGCATCTTTCACACAAATTCCCAGACAGATTTATAAATGTTGCTTTGCAACTAGGTACTGTAAATACAAAGATTAGAGCATTCATGTATTTTTGGAACAAAAAAAGGAGTAATGAAATGTAGAGGAGGTGGTACTTTTGCTCTTGTCCCAGCTCTCTGAATAGCCAATGGGTCAGAGCGCTCCTTTTACAGTGCTGACCAACTCCTAGTTTTCTTGTTTCCCATTTCTACTGTGTGCTTCTCAGTGACAGTGGGCAGTATGCTGTCTGAGTGACACCAGTTGTGAATTAGATTTCAACAAAGAAACACTTACTACTTGCAGCCTCTGTAGATAGGAACTTGATACGAAAGAACCTGTCTACTTTCTTTTTGTGTCAGTCACCCTTGGGTGTACCTAGGAGCTGACATTTAGGGGGTCATTACGACCCTGGCGGCCAACGGCACACGGGCGGTAACACCGCCAACCGGCTGGCGGTGTTCCGCCAGTGTATTATGACCACGGAGCATTAGCCACGGCCATACGACCGGCCCCTCCACTTGACCGCCAGGCTTCCGCTAGGCGATCATAATCCCCAACCGCCAGCCTGTCCATGGCGGTAAACACCGCCATGGAAAGGCTGGCAGTAAGGGGGACTTGGGGTGCCCCTGGGGGCCCCTGCACTGTCTATGCGCTTGAAATGGGCAGTGCAGGGCCCCCAGGCACAGCCCTATCGCGCATTTCACTGCCCGAATTTTGGGCAGTGGAATGCGCAACAGGTGCTGCTGCGCCCGCTGCACGTCAACATTGCTGCCTGCTGTATTATGAGCCGGCTGCAATGTTGATGTGACTGTTCCGCTGGGCCAGCAGACGAGACGCTGTTTCCGTCTGCTGGCCCAGTTGAACCATCATAATGGGGATCCACCAGTACCGCCAGCACTGGCGGTATTGTGGCGCTCGTAACTTCGGCGGACTTTTTGCAAGACCCCCAAAGTTGTAATGAGGGCCTTAGTGTTTTATCTGCTGTTCCAGGCCCTGAAGAACCATCTATATTCCACAAGACTGGGTTACTCCTTCTCAAGAACTTGCCTTGGAAATTCCCAGTTCCCCCAATAAGATAACACAGTGTTCAGGTTGCCTATGAGCTGTTCAGGCCTGATAAGGCTGTATATGCTATGTCTATTCCTGTATGAAGGTAAATCTTTACATTACTGGTTAGGGAATTATTTAGGAGTGTGCAAAATGTGTGTAATTTGCTTTGGCGTAATTGTGCAAAATGCTGTGAAAATGACACAAAACTAAGGGCCGGATGTAGGTAAGTTGGGTTTTGCAACTCGCAAATTGCGAGTCAGAGCGACTCGCAATTTGCGAGTCGCAAAACCCTATGCACAACAGTGTCCCTAGCACTGTTTGCGACTCGCAAGGGGGTCGCAAATGCCCACCTCATGAATATTCATGAGGTGGGTAACAATTTGTGACCCCCTTGAGACTCGCGGCACTCACAGGGATGGTGGCCTGCTGGAGACAGCAGACCACCATGTCTGTGACTGCTTTTAAAGAAAGCAGTTTTATTTTTTTGTAATGCAGCCCGTTTTCCTTAAAGGAAAATGAGATGAATTACAAACCTAAGAAAAGAAACGTTCTCGTTTCATTTTTTCAGAACAGGCAGTGGTCCATAGGAAATGATTTGAATGCCATTCACAAAGGGGAAGTTGTCCCATGGGGACTCCTTCCCTTTTGTAAATGGGTTAGCACCCATTTGAAATGGATGCTAAGTGCGATTGGTAGACGACTGCGTTTGCGGTCACAGAGAAATCTGCCATTACAGTGCGACTCGCAATTAGGAAGGGGACTCCCCTTCCTAATTGCGACTCGCAAACCCGTTTTGCGATTCGGTAACCAGGTTACCAAATCGCAAAACGGGTTTTGTGCATTGCATAGTGCAGTATGCACATCGAAAACAGTGAAAATTGCTGTTTGCGATGTGCAAACTGTTTCCTACATCTGGCCCTAAATGTAATATGGGAAATGCTAATCTGTCATTTAGCACTAGCATTAAATTCGTTTTTGTCTCAATTTTTGAGGAAGGAACTATTTTTGCCCAAAAAAAGAGCGTGAAAAACACAATTGCTACAAACAACCCTGCTCGTGTTCTGGTTGTTCATGTTGTTCCCGCACTCCAGTGCTATCATTTGGCTGCGAACACTGGCAAATTTACGTACATGGTGTAATGGTGTAATTTTGTAACAAGCTGTAGGAAGCTGGCTCTCTATATAGTGCACTAAAATGAAGTGCACTGTGCAGAGAGTCTAATGGATCCCCAATTGGTATTGCAGAGGCAAAAGTAGATAGGACTAATGCTTTATTTTTGTGTTAGTGTGGGCGAGCAGTTAGGATTATCAAGGAGTCGTGTTAAGCATTTGTTACACTCAATGAATAAATCCAAGTCCAATTTAGAAAAATAACATTTGCGTTTATATATGCTTTGAACCAAAGAACTTCATTGTAAGGTAAGTAGATTTATAAGCATAAAAACTTTGCAGTTTAAAAAAATCAACACTTAGTGCAATTTTTCCGTTTATCAATGTTAACCTATGGGAGGAAATCAAGAATGCAGTTTTGCAGGTAAGTACCCGACTTACAAATCCACTCTTCAGGATTTAGGTCAGCACCAAGCAAGGGTCGAATCAGTATCATGAGTGCACCCTCAGCAGCACAAGGATGGCTGGGTGCAGGGGTCCAATTCAGAGTTGGGTGCCCAATGTAAACCAATAGAGACTGGGGGGTGGTCGAAGATGCGCTGCTCACGGCTAAATATAGAGATGTCAGGGGTCGATTTCCTGCGGCTGTGATAGTCACAAAGGGGGCCACAAGCCAGCACCAAACTTACACCCTCAGTGGCAAGGGGCGGCTGGGTCTAAAGTGCCAACACAGCAATGGGAGCCCAATGTCAACCGATGGAGATGGGGTAACTGAATACATGCTGCTCACAGGTGAGTAAAGTGGGGTCAGGGATCGATATTCTGGGGTTGAGGTAAGCCCACGGGGGTCACAAGGCAGCACCAAAATGACACCCTCAGCGACACAGGGGTGTCCAAGTGCTGAGTGTCAACACAGCAACATGCACCCAAAGCAAGTAATTGCGGAGATCAGTTTTGAAAAAAAGCTGTAGGCTCGGGCCAGGAGGCTAAACAAAGAAAACCCACAGCTGCCATGATGCTATTGGATGTAGGGACACTGACAGTCCAGATCCCTAAGGCCCAGCGCCCCAGGTACATGGGTGTCCTTTGGCATTGGGAACAGCTTACCAGGCAGGTTGCGGTCGGGGGAAGTCTTCGGTTTGAGATTACAGGGTTGGAGGCAGAGTCCAGCAGGGGTCAGCCCATGGTGTACTCGGACTCAGAATCGCTGGGGAACCTTTACAGGACCAGTGGGCCACTTGGACTCGGGCAAGGGGCGTCAGGAGCTTTGGAGGTCACTGGGCTGCAGGACAGGTTGTCTTCTGGCACAGGATCGTCAAGGGCTACAGACAGGCCAGTAGGGCTGGGGGCAAGTCAGTTGGTGTCTGCAGTCTTCTCTGCTGATACGACTCTGTAGTGTCCAGCTCTTCTTAGGTCATCAGGAATTTGATTTCTAGGGTTCAGGGGTGCCACCTAAATACTCAATGTAGGGGCTTTACAATGAGTGCCACGAGGTAGCTAATGAGCTAACTACTTTCAGGGTATCTACACCCTTCATACGACCACATCTACTGGGAAGTGTGAATAACCCTAACCCTAGTGGCCTAATTTTTTCCAAACAAAATGGAGAAATGTAAAAAGCAGTGTCTACTTCAGCTCATACACCTTAGGGGTTGGACTGGCATGCAGTGGGCAATCCTCCTAATTTAACTAATTCTCATGCCTGAGCTGCTGCCAAAAGTGGGGTTGGTCATCTCCACCATCTGGAGAGACCTTGGTTGCATTGCAAAGGTGGCAAAGACTTTGAAGCTCCACACCATGGAATGTTCTTGCTGCCTGGGAGAGGAGGCAACACCTCTTCCCAGTGGAGGCTTTTGTCTCTAGGCTTTGAGAGCACGGACTCTGACAGTGGGGGTCCAGAAACGCATGTGTGGTGCCTGAACTAGTCAGGACCAGTCAGTCAACACACTAGTAGCTGGTAGGTTTTAGGGGGCACTTCTCAGGAGCCCTCTGTGTGCATTTATTAAAATAAAATCCATCACTTGAATCTGTGTGGGTTTATTATTCTGATGTTTGATACCAAACATCCCAGGATTCAGAGAAGACATCATGTAGCTGGGGAACTCGTATTGACCAGTGTCCAGCACATGCATTTAAAATGGCTTCCTTGTACATTTACTATGTCTGAGAATCGTCAAAGACATAGAAGGAGCATATATGCTCATGCAGATATGCACTCACATGTTATATAATGCACCCTGCCTTAGGGCTGTAAGGGCTCCTAGAGGGGTGACTTGCAGATAGTGCATGCAGTGTTTAGGGGACATGGCACACAACTAGTGTGCCATGTTGTGATTTTAATTTTGGAAGCACCTTGTCATGCAGCCTGCAATGGCAGTGTGCATAAGGTTGGTGCTGGGTCCCTCAGAGTGGCACAAGTTGTGCTGCAGCTCTGAGGGGTCCTCTTCAGTACCCATGCCTTAGGTACCAGTGGTACCATTTACTAGGGACTTAGTAACCAGGTGTCTTGTTTTAAGGCAGGAACACTGCACTGGGGCTCTGGTTAGCAGGAACCCAGTGTACTTCAGTTGCAGCTGCATCTAAAAACCAAGAAAAAAGTGAAGGGGGGGTACTGCAACCAGAACCCAGCTCCCAACAGAAGCACAATGCGAAATCCCCAAAATTACATGAACAACTCTAGAACTATTTAAATTTGGCCTGAGCCTAGAATTGATGACATGCACAACCATAAAAGAACTGATAATTGTTCAACCATGATTGTATGCACCAGAGCATTATATCAGAGAGGGAGTCTTTGTTCACTCACATCAGTTATCAAAAATAGGTGGTGGGTGGGTGTTTCCACACATCAGTCCATGGATTTTGGCACATTCCAAGATTTTTCATTATTGGTAGACCTGGGAATGCATCTAAATGCTACGTCTGCCCAGGGGAGGCTCAACAAGGAGAAATATTTTTATTTCTCCTTGTTTTTTCTTCTCCTAATTGTACTGCATTTTGCATCACACATAGAAAGAGGAAAATGCACCTGATTCTTCTTTTTGTGCCAGAAAGGTGTACCTTCTTGCACCAAAAAATCCTGCCTGCAACACAGTCACCCTTGCACCATGAGACAAGGGCGCCTGCCTTGGTGCTAGCAACCAAAAGTGCACTTGCATGAGGAAACAATAGAAATGAGCCATATAATGTTAAATGCAGCACATTCCTGCCCTTCCCCTTTCACGCAGCGCAACATAGCAAGATGGATGGCTTAATTGTGTTGTGTGAACACATGATAAATCTGGGCCTGTGTTTCAGTTGTGCAGCTACTACACAGATGATTTGTCATACGGCATCATTCAGCTGGGTGTGGATAACAGCGTTTTGATGGTGAGCTATGATCTAAGGAAAACATGCCCTCTGTCTTTACTGGCAACAGAGGGGCCGGTTGTGGATCAGTGGGGTGGGTAAAATATAAAAATAAAGCCAGGTAGCAGTAGGAGGGGAAAAGCAGCACAGGAGGGACAGTGCAACACAGAGGTCAGGGGTGGCGGCTGGTAAGGGCAGAAGCACACAAGCTAGAGAGATAGCATCACACAAGGGACAGAGCAACACAGAGTGCAGGAGAAAAAGCACAGGGAACCAAGCTAAAAGCAAATGCACCCTCATGAGTCTTAACGGGAGAAGCACATGAAGTAGAGTGGTTAATCAAAATAGAAAAAATAGTTCCCTAAAAAGTGAGTAGAGAGGGAGTATACAAGTAAACCAAACAAACGAATGGTAAAGAGGCTATGCTCCAGGGAAGGGACAGCAACACCCACAATGTGATGAATGGAATGCTTGAATTAGTTTCAGCCACTGACAATCACTCAGGCCACATCCCAATCCATTGTTTCTCACCCACCATGTCACCTCAGTTTGGACCTAGCCATATACAAATTAGGTTTGACCCTTCTTCAATCGTAACAGTCCAGTCTGAACTCCCAGGCCAGGTCCAGCCTGAACTGGAAAAGGAGCATCCCATGAACAGTTTATCGGCTTATCGGCCAAGTGTAGCTTGATTCCAGTGGTATAGTGTGCACAGAACCTAGGTCTGGGCATACCCATCTCACGTTTGGCAGAAACCACAAGATGATGGATGGAATGCTTGAATTAATTTCAGCTGCTGGCATTTGCTTGGGTCAGATCGCAATCCATCATTTTACGCCCACTATGCCACCTCAGTTTGGACCCAGCTACATGTAAATAAGCCTTAACCCTTTCTTCAATTAGAACAGTCTAGTCGAAACTTCCAGGGCGAGTCCTTCCTGAACTGGAAAACAAGCAACCCAAAACCGGTTTTGCCCTTATTATAGGCTCATCAGCCATGTATAACTCAATTCCAGTGGCAGAGTGAGCACAGGACCCGCATCCGGACATACCCGTCACATTTAGGGGAGCACCTGCATCAACAACATGGTGATTGATGGAATGCTTGAATTAGTCAGCCACTGGCTTCACTTAAGTGGCATCCCAAAACATCATCTTTCGCTCACCATGCCACCTCAGTTTGTGCCCAGTCATGTGCAAATCAGCCTTGACTCTGCTGCAATTAGAACAGCCCAGTCCAAACTGCTACGCCAGGTCCTCCCTAAACTAGAAAATAAGCAGCCCAGAACCAGTTATACCCTTATTATGGCCTCATCAGCCAGGTATAGGTTGGTTCCAGTGGTCCAGCAAGCACGGGATCTACGTCTGGGCATACCCATCTCACTTAAGGCAGCAACTGCAGCCATAACAAGATGATGGATGGAATCCTTGCATTAATTTTATCCACTGGCAATTTCTTGAGTCGCATCGCAGTTCATCGTTTTACACCCACTTTGCCACCTCAGTTTGAATAAAAACATATGCAAATTAGCCTTTCTCCTGTCCAGTCTGCATTGTCAGGCCTGGTCCTCCTTGAACAAGAAAATAAGCAACCCACGGCCGGTTTTGCCCTTCTTATGGACTCATCAGCCAGGTGTAGCTTAATCCCAGTGTCACAGTGAGCACGCTTGGTAGTTCGGGCTGAACTGTTCCCAATGGAGCAAGATCACAACTGGTTTGCATATGGCGGGGTCCAAACTGAGGTGGCATGGTGTGCAAAATAACGTTTGACTGGTATGCAGCCCCAAGTGATTATCAGTGGCTGAGAAAGATCCAAGCTTTCCATCAATCACTGTTTTGTATACTCCAAGGGCGAGACAAACACAAGAACAGGAAGACAAGCCATTAAATACAAAGCAATCAAATGAGAATGACAATCAAGCCAACCAGAGGTGGGCGAGCTCTAAGCCCACTGTAAGTACCACATAAAGGTATTTAACATCCAGACAGTTAGTGCTGTCTGGTAGGAGAGACCTGACCTGTCAACTCACAGCGTCCCACTGTGTGGCGCACAATATCACCTCCCTTCACACAGTCTTCCAGTGAAAACTTGATATCACCTGGAAGGGGGGCGGGAGCTGAGCTGGAGACCCCTTCACAGAGTGAATTTCAGCTCATGTTTGGAGGGCCTGCACAGCTGATCCCCATTAGGGAGTGTGAAACCACCCCAGGACATTGGCGGCAGCCTTGAAGCATGTTTTTTTGTGAAGGGTTTGCGATGGCCTTTAGAAGTGCCTCGGGCAGTGCCCAGAAATACGCCCCGTACCTCCAAGGCCCCGCGCCCTTGTACACATGACATTCCTTTAGAAGTTGGCAGATCTAAAAATGCTGTGCCACAAAGTACAGCTGTTAATTGCCGAGCACACTGGCATTCACTGCTTCAGCCCGTAGCTGGTACAGAGATCACAGCCGCGCGTATTCATTTAAGGATACAAGGAAGATTGAACATTTATAAAGTGCTGAAGAAGTGTAATAAGAACAAAGATTCGTCATGGGCCTCCTGGCCATGTTGAACAGCAGTTCACTCTATGAAACCCGACTTTTTAATATAAACCGGTAGCAGATTGGAGGTCATATTTGGTACAAGGCTAGTGAGAGCAAAACTTATAATATCATTACAAGAGTTTCAAAAGCTTGCTGCTGAAAGCAATTGTGTTTTTAACTTTCTTCCCTTATTGAGAAAAATATAACAAATGCTTTATTTTTTGTCTTTTTTTAACCCCAACCTGAATTCCAATACTTTTAGGGGCTGATTTAAGAGCCCCTAACGGCTACTTGCGCCACATTAGCGTAATTTCAGTTTTTACGCTAATGTTGCCCAGCGAGGCCAAAATCTCTGTGCCTAATTTACAAAGTGGCGCCATGCATGCATTGCGCAGTTTATAACCCTTTATGCTACTCTTTCCCTCCCACCGTTAGGGGGCCGAAAAAATGGTGCAAAGAAATCGAAAAGATTTCTTTGCCACACGCATTTATTTCAGCACTTTTAACACCTGCTCAAAGCAGGCGATAAAAGGAGGCACACCATTGTCTACAATGGGCCTCAATGGGCTTTGCTGGATTAGTGTCAAAATGTTTGACGCTAATCCTGCAAAGCTCTGAACTATTGTCAATGTTTTTGACACTATTTCCCCTAACTACCCCCATGGTGCGCCATTAGGGGGGCGATAAGGACGCAAGAAAAGTGGCGCTGCCCTGGATACAGCGCCACGTTTCTTAAATCAGGGCCCTAGGGTTTCCAATTTACCACATTACCACTTTTCCTTGATCATCATAATAAAGAGTCTTTATAAGAAAGCAAAAAATCCTGATCAAGAAAACACAAAATTAGATAAGGTGAAATGTTTGTTTTAGAAAACACATTCACTCATAACCCACATTTTATGTATACAGAGCATCTAAAGATGGAGCACACCAACACACACTAGCATTACCTGGGGAAAAATATGTAAATCATTTTTAAATACTAGCACTGCTTGTCATCGGGGTCATTTTCTGCCTCATACATAAAACTGTCTCTGCAAGCTCGAGTCGGCCGGCCAAACATACATGCGCACTGAATGCTCATCACCCTAATGCCCCACCCCTTTTATTACAAAACGATAATAAACATAGTTTATTATCGTTTTGTATTAAATGGTTTGCAGCTGCTGGTGGGGGGCGACGCTCCTCTGCCCTAGTGGAGGAGTGTTCCTGATCATCACTCTTACTATACAAAAACGCATTTTCAACTCCATACACAGTCACATAACCCTCAACAAACCAATTCCATATTTCTCATTCCCACCACATATCATACTGAATATGTCTACATTTTACCAGAACACACAGCACTTCTAGGCCCCGATGAAACAAATTATGCTAGTGTATTTTATGTCATTTCAAGAATTTTGACTAATGCTTGTTACATAAAATTCCCAAAATTATATTATGCCACATCGCTTAATTACTCTTTTGTATGCAGCAAAATTATATCACAAGAGCATGAGAAGAAAGCAAATAACCGGAACACAAGCACATGTTCGATACAATTGTGATTTTCAGCTTTTTAAGAATGATATTTGCTCTCACGTCAAAAATTGACACAAGAATATATTTTGTGCTAAAATATAATGCTTAGGAATTTCCAATTCATTTAATTATGTGTGCGATTTAAAAAAAAAAAATCACATATGTATATGAAGCTATATTACATTAATTTCGCATACCCTTCAGATCTTCACACATTGCACCACCACAAACAAGATGACACCACACAGCATCAATCAAGTTGTATCCCATAACACTAATCACACAACACTTGACATCATCAAGCCCCTGTGAAAGGCCAAGTGAGCTCAGATGAGGATTATTTATCAGTTCAATCCAGTTCAGTTGAATTCTTTAGCAATGCTGTTGACAATGTTTTATGCATATCATAGTCTGAACACTATCTCAAATGCAAAAATGATTAGGTGAGCAATCCAGCCAATTAATGGTAATAGACTGGAAAACTATAAGGCGGTCTGAGGTAAGGAAAGAGAGAATTATGCTTAAAATCATGTGTAAGAAGTTTTTTAAAGTCAAATTCACAGGGTATTTAGGAGCCTCTATAAAACATCTTTTGATGGTGATTTTAGTCTTGCACTTATATTTAAAACCATTTTCAACATTTGGGGGTTATAGCTATCTCATAATAACGTCTAATAATGGCTGAAACATTTTGGGGGTCATTCTGACCTCGGCGGTAAAAGGCCCTTACCGCCGGTCAGAAGGCCGCCATTCTACCGCCACGGCCGCGGTAGACCGCCACGGTCATTCTGAACACCAACTGTGAAACCGCCAAAAATCCGACATCCAAGGAAGGCCGCCACATCAGCGGGCCGCGGAAAACTGGAGATGACCAAACCTCCACCGTCACGCCAACACAAACACGCCCATGCCATTCTGACCCACGAATCCACGCGGCGGTCTTTCAACCGCGGTATTCCATTGGCGGTACACACCACCGCGGTCAAAATACACACACAGCACCAAAACACGGCCACATTGGACATTTTGAAATACGCACACCTGAGACACATACAAACAACGCTCCCACACATCCAATCAACTATAAAACACACACCCACAAACCCCCACTAGTTGGAAATCGGAGCGAAGGCGAGAGCGAGAGAGATAGAGATAGCGAGCACAGCATTAGAAAACCCCAACACACACAGGAACACAACTTCATCACCCACACCACATCTACGCACACATCACCACATATCACCACGCACATCACCACAAACACCACCCCACACCTCATCCACACCACCCCATGGCACCCCAAAGACACCCACGGTTTTCGGACCAAGAACTCCAGGTCATGGTGGAGGAAATCATGAGGGTTGAGCCCCAGCTCTTCGGCACACAGGTGCAGCACACCACCATAGCAAGGAAGGCTGAGCTATGGCAAAGGATCGTAGACAGGGTCAACGCTGTGGGACAGCATCCCAGAAATCGGGAAGATATCAGAAAGCGATGGAACGACCTACGGGGGAAGGTGCGCTCGATGATCTCCAGGCACAACATCGCTGTGCAGAAGACTGGCGGCGGACCCCCACCCACCCCACCCCAATTCACAGCATGGGAGCAAGAGGTGGTAAACATCCTGCATCCTGATGGCCTCGCTGGAGTACACGGAGGAATGGACTCTGATAAGTCGAATCTCAACTACTTCACCCCCCCAACCACCAGCATGCCAACCCCCCCCCCCCAATATCACCCCCCAGCACATAACCTCCCTGCCAATGTCTCACCAGCACAACCCACCCTAAACAACACCAACCCCTGAATGCCAACACAAACCATAGACAGCTACCACCAAAGCATGACCATTGCACATACCCATACACCCCCCCCAAACACTCACAACACCTCCCACAAGGGAATGCCAGCACTGGGGGACAAGGGCACCCAAAATGCACGCCATGGCACACACAGAAACAATAACCATACTCCTTCACCCCTGCAGGGCCCGAACGCCAACACACCGCCACGGAGGGTCCAGAGATGTCCATCCCACCCCCAGAACAGGCCCCCAGCGAGGACAGCAGCTCTGTCGACCTAGAACCTGACGACCAGCCCGGACCATAGGGGACCTCTGGACAGTCGGTTCCCCACACACAGACACAGGCCACAGCAGACCCAAACCCCTCTGGGAACACCAGCACAGCTCCCACCCAGCGGGCCCATGCCTCTGTCCCGCGGACGCCTCAATCAGCGGTGTGTCCGCCACTACAGGGCACCCAGGCTGACCCAACACCCCAACAACAACAGGGACCTGGGGGCAGTGGTAGTGGGCACACCGTCCAGGGGACAGAGGCCCGGGGAAACAGGGCAACTGGGAGGGCTGCTGTGCGACAGGGGTGGAGGACAGGCCCAGGGAACCGACTCTCCAAGAGGCCCTCACCACCATCATGGGAGCATACCATCACTCCCAGGAGACGATGGCGACGGTACTGGCCAGGTTCACCGAGATCCAGGCACAGCAGGAGGAACGGTACATGGGGTTCAGCAATGAACTCCGGGACATCGCTACCGCAATGGGGACCATAGTCCAGGCCCTCAACCGGATAGAAACCACATTGCGGGACCATGTGGCACCGCAAAGGGCCCCTGTCACTAGCCAGGAACAGCCTACCACCTCCGCCGGCGCTAGTGGTCAGGAGGCCCCCACAGAACGACGGGCCACCAGAACCCCACCTCCTGCTGAAGAACAACCACCCCGCAAGAGGAACCTGAGATCTCAAAGGAAGACAGAGTAGGATGCCAAGACCCCCGCCAGTCTAATATCCCCCCGGATGTCATTCCACTGTCCCACAGTGTCACCCTGTCCAACCTTGAACTGCACCTGCTCCATCCTTCCACAGCCATATGAACAATGCACCTGTGCGACCGAGAACTGGACTCTGCCATGGACATAACTCCACCCTCACCCTTCACCGTTTTAATATCATGTACCAAAATATAGCACTAAAAATAAATCACTCATTGCACATAAATCATTCTGGAGTCAGCCTGTATTATTTACAAATGTATAACACATTACTTATCAATAATGTTCTGTTATTTATGTGTGGACAACATACCGATGTCAATAAGCATTAGTCCATGGGCTAACCAAGCAGAAGTCACGCAGTGGGTCATACAGCACTGAAAAGGGAAGGGAAAAGTAAACTTCAGTTTAAAAGAACTGGGGGGAAATACACAAAGTAAAGATGCAGGGGGCATTCAGTAAATGGTAAATGGCGTGGGTGATTCCTACCTGTGTGCTACTGAAAATACTGTTGGATAACTCTGTCCCTGTTGTCTGGGTCGTCCTCTTCGTCTTCCTCCTCTTCACTCTCCGCAGGCTCCACAGCTGCTTCAACACCACCATCTGGACCATCCTCCTGCAGGAAAGGCACCTGACGTTGCAATGCCAGATTGTGAAGCATGCAGCAGGCCACGATGATCTGGCACACCTTCTTTGGTGACTACATCAGGGATCCCCCTGTCATATGTAGGTACCTAAACCTGGCCTTCAGGAGGCCAAAGGTTCTTTCAATGACCCTCCTAGTTCGCCCATGGGCCTCATTGTACCGTTCCTCTGCCCTGGTCCGGGGATTCCTCACTGGGGTCAATAGCCAAGGCAGGTTGGGGTAACCAGAGTCACCAATTAGCCACACACGTTGTCTCTGTAGCTGTTCCATCACATAAGGGATGCTGCTATTTCGCATCACATACGCGTCATGCACTGACCCAGGGAACATGGCATTCACATGGGAGATGTACTGGTCAGCCAAACAGACCACCTGAACGTTCATCGAATGGTAACTTTTCCTGTTTCTGTACACCTGCTCATCGTCTTTTGGGGGTACTAAAGCCACATGGGTCCCATCAATGGCACCAATTATGTTGGGAATATGTCCAAGGGCATAAAAATCACCCTTCACAGTGGCCAAATCTACCTCCTCAGGGAATACAATGTAGCGCCGCATGTGTTTCGTCAGGGCAGACAACACTCTAGACAAGATCTTTGAAAACATAGGCTGAGACATTCCAGATGACATGGCCACTGTTGTCTGGAATGAGCCACTTGCCAGAAAATGGAGGACTGACAGAACCTGCACTAGAGGGGGAATTCCTGTGGGTTGGCGGATGGGGGACATCAGGGCTGGCTCCAGCTGGGCACACAGTTCATGTATAGTGGCTCGGTCAAGTCGGTATCGTAGTATGATGTGGCGTTCTTCCATTGTCGACAGGTCCACCAGCGGGCGGTACACACGAGGATTCATCCTTCTCCTCGCAAGTCCCAGCGGACGGTGCCTAGGAAGGACAACATGGAGCACAGAGTCATCAAGTCACAGGTACGTTCACCACTGCATGCATAGCACACGATTATCTATGTATTGAAAGGCGTGTATGTGTGGCAATGCAAGGCCTAGGCCTGTGTGACGCAGTACAAATAATGCCATGTGGGCCCTTGAAATGGCGGCTGCCTGACCTGTGAAGTGGGACAATGGGATGTGAGGTCAATGCGCTGGCGCGGCACACCGTGGCGGTAGGCGGTCGAAGACCGCTATACGAAGCAGCATTGGCTAACATTGAAGCCTATGGGTTTCAGGAGCCAATAATGAGGTGCGCCGGCGGTCGCGGTACGCACCGCCGCTGGAGTGACCGCCATTTTCTATCTGCTTAATCACTCGAGACCTGATCTTCCACAGGAGAGGACCTATACTGCAAGTGCTGCTGTGACCTCGGTCTGGAAGTGACAATGGCTGCTGCGACTGGGGAAAGGGCCCCCGCCTTCAGTTCCGAAGAGTTGGAGAAGCTCGTGGACGGGGTCCTCCCCCAGTATGCGTTACTCTACGGTCCTCCAGACCAACAGGTAAGTACACTGGGTGCACATTGAATGGGCTATGCCTGTGTGGAGTGGGGTGGATGCTAAGTTGGTGGGGTGGGGGGCGAATGAGGAGTGCAACGCACGACAGATGAGAGCATGTGCCATATGGCAAGGTTGGGGAGGGGGGGCCAATCGCATCTAACATGCAGGAATATGATGATTTCTCCTTCCCACCCTGTACATGTCAAATAGGTCAGCGCCCATCAGAAAGTGGACATATGGCGTGCCATCGCCAAGGAAGTCCGGGCCCTGGGGGTCCACGTCAGACGGGGCACCCACTGCCGCAAGAGGTGGGAGGACATCCGCCGCGGGACCAGGAAGACCGCCGAGTCACTGCTGGGGATGGCCTCCCAACGTAGGAGGGGTGCCAGTCGTACCCTGACCCCCCTGATGTCCCGGATCCTGGCGGTGGCCTACCCTGATTTGGATGGGCGCTTGAGGACATCACAGCAGACACAAGGGGGTGAGTATCAGCACATTCTGCTATCTCTCTGCGCAGTGGAGGCGTATGGGTGGGGGAGGAGGGTTGGGGGTGACATTAGGCCAGGGCGCTTTCTGTTGTGTAGTCCGCTCCTTTAGGCATGGCCCTGTGCTCCCGGACCCCACCTCTGTAGGGTGACAAGTACAGCTATCAATGGTCCAGCATCGCACATGTGCGCCTTTGGCGTCTCTAGACCTGTTGTCCTAGTCCGAAGTACTGAGTAGTGCACCCCGAATGCGCGGCTTAGTGCTTGAGGCTCCTGTGTCTGTCCTCTCCGCCAACGGTGTTGACATTGCATGCACTCAACCTGGTCTTCGTTTTTCTCCCCCCACCCTTCTTCTTCGTCTTCTTGTGCATCTGTGCATTAGCATCATCAGGCGGAGGAGATATGGCATCGGAGCACGAGGGAGCTGCAAGTCACAAGGCCCCGGTGAGACCAGGAACAGACACCGAGGGCACCAGTGATCCGGAGGGCGAGGGGAGCACCACAACGGGGACCGGTGGTGACACCAGCGACAGCGACACGTCCTCGGATGGGAGCTCCCTAGCGGTGGCGGCAACATCCGGGCCCCCCGCCTCTCCAGGTACAGCCGCCACCCAGCGCACCAGCCCCGCCCTCCCAGCAGCCCCTCAGCCTACGCTCTGTGCCCGCTCGCCCAGGAAGGCGGGCGTCTCCTTCGCCCCAGGCACCTCAGTCCCTGCCCCTGTTAACCCTGCTGCCCTCAGTGAGGAGGTCATTGATCTCCTCAGGACACTCATTGTTGGGCAGACTACCCTTTTGAATGCCATCCAGGGGGTAGAAAGGGAGGTGCATCGGAGCAATGCCTACCTGGAGGGCATTCATTCGGGTCAGGCTGCCCATCAACGATCGTTCAATGCTCTGGCCTCAGCACTGACGGCAGCCATTGTCCCTGTTTCCAGCCTCCCTCTTCTGACTGCCTCCAGCCTGTCTCTGTCTCCTGTTCCTCAGCCTATCCCATCCACACCATCAGACCAGCCTGCACACACCTCAACACCCAAGGGAAGCTCATCCAGACACAGGCACCACAGAAGCCACAAGCATTCACGCAAGCAACACCCAGATGCAGACATTCCAACAGTCACTACCACCTCTGTGTCCCCCACCTCCTCGTCTCCCTCCTCCCTCCCTATCACGTCTACACTCACACCTGCATGCACACCACCATCAGCCAGTGCTTCCATCACCAGCACACCCTCCAGTCCAGTCCGCACACGTGCAGTCACCACCCCCACTACCATTTACACGTCCCCTGTATCCTCTCCCACTGTGTCTGTCACCCCCTCTTCCAAGACACACAAACGCAGGCAGCCACCCACCCAACAGCCATCCACCTCACGACAGCCTCCAGCACATGCACCTGCACCCAAAGACAGCACACCTGACTCTCCTACAACCACATCCTCTTCCTCCACTTCCATCTCCACTTCTCCTACCTTTTACCTTGGTCCTAAGAAGGTTTTCCTTGCTAATCTTGACCTCTTTCCCTCCACTGACCCACCCCCTCCATCTGCAAAGAGTCCCAAGAGCACCTCAGCCACCACCAGCCCAGCTTCGGGTGTCACTGTGGTGCATGGGTTCTGGAGCCCACCCTTTGCCAGCAGTGACACCTCAATCAGCAGCAAGGGGACAGCCAGCCCCCCACCAGGCAAGAAGACCAGGAAGGTAAAGGGCCGCCGTGAGAGGACTGACACGGTTGCCCCCAAGGAGCCAAGTTCTCCCACATCACCAGCCACAACAGCTAGGGGAGGCAAGGGCCCGAGAGCCCCATCTAAGGAGCGAAAGGGCAGCAGGGCGGAAAAGTCAGCCAGCAGGAGCGCGGAGCAGGAGGGGCCCACAAGCCCCATCCCGGGTGTTAGGAAGGACACCAAAGGGCCCAGGACTCCGTCACCGAAGGGTCCAGCAACAGCACGGTCGGAGGGCGAGTGAGCAGGGAGTCCAGGCCAGGTCTGGCTCCCTTGACCTGCTGGACGAGCACCGCTGAAGAGGGCCCCGCCGTGCAGAAGAGCACCGCTGAAGAGGGCCCTGCCGTGCAGAAGAGCACCGCTGAACAGGGCCCCGCCATCTCAAGCACCGCTCCGCTGGGCCCTTCATCTCAAGCACTGCTCCGCTGGGCCCTTCATCTCAAGCACCGCTCCGCTGGGCCCCGCCGTCTCAAGCACCGCTCCGCTGGGCCCCGCCGTCTCAAGCACCGCTCCGCTGGGCCCCGCCATCTCAAGCACCGCTCCGCTGGGCACCGCCGTCTCAAGCACCGCTCCGCTGGGGCCCGCCATCTCAAGCACCGCTCCGCTGGGCCCTTCATCTCAAGCACCGCTCCGCTGGGGCCCGCCATCTCAAGCACCGCTCCGCTGGGCCCTTCATCTCAAGCACCGCTCCGCTGGGCCCAGCCGTCTCAAGCACCGCTCCGCTGGGCCCGCCATCTCAAGCACCGCTCCGCTGGGCCCTTCCTGTCAAGCACCGCTCCGCTGGGCCCGCCGTCTCAAGCACTGCTCCGCTGGGCCCCGCCATCTCAAGCACCGCTCCGCTGGGCACCGCCGTCTCAAGCATCGCTCCGCTGGGGCCCGCCATCTCAAGCACCGCTCCGCTGGGCCCCGCCGTCTCAAGCACTGCTCCGCTGGGCCCTTCCTGTCAAGCACCGCTCCGCTGGGCCCCGCCATCTCAAGCACTGCTCCGCTGGGCCCTTCCTGTCAAGCACACACTCTTACAACACAGAGCCACATTGGACAATTCCAAATACACAAACCTGATACATATACACACCCCACTCCCACACACCCATTACAATATAAAACACACACCCACATCACCCACAAACCCCCACGACAAAAACTTCAGAAAGAAGGCCAGAGAGAGAGAGCACCAGCAAGAACAACAGCATCCACAGGCACACAACACCATCACCCAGAAAACTTCCATGCACCTCACACAACACCCCACTACATATCAGCACACTTATCACCACACACTCCACCCCACACATCACCTACACCACCCCATGGCACGGCAAAGACACCCCAGGTTGTCGGAGGAGGAGCCCAGGGTCATGGTGGAGGAAATCGTCCGGGTAGAGCCACAGCTATTCGGAGCACAGGTGCAGCACACCTCAATTGCAAGGAAGATGGAGCTATGGCGAAGAATAGTGGACAGGGTCAACGCAGTGGGACAGCACCCAAGAAATCGGGAGGACATCAGGAAGAGGTGGAACGACCTACGGGGGAAGGTGCATTCCGTGGTCTCAAGACAACACCTGGCGGTTCAGAGGACTGGCGGCGGACCCCCACCTCCTCCCCCACAACTAACAACATGGGAGGAGCAGGTCTTGACAATTCTGCATCCTGAGGGCCTCGCAGGAGTAGGTGGAGGAATGGACTCTGGTAAGACAAACTAAATTATTACATCCCCCACCCTACCTGCATGCCATCACATACCCCCACCCTCACCCTCACCCCCAGCACCCCAACTCCTCACATATGTTCCCAACATCACAAACCACCCATCCCAACACCAAGCCCTGCATGCAACAACAAAGCATGGACACCCATCACTAAAACATGCCCACTGCACATACCCATACAACCCCCTAAACCATCCTCACACAAGGTCCCACACAGGAATGCAAGAACTGGGGTACACGGACACCCACCCATTGCACACCATGACACACACAGATGTAATAACCATCGTTTTATACCCCTGCAGGACCCCTACCCAACGTCACCAGACAGGAGGGTCCACACATGTCCACACCACCAACAGAAGAGGCCCACAGTGATGACAGCAGCTCTGTCCAACTGGATCTAGATGACCAGCCCGGCCCATCGGGGACCTCTGGACAGTCGGTTCCCCTCACCCAGTCACAGGCCACCACAGACCTTCCCCCCTCTGGAAATACCAGCACAGCACCCACCCAGCGGGCCCATACCTCTGTCCCCAGGACACGTCAATCAACAGTGTGTCCACCACTACAGGGAACCCAGGATAACCCACCACCCCAACAACAACAGGGACCTGGGGATAGTGGTAGTGGGCACACGGTCCAGGGGACGGAGGCCCAGGAACACAGGGGAACTGGGAGGGCTGCTGTGCGACAGGGGGCGGACAGGCCAAGGGAACCCACTCTCCACGATGCCCTCTCCTCCATCATGGGAGCATACCACCACTCCCAGGAGATGATGGCAACGGTACTGGTCAAGTTTCAGGAGACCCAGCGGCTGCAGGAGGAACAGTATATGGGTTTCAGGGAGGAACTCAGAACCATCAGCTCCACCCTGGGCACCATCGTAGGGGTGCTGAAGGAAGTACTCAACACCAGGAGGGACACTGTGGCACTACAAGGGGCCCCTGACACTAGCATGGACGATGAACTGCCCACCACCTCCGCCGGCGCTAGTGGACAGGATGCCCTGCCACAGGACCACCACACCAGCACCCCACCCCCTGCAGAGGGAGAACCACCCCGCAAACGGTCCCTGAGATCCAGGACAAAGGCAGAGCACGATGCCAAGACCCCTGCCAAGAAATGAGACCACCCTGATTGTCCTCCTACTGTCCCACTTTGTCACCCTGTCCATACTTTAACTGCCCCAGCTCCACTTCCTATGCCCATTTGGGCAATGCACCTGTGAGACTAATAGACTGGACTCTGCCATGGACATTCCTCCGCCATCACCCCTCACCATTTCACTACCCCCTCCAATATTGAGCACTTAAATAAACACACTTAAAGCACAAAACAATCTGGAGTCTGTCTGTGATTTCGAAATAGTGTATTAGCAATTACAGTGACAAAATGCTCTTTCAATTGTAATGTCAACATACCTATGTCACACAGCTCTAGTCCATGAGGAATCTAAGCAGATGTCACACAGTGGGACCCACATCTGTAAAATCGTAAGTGAAAGTGACAACTCAGTGACCATATACTGGATGAAAACGACACACAGTAGAGAGGTAGTAGTGGTAAAGTACATGTAGTAGGCATGTCTGTACTCTTACCTGTGTCTCATTGGAAATATTGCTGGATCACTGAGTCCCTGTTGTTCATGTCTTCTTCCTCTGCTTCCTCGTCTTCACTGTCCACAGGCTCCACAGCTGCAACAACACCGCCATCTTGACCATCCTCCTGCAGAAAAGGCACCTGTCGTCGCAAAGCCAAGTTATGAAGCATACAGCAGGCCACGATGATCTGGCACACCTTCTTTGGTGAGTAGAATAGGGATCCACCTGTCATATGGAGGCACCTGAACCTGGCCTTCAGGAGGCCGAAGGTCCGCTCGATCACCCTCCTAGTTCACCCATGGGCCTCATTGTAGCGTTCCTCTGCCCTTGTCCTGGGATTCCTCACTGGGGTCAGTAGCCATGACAGGTTGGGGTAACCAGAGTCACCTGCAAATGGCGAGGGACAACTGTTAGACACGCACTAACCTGGAGGGATATCCCCAGACGCAGACAACCATTCCCACTGACTTGCCTCCAGGTGCTCTCCTAATAGCCACACACGGTGCCTCTGGAGTTGACCCATCACATAAAGGATGCTGCTGTTCCGCAGGATGTAGGCGTCATGCACTGAGCCAGGGAACTTGGCATTCACATGGGAGATGTACTGGTCTGCCAAACATACCATCTGTACATTCATAGAATGATAACTCTTCCGGTTTCTGTACACCTGTTCACTCCTGTGGGGGGGGGGCAAAGCCACATGGGTCCCATCAATGGCACCTATGATGTTGGGGATGTGTCCCAGGGCATAGAAATCACCTTTTACTGTAGGCAAATCCTCCACCTGAGGGAAAACGATGTAGCTCCGCATCTGTTTCAGAAGGGCAGACAACACTCTGGACAATACATTGGAAAACATAGGCTGGGACATCCCTGATGCTATGGCCACTGTTGTTTGAAAAGACCCACTTGCAAGGAAATGGAGCACTGACAGCACCTTCACTTGAGGGGGCATTCCTGTGGGATGGCGGATTGCTGACATCAGGTCTGGCTCCAACTGGGTACACAGTTCCTGGATTGTGGCACGGTCAAGCCTGTATGTGATAATCAAATGTCACTCCTCCATTGTCGACAGGTCCACCAACGGTCGGTACACCGGAGGATGCCGCCATCTCCTCACATGTCCCAGCGGACGGAGCCTATGAATGACAACAGCAAGCACAGAGTCAAAAACCTCAGAGGTACGTGCCCACAGTTTACCCAGAACACCAAACATACACAAAATGTGGCCTGTATGTGTGTTGAGTCTAGGCCTAGGTATGTGTGACGCAGTTGGAAATGAAGCCATGTGGGCCCCTGAAATGGCGGCTGCCTGACCTGTAAAGTGGGACAATGGGATGTGAGGTAACTGCCCTGGCGTTGTACACCGTTGCAATAGGCGGTCGAAGACCGCGGCGCAATGCTGCATTGGTTAACATTGGACCCTATGGGTCCCAGGAGCCAATGACGATGTACGCCGGCGGTGACGGTACGCACTGCCGCGGACGTGACCGCCATTTTCTATCTGTTCAATCACTCGATACCTGATCTTCGACAAGAGAGGACCTACACTGCAAGTGCTGCTGTGACCTCGGTCTGGAAGAGACAATGGCTCGAATGTCTGGGGAAAGGGCCCCTGCCTTCACATCAGAGGAGTTGGAGAAGCTCGTGGATGGGGTCCTCCCCCAGTACACGCTACTCTACGGTCCTTCAGACAAACAGGTAAGTACACAGGGAGCATGTTGTATGGGCTATGCCTGTGTGGAGAGGGCTGGATGTAAGAAGGAAGGGGGGAGAGTGCTGAGTGCATGAAAGACTGTGAATGCATGTGCCACATGGCAAGGGTAGGGATGGGGGACAATCACTTTGACAGTGCAGTTGGTAATAACTTCTCTTTTTCCCCTGTACATTTCATGTAGGTCAGCGCCCACCAGAAAAAAGATATTTGGCGTGCCATCGCCAAGGACGTCCAGACCCTGGGGGTCTACCACAGACGGAGCACCCACTGCCGGAAAAGATGGGAGGACATTCGCCTCTGGAGCAAGAAGACGGCGGAGGCTCAGCTGGGGATGGCCTCCCAACGTGGGAGGGGTGCCCGTCGCACCATGACCCCCCTGATGTTCAGGATCCTGGTGGTGGCCTACTCGGAGTTGGATGGGCGTTTGAGGGCATCACAGCAGCCACAAGGGGGTGAGTACACTCTCATTCTGCTGACTTTGCGCGCAGTGGAGGTGTCTGGGTGGGGGAGGTGGGCTGTGGGTTTCCCTAGGCCAGGGCGAGTTCCGTAGGCAAGGCCCCTCCTTAAGGCAGGCCATGTGGCACCCCAGCCCACCTCTGTAGAGTGCCAAGTACACCTAATCATGCCCCTGTGTCATCTATGTGTGCAGATGTCGTCCATAGCCTTGTAGGCCATTTCCCAGGAATTGAACAGTGGAGCCCAAGAGCGCAGCGTAGTGCAGGGGGCTTCTGTGTCTGTCGTGTCCACCAACGGTAGCGGTAATGCATGCACTCAACATGTCTTTCTTCTGTCTCCCCCCCCCCTTTTTGTGGTCTCCCTGTTCTTGTGTGCATTAGCATCATCAGGCGGAGGAGCAGTGGCACCGGAACACGAGGGAGCTGCATCCCACATGGCCCTGGAGGGCGACACTATGGAGTCTGAATTCACCAGTGGGACGGAGGGCGAGGGGAGCTCCATGGCGGGGCAGGAGCTGAGATCAGCGACACGGACTCGTCCTCTGAAGGGAGCTCCCTTGTGGTGGCGGAAACATCTGTGCCCCCTGCATCTACAGGTACAGCCGCCACCCCCCCTACCAGCACCGCCCTCCCAGCAGCCCCTCAGCCTTTGCCCCGTGCCCGCTCACCCAGGAGGGTGGGCATCACCTTCGCCCCAGGCACCTCAGGCCCTGCCCCAGTCACCCCTGCTGCCCTCAGTGAGGAGGCCATTTTCACTCACTGTTGGGCAGTCCACCATTTTGAATGCCATTCAGGGCGTAGGGAGGCAGTTGCACAAACCAATGCATCCCTGGAGGGCATTCATTCTGGTCAGGCGGTCCTTCAGCAAGCTTTTCAGACTCTGGCCTCAGCACTGATGGCAGCCATTGTCCCCGTCTCTAGCCTCCCCCCTCCAACTTCCTCCACCCCATCCCAATCCCCTGTAGCTCAGCCTATCCCAAGCACACCTACAGACCAACATGCACACACCTCAACACCCAAGGGAAGCTCAGGCAAACATAAGCACCACACATCCCACAGGCACTCATGCAAGCATCACACACATGCAGACACACCAACATCCACTGCCTCCACTGTGTCCCCCTCCTCCTCGTCTCCCTCCTCCCTCCCAGTCTTGTCTACACTCACACCTGCATGCACTACCTCTACAGCCACTACGTCCCTCTCCAGCGCACCCACCCCCAGACCCCGCTCACGTGCAGTCACCACCCCACTACCATTCACACGTCCCCTGTGTCCTCTCCCAGTGTGTCTGTGACGCCCCCTCCCAAGATACACAAATGCAGGCACACACCCACCCAACAGTCATCCACCTCACGACAGCCTCCAGCGTATGCACCTTCACCCAAAGTCACCAAACGTACACCTCCTACAACCACCACCTCTTCCTCCACTCCCAAACCCCCTCCAGCTGCCCGTCCCTGTGTGTCCAAAAACCTTTCCTGTCCAACCTTGACCTCTTTCCCACACCTCCCCCACCCCGTCCATCTCCTAGGTCCCGAAGTAGCACCTCAGCCACAACATCTCCGGGACCAGTGGTGCCTATAGTCACCGGAATCTGGAGTGCACCGGCCACCAGGGCAGCCAGTGTGGCACAGAGCCACAGCACAGACATTCCCCCACCTGTGAAGCATCAGAAGTTGGCCAGTGCTCGGCGGGAGAGGGGGAAGACTCCAGCCACCAAAGCTGCTCCCCGGGGGTCCCGTTGGGAGTGTGGAGTCCGCTGTGATATCTTCCAAGGTGGGGAAGGGCCACAAGAAACCCGGCAAGTCTGGGAAGAGCAGCACGGCGGAGAAGACCGCCATCATCCCTGATGCCCAGGAGGCCACCGCCAGCATCAGGCCAGCTGCCCAGGAGGCCACCGCCAGCATCAGCCCAGCTGCCCAGGAGGCCACCGCCAGCATCAGCCCACCTGCCCAGGAGGCCACCGCCAGCATCAGCCCACCTGCCACCGCCAGCATCAGCCCAGCTGCCCAGGAGGCCACCGCCAGCATCAGCCCAGCTGCCCAGGATGCCACCGCTAGCACCAGCCCACCTGGCCAGGAGGCCACCGCCAGCATCAGCCCAGCTGCCCAAAGGGCCACCGCCAGCATCAGCCCACCTGGCCAGGAGGCCACCGCCAGCACCAGCCCCGCTGGGCCCGCTGGGCCATGAAGGACGGCCAGCAAAAGCCCCGCTGGGCCATGAAGGACCGCCAGCAGCTGAGACCCTGCAATGGAGACCGCTGTCTCAAGCACCTCTGAACAGGGCACCGCCGTCTCAAGCACCGCTGAACAGGGCACCGCCATAGCACCGCTGAACAGGGCACCGCCGTCTCAAGCACCGCTGCACAGGGCACCGCCGTCTCAAGCACCGCTGAACAGGGCACCGCCGTAGCACCGCTGAACAGGGTACCGCCGTCTCAAGCACCGCTGCACAGGGCACCGCCGTCTCAAGCACCGCTGAACAGGGCACCGCTGTCTCAAGCACCGCTGCACAGGGCACCGCTGTCTCAAGCACCGCTAGCCCATGAGCGGCAGGGGCACTGACGCAACTGAGTCCGTCACAGGGCGAATGATGCACTCTGGGCACCATGCCCCCTCCAGAACCAGTGGAGAGATGCATCCACTACCTCTGTCCTTAGCAGGATGAAGCACTCTGGGCACCATGCCCCCTCCAGAACCAGTGGAGAGATCCATCCACTACCTCTATCCTTAGCAGGATGAAGCACTCTGGGCACCATGCCCCCTCCAGAACCAGTGGACAGATCCATCCACTACCTCTGTCCTTAGCAGGATGAAGCACTCTGGGCACCATGCCCCCTCCAGAACCAGTGGAGAGATCCATCCACTACCTCTATCCTTAGCAGGATGAAGCACTCTGGGCACCATGCCCCCTCCAGAACCAGTGGAGAGATCCATCCACTACCTCTATCCTTAGCAGGATGAAGCACTCTGGGCACAAAGCCCCCTCCAGAACCAGGGGAGACTGTCATCCACTACCTCTGTCCTTAGCAGGATGAAGCACTCTGGGCACCATGCCCCCTCCAGAACCAGTTGAGTGATCCATCGACTACCTCTATCCTTAGCAGGATGAAGCACTCTTGGCACAAAGCCCCCTCCAGAACCAGTGGAGACTGTCATCCACTACCTCTGTCCTTAGCAGGAAGAAGCACTCTGGGCACAAAGCCCCCTCCAGAACCAGTGGAGAGATGCATCCACTACCTCTGTCCTTAGCAGGATGAAGCACTCTGGGCACCATGCCCCCTCCAGAAGCAGTGGAGAGATCCATCCACTACCTCTATCCTTAGCAGGATGAAGCACTTTGGGCACAAAGCCCCCTCCAGAACCAGTGGAGACTGTCATCCACTACCTATGTCCTTAGCAGGATGAAGCACTCTGGGCACCATGCCCCCTCCAGAACCAGTGGAGAGATCCATCCACTACCTCTATCCTTAGCAGGATGAAGCACTCTGGGCACAAAGCCCCCTCCAGAACCAGTGGAGACTGTCATCCACTACCTCTGTCCTTAGCAGGATGAAGCACTCTGGGCACAAAGCCCCCTCCAGAACCAGTGGAGAGATGCATCCACTACCTCTGTCCTTAGCAGGATGAAGCACTCTGGGCACAAAGCCCCCTCCAGAACCAGTGGAGACTGTCATCCACTACCTCTGTCCTTAGCAGGATGAAACACTCTGGGCACAAAGCCCCCTCCAGAACCAGTGGAGAGATCCATCCACTACCTCTATCCTTAGCAGGATGAAGCACTCTGGGCACAAAGCCCCCTCCAGAACCAGTGGAGACTGTCATCCACTTGTGAGACTGTGGCTTTGCACTCCCCAAGATTGCACAGTGGGCAACCCACCCACTGTAGAGACTTGTGAGACTGTGGCTTTGCACTCTCCAGGATGGAACAGTGGGCAACCCACCCACTGTAGAGACTTGAGAGACTGTGGCTTTGCACTCCCCAGGATATGGCAGTGGGCAATCCACCCACTGTAGAGACTTGTGAGACTGTGGCTTTGCACTCCCCAGGATGGGACAGTGGGCAACTGTTGGACCTGGCTTTTTGACAGGGACATCCCCAAACTTTTTGCCTCCTTCCTCCTATTTTTTCTGACCTGTTGTTGTTGGCTTTTGACCTCTGGGCACTTTACCACTGCTAACCAGTGCTAAAGTGCATATGCTCTCTGGGTAAATTGTACTACTGATTGGTTTATCCATGATTGACTATTTAATTTACTTGTAAGTCCCTGGTAGAGTGCACTACATGTGCCTAGGGCAGGTAGATTAAATGCTACTAGTGGGCCTGCAGCACTGGTTGTGCCACCCACCTCAGTAGCCCCTTAACCCTGTCTCAGGCCTGCCATTGCAAGGCCTGTGTGTGCAGTTTCACTGCCACTTCGACTTGGCATTTAAAAGTACTTGCCAAGCCTAGAACTCCCCTTTTACTACATATAAGTCATCCCTAATGTGTGCCCTAGGTAACCCCTAGAGCAGGGTGCTGTGTAGGTAAAAGGCAGGACATGTACCTGTGTAGTTATATGTCCTGGTAGTGTGAAACTCCTAAATTCGTTTTTACACTACTGTGAGGCCTGCTCCTTTCATAGGCTAACATTGGGGCTGCCCTCATACACTGTTGAAGTGGCAGCTGCTGATCTGAAAGGAGCAGGAAGGTCATATTTAGTATGGCCAGAATGGTAATACAAAATCCTGCTGACTGGTGAAGTCGGATTTAATATTACTATTCTAGAAATGCCACTTTTAGAAAGTGAGCATTTCTTTGCACTAAAATCTTGTTGTGCCCTTCAATCCACGTCTGGCTAGGTTTAGTTGACAGCTCCTTGTGCATTCACTCAGACACACCCCAAACACAGGGTACTCAGCCTCACTTGCATACATCTGCATTTTGAATGGGTCTTCCTGGGCTGGGAGGGTGGAGGGCCTGCCCTCACACAAAGGACTGCCACACCCCCTACTGGGACTCTGGCAGACAGGATTGAGCTGAAAGGGAATTTGGTGCATTTCTTAGAGACTCTTTGAAGTCCCCCCCACTTCAAAGGCACAACTTAGTATAAAACAGGGCCTCTGACCTACCTCATCAGACACTTGCTGGAGAAGAAACCTGAACCAGAAACTACATCCTGCCAAGAAGAACTGCCTGGCTGCTCAAAGGACTCACCTGTCTGCTTTTCTACAAAGGACTGCTGCCTTGCTGTTGGCCTGCTGCCTTGCTGAACTCTTGCCTGGCTGTAAAAGTGCTCTCCAAGGGCTTGGATAGAGCTTGCCTCCTGTTCCCTGAAGTCTCAGGACCAAAAAGACTTCACTCTTCCTCTTGGACGCTCCGTGCGCTGAACTTTTCGACGCACAGCTTGTTCCGCGGCAAGAAAAACGCCGCACACCGACGCTGATCAACGCGACGCCTTCGGGACGACCGAAGCTTTGACGCACGGCCTCGCAAGGACAACGCCGCCCGACTTCCCGGGAGAAATCGACGCGACGCCTGCCGTGAGATCAAAACTTTGACGCACGGCCTCGCAAGGACAACGCCGCCCGACTCCGCAGGAGAAATCGACGCGACGCCTGCCGTGAGATCAAAACTTTGACGCACGGCCTCGCAAGGACAACGCCGCCCGACTCCGCAGGAGAAATCGACGCGACGCCTGCCGTGAGATCGAAACTTCGACGCGCAGCCCCGCAGAACGACGCGCAGCCGGAAAACAAGCAGGAAAATCCACGCACAGACCCGGGACATCTGGTAATCCCGCGACCCACAGAAAGAGACTGTCCGCGCGCCGGAAAACGACGCCCGACTTCCCCGCGTGGAAAATAACGACGCAAGTCCGTGTGTGCGGGGGAGAAATCGACGCACACACCCTTTTTCCACGCACCTCTTCCTTTGTGGCCCTCTGAGGAGATTTTCCACCAGAAACCAGGTACTTTGTGTTTGAAAGAGACTCTGTTTACTTTCCAAAGACTTAAGACACTTTATATCACTTTTCAGTGATATCTTTACAAATTCATATTGCAACTTTGATCGTTTTGACCTGAAGATACCCAGATTAATATTATATATTTTTCTAAATACTGTGTGGTGTATTTTTGTGGTGTTATGCTATGGTGTTGTATGATTTATTGCACAAATGCTTTACATATTGCCTTCTAAGTTAAGCCTGACTGCTCGTGCCAAGCTACCGGAGGGTGAGCACAGGCTGATTTTGGATTGTGTGTGACTTACTCTGACTAGAGTGAGGGTTCTTGCTTGGACAGAGGGCAACCTAACTGCCAACCAACAACCCCATTTCTAACAGCAACCCACCCACTGTAGAGACTTGTGAGACTGTGGCTTTGCACTCCCCAGGATGGAACAGTGGGCATGTGGCCCCCTCGTGGATTTGGCGTTGTGCACTCAAGCGGCTGAGGTGCCCCCCCTTTCCCTCCCCCTGAGGTGCCTGTTTAGTTGCTCTCTGATGCCCCTGCAGTGTTCTCTCCGTCATGGTCAGGGATCTTGTGTGGGCCTTGCCCATACCGTGTGGTCCCAGTGTTCCACGGACTTTCTTAGTGCACTACCTGGACTACTATGCTTGGTATATATTTTGTTTATGGTGTATGTATATATTTCTGCCTACTTGCTTTTAATATATTATAATGGTTACACTCATTTTCTATTGTCTTTGCATTCTTCCGGGGGGTTTGGGGGTGTAACTGTAATGTATTGATATGCATTAGTGTGTGTGTTGTAGTGGGTGAGGGTAGGGGTGGGGGTGTTGCGTGTGTGTGTGTCCCTGTTTTTTGTCTCCCACCTCCCCTGTGTCATAGGTGCAGTACTCACCGTGGTCTTCGCCACCGGCGTTGGTGCTCCTGGTAGAGGAGCAGGAAGATTTTGCAGGTAGAATTTGGAGTTCTGAGTCCATGGCGTCCTCGTTCCTCGTGGGGTGTGTAGAGGTGAGCGTTTTCCCTTCGGGATTCCTGTTTCTGCTGTGGTTTTATCCGCGGTGAATCCGCCCCGGAAAAGGTGGCGGATTGGCCTGTCATAATAATGTGGGCGGTACATTGTCTCCCGCCTGTCTGTTGGCGGTGACCGCCGCGCTGTTTGTTTGTACCGCCGTGGCAGTCGGAATGTTAAAGTGGCTGTCTTTGTTGGCGGTTTCCGCCACAGTCGTAATTGCAATTTTTTTACCGCCGGCTTGTTGGCGGTCTTACCGCCGCTTTAACACCGACCGCCATGGTTGTAATGACCACCTATAAGTTTTAACCTTTAATATCTCCAAAACTTCTGAACAGATTTACACCAAATCACAAAAAGCACAATCTGAGTAACAGGATCTAGCTCCCTGCCACATTTTGTGTAATTCCGTTCAGCGGTTTGGGGCTATAGTTGTGTCCAAAGACCCTATGGAGAAATTAGTGGAGAAAAAACATTTGGGATGCCCCCTTTCTCTAAGCCACTACTTCATGGATCACCCCAAAACTTTCAAGACAGCAGCTGAACCGCCTGAAGTATATGTTTTGAAAATGTAATGAAGATTTGTCAAGCAGCGCCAAAGTTATTGGCAGAAAAAAAGTCTCTTCCTATGGAAACTAGATCCTAACTTTAACAACCTACTGGCTACTGGCAATAAATTGCCTGCTAATGTTTCATTTATATTTTTAAGGACGTTATAGAATTTGGCATGAGTGTTGTAATATCTGGGGTAATTAGCAGTGCATGGCTAGGGTGCAAATTATAGTTATCTTAGGGGGCGAGTTATAGTTACTTGAAATAACTCTAACTATAACTGCTGAATTTTTACGGTTTTGTACGAGTAAATTCAGAACCTAACTATAACGTCCCTGTAACCTTTGTTTTTTTCAGTGAAATAAATACATTTATATATATGTATATATATGTTTATATATATGTGTGTGCGTGTGTGTGTGTGTGTGTGTGGAGAATGATAAGCAACAAGTGGGACCAGAACAAGATCCCATAACTGTAATTAATTTGACTGACTTGACTTTATCTGAGGAGGAAACACAATTATTGACTTTGGGACTATCATATTGCCAGGACTTGAATTTTGATTATACCCAATAGAGAATTGATGTATATTTATTTATTCATAGATTATTAAGACTCATGAAGATGTATGAAGTCAAAGTGAGATTAAGCTCTTTTCAACCAAAAGATTCCAGGACTAGAACAAAATCTAGAAGATACTTTTTAGTGGCAGATGTTGTGGAATTCGAAGAATTAGCAGAGTTAGCGAGAGAATGTGTGGAGGATGATACTATGGAAGGGGTATCATTGGAAGAACGAATGGGCATTGAATTATTATAGTGGAGAGTCCCATTTTAGACCAAAATCCTCGTTTGTCCCTCCCCGACACAGTATAATATTACTCTCTTTTCTGAGCTGGTGACTAATGATTTGAAACATCTGCAAAATACTTACAAGAAAAACAGAAGTAAGAGTAGAATGGAAAGAGAGCTTGATAATTTGGTTCTGCAATTAATGAGCACAGAAGATTGTATTGTGCGTAATGTAGTAATGTAGATAAGGACGGGAATGTAGCATATGGTCTAAAGCTATATATTCAGAGGAGGCATACCATCATCTCAATGATACAACATTTTACAAAAAAATAAGTATGGATACTTATTATTATGGAATATCATCAGAAACTTCCAGAATGGCATATGAGAGAATTGCTGAATAATGATGATGTAAAGTTCCTTACCCACAATCATCCATAATTGCCCATTATGGCCCTCATTATGACCCTGGCGGTAAATCCCGCTTGCCGCCATGCTGACGGCGGCTAACTTGCCGCCGTGGCAAAGGATATCCGTTCTCCATATTATGACACACACACAAACACATACACCAATCCGACAGAATACAACCACATACACAAATCTGCCAGACCAAAGGTCAGTGGCAGTATCAAAACTCACACCGTTACGCCAACAGAACAACACCCACCACATTATAACCCACGAATCACCACGGTGGACATTCAACGGCGGTAAACCATTTGCAGTACATAACACTACGCTCACAATGGACACTTAAAGACAAACAACACCACATTGGACAATTCAAACAACACACACCTGACACACATACACACCACACCCACACACCCGCACCACTATAAAACACACACCTACATTACCCACAACCCTTTATGAATACCAATAAGCACCACCATACTGACACCAAGACCATTGCCACAACTACATACACACATCACTTACACCCATAGATCCCTCACGCACCCCACATCACACACCCCAACACATTACCCAACACACCCTCACCAAAACACATCACATAACACCCTTGGCACCACAAAGGAACCCCCGTTTCACTGAGGAATAGTTAAGGGTCATGGTGGAGGAAATCGTCAGGGTAAAGCCACAGCTCTTTGGAGCACAGGTACAGCAGATATCAATAGCCAGGAAAATGCAGCTATGGCGGAGAATTGTGGACAGGGTAAACTCCGTGGGACAGCACCCCAGAACAAGGGACAACATCAGGAAGAGGTGGAACGACATACGGGGGAAGGTACGTTCCATAGCAGCAAGACACCAGCTCGCTATACAGAGGACTGGCGGTGGACCCCCACCTCCTCCCCCAGAACTCACAGCATGGGAGGAGCAAGTCTTGGCAATATTGCATCCTGAGGGCCTGGCCAGATTCGGAGGAGGACTGGACTCTGGTGAGTCAACTCTCTACTATTATCACCCCCTACCTGCATGCCATCACATACCCTCACCCTCATTCCCATCACACCATCACATCTCACTAATTCTTATGCCAAGCCCTGCATGCCATACTAATGCATGGATGCCCCTCACAGCCCTGCATGGACAATCATCACTAAAGCATGCACAGCATAGAGAACTAACAATCCCACCATACACAAGTAAAAGCTGCCAGGGCAACAATCATAGAGGAGATGCCAGGGATGTACAAATCCAACAGACATGAAGCATAATACATCACTTACATCCCGACAGGTACCCCAGCCAATGTCAACGGAGAGGAGGTGCCAGCACTATCCAGTCCCCCAACAGAAGAGGCCCACAGTGATGACAGTGACTCTGGACTTCAGGATCTGGACGATCTACCTGGCCCATCAGGGACCACTGGACACCCGGTTACCCAGGTCCAGTCACAGACCTGGGGGTCAGTGGCAGTGGGCACACAGTTCAGGGGACAGAGGCACAGGCCAGAAGGGACACTGGGAGGACTGCTGTGTGCCGGGGGAGGACAGGACCAGGGAACCGACTCTCCAGGAGGCACTCTCCGAGTTCCTGGGAGCCTATCAACATTCCCAGGACACGATGGGCGAGATCCTAGGCAACGTTCAGGAGAACAGGCGGCTGCAGGAGGGACAGTACCAGGAGATCAGGGAGGACTTGCAGGCCATCAACAACACCCTGATCTCCATAGCAGGGGTGCTGGCAGACATGGCCAACATTATGAGGGAGGCAGTCTCACACCAGCGGGATCTTGCCACTAGCCAGTCATCTGAACAGCCTTCTACTTCCTTTGATGCTAGTGGCCAGGAGGCCCCGCCACAGGACTCACAGACTACCAGCTCCCCCCCCTGCAGAAGGTGAACCACCCTGCAAACGTTCCCTGCGATCCAGACAGGAGCCAGAGACAGTTGCCAAGACCCCTGCCAGGAAATGAGACCCTGACAGGCCCCCTTGTGTCCCACTCAGTCACTCTGTCTACCTTGAACTGCCATTGCTCCCCTTCCTATGGCCCCATGGACAAAGCACTTGTGCTACAAACAGACTGGAACAATACCCTGGACTTTCTTCCACCATTACCCCATCCCATTCCCCACTCCCTTCTAGATATTAGCACTTCAATAAACACCCTTTGATAACAATCAATTTTGAGTATGTCATGTATTTCAAATATGTATTGATTGAAAAAGGTACAAACATTGCAAATGAACTGTACATAGAATGAGCATAGAATTAATGACCTGTAGCTGGCTGTTGTGATCACACCAGGAGTATTTGTCAAATCACCAACATCTGCAAAATGAATAGCCAGAGGGACCAGTAAATGGGCATAGAAGTGGGAAATACCTGTGTGCCAATTCCGCACAGAATACAACCAAAGTCATTGAAATGTAAAGTTACACTGTCTCACCTGTGTGTCATTGGAAGTACTGACGGATTACAGAGGTTCAGTTGTCCTCATCCTCTGCCTCCTCATCCTCACTGTCCACAGGGTCCACAGCTGCCAGAGGGCATCTCCTGTCTCCTCCTCCTGCAGAAAAGGGACATAGCGTCTGAGGGCCAGGTTGTGTAACATGCAGCATGCCACCACTATCTGGCAGACCTTCCTGGGTGAGTAGCACAGGGGGTATCCCAGTGGGCTGATGGATAGCAGATATCAGGACAGGCTCCAATTGGGCACACAGCTCTGCGATTGTGGCCCTGTCCAGTCTATAGGTGAGTATCTGTGCCTGTCCTCCAGTGTAGCCAAGTCCCCTAGGGGTCTGTACATGGGGGTATGTCTCTATCTCCTCTTCATCCGCAGCGGTAGGAATCTAAGGGACACAATACTGAGGAGGCTGTCACAAACTGAACAATTGAGCCACAACAATAGTCTGCAATCTGTAAACATGTAATGGGTCAGTGTGATTCATCCAGTATGTGCCTATTTCTCCTGTGACACAGTATTAATCCATAGGTCTGTACCCCCCTGAAATGGCGTCCACCTGTCCTGTGTGGAGGAACAGGTGGAAGTGAGGTAATGCCGGTGACGTTGTACGCCGTGGCGCGAGGCGGTCGGAACCGCTGTGCAACTCCTCATTGATTATTATTGGGCCCTATGGGTTACAGTTGCCAATGGTGATCTATGCCGGCGGTGACGGTATGCACGCTGTGGACGTGACCGCCATGTTCTATCAGATTCCTCACTTGTTTCCTGACCTTCCTTAGGAGATGACCTACACTGCATGTGCTGCTGTGACCTGTTTCTGGAACCTACCATGGTCTGTGTGACCAGGGACAGGGCCCCAGCCATCACTTTGGAGGAGTTGGAGAGACTGGTGGATGGGGTCCTACCCCAGTACGGACTGCTGTATGGGCCTCCAGACCAATCAGTGAGTACACTCTGGGCACGATGCATGTGGCATGAATGTATGGAGGTGTGTGTGAAGGCATCGTGTAAGGGGGTGGGATGTCCTCCTGGCTGGGTGCACATTGAGTGCTGGACTGTGTGTGTGCCAATTGTGCTGGAAACGGTATGGTGGGCCATTTGTATTACTGGCTGGACTGTTTGTCTAATGGTGTTCTCCTGTCTGTATTGCCTCTGCAGGTCAGCTCCCATCAAAAGAAGGGTATATGGCGTGCCCTCGCGAAGGAGGGGCGGACCCTGGGGGTCTATGGCAGGCAGAGCATGCACTGTCGCAGACGGTGAGAGGACCTGAGACGCTGGACACGGAAGACCGCGGAGGCCCAGCTGGGGATGGCCTCCCAACGAGGAAGGGGTGCCCGTCAAACCATGACCCCCTGATGGCCCGCATACTGGCGGTGGCCTATCCAGAGCTGGATGGGCACTTGAGGGCATCACAGCAGCCACAAGGGGGTGAGTACAGTGGCCATCATTGAAGCTCATGGCTGGAGGGGTGGGATCCGGGTGGTGGTTGTGTGTCAGTGGGTGCCCCTAGGCCAGGAAAAGACATAGCAGTGTAGGTCCTCTGGTGGCTAAGGGTCTAAAGGGGAAATACTGCCCCCCTAGCTTGTTAGCATCCACTACTGTTCAGGGCCGCGTGGGTCCCGGGTGTGCTGCAGTTGGCGGTGTGTGCTCCTCCTCATGCCTTGGTGGCTAGCAATATCACTGGTAGTGCCATGCATAGTGCGTAGGCCTGTCCCCTGTGTCTGAGGGTGCTGTGTACGACAATGGTGGTGTTGGTGCAGTCATTGACCCAGTGTATCCTTTGTCTCTCTCCCACCCTTTCTTGTTTCGTCATCCTGTCCTTATGTGCATTAGCATCATCTGGCAGAGGAGCAGAGGCACCGGTGACGGAGGGAGCTGCATCCCAGAGGACCCAGGCGGCAGAGTCCACTGACGCTGAGGGCACCAGTGGGACTGAGGGCAAGCGGAGCACTATAGCGGAGACTGGAGGAGACAATACAGACTCTGATACCTCCTCCGATCAGAGCTCCGTGTTGGTGGTGGACACCTCTGTGACCACCCCAGCTACAGGTACAGCTGCCACCACCCATGCCAGCACTGCCCTCCCAGCAGCCCTTCAGCGACTTGCCCGTGCCCGCTCACCCAGATGGGTAGGCATCTCCTTCTCCCCAGGCACCTCAAGCCCTGCCCCAGTGAGCCCTGCTGCCCTGAGTGAGGAGGCTATTGACTGCCTGAGATCCATCTCTGTAGGGCAATCAACCATTCTGAATGCCATCCAGGGGCTGGCAGCCCAGATGCAACAATCTAATGCTTTCCCAGAGGGCAATCACACTGGATTGGTGGCCCAACAGAGATCGATTCAAGCTCTGGCCTCCTCTCTGATGGCAGTCATTGTCCCTATTTCTACTGTCCCGCCTCCAACTTCCACTTTCCAGTCCCATTCTCCTCAACCCCAACCCATCCCAGGCACACATACAGATGAGCATGCACACAAGACAACACCCAAGAGTGTCACAGGCAAACACATGCACCACACTTCATCCAACAGGCACTCACACAAACACCATCCAATTGCAGACACAACAACATCCACTGTCTCCACTGTGACCCCATCCTCCTCCTCCTCCCACCTGGTTACGTCCACACTCACACCTGCATACACTACATCATCATCCATTTCCTGCATCATCACCACACCAAGCAGAACACACACCTCATTGGCAGATACCTCCACAACATCCATGCACACGTCCCCTGCATCCTCTCCCACCGTTTCTGTCCCCCCTCCTAAAGTACATAAATGCAAGCATTCAGACACCCAACAGCCATCCACCTCACAACAGCATACAACCCATACACCTGCACACAAATCCAGCAAAAAAACACCTCTAACAACCACTCCCTCATTCTCCACTCCCATTTCTCCTGCCTCTTCCCGCCCCAATGTCCCTAAAAAGTTTTTCCTTTCTACCATTGATCTCTTCCCTACCCCACCCCCCACCCCTCCTGCACATATGGCCGGCGTACCAAGAACCCAGCCAAGCACCTCAGCCAAACAGTCCACAGGCCCAGTTGCATCACACCTACTGGTTGTGGAAAGGATTCCAGGCAACAACTACTGAAGGGGAATGAGCCTGCACCAGCCAGCAGAAAGGGAAAGGAGCCTGCACTAGCCATCACAAAGGGGAAGGAGCCTGCACCAGCCAGCAGAAAGATGAAGGAGCCTGCACCAGCCATCAAAAAGGGGAAGGAGCCTGCACCAGCCATCACAAAGGGGAAGGAGCGTGCACCATCCAGCAGAAAGGGGAAGAAGCCTGCACCAGCAACCAAAAAGGGGAAGGAGCCTACAGCAGCCAGTAGAAAGGGGAAAGAGCCTGTATTAGCCAGAAGAAAGGGGAAGGAGCCTGCACAAGCAAGCAAAAAGGGGAGGGAGCCTGCACCAGCAGCTGTCACAGAGCCCCCACCGCCAGCCGTGGTTGTGCGGCTAACAGTGAGTGCAAGGGCTGAACAGGAGCCTCCCTCTACCACCACCACCACAGTGCAATCGTAAACGCCGCCGGACGCCATGTAGTCCAACCGCCAGGGTCTACTGTGGGGGCTGCCCCCTCCAGGACCAGTGGGCAAGTCACCCACTTGAGAGACTGTGGCCTTGCACTTCCCAGGACCAAGCACAGGGCATGTTGCCCCCTCCAGAGCCTGTGGTCTTGTTTCCGCATCCAGCTGAGGTGCCCCCCGAGGTGCCTGCCTATTTGCCAACTCATGCCCCTGTGGTGTTCTCTCCGTATTGGTGCAGGGAACGAGTGGGGCCTTGGACTTTGCCCTGTTGCCATGTGGCCCTGTGAATTGAGGACTGGACAGTGTCCCTTTTTTGTACATTTGTACATATCTGTTGCTTTGCCAAATCGATTTCTTACCTATGATGTTGGTCTTATTACAATCACTTTAGTCTATTCCTGTCATCCTTGCATTATTCAGGCAATTTACAGGGATAAATTGGTTTTGTAATGCATCTTGTTGTGTGTATGACGTGTGTGTGTGTGAGGTGTGTCTTGTGTGTGTGTTTATCACTCTTTTTTTCCTTCCCCCCCCTTGTGTGCTAGGCTGCTGTACTCACCGTCAACGTCTTCACCGGCGTTGGTGTTTGTGGTGGGGCATAACGTAGAAGATCATGGGGTATACTTGCAGTTCGGGTTCCAAGACAGCGTGGTTCTTCCCTGTGTGTCCAATGGTGAGTACTTCGACTTCTGTGCTCTGTTTCTGCCAGGCTTTTGATGGCGTTGGTACTGCCCCGGAAAAGGTGGCGGTTTGCCATGTCATAATATGGTGGGTGGAACTTTGTCTTCCCTGTGGCTGTAGGCGGCTACTGCCATGGTGACTGTTTGGTTTCCGCCCTGGCAGTCGGTGTGGTACATTGACTGTCCTTCGGAGATATCACCGCCATGGTCATAATTTAGCGGTCGTTACCGCCAGCCTGTTGGTGGTATTACCGCCACTTTATCACTGACCGCCAGGGTCATAATGAGGGCCTATGTATCTAATACCTAACTTACACAAGGACCCACACAAGCCACTGGGCAGACCTGTCATTTCTGCTCACGGCAGTTTGCTAGAAAATACTTCTAAGTATATAGATTTTTACTTAAGACCATTTGTAGCCAATTTACCCTCTTACCTTAAGGATTCCACTGACTTTCTCAAAGGGATATATAGAATTAAATGGGAGATGGATATGTTAATGAGAACAGTTGATGTGAGTTCATTATAGAACAGCATAGTTCACCAGGATGGATTGAGGGTGGTGTGTCATTTTGTAAGGGCAAGACTGGTTAAATATTATGAACATAATATTATGCTACTTGAAATGACAGAATTCTTCCTTACCAGGAATATTTTCTTTTTTGATGGTCAGATATATGAACAGCAGTAAGGAATTGCTATGGGTACTTGCTTTGCCCCAGCTATGCAAGTCCTCATAAAGGCTGGTGGGAGGAACAGGTCTTTGAAGAACTCAAACAATGGGCCTCACAAATAGTTATGTGGGTAAAGTTCATTGATGATCTGTTCCTGATCTGGCATGGGGATGACAATCAGGCATGTCTGTTCATTAGTGATCTCAATATGACTGAGCTGAATCTTACTTTCACTAGTCACATAAGTGCAAATAAATGTGTATTTTTGGATGTGGAAGTGGAAGTTATTGAGGGAACAATCACCACAAAAGTGCATAGGAAAGTTACGGCAGGTAACAGCACTTTGCATGCCATGAGTTGCCATCCTAAAAAGCTTGAAGAAAAGTATCCCCTATGGGGAGTACTTAAGTGCAAGACACATTTGCAAAACTGACATTAATTTTAAGACCACTATCACTAATACGAGCTATAGGTTCAGACTGAGAGTTACAATAAGGAGTTTTTCAATATAGCTTTCCAGAGGGCACAGAGGCTCACACCAGATGAGGTGTTGTTCAGTAAATCTAAGAAATCCAAAAACAATCAAGGTCACAATGTAATGAGTTATATAACAATGTATATGAATAATCATCAACAAGTACAGAAAATCATCTCCAAACAGAGGCATTTATTAACTAGCGATGCAGTGATAGGAAGTAAGATACCACAAAGACAGCTTATTACCTACAGGAAAGCCAGGTCATTAAGGGACAGTCTGGTGTCGAATGATGTAAGAAGTGACAGTAATACTTGGCTAAAACCCTTTTGGGGTTTTATACGTGTAGTAAATGTAAGCCATGCAAATATTACTTCAATTCCCACGCTATTTGGTCAAGAATACAAAATTATGAAGCACCTAACATGTAAAAGTGAATTTGTAGTAAACATGTTAAAATGTGGCTGTGACAAAGGCCCTCATTCTGACCTTGGCGGGCGGCGGAGGCCGCCCGCCAAAGTCCCGCCGTCAGGTTACCGTTCCGCGGTCGAAAGACCGCGGCGGTAATTCTGACTTTCCCGCTGGGCTGGCGGGCGGTCGCCTTCAGACCGCCAGCCAGCCCAGCGGGAAAGAGGCTTCCACGATGAAGCCGGCTCGGAATCGAGCCGGCGGAGTGGAAGCTGTGCGACGGGTGCAGTTGCACCCGTCGCGTATTTCACTGTCTGCGCAGCAGACAGTGAAATACATGTAGGGGCCCTCTTACGGGGGCCCCTGCAATGCCCATGCCAGTGGCATGGGCACTGCAGGGGCCCCCAGGGCCCCGCGACCCCCCCTACCGCCATCCGGATCTCGGCGGTCCGACCGCCGGGATCTGGATGGCGGTAGGGGGGGTCGGAATCCCCGCGGCGGTGCAGCAAGCTGCGCCGCCGCGGATGATTCAATGGGGCCGCGGTACACTGGCGGGACCCCGCCAGTGGTGCCGGTCCGACCGCGGCTTTACCGCCGCGGTCGGAATCCCCATTGGAGCACCGCCGGCCTGTCGGCGGTGCTCCCGCGGTCCTCCGCCCTGGCGGTCAAAGACCGCCAGGGTCAGAATGACCACCAAAGTCTCTATTGGAAGTACAATATTGCAAGCACAAAAAAGAGTTTTACATAATTTAAGGGCAATAATGAACAAAGACTACAGCTACCCACTGTCTAGACATTTTTGGAAAATACATGATGGTAATAGTGATTCATTACAGTTCTCAGTAATTGGTATGATCCCCAAGAATTTCAGGGGGGAGATAGGGAGATACTTCTCCACAGACTACAGGCCAGGTACATCTTGAAATTAGATGTGCAAGAACCAAATGGTTTGAATGCAGATTGCGAACTGTGTTAATTTATTTATTCCTCACACCAGGAGCCTAGGTTAGAAGAGTAAATAGATTTTAACAGTGGACTTTGTTTTATGACCTCATCTTCAGAATGGGAGGAAGTAACAGTCAACACAGGAAAATACAATTATTCAGGATTTGAAAGGTGCAATGGTGATACAGCCCAATGGGCTTTGAGGCTTGTTAGTTAATTTGTTTATTACTAATGAGATACCCAGATTGAAGAATGTGTGGAATGGTTTTCATTAATAGTTTCATGCATTTGACAATATTAGGGAAGAATATGTTTGAAAAAATGATAGCTGTGTTTATTCTGAAAAAAAAAGTCCTTTAGTTATGTTGAGTATATAGGCAAGCCGATTTGGGTTGTAGTATGAAGTGGTAGATCACTATTGAGTTTGCCATTAATGTTATGATTTTTAGGTTATGAGGCAAATGAATTGCAATATTGTAATAAATATTTTGTGTAATTTCCATGTGCTTATATTATTGAATGGAAGGGCAAGATGTTTAAAAATGTCTGCCATGTTAGAGAAACAAAAAATGTCCTTTTATCTTGTTTTCCAGTTTTCTCTGTTATGTCATGTTTAAAACTGTGGGATATCATGCCACCTGTCATTGTGATGAAGGTCCAAGTGGGACTGAAACGCATTGCTGCATTATCCCTGAGATGAAATAAAGGATTAAAAATTGCCAAACTGTGATTGCCGTATCTCCATGAGTTGAGGTTTGGAAACAGAGGTATATATACATTATATATATATATATATATATATATATATATATATATATATATATGTATATATATATATATATATAATGTATATATACGTCTGAGTGGGTCTGTGAGTGGGTGCATGAGGGTGTGAGTGGGACTGTGAGCCATCACAGCATTCCTAGTGGTGTGAGCATTTGCAAATATAACGTGATTGCTGCAAAATCATTGTGAAGGAACCACAACCCTAGATAGCTACATTTATTTTCGCTATAATATCTCCAAAACATTTAGACAGATTTACACCAAATAAGCAAAAGTGTAATATGTGTACCAAAAGCTAGCTTCCTGCCAAATGTGGTGTAATTCCATTCTTCGGTTCAGGTTGTAGTGATATTCAAAGGTCCCATGGCAATTAACATGGGAAATGCATATTTTTTTAACCTCCCTTTTTCTTGGCTCCAACTTTACGGATCACCCACAAACATTCCATGTGCAACAAGAATCACCAGCACACTTTTGTTTGGAAAATTTCGTGAAGATTTGTCAAATGATGCCAAAGATATAGACAAGTCAAAAAATGCCTTTTCTTTGGAAACATAGTCCTAACTATACCTATACACACACACACACACATATATTTTTTTTTATATATATATATATATATATATATATATATATATATATATATATATATATATATATAAAAATCCCATATATATATTCATATATACATATTGTGTGGCATCATAAATCTCACTTTTCATTTAAGTCACTCTTGCACCATGTTGCAGTGAGCAAGTGTGACAGAAAAGGGCTCATAAATGTGACTTTTCTGAATTGTGACTGGCTAGATTACAGGCTGTACACTACTAATCACAGAATCATATTGGTTGTAGGACAACATGATCTATCACTGGAGCTGCTGCAGACTGGCTGTCTTTTATTGCATAGGGTACTTTCCTCTACTTAGAGTTCACAGCCATAATTTCAAGTTTCCTGCTCTTTAGCAGAATTCTAGTGCATGTTTGCCCCACAGACTCCTTGTGCACTAAAGCTGGGATTTAAAATTGGGGCAATCGGCTCTAAAACAGAGAACCACAGTTAAGGCCTCTTTTACTATAGGTACAATGCCAAAAGGCAAAACCATGAGCAGAGTCAAGAAATGTGTGCAACGGCCTTGAATTGATTGCTTATGGTCTCATTGCAGGCTACTGATATGAGGGAGTGCTAATACAGTCTTGAAGGATGGAAAACTGAGGTAGAGCTCTCATTGTCGCTTTAGATCTTCAAAAAGTTATTTCAAGCCTTCATTGTGTGTCCAGGTTATTTCACAGTAGGAAAGTCAGCATCTGAAGAGTTCTATGGCAAATTGCATCTGTGAGGTACACTGGTGTGAAGATAGTGATTGAATGAACTTGAGTACTTGGAAGTTTGGTAAAGCAGGAAGATATTTTGAGCGATATCCCAGTGTGATCTAGTGTAGCCCTTTGTTTATAAGGAACAATGATTTGAACCTGAACTTTTGCTTCACAGGAAGCAAGTGTAGGGGTTTAAGTACCAGTAAAATATGATCAATGTCGAACAATAATCCTAGATTAACTGCCTTTTGTTAAGTGTTGGAGCAAGCCAATTGAGACAACCCAAGTGAAAGGTAAAGTGAAGGATCCGCTGGTCCAAATAATGAGTGTCCATTTTTTTGTTTGTGACCCAGAGTTCGTTGTCCTTCATCAAATGCTGGAGTTTTCTGACCAATAATGGTGCTAATTGCCTGTCTCTAATTTAAGGGTTATCTGGTAATCATCTGCATATACGAGGTAACCAATGAGATGTTCTTTGAAAATGTGAGCCAGCAGGTTTATGCAGATGATAAACAGGCACATTGAGTGGGCCGCTCCCTGAGGTACAACACATTTGATAGAGATAATATCATATAGGAGAAGGACTCAAGTTTGTGGGTGTGAAAATTTAGTAGAACGTTATATTCTATGGTGTTGAATGCTACTGAGAAGTCCAAGAGGATTTGAGACTTTCTGATGTGTAGGAGGGATATTTTTGTTCCTCATGGTGATGAAATACAGACTTTGCAAGTTATTGATTTGAAGATGTACAAAGAGCTTTGAAGTTGCCACTATAGCCACACATTTTTGTATGAAAAGTATGCATGAGATTGGCCAGTAGTTGGAAAAAAAGTCATATTGGAGTTTGGATTTTTCCGTAGTTGTGTGACAATGGTGGTCTAGATATTGTGAGAGATTTAGTAAGAGAATAGCAAAGTATTGATGAGATTGGTGATGATTAAACCAGTACTGGGAAGCATAACTTGATAAGCTTTGCATCGCAAAAGCATGTATGTAGTATCTATAAAGTATTCTATGTAGTGTTACCACTATTTCTTTTATACTTTAGAATGTTTCTTACACGCCTTTGTGATTTTCTCTAATTCCTACTTGGAACCCTGGTTGCTAGGTGAGATCAGATGGCTATTGACATCTGGCAGGCAATAGTTCATCGTGGGTCCTTGTTACCTTTAAAATAAACTACTTTTAATCTACTCCAACTCTGTGGTATTCCTCTGCACTTGGACACTACAATTGGTACCAGGAGTGGGGTGTCCTTTCCTTGACCTGCTTTCCAGGACCCACAGGCTTAGGAACCACTTAAGCAGGTTTGATTGATCCTGCTTCAAGGTGCTTCAAGGTACTGTCTCTCCAATTTTAATATATAAAAGAAAAAGAAGATTATTCGGAGAAGAAGATTTTTTTTCTTTTTCTCTGTTTCCTTTAGTCTCTTTGCACCTTTCCTCGTTGGTCTCACGCGCTGCTGCATTTTTTGAACTGCCAGTATTATACCAACTCGTCTCGTGATTGTGGTTTCCCCGCGAAGATTCAACGACGCACAAATCTCTCTCTTCTCGAGGTTAATTCTCAGCATTTTCATCAGTGTCCAAAGAGCATGGTGACGCGCACAACATAACAAATCTCCCAAGGGCGCATTCGTACTTAAACTTTAAAGGCATTTTTCTTAATTTCCCTGAAGCGCGGTGACGCACACACCGTCAAGGTATTGTTCTTTGCTTTTAAAGCGTGGTTATGTGCTTATTAAAGTGACAGAAACGTTAAAATTTCAGCGTGGTGATGAGCACAACATTCGTAACTTATTAAAGTGACAGCAACGTTAAGTCTTCAGCGCTGTGATGCGCACACCATTTCTTATTTATAAAAAAGCATTAATGTTCACATTACAGCTCTTACCAATTGTTACTTATTTCAAGAGACAGTGACGTTTTAAATATACTGCTTATACTGCTTATGTGTGCATCTACACTGTGGCCATTTTCAATAATTGTATAATAGCTTTCATTTTATTACTTAAATATTTTCTGTACTGATTTCTATTATGGCTACTAATGAAAATGTAATACATCCACCTCCATTATTACAGAATTCTTGTAAACTAGAAATCAAATGGAAATAATTGATACGCATTTTTGAGAATTGTTTGCTGTCTATTGATGCTCTTTAATACAATCCCTCGGGAAATTGGCCTTATTTTTTGGCCATTTAGGCACTGAGGGACAAAAATGTTTTGACAATCTTCCAGTAATGCCTAATTCAGGAGGAGATGGTGATTGGAATATTTATTTGGAAGCCAAAGAGAGATAAAGAAACAATTTTCTGAAGAAGCCAGTGTATTTTTAGAAAGACATAGGCCCTCATTATGACCCAGGCGGTCTTTCGACAGTCAGGATTAATGTGGCGGTATCTCCGTCAACAGGCTGATGGTGTATACCTGCCACATTATGAGTGTGGCGGGTTGGCCACTGCCAACCTGCCACATCTCCACTTGAACCGCCGTGACGGAGATGTACATCTCTGACCCAGCGGTCCACAGCAGACCACTGGCAGAATTATGAGCCTGCCCACCGCCATGATTTCCACAGCGGTAACACCGCCACAAAACCATGGCGGTAGTGCTACTGGTGACAGGGATTTCCTTCCCTGTCACCGGTAGACGGCTCCCCCCCAGCAGGCACCTGACCCCTCTCAACCCCCTACAGTCACAGGGCCGACCACCCCCCTACACACATATCGCCCCTCACCCCCTACAGTCACAGGGCCCCCCACACCCCTACACACATAGCGTCCCCCACCCTCTATACAGTCACAGGGCCCCTACACATATAGTGCCCCCCACCTCCACCCCCTACTTACATGATGCCCCCACCCCCCTCCCCACATACATGCACACATACACACACATGCACCACACATACACCCATTCACTTTCACTTCCATACACGCCTCCATTCACACTCATCCATACACACATTCACTCACACATATTAACACGCATTCAGGCACGCATACACACAAACATCCAAACACGCATACTCACATGCATACACACTGACATGCAGACAAGCACTCACTTCAACATTCAGACACTCATATACTCACACCCATATGACCTTGCATACACCACAACACTCACGGTTGCATTCCCACACAAACACACATTCATAAACACATGCAGACACCACACACTCACAACAAACTCCCCCCAACCCCCTACACACCCTCCCCTGTCGGATGCACACCTTACCTTGTCCGGCGAGGAGGTCGTCTGGTAAGGAATGGGAAGGGGCGCTGCTACTGCCGCCAGTGCCCCGTCAGCAGGGCACCGCAAGGCCATTTTAATGGTCTTAATACGGCTGTTCGCCAGCATGGCTACTGCCAGATTTCTGCCTAGAGTGTGGAGGAAATCCGGCAGCACCCATTATACGGCGGGCGGAAAACCTTCAGCACTGGTGGTCTCCTGGCACCCGTGGCTTTGGCGGTCTTGCTCAGAGAACGCCAAAGTCATAATGAGGGCCATAATTTTTTTGAGCGAAAGCAGTTCCCTGATGAATCGGTGGAGGAGTATATAGCTGCTTTATGTATTCTGGCTTCATCATGTGAATTTGAAAGATTCATAGACACTTACATCATAAATCAATTTGTTTTTAATTGCTTTTCCAAGAAAATGCAGGAAAGATTACTCACCTGTAGGAATCCTCCACTATCTGAAGTCATAGATACTGCAAAACATATAGAGAGATCTATAATTTCTACTCAAGCATTGAACAGTCAGGAAGGACATTCACCTGTTTTCTACATTGCTGAGAATGACACAGTATCCGCTAGAAATATGTAGACTGTAAAAGGCAATAAAAAGCAATTTTTATGTTATCGTTGTGGATCTCAAAGTCATTTAAGTAACAGCCCAGTGTGTCCTACCATTGGCAGAAAGTGCACAACGTGTAATAAAAATGGATACTTCCAAGCTGCGTGTAGATCCGTTTCTCCTGGATCATTTGTCAGAATAGATAGTGTTGATGTTCCTAAAAACGCTATTATTAATGAGTTTCAAGAATGCACCAATAGATTCTGTAATGTACTTTTTACTATACAAGATGTTCAAAAAGAAATTAAGGTCTAGGGTCCCATTTTCCAGGCCCAGATAAATGGCAAGTGTATTAATATCATGGCAGATTCAGGAGCTTCCATTACTGCTTTAGCAGATAAAACTTTTTTTTTCGTTATGGCCCACTTCAATCAAACTAGAAACTTGTGGTATTAATCCTAGAGTATTTGGGGATAAAGAACTTGAATTGCTTGGTTATTTCCATTCACATCTCAACATTCTTGGTAGATGTATTTGGACTAAAGTGTATGTTTCCATCAATGGTAGAGATTTAGTTGGATGGATGGATTTAGCCAGACTAGGTATAATTTAAAAGCAGGGGATGACCATCCAAATGTACTGGGCATAATGCCCAATTTATCCATTGATTTTGACTGTGATTTATTACCCACTTTGATTTCAAAATTCTCTGAACTTTTTAAAAAGGAAATAGATACCATGAAAGGATTTGAGCATATAATAAGATTGAAGAAGGATGCCATTCCAGTCAGACATAAAGTTAGACCTGTACCTGTCAGTGTATGCAATGATGTTTGGATGTTTTTGACTAAAGAAGGAGTTATTACTCCCACCGACTCATCTGAATGGGTATTTCCTATTGTTTTAGCTAAAAAAAATAAAACAGGATACCTAAGCCTATGTGTTGATCTAAGATCTTTGAACAACAATCTTAAAGTAGATTGTCATCCTTTACCTCGCATTCAAGAGATGTTCTCTAACATAGGAAATTCTAAATATTTCTTCAGCTATCGATTTGCACTCTGCCTACCACCAAATCGCCTTAAATTCTGAGTCTCAAGAGCGTACCACATATGTAACACCTTTTGGGGCTTCAAAGTATTTAAGACTGCTTTTTGGCCTCGCATCTGTGGCGAGCGTTTTTCAAAAGGCGATGAATGTCTTATTCACATACCTGACCAATAAACAGGCATTTCAGGATGACATTCTTATTTTTACTGATACTAAAGAACAGCACTTTAAATTTTTTGAAAAAGTATTAAAAACTTAAGAAACTATAGGTGTCACTGTTAAGCATGAAATATTTAAAAGTTTAATCCAACAATTAGATTAGTTAGGACATACCATATCCGCGGAGGGTATTAAATCAAAATTTTGCAATATGGAAGTGACGCTTAAAGCACCAGCACCTGAAAATAAATATACACTCAGATCTTTTTGGGGATTATGAGAATATTATAAGTTGATACTGCATTCACAAACATCAAATATCTTCTTTTTGGTGCTCCTGCTCTAAGTCCCTTCATTGCCCAAGAAAAATGCATCATCACTGTGGATTCTAGTATAAAAGGCATAGGAGCGGTATTCAATCAATCTGTGAACAGGGAACACATCACCATAGCTTTTGCTTCGAGAGCCCTACTAGATACAGAGACAAACTGTAGTATCATAGAAAGGGAAGCATTAGCATGCGTTTGGGCCATCAAAAAATGTAAAACTTATCTATGGGGTAATTCTTTTGAAATACACACCGACCACAAGCCTCTAATATGTTTGTTGAATGGTGATGGGCTTGGTAAAGCTTCAGCTTGCCTTGTACATTTACTTTCAAAGTTGCAAGAATATGATTTTACTATCAAGGACATTCAAGGCAGAAAGGATTTTCAAGCTAATTGTCCTTCACGTATGCCATTACCTGCTTCTGAAGATATGAAAGGAGAGTATGACTGTGTTCCTGATGCTATTTATGCTGTTTCTGACCTTAATGGATCAGTTTCTGAAACAGATTGGATAGATACCACTTCACAGGATGACATTTTGCTGAAAGTCTAGGATTTTTAAAAAAAGGGTTGGCCATCCATTTGTAATCTTCAGTATTATTTGAAGCCGTTTGCTCAAATTTCTTCAGAACTATCCTGTGAAAATGGAATATGCATCAGAAATGGGTGTTTTGTTCCTCCTAACAATCTGAGACAAAAGCTCATAAGGTAAGCACATGAAGGTAATTTAGGAATTACTGCTACATGTAAAAAGCTGAGAGAACATTATTGGTGGCCATCCATGAACAATCAAGTTGAAACCATTATCAATTTATATCCTCAATGTTTAGTTTCCGACAAACATTGGAAAACTGTTCAGAAACCTCTCCAAAATGTACCTCCAGATCAATCATAGTCTAAAGTAACTTTAGATTTCGCTGGTCCATTCAATTTGCTTCCAGCAAGCAACAGATTTATAATAGTTGTGATTGATTATTATTCTAAATGGATCTATAAGTCTTTTATATAGTGGTCCCCCACACAAACAGTTTTACGTTTCTTGAAGATGTTTTTGCATTAGAAGGAGTTCCCACAGAAATTGTAACGGACAATGGCACCCATTTTGTTTTTAACCTGATGAAAAATGTTCTCAATAACCATAGTCCCCTCTGCCAATGGCTTAGTGGAAAGAGCGAATCGCTTTATTAAAGAAGGAATACAGACTGCTCTTTCCTCTTGCATTGTAGTTAACAAATTCCTGAAAATTACAATCACAACGTATCACCCCACTCCCCATTCGACTTTTGATTTATTGAGAGGAAGAAAATATAGATCAAAAAGAACACCTGACTGGTTAGACTCTTTGTGTATACCGAAATTCAAGCATGACAATTCCACAACCTTCTTACGAGAAGCAGTAGGAAAGAATCAAGAAAAAAACCATTTTTTTTCACTTGTAAGCATGCTTATGAAATGAGGTTTAATGTAGGACATTGGGTCCTCATTGACCCCTTCGCTGCCAGGCCTTTCTCCCTCCTGTGCCAAGCCTTTTGTGGCTATTTGGGTCAGTTCGCGCTTAGGCCCTCATAATGTTTTGTCCACATAAGCTATCAACACTAAATTTGCGTCCTTTTTTCCAACATCCTAGGGATTCTAGAGGTACCCAGAGCTTCCAGAAACAGGCACCCTTGAATCAGAAAACCACATTTTTCACACCATTTTGGCATTTTACTGGGACATACCCCATTTTTACTATTTTTTGTGCTTTCTGCCTCCTTCCAGTTAGTGACAGAAATAGGTATGAAACCAATGCTGGATACGGCACAGCTAAACATTTCTGAAAAGTAGACAAAATTCTAAATTCAGCAAGGGGTCATTTACGTAGATCCTTCAGGGTTTTCTAACAGAAAGTAACAGCTAAAATAAAAAAATATTGAAATTGAGGTAAAAAAGAGCCATTTCTTTCCAGATCTGTGACTGGGGGTGAGTGTTTGCATTGTTCAGCACTCCATCCATCATCCTTTTGTGTTGTTAAAGTTGCCCTAAATGGGAAGGGTATGCCCAGACGTGGGTCCCTTGCTCACTGTGCCACTGGATTCAAGCTAGCCTGGCTGATGAAGGGTGAAACCCTGAAACCGGTCCCAGGATGCTTGTTTCCGGTCCAGGGAGGACCTGGCTTGGCAGTTCGGGCTGGACTGTTCCCATGAGGGAACAGGGTTAAGACTGATTTGCATATGGCTGGGTCCAAACTGGGATGGCATGGTGAGCAAAAGAACGATGGATTAAACCCAGATCTGTGACTGGGGGTGAGTGTTTGCATTGTTCAGCACTCCATCCATCATCCTTTTGTGTTGTTAAAGTTGCCCTAAATGGGAAGGGTATGCCCAGACGTGGGTCCCTTGCTCAGTGTGCCACTGGATTCAAGCTAGCCTGGCTGATGAAGGGTGTAACCCTGAAACCGGTCCCAGGATGCTTGTTTCCGGTCCAGGAAGGACCTGGCTTGGCAGTTCGGGCTGGACTGTTCCCATGAGGGAACAGGGTCAAGATTGATTTGCATATGGCTGGGTCCAAACTGGGGTGGCATGGTGAGCAAAAGAACGATGGATTAAACCCAGATCTGTGACTGGGGGTGAGTGTTTGCATTGTTCAGCACTCCATCCATCATCCTTTTGTGTTATTTCTGAAAACTAGACACCCGAGGGAGCCCAGGGAGGTGTGACTTGCGTGGATCCCCTAGTGTTTTCTTACCCAGAATCCTCAGCAAACCTCAAATTTAGCTAAAAAATCACATTTCCCCCACATGTCTGTGTGGGATCACTACCACCCAACATTCTCCTCAGTCTCCTGATACAAATAATACCTCACTTGTGTAGGTGGGCCAAGTGCCTGTGATAAGGAAGAGCCAAAAACATGTTGCAATTGAGGGGGAACCAAAGCGGGTCCAAAAGGGCAGTTTGGAAAAAAAACGCTTTTAGGATGACAAGTGGGGCAGAATTTTTATCGGTATAGATGCAACAATTCTCGGTGGTAGGAATTTTGTGGATTCCTGCAGATTCCCGAAGTTTCCATCACAAAAATGTAGGTAAAATATGTGTGATTTCAAGCAAAGTTGGAGGTTTGCAGGCATTGTGGGTAGGAAAATGGTGCAGGGTGCATGTGAAGCACACGACCCTGGACTCACCCAGATGTTGAGTTTTCGATGTGTGGTCTCGTAGATTTTTCTACATGGCAGCGTTCCAAAGTCCAAAAACTGCAGTCCTCACTATTCTAAGTGAGTCTATTTTGAGAGTTAGACAAGCTCTCATGGCGCAAATGTAAAACCAAAACCCAAAATAATCAAATGTCCTCTTACTTGCCGTTGGAATAAGATCTTTTCCCAACGGGGAGAGATGAAAGACTGTTACCCCCTTCAGTTGGGGTGGAGGCATAATAACGGCCATACTGGTTTGGTAGTCACCACCCCACCATTTTATTTAATTCCCTGGCATCTAGTAGGCTTTCTGCCCCTCTGGGGAGTGGATCAGGGGTAATTGCCCCATCTGCTCACTGGTGGGCAGAACAACTTTGTCCCCATTTATTTGGGATTTTGGTATGGCCATCCCCCCACCCTCTTTTTTGGAGAAAAAAATCTTCCCTGGTGTCTGGTGGGCTTTCTGCCCCCCTTGGGGGCAGATGGGCCTTACAAAAATAGGCTGATCTGCCCCCAAGAGGGGCAGAAGCGGCCAACAGTAATATGGCTTATAGGGGAGTGACCCTTGCCTAAGGGGTCCTTCCCTATCTGTAAAAAATCAAAAGGAAAATCCCTTGTGCCTAGTGGTATTTGCCCCCTTTGGGCGCATATCGGCCTAATTAAAGTAGGCCAATCTGCCACCTAGGGGGGCAGAAATGGCCTAAAATAAATTTGTCCCCCAGGGGAGCAACCCTTGCCTAAATGAGGGGTCGCTCCCCTTGCGTGAAATTGGTGCAATGAAAATCCCGGGTGTCTAGTGGTTTATGCCCCGCTTGGGGCCTAAGAAAAATAGGCTGATCTGCCCCCAATGTGGGCAGAAATGGTTTAAAGATCCAAGCAATGACTTGACACAGAAGTGAAGTTCTTCCCAGGAATTTATTTAATACGTCCAAACAGTTGACACGAAGACAAGAAAGCTCCCTCGCCAACCTCCAGCCCTTTCATCTGTCCAATGTCTTTCTGTCCCCTTTGAGCTCCCACTTCATTCCAGATTGAATTCCACAAACACTACATATCCACCTCCTTTATTAAAAAAAAAAAGGAAAGAAAACAAAAACAAAAAGGAATTCTCCCAAACACAACATATAAATTGCAAACTATGTCTACGCACGTTTTAGAGAACAAACTTTACATAATATGAACACGTAAATGTCCTGGGTTAAACCAACTTCTATTGTTTGAATATTCTTTGCATTTGAACAAACTTTACATAATGTAATTATGTAAATACTCTGAGGGTTTACGAGTCCTTAGACGGACTCCTGTTGTTTGGGTATTCTTTGCATTGACATTATGGTGATCAATTTCCAGACCAACTCTTGACGCCCGGTCCTCCTGGACACCAGACTGCGACTGAACACACCCCTCTCCACCAACCTCACCATTAGCTAATAGGTCTTCATCACTCAAAAGTAAACAACTACTGTACCCTTCAGAATTCACTTTTCTTTCTCTCTCTTTGTTGCCTCTGCTGTTCAAAGCTACTCTCCTCTTGTTCCACCGTTCTCCATTTTCCAAAACAACATGGAACTCTTGTACATTTTTAACTACATATGGTCCCCGGAATTTTGTAAAACCCCTTCCTATACATCCTGACCTTATTTTCACCAGATCTCCCTTCTTGATATCCTCCTCCCAATCCAAAACCGGTGTTCCTACCCTCCTTTGAACTAAGGTTCCTTCTTCTAACACTGACAACATCCATGGTGGGTTAACTTTTGTGCGTTCCCTTCTACCTCTCATTTTCTCAAATGGTATTTTGACCGTAACACTGTTCGTGGTAATACGATAAGCCCATACTAAATCATTTACCATGGTACGTACATTTTTGCCACCCTTTACCCCCATTTGAATAACCCCTTTCACCATACGATTACACCTTTATACAATGCCATTAGCCTGTGGATTGTACAATGAGGTACGGGTATGGCGAATCCCATACTAATCAACAAAAAGAAATGTTTAAAAGTCACCTTAAACGTTGTTCGATAGTTGTTTTCCGTTCGGGTTCCGAATTGGGTGTTCGTCACTTCAAAGTCTTCGTGCTCCTGTAGTGTGGAGGCGGAGGTAGTCACCCGTTGCCAGTGTTAAGATCCAAGCAATGACTTGACACAGAAGTGAAGTTCTTCCAAGGAATCTATTTAATACGTCCACGCAGTTGACATGAAGACAAGAAAGCTCCCTCGCCAACCTCCACCCCTTTCACCCGTCTAACGTCTTTCTGTCCCCCTCGAGCACCCGCTTCATTCGAGATTGTAGAATTCTCAGCATGTGTTGCATGCCGAGTATTCCACAAACACTACAAATGGTCTAAAATAAATTTGCCCCTCAGGGGAGTGACCCTGCCTAAGGGGTCGCTCCCCTTCATTGTAAAGATTTTTTTAAAAACTCCCTGGTGTCTAGTGGCTTCTGGCCTGGGGAAAAATCAGCCTAATTAAAATAGGCCAATCTCTCCCCATGGGGGCAGAAAAGGCCTTAAATCAAATTGCCCATTAGGGGCGCGACCGTTGCCCAAGGGATCGCTCCCCTTCATTGTAAAGATTTAAAAAAAAACTCCCTGGTGTCTACTGTGCATTTCTGAAGCTTGATCGCTTTACGATTCGGCTGCAGAAATGCTCACAAAGACATGAAAGGAAAGGCTTTTCCTTTCCTTTCATGTCTCTCTGCCCGCCCCCACCCCACGATCAGAAGAGAAATGCAAGCATTTCTCTTCCGATTGTCCTGGAAGATGAGCTTCCAGCGTAATGGGGGTGACCTCTGATGAATTCAGCGTGCGATTGCGCGCTGACATCATCAGACGTCACTGAGGGTGCGGGGGTGGAATGGGAAACGATTCCGCTTCCATCCCTGCCCAGGCCCATGGGGAGAACACTAGCGCTACCCCCATTATCCGGTCCCAGGATGTAATGATTACATCTGTGGCGCCTCAGCGCTGTGCACCCGGACATAATCATTGCGTACTTGGCGACCAAGGGGTTAACAAACAATTTAAGGAAAAAAAGGAAATCTAAATTTACCTGCCCCATCAAGATTGATAGAGTTATGAAAAATGCTGTTTTAGTACGTTTGGTGGAATAAAACTAGGTTGATTCCAATTTCTGACATCCAGGTCACTAATGAGGATTCCATTTTGTTTGAGTCTGATAAAGATAAATTCGGAAACAGTATGATCCATTACACTTATTATTATGATACCCCTTGTTCTTATAACTCTAATGAACAGCATATTGTAGAGTCCACTCAAAACTCAAATCTTTCTAATGAACATGCCTTTGAGAGTCCTTAAAATATGCAAAACAATATTTTAAATAAGGCTCTGGATGTTGCTGCTTCTACTTCATGTCAGTCCAATGTAACTAGCAAGAGACTTTGTAAATTACCTGTACGATTTCAAGATTACGACTTAAGTTAATTGTTGCATGGGAAAGAGGTGTTGTAGTCGCTATTTGGTGTTCTGTGTGGTGTTTCCACTATTTCTTTTATACTTTCAGAATGTTTCTTACATGTCTTTGTGATGTTCTCTAATTCCATCTTGGAACCCTTGTTACTAGATGAGATCAGATGACTACTGACTTTCACATGGCGGGCAGTGGTTTACGGTGGGACTTGTTACCTTTGAAATAGACTACTTTTAATCTACTCCACCTCCGTGGTTCCTCTGCACTTCGACACTACAATACAGTCGATGAGGGATATTTGAAGGAAGAGAACATTTTGGTAACTTCCGATTCATGAACATGGGCAAAATCCCTTAGTGTAAACTTGGCAGGGTAGAATTCAGAGCTATGTTGTTTCTTATGGTGGGGACTTTATTGTAAAAAAAAAACGTTAGGCTTATGATGTACTATTAACTGGTCGCAAAATACTGGTTGAAATTTGGGACCAATATTTTGTGACCAGGAAAGAATTTTAAGAACTTGTTAAAATTCTGAGTTGGAACGTTTCAGATTCTGATTTACCTACAGCTTGTTTCTCCTTAGGGAAACGGGATTTATTTTAAAAATAATAGTTTACAGTTTGTTCTGCTTTTTAAGAGTTGGCAGTAGTCCCTAGACCACAGCCTACTCTTCAATTAACCTCTTTTTACATTCAGTGGGTTGCTAATGGGACTCATTTCTTTTTGAAAATGCATTACCACCTTTTTTGATGTGTTAGTAAAATATCAATGTTTTGCAACCAGATTTCAGTTACAAAATATTGATACATAAAATACTGATTCGGTATTTGAAAAGAGTGCCAAGAACATGCTCTTCTAGATACTAAATTGGTATCCATTTGGACTTACATTTTGGGAGTTGAAAAAGGTTTTACGACTCTTAAAATGGAATTAGTGCATAAGAAAAAGCATTTTAACAGTTTCAACACTGAACTGGAGTATTTGCAACCATTAAACTAGTTAGTACATTTGCCCTTTCATAACTGCAGAGATGAAGAGTAGGTGTTGGGAAGTTCACTGGTTGTTTGTTACAGGATATTTCATTAAAGTTTCTGTTAAGTGATTTGAGTGAATTGTCATCATCAGTTATGCATGTTGAGATGCTTTTTTGACTCTTGGTTTATATCCTTTAAAATTGATGATATAGGGCCTCATTATGAGTTCATCAGACATGGTGACCAGTCCGACGAACTTCTGATGGGGAGGCTGCCACCAGACAGGCTGACAGAGAACCAGGTCGTAATCAGCAGGCCAGCACTGACTTCAGTGCTGGCCTGGCTGGTTCCAGCCTCCGCCATCGTCAGCCCGTCAGGATCGAAGATCCCGGCGGAGATGGGGGGAGGTTGGCAGGGCTGCCCACCAACCTCGTAATGTGGTGGTCAGACTTTAAAAACTGCTGCAGTCCAACAGCCACCGCGAGTGTGGCGCTCCGAGGACCGCCACACTCGTGATCAGCCCAATAGTCAGTGCGAGATTGATATCTGAACCACTGTTCTTTGAGGGTCCCAAGTTGTGTTTTATGAGGTGGAAGCCGTAGATATACCATTGCTTTTCTTTCTTACTACCTAAGGGAGATGTAATTTGTTTTAAAGTGCGAGAGACTTTGCACTCTAAATGGACTAAGTTTTAAGAGTGATTGCCAAAGGATAGGGGCTGTACCGGTGTATATGGATACACTGTCGTCCATTTCCGATAAGCCCAACATTGATGTAGATGTTTACCAACACCTGATCTGACTAGGAGATAGACAGATATTTGAAAATTGGAAACTCTGTAATCAGTCAAATAAACAAATAGAAGAATGTTCTATTGAGTGCTTTGATTTCTTCATCTGCTGAATAAATCCTATGCATTCTATAGTGTCAATGACTCCTTGAGCAGCTGTATTCAGGTTTATCCACATCTCATTCTCTGTAACCCTGTGCAACCGTTCAATTTCACATTGGGCGCTAATTGCTGCTTGTACCTAAATTTGTATTCTGAGTCCTGCTCAAATACATTTTGGACGGTGCTCTTTCCACATGTAAATTTAGTCAGGTAGCAGTTTGCGTGGGGAACAAAGGTAACGATTCTCAGTTTTTTAACTTAGGATAAGCAGAAACATATGTTTTTACCAGAGCCGGTGGCCCCCAAGCGGAAAGATTTTTTGTCCCCCTCCCTGCAGCTGGTGAATAAAATAAGGTAGAAGGGAGTCCATTTTGTGTTTTCAGACCATTCCCACATCAAAGTAGTAACTGACCTCTGAGCAAAAACTTCTCTGCACCTCCCCCAAAATATATGGAGTTGGCGTGTGCCGGCAGCAGAGGGATGAGTGGGAGATGGGAGGGGAGGGATTGGGGCCAGTGGGATTTAAAACAGCACCTGGAGCAGGTAAAGAGATTTAAAAGCAGTTTACTCTGCCTCATTGGAGTCAAGCAAGAGGGACGTTGCTGTCTACAGGACTTCAATACCCCCTTTGAAAATCTGCGCCCTGGCCTGGGCCCAGCCAAAAGCCGGCCCAAGGTTTTACCATGTTGTTAAAATCAAAAAGCCTGTGTAGTAATCACTGCAGTCTTATTTTTATGTAGGTTCTTTATTTAGCAGCCCCAGACATATCTTACAGGCAGAGGATTCTTCACCACCAGCTTCATCCACTCCAACCGCCACCCATAGAATTCCCCACACCAAAGGTTCTAATGTTACATCATAGCACAAGACTGTGGTAATCTATCAATATACATAAGACTAAAGAATTACATACATTACCTACGTTACAACACATCGTCCCTTTTTATATTTAAAAAAATAATAATAATAGTAGAACTTCCATACACTTATATCTTATCATATCAGTACACTACAAGCAAGTTACACATTTTTTTTAAAATTCATACAGGTTGATAAAAACAAAACTAAAAAAAATCTAACAGAAACAAACATTATATTTTTCCATTACACTGTATTAACACATACAAAGTCATCAAAACTCTTTGGTTTGGAAATAATCCTACCAAACCTTCCAGTGTTGATTTGACTGTCATTGTTTGTACTGTTTTGTACGTTTTGTGTACCAGTCGTTTCACTATCACGCAGCGAATGCTGAATACTATCATGCATTGGTGTTTCAAGTGCACGCGTTTTACTGTCACTCCTCACTAATGTATAAATTTACCTCTTCACTACTCGCCTTTTCATCTGTTTCCAACTAATCATACCTCTTGACATTCTCTGTTTCAGCTTGTTTAACATTCCTACACTTGGAAACCCTGCCCAAATGCGACACTTTCCCATCACTTAATTTAACTGAGTTACGGAATACTTCACATACTTTCAGAGGCTCAGAATATCTGCTTTCTCCTTTTCGACTTTTATCTCTTTTCTCACTTTAACCCAATCTCCACATTTTACTTTGGATTCCCTTGTTCCGATTTTCTTGTCATACCACTCCTTATATGCTTGTTGAGCCTTGTTGATTTTCAATCTTACTTGATCAGGTGACCATTCAACTCGCTTACCAGACGATAACCAACCAAGATCCTTGCTGATAGGTTCACGACCTCTCATTAAGGAAAATGGACTTTCCTCAGTGACTCTACTGGGAGTAATTCTGTACGCCCAAATTAACTTACATAGCTCACTTTCCTAATTCAAACCATTACTCTTGGCCAACTGGATACTCCCTTTGATGACCCTGTTGAATCGTTCCACTAAACCGTTTCCTTCTGGATGGTATAATGAGGTCGTGATATGGATTACACCATTTTTTTTTTTTTATTATTGAATTTCTCAGCCACAAATTGAGGACCATTGTCAGTAATCATAGTTTTAGGTAGACCTTCTCTTGTAAATATTTTGTCTAAAAATGTAATAATTCTTTCACATTCTGCCTTATGAACTATTTCAGTCTCTGGCCATTTTGAAAAATGGTCCATTGCGACCAGAATAAATTTGAATTCACCATTAATCATTCCACCGGTTCCACCACATCCAAACCTATCTTTTCCCAGGGCATATTGGGGCATGCAATGGGTAATAAAGGTGGTTTAAATGTTTTCTGACACTTATCAGAACTATTGCATTCTATGCAGTCTCTTATTTTTTTTTCAATTTGCTTATCAAGACCAGGCCACCAATACCTGCTTTTTACTCTTTGTTTAGTTTAGGATATTCCAAGATGTCCTTCATGACATAAATCTAGGATCTTTCTCCTAAGAGTAACTGGAGGTACAGCTCTTCCACCTCTGTACATCATGTTGTTTTCTGAATAAAGTTCATTTCTCACCTCCCAGAATTTTTTTCCATCTGCCCCAAGATTTTTTTTCTCAGGCCAACCTCCGTTTATGTAACCGGCTGTTCTTTTTAAACTGTCATCCTTAATCCATCCTTCCTTCGATTCCATAATATCAATACCTTCCATTCCCTCATCAAATAATCCAGCCACACAACTCTCCTCACCCATTAGTTCATCTACATTTTTTAATTGGTAACGATATTCAAGTTAGAAAATCAGCTACTTTGTTCTTGACTCCAGGCCAATACTGTACATCATAAGTAAAATACAACAATTTTACTGACATCCTGCTCAATCTCTGAGATGCATTTTGTAATCCAGCAGTCGTTAAGACCTTTGTTAAAGGTTTATGATCAGACCTCAACAAGACATGCAGTCCCCACACAAATTGACGAAAATGGTTCAATGCCCACACACAGGCTAATGTTTCTCGCTCTATGACTGAGTATCTCTTTTCAGCTGGGGTCAAAGATTATGATGCAAAGGCAACAACCCATTCATTGTTCTCATCATCACACTGTGTTAGAACCACCCCCAACCCTTTACTACTTGCATCTGTTGTCACAATGGATTTGCATTTGGGATCAAATCCCTTCAGAAATGGTGCTTTACAAATTTCAATTTTTAAATCCTGAAACGCCCTTTGACACTCATCTGACCAAATAAATTTGGATTTGTTCTTGAGTAATTGTCGTATATGATTAGTTTTTTCAGAAAAGTTCCTAATCAACTTGGAATAATATTCAATTAAACCTAGAAAAGCTCTCACATCCTCTTTCCCAGCAGGACAAGGAGCCTCTTTGATAGCTTCCACTAAAGCTTGCTTCGGTTTAATGCCATTCTTGCTGATACTATGACCCAAGTAAACCACTTCTCTTGAGCCAATTTACATTTACTATACTCTATTGTCAAACCTTTCCTCTTAAGGATTTCTAGAACCTGTTTCAACTTATTGTCATGTTCCTCTATATTTTTACCCATGACTAGGATGTCATCTTGGAAAAACATCACCCCAGAGATTCCACTAAATATATTACTCATAATCCTTTGAAACATCGCTGCAGCTGATGCTAGTCCAAAAGGCACTCGGGTATATTGATAACATCCAAAAGGCGTTATGAACTTTGTGTATTTCTTACTATCCTGCTGTAATGGCATCTGATGGTAAGCAGATTTTAGATCGATAGTTAAAAACCAACACATATCCTTTGTTGCGGAAAACATTTCATTTATGCGTGGTAAGGGACACTGGTCAATTAAGATGTTTTTATTCAGCTCCCTAAGGTCCACACATAGGGGGTCATTCTGACCCTGGCGGTCTTTGACCGCCAGGGTCGCGAATGACGGAAGCACCGCCAACAGGCTGGCGGTGCTTCCAAGCCCATTCTGACCGCGGCAGTAAAGCCGCGGTCAGAAAACCGGGGCCGGCGGTTCCCCGACGTTTTTTTCCCCCGGCTGGGCGAATCCGCCAGGGCAGCGCTGCAAGCAGCGCTGCCATGGGGATCCTGACCCCCTTCCCGCCAGCCTGTTTCTGGCGGTTGTCACCGCCAGGAAGAGGCTGGCGGGAACAGGTGTCTTGGGGCCCCTGGGGGCCCATGAAGCTTTTCACTGTCTGCTTAGCAGACAGTGAGAAGCGCGACGGGTGCAACTGCACCCGTCGCACCGCCGCAACATCGCCGGCTCCATTCGGAGCCGGCTCCTGTGTTGTGGCACTCATTCCCGCTGGGCCGGCGGGTGCTAACTTGCTTAGCGCCCGCCGGCCCAGCGGGAATGTCAGAATAGGGGAAGCAGTATTTTGGCCGCGTGGCGGCCAAATGCCGCTTCCTGCCTGGCGGGCGGCGGTTCAGAATGACCGCCATAATCTTACTTTACCATTGGATCGCCTTACAACTACTAATGGAGAAACCCATTCTGCTGACTCAACTTGCTCAATAATGCCACCCATAGAATTCCCCACACCAAAGGTTCTAATGTTACATCATAGCACAAGACTGTGCTAACCTATCAATATACATAAGTGCAAAGAATTACATATATTACCTACGTTACAACAGCCTGCTATATGTCATTCTCATCTGTAGAATATGGGCTTGGCAGATACAAGTGCAGAGTGAAAAACCTCAACGTAGGTATGGTGTTTTACTCAAGTGTGTTTCCAGTATTTGTGTCTTTATTACTGCAGTGCTGGGGTGTGCATGTATATCAGTGCACGTCTACATGTAGCTGTATGTTTGCATGAGTGCATGTCTAGGATGTGTGCCACTGATTATTGAGGGTGTGCGTCCACAAATGTTTTTCATTCACTTTTCTGTGATAGCAAGAGACCAAATGTGTATCTACTAGAAACCCAATTTTTCCAATACAAAAAATATATTTATTCAATAAGAATGTACAGCCATTCCTAAGGAACATAAACAATTAAATGCATGTATTTCGAATGGACGTCAATTTACCAAAATGCAAGGGCAGCGGAAGTGACATAATGTTCCCTTTGACCTTCACTTTTACTCACACACAAATTCTTACACATACATAGATATTCACACACACAGACACTCTGCTTACATATGCACACACATTTACTAATACAAATACTCTTTCACATAAACACACTTCCACCCGCAAGCACGCATACAAGATACATTTAAAATAATTTTTTTGCTTTCCTCAGCTGCCGGGGGTGGGAGGGGGGTAATTTTACAGCTATTTTTACTTAATTTTTATACCCTGATAGTGAATACTATGCTATTATTTACTATTAGTAAAATAATAAAATGACAGAAAAAAAGGAGAGTGGAGCTCCAACCAAGGTTAAGCAGCCCCTATGATCCTGACACTGGTTTCGCCACTTCTGGGGTCAGGGGTTACAAAGGCAGTGCCAGGGGCTGCAAGGCGGGGTTGCAGCAGTGAATCCCGGGGACCTTAAATGACGTCCATGGTTTTCCGAAAGTGACATGCCAGTCTTTAGGGATACAATTATTGTATTTCGATGATATATTTGAAGCCGACCTTCAAGTGAATTTCTGAGACCTTTTGCTGATGCTGTTTCCTTGGAGCCAAAGGTGTCTCAGAGAACATGCTGCTGTGGCTGTTATTTCATAGGTAGCTCGGAGGGATCTATCACTAAGGATTTTTGAGATATTTTACATGCACGACACCTCAGAACGTACGATTGATGCCACCTATCTCATGTCCCAAAGTTTAAGGTCTCTGCAATCTGAGCAATAGAAGTGATGTACACCCCTGTAAGAACTATCTACCTCTGAAGCTTATTGTCTGTGAATTTTCTTTAAGTTCCTAAAATGAAAATAGTTCCACCCTGGCTTCAAGATCATCACTCCTCAAATGTATGCCTTTCTCCACCTCTTAGGAGATTTGACCTCTGAGATATGGCATTCGTCAACTGCATGGGGGACATGCAAGCATGCCAGTGCTGCATCCACGCCTGATTTTCAAGCTATCCATATAAGACAAATTGACATATGGTAAGTCTAAATAAAAATTATTTACACTGTCTGTGATAGTCTTCAAAATTTGGCATGGTCACTCATCTTGTTGGCTTCCTTGCAATGCCCTCCTACAGGTAGGGTGACCAGTATTTAAAAGCCACAAACCGGGACATTTCACAAAAATAGAAGACGGACTACAAGTTTACTTCAACCGAGCGCACAGAATGGCAGCGCTCATCAGCACAGAATTAACAAAGAGCTACTAAGAACATAAATAAAACGCATTTTTTTAGCCCGTATCATACCTATTAATTAAATTGCTTAATTGAACTAACCCTGCTTTGGAAAACATAAAAAGGGCCTCCCACCGTTATCAGTCCACCCGCTTTAGAAACCGGGACACAAGCTAAATTTCCCAAAACCTGCCGGGACCTCTGGTGAAAAATCGTGTCTGTCCTGGCAAATCCGGGACGCCTGGTCACCCTACCTACAGGTGACGGCAGACTGTTTTGTGTATGAACAAGCAGACATCTTTCTCAACGCTTTGGCCAGACCTGAACGCAGTGCAGCCAATTTCCTTTAAAAATTCAGCTTTTAACCTTGCAAAAAAACATACAGAGCTAAATTATTCTCCATAAAGTGATCAATTCTTATTGGAAACCATTTTCTCTTTATAACCTTTATCACACCTTCGGAATTAAACATTATCATGAAGATGAAAACCATTAACTACGACATTCACAGGAGATAGTATGCATTGAAGTATTTATTTAAATATAATAGCCTGAAGAAATCGTGTAAAAGGTCCCCATAAACTTGCTGTCATCCACAGACTTAAACTTTAAAGTTCAAGAGTTTTCATGTGTATTTTACTTATCAATTTCTTTACGTAAATGTAAGATGTTGCCTTGGTCTCTTCGGTGAAGATGTTCCTTCTCAGAACATGAAATGCACATCTTAGGAAAAACCCAGTGGCTATCGTTATATATTACTCTCTTTAATGCTAACCCTCTAGCATATAAATTCAGAGAAAAATGATAGAGTACAAGCATTTGACTAATTAAACCAAATAACCTTTTCTGCTAAGTAGCTCATTCTCATCACATCCATTTAAGTAGCTAAAAAAATCTATATTTTCTTGGGAACTTGGCCCTTGGAACCAAGCTAAAATTGATCATAGCTGCATAACGAGTTACAAACGAGATAAAGTTCTGAAGTGGCGTTAAGCTGGCTTTCTTGTCCTCTTCACAGATTTCAACCCGACAGGAGATTTTTATAAAAATGTAGAACACTTTCAGAACTACTACATAGCGGTGCACCCACGAGTCACTGAAGCTAAAAAAAAATTAAGTTGACAAGGAACAGTTGAATTAGTACAAAATTGTAATTTTCTGGCAGAACATAAACCTGGAATATTTTAGTAGTGCGAAACTATATAACTTTGCAAATTTTCAGCAAAATTAATGGACCTTTTAAACAATTTGTAACTTTTTTTCTAAAAAAAAAAATGTGTGGATATATTATACACAAGTCGATTTTTCAGGACTAAGCAATAAAAACATGAAATGATCTGCCATGGATTATTTTAGAAATGTTTTGGATTTTGCACATTCCCGGCGTGTATCGGGCATACATTATTCACATGATTTGCAGTCACCATCAAATGAACCACCCAGTTTCAGAGTAGAGCGTTGCTGTAATCACCTGGTTCCTTAACTCCTAATTTGAATTCAAAGAGTACTCAATCAAAGCCAGTTTGAATATTTAGCAAATAAACCCATTATGACAGATTGTCTTGGCATTCATTTTGAAGGCTATATCTCTTTTTAAAAACTGTGGTAATTGTTGAATCTGGTGACATATAGATGAAGATGAAGGTACTTGTAAAATATGGGACAATCTTCAAAGCAAAACAGACTTGCTCATGGTCAGAAAAGAGTAAAGTTCATTTTTGGCTGTATGTTGATGGGGTTGCTCTTTAGGCTTTAGCTGGCCTTATGATGAATAAGCTTCACTGCATTCTGGGTGGATGCTGCATTATCCTAGAGTCATTCATCCAGTACTGGGTGGGGTTTCCAATGCAGCAACTACATTTGAGTGCCTTTCTAATACATGTGATTTTAACAGTGTATATTCTCAAATAGCAGAGATGGATAACTCTTACCACAGAGGGAGAAGCAAGTCAAACAAGTACATCGTATGGTAGATCTGAGCTGCTTAGACTAGCAAGAAAAAGTAATTGGGTGTGCTACTGAATCCTCCACGAGCACATGCAGTACAAACATATATGCAGGCCGACCAGTGAATCAATTCAAATTTGTCTAATCGAAGAGTAGATGATCTCCTTTGAGATTTAAAGAATTACTAGGGAAAGGCAAAGCTGTAACTCTCACATAATTCTTTCAAAGGCAAACTAACTCTCACATAATTCTTTCAAAGGCAAAATAATATTTGCAAGGTTTGCAAAGTCCATGGGGCAGTATTTACTTCTTCAATTTTGAGGTCTCACCCACAAGACAACTTTATCTTTCTAGGGAGAGCTTGTCATCACGCTACATATAAACAACACCTACCAATCAAAATACAACACGCACAGGCGGATACACATAGCAAAGGCGGCTTTGGAGAGACCTTTACAGCCATTAGCTACTGCTGTTCAGCTGGCTTTTATGCACCAGCCAAAATGCTTATCCAAAAGCATTGGTCTCAGCTCATGGAATTTTGTGGATGTACACGTCACGATAATGAATTTCCACACACGCACTGCTCTTTTTATCCCCAGGGAGACCCGACTCTTCGGGGTCTCTCTAGTTCTTCATCCCCAACCCTCCTGCTTGTTTATTGCTGTTCAGGGCTCCCCACTTCCCCCTATCCAGCTCCCCATTTAGTTAGAGGGCCTAGCAGCTACAACGTGCTAGTAGGCTGCTCTCTTCAATTTTCAACCGTCTGCGCACATTGTTTTTTAAATATTTACTTAAATGTTCTATAATTACTATCAGTAATGTTGAAATAGTGCAGCGTAATTGCCAAAATGGCCGCTGGTGTAGGACTATGACTAGGCAACTTTTGTAGGTGGATGCTTTCACTGTTAATACACAGTGAGCATGACGGGAGCCCTTGAAGGTTGACCCCACGGAGGTTCTTTCATACCCTATGGAATCAATTTCTTCAGCTTTCCAATTTAGGTTGAATCAGAGTGGTAGTTGAGGCATGCACATAAAATGTTGTTGTTTTTGTTTGAAGAGGATGTTGGAGATGAAGACAAGATCCCTGGGTATATCCTCAGAGATCTAAGGACCAGACCAAGGGAGGGGATGAAGAAGTAATGCTTTATGCACAATCTTTCAGTACTCTGATTCTGCCAAATTTGTCCCAGGCCTTAAAACACAGTTAAAACCTCAGTCTGTCTTGAGCTTCAGTCTTGGAGGCACATGTATGCGCAGTACATGGGGGAAATGAGTGGTGCCTTGTTTTTGGGGCCGGCTCCAGGGTAGTGGAGTAGCCTAATGAAGGGGAGGTCTTCGTTTTTTGTAGGAAATTATAGCTGCTTGGAAATGGGGAGGGGGTGTTTCACACCTCAAAAAACAAGTAAGGACTGTGATGAGGTAGACAGAACAGGACATATGAATGTTACTGATCACTAAACAATGCATTATCATACTGAAACCGGTGACCGGCTAAAGTATCCATGATTTAGGAGGAAAAGATGAATTGATCTTGATTGAAGTCAAGTAGGCTACTGCCTCAAAATCATCCCCCTGATAGCTCCTTTCTGAAATAGTTTGCCACCAATACCTTAATAACCTAAAAAAGTTGGCCTATTTTTAAGATGGGCTGTAACAGGTCCCCTGCTAAAAAAACTCTTCATATCTGCCATCCTCTCTTCATTTAGAGTATAGAGGAAGGAGGTGTACCCAACAACAGAGCAGCCGCCAGCTCTGCCATTGGAAATGTTATGATGGTGATTTTGGAGAAATTGGCATCTTTTATGCCCTGGACCATCATCTTATCCTCTGTGGTTCGGGACAGAAAAAGCCTTGAAATGTTCCACAGGCAGAACACTCCCAGCATGTGGGAGAGACAGTAGTATTGTTATTCCACAAGAAAGAACCACAATTTGGGAGTCTGGCTTCAGAAAAAAGAGAAGTCAGCGGCCCACAAATATGTCAGGGGAAAGTATGCAAGATAATGGACATCTTCTGGCTGGGCCATAAATTGTTTTGGAGGCTTAATTTAAAATAAGATTTTTTTTAACTGGTTTGAAATGTCTTCAAACTAGGCCTGTGCCCAAAAAACTCTGCTGTGCTACGTGGAGCTCTGCAAGCGGCGGAGTGTTTTAGGTTACGCCATTTGTGAGGATTTTTAGCACTGGGTGTTTGTCCCATGCTGAAAAATCAGCACAAACGGCTCGCTGCACAGGGCAAAAGGGCACTACTTCTTTTCTGCTGCTTGAGTACCTCTTCTACATGAGTGGCAGCTTCCTCAACGCAAACCGGATGTTTCTCAGCTCACAGGGTCACTACCATCTGCAACTGCCCGCGTTGAGAAATCTCGCCGGGAGGTGGTATTGAATGAGTTTTTCCTCGCTCACGCTTGCCATGTCAATGTTGGCGAGCGAGGAAAAAACTCCCCTCTGCAGAGTTTTTCGGGACTCCGCGCTCTAAGCAGGGCATGGAGTGGGAAAAACTCCGCAAACTCCACCTGCGGAGTGGAGTTCACCGCCCACCCCTACTTCAAACTTGTTACGCACACACATAGCATTCTTCGACAAAGTCAAACCATCATCCACCTCTCAGCTTTTGAAGTACACAGACAGTTAAAAACAGTCTTAGAGTGAGAAATATTGAACTCTGCCCTGTGTTGCTGAATGTAAAATGTATTAGGCTGCTTTGCAACTTTTGTGATGTAACAACATTATTGTCTGAAGCTTTTCAAACTAAACATTTCCCTTGTTTGGCATGACAGCTTCTACTCACTTCCAGTCTCGGGTTATTAGAATGCTGCAGCCTTGAGTTGCCAACACTGTTTTTTTCCTAAAATAACATTTGTTTGTCTGCAGGGAACAAATGATTTCACTGACGTCACTTCCTGTGGCGCTATTATAGTGGATGAGTGGTTCGAGGAGGCCATGTCATTATACTTCCGCTAACAAAGGAATTTTAATGAAATTCTTATGGTCGAGGGGCATTGCCTGTTGCCAACCAGCCCTGACTTGATTTAATTTAAGGTTTATTTAAATGTGGTTAGCCAGCCCCGAGAACAAACGTTCTGACTTTGTAATTGCTTGTTACCTCGTGAGTGTACCGGGCTAATTCAGCGCTAGCCTCGTTTGAATGGAAATGTAACGCAAATTGAATTAGCACCTTGTATCGAACCGCTGTTCTGTATCACTGGACTGGCGTTTATCCATTTATTGAGTCTGTGCTTGGAGTCTGCCGGAGTACATTAGACCTATTAAAAGATGGGCTTGTAGCCACAGGAGGCCGGTCCCAAGGCTTATCGAGCCCACCGTCTGTGCTGCAGGTTATCCCTGCTTTCTGGGGTGCAGGGGGATCCAGCAAAAGGTGAAATTGTTTATTAATTGGAGGTTTAACATGGCGTAGATGGCCCCCTGCCTTAAAATAATCACTCAGGGCAGGTTTTACTGTTCTTTCATGCAACATCGCACAGCAAGGGAATTTGCTGCATTACACCGTGTGAAAGGGCGAGGGCAGAAATGGTCCATTTCTACAAAGATATGGACCATTTCTGCACATACTTTTGTACACCGTTTTCCACCCTTTGAATCCTATCTCTCTCCCTAGAAAACCTATTATTATAATCATCGTACCCCCATAAACTCCTGGATTTCTTCAAAGGCTTCCAATTGCTCTAAAGTTGACTTCATTCTTCCAAAGAATGTTTCTCTTGACATCAAACGTACATAGAGAGCCTGAATGCAATCCATAATGATTTGTCCTCTCCTTTTGTCTATTCTAGCTCTTACCCACACAAATGACAAAGTGTGTAGTACTCACATCTCTTGTTGCAAACCTCCCACAAGCAGTTACTTAAAATGTAAGCTACTCATGCAATAACCCCAACTTATTTAAAAATATAGAGCTCTCAAAAAACATAATTTTTATTGACTCCCTCATTGTCAATATTCAACATTAATTGATCTTTTATGTATTATTCTTCATTGGTGAAGCCCAGCACCCTACTGAATCAGCCACTTCTGAAAACAAGCTGTCTTACACCGCTTTGGTACAAAGTCACAAAGAAATAGATCTTATTTTTCTTAGCAAGACACATCTAACGGGGACATTTTGACAGTTGAGTAGGCATGTTAGAAATGTGCTTAATTTACATGAAATATCACCAACTTTACACAGATTACACCAGTGTAATTTGAATTTTACCCATTGTGCAAAGTACTGCAAACCCTGGCTATAGTTGCCGCTCGTGTTCATGGACACCAATGGCGTTACAGTTGCTGCAATTTTAATAGGTGTGACTCTGTTTACATGGTTCTGATTTCCTCATTCTGTGTATTTCATGTGTGTCTTCTAAGAAAATGCCTCTTTTTCTATGGTAACCACCATTTTCTGGATTTCTGCTGCTGTTTTTTATTTTTTTTATTTTTATTTTTTATTTATACGCTGCACACTGGGAGATTGCTAACCATGCCCCAGTGTATGTGCTCTGACTCCTAACTATGTTGAAATTGGCTACGCTCCTAATTGGCAGCCATGAACCTTCTTTTTTAATACTCACAGGTTACCCATAAAGAAAGGCTTAAATAGCCTTAGGGCAGAATGCATGGTACATAAAAAATAGGACATGCATAGTTTATGTTTTCCATGTTCTGGCCATAAAAAAACCTCCAAAGGCCTTTTTCATTGTGGCAAGGATGGCTCTCCCATAGGAAAACATTGAGTAACATCATATCACTTTATAATGCTTAATTCAGTTAGAGAGTAGCTACAGAAATGATTTAGGGATTCATTTTAATAATAATTAAAAACCATACTTAGTTAGCAAGTCGGATTTTATATTACCATTGTGAAGACAACACATTTAGAAAGTTGTCATTTTTCTGCACAAACCAAATATACCTTTTTGCCAGTGTTCAGTGTCCCCTAACTGTTGATGGCTCCCTTTTGGTGAGATGTGGATTGCTCCCAGACCCTTGACCAAAAGGCTTGGGTCCTTCCTGAGCAGGCTGGCCTGGGGGCTGTGCCCAGCCTCTTCCTGATCTTCAAAGGATGGCTACCCTGTCACTGACATTTGTAGCGCAGGTCAAGGCCAGCCCCCTTCTGTCTTCATAGTCAGCTTATCTCCGAACATAGTGGGAGGGAGAAGCCATCCCAGAGCTGGTTTGGAGTGGCCACAAAGGAAGGTTTGTCCATTATCATTGTCACACCTCTAGGTGGCCACAGGGAGCTCTTAACAGGGGAAGAAAGGTTCTGCCAGGTTGGTTTTAGGAAAATGGATCCTTAGGAATGGTTTACAGTAAAACCCACCCACATAAAGTGCTGCCAAAGTGGGTAGGCTCACCCCTGGCAACTTTTAAACCATTAATTAGGGAGTGGCCAGGAGTTTCCCCCCCACCTCCAGGCAGCCACTGACATAAATGTGGCACCCCCAGTACCCTATCCAAAACATGCTGCTCCTATGGAGGACGATGAAAGAGTGAATCTGCTGTTGTGACATTTGACAATAGCCCTAAGGGTGGGATCTGCTCTCACTTATACACAGGACCAAGATGTGAACTCCAAGTGTCAATTGACTGATCTCCTATTAAGCTACAGGGACACAAAAGCTGCAAGAAGCCCATTTCCCTGAACAGCACAGCTAAACTTTTTCAACTGGACCTCTCATGGGCCCTACTAGTCGCTTCTGCTGGAGTGAATCCTGATCCCCACGTGCTGTACCTGAGGTCCTGGAAGCATAGATTGATGTTAGAGTGCACACTTCCTGCCCAAACTTCTAAACTGGGACTTAGAAACATTTTGACAACTTTTCCCAGGAAAACCGATGGGCAACAGAGACCAATGTTGAGCCAAAGCCATCAACCACACATTGCCAGTCGAATTCAAAGTCATGTCCTCCCCCACTGAAGCAGATCTGGCTTCCAGAAAAGCTTCTAAGTCTCAATGTAGAGGGCCTCACCAGGAATGACACAAGCCAAAACCAATCAACATTGAGACATTCCTGGGCATAGACACTGGACTTCACCTGCTCGTAGCTTTCCTGCCTTCATCAAAAACCATACTGTCTCCCTTCTCTTTAGCAACACGCCGTCATCGAACCTAAACTCCAATCCAGCTTGCCCTGCCAACAACTTGTCAATGACTAACTTTTTGTCCAGAAAAAGTTGTAAGTCAGAGGAAGGTAATTCTTTATTCTGGATGTACCTGAGTGTCATATCTGACCTGCACACAATCAGTCAGCCTCAAACCTTACCCTTGTCTCGATCTATCGTGACCAATTGCCCGCGGTTGGCACTTTGTGGTTTTGGCACTATTTTTTATTTAAGGCTTTAAAAATTCATATCTTTGGTTCCCTTTATTAATTTTTTGTTGTTTGGTCCTTTTTTCTCTATATTTTTATAAATCGAAGGGGGATTTTTATTATGCGGCATTTCCAGCTTTTTAACTATTTTGGTACTGTTAAATGCTTGACACATTTTCTTAAGTTAAGCTAGTCTGCTCTGTATCATGGCTACAAGGGATTTAGTTTAAGTTGAAATCACTGAAACCTTTACTGGACCAAAAAAGAATAGTGATATTATTACCTGTGGTGGACTTCCATCTGCTCCAATTTATAATCCAGTTTATCACACTTCCGTTTTCCTGCACTTTTCTCAACTCCTTCCCTCTCCCTTTCTATTTCCACTCCGCCTCTTGGCCTTTTCTTGATTATCTTTATCTCCTTCTCCCGTTCATTACATTTTCATCTCTCATCTCCTGTTTCTTCTTTTTATGTTTGCTCTCTTTCTTCTACTTCCCCATATCATATGTTCTATCAATATCCAAAGCTTCTCCCTTTACACTCCGTGTCCTCCTTTGGACACTTGCATAATGCCTTCGCTCCGTTCTATTTTATCTCCTGCCTTGCTTTTCTTCTTCTGGTTCGATTTCCTTCTAGTCCATTTCTTCTCTTTTCTTACCACATCTTTTTCCTCCCTCTGTCATCTTACTCCTGATGAGCTCTGTGTGCACATCTTCCCGAGACAGTGTTTACCAGTACCTGCCGGGACCTGCCTCTCACGTTCTGTGACAGTGATGCTTGTCAAATAACCCACAAGTCAACACAGAGCCTGGCCCAAGGGGGGAACTCGCAACACTTATCCTGAGCAGACAGCCTCTTAGCAAAACTGCAACTGGTGCAGTGAATACTGGGCCTCACTTGCTTCTAGGATGGGTGCCACTGCACCAGCTGCACCACTGATAGCTATGACCCTGGATGCTGCAGCAGAGCTGGGGCAGCTGGGGCAGACATGCACTGCAGCAAGCTAACAAATAGCTCAAGGGGGAGTCTCTTCTCTGCATTAGCACAAAAAAGCAAGGAAGCATCAGCGAATCCAAAGAGCTGCCCCCTGCACCCTTGAAGTCTGCTAGGTCACCACGATGGGACCGCATCCATCCTTAAGCACTGAAACTTGATATTTCCTACATGACACAGTCATACGGGCTAAATCCCTGTCAGAAGGCTCAAAGACTTTACTTCATGATATCTCACCACTCTGTGCTAACTCATTCATGGATGATGGGAGTCCAGGAAATTTCACATTGTAGATTCAGTGACTTATTTTTATCCACAGCCAAGGAAGACTTAACACGCTATTTACAAATAACAAAATGTAAAAATGCTACTTTTGGCAGAAATTTGTCCTTTGGAAAAATGCGTTCAACACATCCTGTCTGTAACCACCGATCTGACAATATGATAGCAGAAAGGAGAGAGGCATGATAACGGATTTATAACCCTCCAGATACTTGGGTGAGGATGAGTTCTGCTTTTTAAACTTTTGTTGTGCACTACATTGATCAATCCAATGACAATTGAAATCTGAGGTGCCGAAACGATCAAACCTGACATCTATGTTGTTCAACATTTATGCAATTGACACTTATTAAGTTAATCAACTTTACTGACTTCAGAATATATAAGTATGCTGACAACGCCTAGCTTGTGTTAAAAATAGGTCAACCAGACACACCCAAGGACCATTAGTAACACGCTGAAGCTAAACCCTCTCAAATCCTATATCTTAGACACCTGATGAATGCCGACCTTGAGAGATAAGGCCAGCTTTCATGACAGTGTATCTAGAAAACAACTGCTTGGGTCCCAGTGTTTAATGTGCATGAAAAAAAGGTTTAGAGGCCCCACCAATTTCTTTGGAAACTGCAGTCGTAAGTTGGGGTTGCTAAGTGGCAGGGCAGTGAATACTTGGGCAACATTTATCATTTCTGACACAATGCGGAGTTGCAAACCATTGCATCAGAATGAATTGTGCTGTGCTGTGGCAGATTCCTGCTCCATGTATGCACCATATTTATTATACGGTGCACCATGACGCAGGACACTGACATGCATCATGCATTGTGATGCAAATTAGTTGATCATGGTGCAAAGTGCCATAAAGCAACTACTACCTATGTGACCCAAAGTCTAATTGTGTGACGTAAAACACCTTTACATGCTGCTAATCAGCATTGCATCACACAAGACTGAATTGTGCCCCAAGAGCACTTAAAAACAGTCAACAGAGCAATACAATTCTCACTACCAAATCCCCCAACATCTACAACAATGGAATGAACCTTAGGAACCCAGGACGGCAACAGCCCTAACCTTGAAGATCTGCCAACCACTCTTGGGAAAAGGAAGAGGAAGCCATTTTTTTCAGAGTAGGACAACCAAATATTAATCAATGAGGTGACCAAGAATTCATACCTTTAATTTGCCACCACTGATTTCCCATTAGCAAGGAAAGATGCCATATGTCAATCTATAGTTGACAAGGTCAACTTCATTGTGCAAACAAGAAGGACTGCAACGGAGTGTAAGAAGAGGTGGCCTGTCCACAAATGTAGGACAGGAGAAAAAAACTGTCCAGGAACCTAAAGGCAGCTTGAGCACTGGGGGAGGACCTGATGTCATGGGGAATTTGGATCCATTGAAAGAGCAGGTGGCATCTCTCATTCCAAAAGGGTTAGTAGCAGGAGTGTAAGGTCAGGACAGTGCTGACACAGAGAACTGGCAAGGAGTACAGTGTCAGTGAAAACAAGGTGTGTAATGTAGTTGAGAAGTGTTGAAGAATAGTATGATCAATTCTCAAATAAGGGACAGATATATGAAATTTCCATCTGATTGCTGGGACAAACACATAGGGGACATTTATCAGTCTTTAGTGTTACTCTTGTACCATGTCAGGGGAAACAAGAGCAATACAAAACATCAATCTGTTTCATCCGGCGAAGCAGGGCACCTTCCATGGCCATGAGGGCATGACAATCCTAAAGTAGCACAAGGCAGCACAAATCACTCCCTTGTGTTACTGTGCAGTAGGGATGTGTGCCATGGGTGGAGCATTGGTGTTCCACCACATACACCCATGGATTTTGACACATTTCAAGTTTTTCCAACATTGGTAGACCTGGGAATGTGTCAAAATTGTATGCCTGCCCATCAGAGGTGCTACAATGAGAAATCTTGTTATTTTTCACTGTTGTTTTCTCTTTTGAAGTATGCTGTGTTCATCTGTACAATTAGAAAAAGGATAATGCTCCTCAGGATTGTTTTTTGTGCAGGAAGATATCCCTTCCTGCACAAATACAATCCTGCCTGCAACACAGGCACCCTTGCAACATGACAATGGGGTGCCTGCATTGCTGCTAGACTGCCAACCTTGCACTATGAAAGGACAGGATTGCCCTGTATAACTGGAAACATGGCACATCATGCCTTTCTTTTTTACAAGGTGGCTTGCTTTGTCCTTGTTGCACTGGGTTCTGCCCCAGAAGTACGTCTGGAGTTTTTGCTTTTCTTGTCACCCATTTTTGGGAATTTTTACTGTGGGTGAGCCTCACTAGCAGTGTCTCACCCATGGTAATCACATGGTAAACACACTTCGCATGCTGACCACCAGTGTCTGCTTTTTAAAATAAGGCCACTATGATGCAGCAAGCGTAAGGAGCACTTGGCTGGTTATACATAAACACGTATGCACACATGTGCACCAGTGTGTGGGCTACGCGTGGAAGACAACTGTTGTGCACAGCCCAGTAACAGCACACAGGTAGCCTGTCGCAATGGGATTTCTGCAGGGTTGGGTATTCACCTGAGTAAGGCTTCTTGACTGTAGTGTACACTCTTATGGAAAGTCAGTGTGCTTTACTGTTGTAACTATAGTGACACTCCATTATACACATAGGGAGGAAACTGCCTTAGAATGCAGTTTCAATTCCCCATGGCCTACAGAAACCAATGATGTCTTGAACTGAAGTGTAACCTGTGTGAGAAAATCAAATTTGCAACTTCCAAAATGAGAACTGTAGGTCTTGAGGGTCATTCAGTCTTTACATGTTTTTCTGGGTCGGCACAGGATCAGAGCCCAAGCCTTTTGTCACCCTGCTGTCCCCATTAATTAATTTTCTCCAGCAGCAGGAACAAAGGCTGCTGGAGACCACACAAAAAAAGCAATTAGCACTACCTCTCCTAGCTACTGAGAAAGGGGTGAGAAAGAATGATCTGTATCAATCATCCAGCTGTCACACTGCACCAGGGATGGGCCTGCCCAAGCCCAATGAACAAAGGTGAGTGCCCAGACAACTGAGCCATCCCACCAGGGGGCTCTCTATGAAATTCTGGTTTCCATGTCCCTGACAGTGATGCCAGTGAAGGGTGAAGCTGAGGTTCCAGTAGTTGACGTGACTAGTGGCTCCTAGAAGGCAACATTTTAGATTACTCCAACATGCTATGCAGGAGGGTTGGGATGGAGTGTAGAGGTGATGTGGCACCTCAGGATTGGCTAGGGGTGCCTGTCTCCTGGAACCTTCCTCTCCCCTGTATAAACTCTTGTGCAAGGGGAAGACTCTTTTGTCTGCAGACTTTCTACCTACCACGCTGCTGGATCATGGGACTGCTATTGTGAACTGGAAGGAGGACCCTCCTGACCTCCACTCAGGACCCAGAACTCAGTCCAGTTGACCCCAGAACCAGTGGGTCTCCCCAAGGGCCAGTGAGGCTTCCACCCTTACTCCCCCGAGAACCAGTTGGGAGAAGCTCTGGACCTTTCCGCATTCACCAACAAAGCCATAAGGGAGAACTGGTGCAAGGAGCCAGAAGGACTAGCTTTTAGAAGGCTACATACCTTTGAAGGTGAGGAGGGTTACCCCCTGGTGGCTAGAGCTCACCACCAGGAGTAGATTGAGCCCAAAGTTGTCCAAATCAGCCCAGAGTTATGGCATTTTAAAGTTTGACAACCTTTTACCAGCAAAAGCGCATGGGCTTCGCAGCTGTTTCTTACTTTACCCCGGGGTAGGGCAGGGCCCAGGTCTGTGCAAGGATATTTATAATATGTCCGAGGGAGGGTACATGTGTGGGGCCCACCTCACTTTATTCTTTTAAAACCCAACCCCAGAGCGTACTCATTTCAAGGGGCCACGACCCCATCCCTGACCCTTGCATTCACAAAAATGATAGGAGGAGCACAGTCACACTTCCCAACTCGGGTCAGCCGCACCACTCACTGTGCCCATGTGTGAATGGAACGAGAGGCTGCCACAAGCTGCAGCGCACCAGAGGATGGAGGAGCCGGCTCTAGCTGCCACACACAGAGGTGCAGGTTGTATGGGAGCTGGCAGGGCAGTGAGGGGTGGTCTTCCTTGACTTCCCCTAATGAAATGGCGGCATCGGGGTGCCCGAGTGGGACTGGGCAATCCTCCCCAAAATATTAAAAAACACAAAGACAAAAACAGCACAGCTCTCCTAGCTCAACAGGAGAGCTGATATTTACTTATTCACTGCCGTCCCAGAAGAGCACCCCATAATGCTTTGCAGGAGCCTGAGTTTCACTTATATTCTTTGCCCATGTGTGGTGGTCCTAGGACAATGGGACTATCACCAAATTGCTCTGCACAACATGGTATTGCTTATCAAATAATCTTCTGGTTCCTGACACTAATTTGGGGACCCCCAAAATTATCACCTTCCCTGCTTTTTCATGCAGTTCTGAACTCTTCCGTGGCAGGAGCTTTTGCTTTATAGCTGGGAGCATTTTTGTTTCTCAAGGGACCTTGTTTATTGTAACATTTTAGAAGGCCTAGAGGACCTAAACATGTGGTTACACTCTCAGGGGCTGATTGTATGGCTACACGACAATCACAGTCACTGCCAAGTATCTGAAAGGATGCACAAACACATAATTACTTCGTGATAAATGGTTTATTGGGTTTTAATGATTGCACGTTTTACTTATACATCATTATCACAATTATGACAATGACTCATGCCAAAGTAATATAGTTATTACACCATGGCTCCATAACTGTTAAAACTCACTTGATATGTTTGGGTGACCCCTTTAGGGTGGTCACCAGTGATTACACAATTTCATCTATGGTACGTTCCATCTGCCAATGTATATTTCTAAATTACTGCATAGTATTTAGTAGTGTGAGCATAATACATTTTTTTCTCTGTTTTCTAAAGAAAAAGTACTGATTGAACAATTATTTATTGATTGTTATTTTTGCGAACCAGTGGTTCATGATTACTAGCCTACACCACCTCCCTTGAGTGGGCCTTAGACTGCTCTGCCTCGCTACCCTGTGAGAGTCAATTGCTACAATGGGTTATCAGGGTGGCTTGCTGCTCCATTGTAGCACTGAGGATAATTAAGGAACTATTACTTGAGGAATAATTGAGGAACTATTACTTGTGCTGGCCACACACCTAATAACTCAATTTCCAAAAGTAGTTTTGTATGTATGTTTGATAAATATGACCCCTAGGGTGAAAATATTGACAAACGGAATGCAAGACAGTGTGGCAAGGCAGCTTGGTGTGTTGCACTGCATGAAAGGTAAAGGGCCAGAGTGTAGGGTCTTTAACAATATATTGTGCATCCTAGCTCTCTGCTTGCACTGGTGCACAAACTGATACCTCGCCCAAAATGCAAACACCCCTGCGCCATAGTGCAAGGGTGCTCATGTTGCATGCAGGGATGTTTTGTTGAGGAAGGGAGGCCTTCAAGTACAAAATCATTCCTCAGAGGAATTTTCCTCATACTACATGTGCTCCACAATGCAGCACACTTCAAAAGATGAGACCACGAAGATAAATAAAGATATTTCTCCTCGTTGTGCCCTTAGTGGTAAGGTTAAAATGTTGACACATTCTCAGAACTACCAGTGTTTGTAAATTTGGGAATGGAGTGTGTCACAATCTATGTCTGAGTATGTGGGAACCCCCACGGCATATATCCCTGTCAAAGAGCAATGCAAAGCAGCGAGTAGTCCTGCCTTGTGTTACTGTATATGTATCAAGCCACGCAGGCCCATGCAAGGTGGTCTTGCATGGCTTGATAATCATTACATAGGTATAGCATTGCTCTTGTGTCCCCTTTCATGGCGCAAGTTTGATGCAAACCTATGATAAATATAAGCCCATATGAGAGACTGGAAACTGCTAGTAACAAATAAATTTGTGTTCAAATATTGACAACGGTGATAAAAAATGTACACCAACAGCATCATGTACTATTATGAGCTCAATACATTGTTTAGAAGGTCAACTTTAAAAATAGAATATTGACAAATGCCAAGAAATACTGCTTTGAAAAGAAAATCTATGTGCCTATACGGTATGTCCTGCAAGGTACACCTTTAAATATTTCTAGTGAATGATGAGAGTATGGAATCAATGTATATGGACTGACATGTGACAAGTGACAATAGTACAACATATGGACATTCACTTGTTGAAACATATGCTCTTCACATCTTCGAGTAGGAAAATGATGTCACAATGTAACCAAGATCACTTCCATGATATACAATCACGGAATATTTGTAACATAACCTTATTTCTTTCCAGAAGGACAAACAACATCTCTTGAAGATTACCCTGTTTTGTGGTGATGAACATTCTATAGATACCTTTGTGCCACCCCATGGACAAAGACACCTTCCAGGAGGTCCTGGATAAAACAGAAGCATCTCCACCAGTTTTGGAAAAGGAAGACAACATTGCTTGGTCTCCAAATGAACCAACCCACAATATACATGGACCATCTACATGTCATCTTGCAAGTAAGGACTCTGATGAACCCCAAGTCACATTTCAATGATGAGGGGTATGGGTCCAGTAGCAAATGGTTGATGAAATCAGTTTGGGGATGAAGACTATAGCGGGCAATCTTGAAGGAGTCTGTAGGAGTCAAAGGCTACTGTAGACACCTATTCTTGGCTTCATGTGATTGATGTCTTCTTAGCTTTTATCACTGGTGTTATGATGCAGAAAGACCAACAATACCAGCCTTCACCACCTGATACCAGTGATGTTGTTAGTCAGCTGAGAGATGTCAGTTCCTTTGTCCAGTCTGTGGAAAGTGGATAGGACGCATTAAGCAATCGTTTGGAGGCCAAGGTGGATTCCTTCATGGCATGGAAAAGGGCCCTCAATAGCAACGTTGTACCTGTTTTGTCCAACCAGCAAGGCCCTGCCAGGGACTACTACGCCAATATACTGGCATTCACAAATGCAACTGGAAAATTATGAATACCCTCTACTGCCTTTGATGTATGTGTTTCAGAGGCAATTACCATCATTCTTCTTTCTCCTATTCCAACACCTAAAGACCCATTGGAAGCTGAACACTCATCAAAGGAGGAAAATGTAGTTCCAGAACCATAAATGAACTATAAGCCTTTGTGAAAACCTCCTGGCCAGTTTTGCAATCTGTCCTGTGTAGGACATCAGGCCACCTTTTTTGGAACCCACCACTTGACTCTATTTTTCTGAGTAATTGATCTTGTCCTACTATTCTCTAGCAATAGCATTCATATTTGCTAATAACAATTTGTTTCTCAGCACTTTTCACGTGTAACACTTTTAAATAAGAAGTACATTTTCTAGCTACATTTATTGTGAGTCATTACATATTGGCATTTGGCACAATGTGATTAATTGCTGAAAACAGATGTATCACATGATGCAATGTGTGAATCCGATCCAGGTTTATAATACAAAACTTTGAAATCCCATGACGAAATTTGTAATGTCTAAACTTCAAAGTCTTCATATATATCTTACTAAAACAGGATTAAATAATTATAAATCAAAATCTGAGGAACATAAACTGAATATCACACGCAGTCTGTGAATATGCAACTACTACAGTAACATTCATTACAATTGAAGACTCAGCAATGTGTAGTACCTCTATGGAACATCAAAGTAAATCAACAAGCAAACTCATCTTGATGGATGCACACAGAGACGAATATAAAGTACACAATGTCTTACCACCACTGAAATGGATGTGTGAGGTATATGAACACAACACACTGTTTCACTGATCGATATCTATGCTGAAAAGTACTCACCTCCACCTAAAACATAAGTTGAATACTTCACTGCTCTTACAAACATTTTACTTCTCCCACAAACATTTGTCATAATTCAGGATGGTTGAACCCATTCTAGTCAGATACTAAGGCCCATATTTATCATGGGTTTGAATTATCCTTGTACCACTCAAGAAGGGGGACAAGGGCAATGAAATAGCTTGAATTATATTTACCAAGTCTTGCAAGCCACCCTGCATGGCCCTGCGTAACTTGGTAGATGTGGAGTGACACAATGAAGGGCATTATAGCGGCCCTGTGTTACTCTGCCCCAGGGAGACGTTACATGTGTTGAGCATGGATGTACCCACACATCCACACATTAATTTAGGTGTATTCCCAGATTTAGCATTAGTAGTAGACCAGGGTATATGTAAAAATCTACACCTCCCCAGGAGAGGGCTAACAAGCAGATATATGTTTAAATCTCCTTGCTGTGTGTAATGAGCTCTTCACCAATTGTGTTAACATTGTACCATACATTAGACTCATACATTACTGAGGGCTCCATAACATGATCGCTTTCAACATGCATATATATGGATGGGTCTAATTACATCTACAGTACACATTGGGTGATAGGCTTTCTCATCTAGCATCTTTATAACAATCGGTACAGTGCACAGCTGGTTGACATTAGTGGCTATGAGTGACATATGTTTGATAGACGACATGTAGACTGGATATACACACGACATCCTTTGAACATTTTTTGACATTGCACAATCATCTTGAAGTATGAAGTTAAATGATTGAAATGCTACTTGTATGGTAAAGCTATGACAGTTCATCGGTCATGGTGATGTGATGTGGTTATATTTAATGTTCAATGTTTATTTAACAATTATCAACATTGAGGGTCAAGTAATTATTTAGGCTCATAAATATAGTCATCAGATTTTGTTGATAGTGATTGTGATGTCACACATACCTAGTTCAGACGTTTAATATATTGTCTGCACAAAATACATTTGTATGTAACATTACTGTGTGATGTATCTTTACAGCTTTTTGAAAACGGTTGCAGTGATTATGTCCACATTGATACAAAAACACTACAAACTGATATATTTACGTGTGTGAAAACAACTTTGTTGTCACAGCTCCATAATGCAATCTCAGCGCCACTTTCCATTTGCCCCTTAGCACCCCCCACCGTCACCATGTGTGTGCCGTATTTAAAATACGGCACACCATGGCGCAGGGTAGGGGTCAATAGTGTAATTTCTCATGACGCTCCTGATATACTTATTAGAGGTACTCCTGCAGAGTACATGGGGGCCCATTCTAAAGAACGGAAGCCCCCTTTTAATCTCGAGCTGGCGTTAAAAGTGCTGTAAAAATGGCACAAGGAAATGTCATAGATTGCCATGCGCCATTTTTCCAACTCCACCTAATGGGGGTACGCCCCCTTTGCATACATTATGCCTGGCGCAGGGATAATGTAGCGCAAAGGATTACAGAATGGCACAATGAATGCATTGTGCCACTCTGTAAATACGGTGCAGTGATTTCGGCCTTGTTGGCCCACAATAACGTAAAAAATAATGACGTTAATGTGGCGCAAGGTGGCGCTAGGGGACTATAAATATGCCCCTCAGTACCTCATTACGAGGTTTGCGTGCAGCACATCAAGTATGGCCTGGGAAACATGGCAGGGCTGCTCACTTTACACATGTATGCATGTTTCTCCTTTCACTACAGCTAATTCTGAAACGGAGGAAATGCATGCATTGGCAGCTAGACACTAAGCAAGTAGTATATTAAAACAAAATTGGGTAAAATATGTTTTTTTAAAAAGAAATATCAAACGTCAGCTACATGACTAAATACTAATGTATTCTCATCAACTATAGGAGGTGGCAAATATGATAAATGCAAATGCCAAAACTAATCATATTTTTACCAACACGTGAATATAAAGTCTGCAGATTGCTTTAAAAACTAATTGCAAAGCATTTTCTGCCACACTGTTCAGTCTGCCTGTCTACTCTTGCTTCCTTACCAAGCTCCTGCAATGTGCTTTACATCGAACAGGAGCATTTGCAGTAGAAGCTGAACTGCCTTTAAAAATAAGGCCACAAAATAGAAAATAATGAGAATAGGTCACAAAACATTTCAGAAAATCTGTGAGTGACTTTTTCACGGTGGGTATGGAACTGCACCCCAATCTGAAGACTCCACGCCCCCCAGGGGGGCTCGCCCCAAAGTTTGAAGATCATTGCTGTAGGAGATTGTACATTAGGCTTTATTAACCTTTAAACATACCTGTAAAGTTGAAAAGAGAGTCTAAACTATAATAGTAACCTCTATAAATTAAGACAGAGGAAAAACATACATACCAATTTAAGGCAGTTTCTCCATGCTTCAGCTGAAGTTAAACTGTTCTTACTAGCTAACAAACTAGGTTCAGATATAAAATTAGTACCTGGAAGCCATAATAGGTCTCTTTTTAGAGCTAAGGTGAGTGGAGAAACATATTTAGTATCTAGTCTATGGTAGAAACGTATTGCATACCACCAGAATTGGAATGTGACATTAAAAGCATTTTTCCAATTAGATGTTATTAAATGAAAAGCAACAGCTAATAGTAAATCTACCAATTGCTGGACTTGTGCTCATGCATATCATTCTGGGGAGATACTACATAAGAAAATGTTAGAAAATGAAAAAGGTACGTTGACTTTAAAAATCGTATTCATTTTTTGCCACGCCTGCTCCCAAAATGGATAAATAGCAGGACATTCAATAGCATATGCTTTAAATCAGCATTTGAACATTTGCAGGACCAACAAGAGGAGTCAGAATCTTGAAAGAAAGGTTTCAAGCTTATGGGAGTAAATAATAAACGATGATAAACAAAGTACAAAGTTAGTATAGTATTCGCAGCTCTAGATTTTTAAACCAAATTTAGATTGATCATTAGTGGAGTGTAATAATCTGTAAATAGAGGAGGCCTAGGGATTAGTGGATAACAGTGGGAATAATACAGCAGATAGGGTGTGGAAGTGTCAGTGTGGGGTATATTTGACATGTTAGTAATAGAATTGCAAAGGAGCGTATATTGTTTCTGAGACAAGGAGGATAAAGAGAATCTATTTTTGAGGTTGGAAAAAGATAAAATCCTGTCATTATCAAAAAACTGCGATACCCACCGGATCTCCTTATCCCTCAAAATCTTCCAGTATATAGAACGACTGTTAAGTTGGACGTTGCGGTTGTGCAAAATAGATTGCTATTAAAAAGTTGTAACTGAAGTATAAGCATGTGGAGATAACGTTGGTAGAATACAATGAGATTGTGCAATGACAGGGTTACGTAATTGGGAGATGATTGTATTAAACGAAAGAACTTCATCAAAGTCAAAAGGAGCAATCAGGATTTTTTCCAAAGTGAGCCACAAAGGAGCCTGGGGGGAGTAAGTGAGATTTTGCCAGTGAATTGATTGTTTTAAAGAGAAAACATAGTGGTATTTCCTGAAATTTGGGAAATTAAGACCTCCTTCAGATTTTGCTCTTTGTAAGCTTGAAAAGGCTATTCAAGAAGGTTTTCCCTTCCAGAGAAATTTAAAGAGTATGGAATCTATCTTTTAAACTAGAGGTCTGGTATTTGTGCTGGAATCATAGAAATGATGTACAATTTTTTGGGTGACAACAAGATCCTAATTATGTCCTTTCTGCCCAACCAGGAAATAGCGAGTTCCATCTTAATACGGTGCCATTCAAGGATTTAGTAACATGGTCAAAATGTAGTTTGATGGTGTCTTTGATATTCTTTGCGAACCATAAACCAAGATATTTTATTTTAACACACTGCCAATTGAAATCTATACATTTGGAAAGTTGTTTAGTACAATGAATATTTAACAGTAGTATTTCAGATTTGTCAATATGCAAGCAATAGCCTGATGACTGAAACAAATAGAAACATGTTCTAGGAAAATTGGGAAAGATTTTGTTGGATGAGAACAATATAAGCAGATGTCATCAGCATGGACCAACATTTTAATATGGTGATCACCAATTTCTAATCTAGTAATCTTGGGGTCTTGCCGGATTTTAGCTAAAAAGGGTTACAGCACAATAATAAGTAGAAGAGGGGATGAAGGACAACTCTAACACACTCTTTTAGACAAGGAAAAATAGTCTGATAGAATAACATTAACAAATATGGCCACTCTAGAACTAGTATATAATAAAGAGATTAAATTGCATATTTTAGGAGGAAAGCCAATCTATCATAGTGCTGAAAACATTAATTTCTATCCAATTACATCAAAAGCTTTTTCAGCATCTAAGGCATTTGCATCAAAAGAATAAATCCAGCATAGGTGCAGTACCTAGGACATCAAAAAAGGGACAATTATTGTCAGAGATCAAATGACCTTTGACAAAACCAAATTATTCTGAGCCAATGAAATCAGGTAAGATAGGATCTACACGAAGAGCTAGCAATTTTTCAAAAATGTTATAGTCAATTCTTAACATTTGGGGCAACAATTGGGGCAACATTTGGGGCAACAATAACAAATGGGGCAACAATTATTACAGTAGTTAGGGTCTCTTTTGGAATTAAACATAACATTGCTTCCTAAACGTACCTTGAGATGCCTTGTTTTTGATGAAGAAATTAAATAAAAGTAAAAGATTGGGGGCAATAATATTTGCAAAATAGATGTAAAATTCAATAGTGAAACCATCTGGGCCAGGAGCCTTTCCTTTCTTTATAACAGAAACTGATTTTTATTGATTTCGGCTACAGAAATATCATTTTCTAAAGAGGAAAAGTCAATATGTCAAGTCTGGGGAGGTTCAATGGATTGAAAGAAGTTAGATATGTCTATCGATCAGGGATTTCATTATGCTAAAGATGTGGGTAGGACCTGAGCGCTATCTCTTAGAGATTAAGGATGTGAGGGAAAGGTCTCTCATAACCCGTTTCCGTTTGGGGATCATTAGAAGTAATTTGTGTTTCCCGTTAGGTCAGTATGGGGACAAATGTATTAGACCCTGCCCCTGTGATGGGGTGTCCCAACAGACCCTGCCCCATTTTACTTTGTTTTGTGTTTTTTATGCACAATTCAGAACTCGTTTTCTATTACCTCTCCTAAAGCCCAAGGGTTTTTGTGCAATATCGTCCGGCTTTTATGTGGCTGCAGATGGCCTCAGATGTATTGGTGCGCAAGGGGCTGGGATCATTCCTGAAGGGAGCTATTACTGGGCGTAACAATGTGGAGTTTTTAGAATGAATCCTTCTATTTTATTGTTTTTACATATGTGGTTATATATGTTTTTATTCCTGATGGGTGTTCTTATTATTTATGGTTCTATTGCTAATTTTAACAAATGTATTGGCGATTATTTATTGTAATGGATGAATTTTTTCATACCGAATAAAAGTTATTATTATTATGTCTACCGTGGATGATCTTGATTCTTGAGTATATAAGTGTATATAGAAATGAACAAATTCATTTAAAATGTCCTTGTCTCTAAGAAGTACATCACCATTGTTGTTATTCAAAGATTCAAATTTAGTGCATTCTTTCTTGATTTTTAAATAATTGTCAAGGGGCTTGTTCATCTTATTTTGGCCTGCATAATACTTTGTACTACTTTTTAACAAATATATAGTAGCTGCATTAGTAGGTAGATGATTAAATTTAAGCTTAGCATCTATTAGTTCTTTTATTTTATCAAAAAATTCAGCGTGCATGTGATTCCATAAGTTTCTTTTTTGTCTTATATGAATTTCAGATCATTGGAAAAGAAGTGTCATTGGTATTATTAAGGACAAAGAATTGTTGAGTAAATGCTTGAAATTGAGGTTCAAATGTATCATGTAATGGTAGAGAATTGTAAAGTGCCAACTACCTGAATGAGGTGAAAAGGGCATAAAATAAGATCTAAGGGCCTGATTACTACTTGGCGGATGGGATACTCCAGAACAAACGTGACGGATATCCTGCCCACTGTTTTAAAAGTTCCGTAGGATTTAATGGAACTTGTAATACAGCGGGCGGGATATCCGTCACGTTTGTGAAGGAGTGTCACATCCGCCAGGGTCATAATCAGGCACAAAGTCTATGTATGTTGGAGCATGAGCTGAGATTAATAGAGATCCTATATCAGAATGGGAAGCATGTTGAAGTAAACTTTTACTGAAAAAGAGATAATCCATACGAGATTGAGAGTCATGAGGTGTGGAATAAAAAATGTATTCAACTGTGGTTTGGAGACACAGAATCCAAAAATCTGCAAGACACTTACTTTCAACTGCGGGTTTGAATTGTGAATGCATTTTAGAGTAAACAAATGTACCTTTTTGAGCTTCTGTATAAAGTGGGGTCCATAACCTGATTACAATCGCCTCCAAGGATAATATAATAATCATTACAATGGTGTAGTTTATTGAAAATATTAGATCAAAATACATTATCAACAGAAACTGTTCCATAAAAATTAAGGATTGTAATGTAAATGTTAATAATCATCAAGACAGACATTGATTTTCAATGTGCACTTTCCTTTTGTTCTCCTAGTACTCTCATCAGCCTACATGTACTGCTATGCGCAAAACATTTGCTTAGGATAAAATTATTTGTTAAACAACTTTACTTATATTTTGAACATTTGCAGTGTTACTGACTTGCCAGGCCATTGCACATACGCACACCTACAACATTTTTATGATTTATCCGTTGTTCTTCACTTACAATTAATCCTTGTCCACATTATTTGTCAGTCGATGTCTATGACATTGCAGATATTGTGATTGTGTTCTCTTACACAATATTACATGACACAGTACTTCTCACTGTGGACATGTTTCTACTTTCATTGGGTAATTTGTAAAGCAACCTCACAATGGTACATCAGTGGCTATATGTTTTAGTGAAATACTACCACTTTGTGTACATGACAAGAGATTCAAACGTAAACATAGAGATGTCTAGTATGTCATATTTTTCAATTTAATTGATAAATTGACCAATCTGCATTTCTTACCAATGGGGTAGCTATTGCCATATCTGCCATCCTCAAACCTCTCACTGATGGTACTGTGCCGAAATTTGTAGGTATCTTGGGCACTTCCAGGATACTTGATAAGGACATTGGTAAACGGTTAAATGTGATCCACTAATGCCTGAACATTGATAGAGTAATTGTGTTAGTGTTTTCTAAAAAAGGTGTGCAGTTGCTGCATGGGGAACAAATAGCACACATGTGTAATCAGTGGCACCAAGCACATGAGGGAATCCAGCAATGTTGTCAAACTAGTGCTTGGCGGCTAATTGTTGTTGGCTGGTTTTTGGTAAGACAAGATACTGGGGTGTAAGTTTTTTTATGGCACTCAACACAGAAGGGAGTTATGCTGAAAATGCTGTTTGAGAAATGCATGCCATATCTGCTTTGAAAAGATCCTGGGACCAACATGTGTAGAACAGACATCAATTTGACTTGTGCTGGGATGGCATTGGTCCTTGCAGTTGATGGCTGAAGCCTTGGCTATATCTTCGCCAACTATTCCATGATACTCTCCCCCTTCAGTCTGTATAACTGGATGACCTCCTCCTCCCTGAGTTCAATGTGGGATAAACATTGATGGAATACATGCTTTTAACTCCTTCACCCCCTATGTGGTTGTCTCCTAACCACTCCCAATTGCACTATCACTACCTCCATAATGTAATTGAGGTTGCCAAAGTGTGCTGTGATGATCTCGTTTTTATACTAAAGCCACTACAACGTTTCCTATGCCTGTGTTGGTGATGTGCAGCATTCTGATGCATGTCTATTATTGTTTTACAGTCTGACTCGACGCTTGATGCAGTGAAATGATGATAGATACCACTGTGTTATGCTTGCTTTTGAATTTACAAGGGAACACCTATATTGCATAAATTATTTGCTGCATGACAGCCAAATTCAGTGCAGCATCTGCACTACAAAATTGCCTAAAAATTACACAGTTGTGCTCTTGCATCACTTGATAGATTTAACTTATTGCTTGTTTAGCCCTTGCGTCGCGCTAAATAACGTAAGACTGACCCAAGCCCTTGATATATATGAGTCATTGATTCCACATCATGCCCTTCTCCTCCAGGATGCTATATATTCTGTTTTTTATCTCACTCTGGCAAATTATTTTTAGTCATATTGTTTATCCTTTGCCAAAAATGTATTTTCTTTATATTACTCCTTCTTTTTCTCTTTTCTCTCTTATACTCTTTCACTCTGGTCAAACCTTGATGATGAAAAAAAGCCCTATTCCCCAGAAATGAGTGTTGATGTCCACCACCTGCAAGCACCTATATAAATTGAACACTGGCTCGCTCAGGGACCAACAAGAGCGAGTTTTGTGAAAGAAGCCTAGGTGGGTTGCGCCAGATACTTAGAAATGCAAACTGAAGGGTTTGCAATAGATGTAAACATCTTTCCTTGTTGAAAGCTTCAGGAAAGGCACATCAAGTCCACAGAGAAAGAGTCTCTTAGGTGTACAGACTAGAATGACAGTTGTATTTATGTTGAACCCTGCTTCTGAGAGTCAGAAAAGGTATGCAGGTGTTGGCTATTTATGGCACTTAAGTAGGACCTTTTTGTGCAAAGATCGGCGTAGTTTTTCTGAGAGAACAGAGAAGGGAAAGGTTGAAGTTATCAATGTAGAGAAACCCCAAAGTACTTTTCTAAGGTTACAATATTTACGGTTGCTTTGCTAATTATCAAATATCATTGCCACTATCTTGTTAATTTTTTTAATACCTACTATTCATATTGTGTGCACTAGGACATAATTTAAAATTGTAATAAATCTTCAAAATATATTCCTAGTTTCCAAGTGTTTATGAATGTGTCTTTTCATGATACAAGATGGTTTGGGTTCCACTAACTACTCCTATGAGTGTCAGGGGACTGACTACTCACTAAAAAACATTTTACTCAATCAATGTTCAGTGGATTGTGGTCCACCAGATTTCCTGTCTCATATTGCATGTAGACTAAGTCACAGGGTCTAGAAAACTAATTCCCGGGCTGAGTTCTAGAAAGAAATCCAGAAAACGTATCAAGCATATTATGTCACATTTTAAATGATTTCTAGAGAGTGCTACCACCCATTAGGTCTCTTGGCACCAGAGTTCATTTATCAACAAAACAAACACTAACATAGATGAGCACTAAGGAAAATATTAATAAAATGAAAGTATTTAACCCCTTACTAATGTGCCAATGTTCAGTCGTGAATCTAAAAGGGTAAATTTACTTTTGAGTAAATCTACGCATGTAAGTTCATTCTTACTCTTTGCAGTAAATTTACTACTTTAGGCTGGTCACAGTTTACAAATGTAAATTTACTTTAAGGTTTAGACTTATTTGTGTCCACTCACTGAAACCAGCAGGTTGACGAGTATATCCCAATGCACTGAAGGCACACAACATATGATTGCATGACTTTGTCTGCATATGAACAACATTTACAGATGTAGAAAAAGGAGACCTTTGAAGATAAAGCCACTTTTTTGTTTGATCCCTTTTCAAATGCCAGAGAACATTTTTGAGTCTTTTAGTGAGTTCACCTGTCCGTCATGCTCTGCCTGTTAGCTTTCTCCATCGCAAGAATTTGTGTGTAGCTTGCATATATATTTCTGAAATTCAAAAATTGTACGCAGACAGTTCCACATTCCCTTCTAGTGTTCCTTGGATGGTCTATGCTCCAGGTACTGACTGGATGTCTGTTGTTCCAACCAATCGAGCGAGTTGGTAGCAGCCATAACAAATAATAAATATGGATCCTATGATGACCCATGCCCTGTCTCCTTCCTACAGGTGTGTTAATGAGTGATCACTCCAGTCCAGGCTGATATCAACAATTCTTCCTTCTCCATCTCCCCCATTCTTGGGGATCAGAAGAAAGGGGTTGTAGAGTGGCTGCTAAAAAAAGACAAATTGGACAGTGCTAAAGTCTATAATTAAATATATTGTACTCTTCTGCCAGCTATGAGTAAGATCACTGAACAGGATGTATTAAGTGTCCAAATAAGTGGACTCAGGGCAGTTATGGTTCCAAAAAGGTAGATGCACTGCGGCTGGCCTAGCCTCGGGGCTCGATAAGCTGAAATCTTATGTGGACCATTTGTGCTCCTTTTTCTCAATCTATCCATGAGCTATGACACCATGATCCATGCTATTCATCTTAATTGGCTTAGGCAGCTCGGTTGTAAGGGTTAGGTGTTAGCATAGTTATCTTATTACTTTGAGGGCAATCACAATCTGTGACACTTCCTCCATATTGGATCTGGCTCTAGGAACAATTTGTGGAGTCCTGCAGAGCTCCTCAATTTCTCCTATTCTGTTTACATCCATACCCACTCACTGTTCATCCTCACGAGATCGCTTGGGTTCCTGACAATCTCCTACGCTGATGATACTCAACTCATAACACGTGGTGATCACATGCCCCTAGTTCCATGACCGACTTGATATTCTGCCTCTCATCAGTTTGGGGCTGGATGTCTGCTAACCTTTTACATTTCAATGCCAAAAAAAAGCTGAAATGCTAGTATTTAACAACCACTGTGTGAGGTGGCAAGATTTTCTTTGGCCTATTTCTTTACACAGTGCTTAAGAGTGATCCACTAAATCAAATCACTTGGGGTCTTCCTCAACCACACACTCAGATGCTAGAAGTAGGGGTGTGGGAGGGTGCTGTGGCATCCTCGAAATAAAGATGATGGATTTCAGAAGGTAAATGTGCAATAAAGAGTCGTTTACATTGTATTTTTATTTTGTCACGTTTGCTGTGGGTTCAAAGATAGAAGTCAAATGGAAGGTTATGCCTTCTGGCAAATTTCTGATTATTTATTTAACAAAGAGATTGGGGTTAACGCTTCTTTCTCTGAGAGAAGTGAAAGGATTTTGTAAATTGAGCAAAGTGTTAATCTTGCTGGCTTCAGGAAGTGTGAAAGAAAAGGCTGTAGGATGTCAATTTCACTCTAACACACAACATCCTTTAAAATACCTATAATTGAACAGTGCAGATATTTCATTGTATATCAGTGCCACATTTAGTGTAATTCTGAAGTGTGATGTAAGCAAAGGTTTTAATAGGGGCAAACCGAATCAAGATACTTTACTTGGCGATGCCCCAAATGATAAATATTCTGTGCACACCGCTCTCATACATGAACATTTGTGCACTACATATTTTTATCAGAAAAACTGCATGTTTACTCAAATTGCGTGGCCTTTTCAGTGGAATAGTACTGACGGTAGACGACAGTGTGCTATCACACCACGCTTTCATAATATGTTTGAGACAGTTTACTCCATACTCCAAAGGCACCCCAGGTACATACTATTCATGTACCACTCTCCTGCTTAATGGGCCTGGCTTATTTGCTACACTTGTTCTTTGAATGAGTTTTGGATTTTTTATAATTTCTACAACTTCACTGATGTAACATAGTTAGCAGCAGCCCCACTCTGAAAACTGTTCCAGCCCTACTGGCTGCAGTCCTCGCTCAGGTAGATTATTTCAACCTTCTTTTGCAAGGTCTTTCAGACATCTCTTTGGGTTGGTTGCACAAAATCCCAAATATGGCTATAAGAGTAGTCCGTGGATTAAAGTAAACTGAACAGGTCACACAGGCCCATTTTATTTTTTGACTAGTATCAGAAAAGTGGAAGGTGCTAAGGGTGGCTGTAAGGGGTGCAGGTCTGAAGTACTGATAAAAGTAACTTAGGGCCAGATGTAGCAAACGTTTAGCGAGTCGCAAACGGCAAAATTTGCAGTGGGATGCAATACCATTTGCGACCGCGTATGCGGTCGCAAATGGCATCGCAGTTACCATCCACTTCAAGTGGATGGTAACCCACTCGCAAATTGGAAGGGGTCCATATGAGTGCATACACACATAGGTGGGCAGAGCATATGGACATCAATTAAGGTGTTCCGGAAATAATGGCTCTTACCTCTAAAATGCCCTGAGATGACCCTGGCATTGCCATGGAGGGAGTAACTAGACCAACAACTTGACAGGACCCATGCTGCAGTAATCCATGCCTTCGCCTACAATGAACAAGTGCTCGATACCGTGATGTCATAGAACAGTGAGTGAGGTCACTTAAACTACCAATGGCAAGTTGGGTATTGTATGTTCATGGTAGAGTGGTACTCAAAGGTTTAGTTTAGTTCTGAGGTCGCCCACGAGCCAAAGCTGCACAACGGGAAAAGTCTCACATTTTACAAAAATTCACTCTTGGTGTGACGCGTCTTGTGTGTTTCAATGTCATTTTTTCTTCGTCTCTTTGTGCTGGGAAGAAGCCAAACTCATGTACCACTCTATTGCAGAGTGTGCATTATCATATGATATTTATTTTGCTCTTTTGATACAGCACCTTTACCCCAGAGCTTGTAAGCACTCTCTACAGAGAACAACTACACACATGGAAAATCACAGTAAAATGATTCAGCAATGACAAAATAGTAAACAAATACCAATTAAACAAATAGCTATGTTTATGGCAGTGGTTTTTAATCTTTGGCCACGACTGTTTAGCAAATTACATAAAATTAACAGATTAAAAGAGTGTACATGAATAAAGAAGCAAAATGTACAACTGAAAAATGTAAAACATTCTCTAAATATGAAGGAATTTAACATTGGAGGCTACACATTAAATTGTCATCCTCAGATTGATTTGTGGGAGCAGTGCAAATGCATCAAACAGAATATAGTATAGGCAATGAGTAGACTCAATTGAATTAGAAAACCTCCATCAACTGTGCATATTGTTTTGCTGTTCAAATAATTAAAAATGCTTAGCCCCGGGCCCCCAGCTTTCACTAATGACTCAATGGGGGTGCCTGGAAACAATGATTCAGTGGAGGTCCCCATGTTCCCGTAATTATTAAGTGGGGAACCATAGAAGTCAAAAGGTGAAGAACCATGAACTACACAGGTCTGCCAACAGCCACTTTTAAGCCTATTACTACCACTTCTAATTCTCTCATTGATATTTGCTTGTTCTTGTATCATTTTATTCCACTGAGAAATGATCATACCCACATTACAACAACACGCCTCATTTCCTTCAGTATACTATTTATATTATTTACTCTTCCTCATTGCTAGTCTATTTCTGTCTCAAATTGACAATTGACTATTTTTTTTGTTATCTCCCTAGGAATGTGACCTCCCGATTAGTACATAACTTTACGCTAGAGGTTGCATAGAACTGGCCCACGCACACATTCTAAGTGCCATGGCCGAAGCGCCACGACCCATGCGCCACCATCAATCTTCCACCATTCAAGCACCACGACCCATGCGCCACCACCTATGTCATGGTCTCCTCCTCCATCAGCTCCATCTGGGACTAGGATCCAAAGGGAGGTGGGAGCTCATAATGAACTCATCTGCATATTCATGAGGCTGCTGTTGGGGATTTCTTAGAATCATATCATAATCCCTTTTAATGAGATGCTCCTTGGAAATCTCTGCTTGGGAGCTGGGAGGTCAGAAGTTCGGCAGAAGAGTCTAATTCAGTGAAGTCATCAAAGAGCGGCGCCGTAATTGCAGATTCCTTGGGATTGGCCGGGCCTCCACCCCCTCCCCCGGTGAGACGCCCCTCCTTAATTCACTCAATTCAATTGATTTTTCAGGATGGTTCTTTTTTTAATTAGGAAACAGCAGCTGCTGATTTGCATAAAGGCAAATCATCGGGGCTCATTATCCTGTTACCTCCTGACTTGCGTTGGTGTTGGAAAGGGGCTGGGGTGCTGGGGGGCGGTGGAAAGAGTTGGGGCGGTATGGTGTATTTGGGGGGGGGGGGGGGTGCTCTGTAGTGTGGTTTATTTGATTTTATTGCCACCCATGATTAGCTTTCCTGAACCCGCGTTCCCTTATTTGTAACAAGAAGAAACTTTCACCTAATTAGCAGAATTAAAACTTTTGAACTGTCTGTGTGATAGGCTTTTAGTGAATTAGAAGCTCATTTAAAGCTGTCAGCATGCCTAACTTGGAAAGGGCAGCGTGTTTGCCTGCTCGGGGAAAACATGCAGCTTAATTGTATCCTGTTCTCAGGGCGCCACAGTTTCCGCGCGCAAAGCCACTGTACTTATAAATAGAGGTTTACTGTAGTCTTATGTTTGGAAGTAGGGCTTGGCAGGCTGCTGTCTAAAGTTTGCCTTTTCTAAAGGCATGTTTGTACTACTGCTGAAGCCTGTGCTCTACCAGTCCTTGCACAGCTGCTGCTCACACTGCAAGGAGGTCTCCTGCACCAAATAACAAGGAGATGAAGGAATGCATGAATAATCTTAGCCAATGGCAATCGCTTTCCATCATCGTTTATCACCCACTATGCATCTCAGGACAAAAACCAGGTACGTGCAATTCAGTCTTGGTCCTGCTCCAATAGGAACTGTTGCGGACCTATCGTCAGTCCATCTCACACAAAACAAGAACATAAGCAACCCCAGACCAGTTTCCGCCTACTTGAGCCTCATCAGTGAGTTATATATCCAGTCCTATGGCACACTTATCACCGGACCCATGTCTGGGCCTACCCATCGCACTTAGAGCATCTGCTGCAATAGATAACAAGGAATGCTTCAATTAATCTCATCTATGGTGATCACTCGGGCCAAATCACAGTGCACTGTTTTTCACTCCACTATGCCACTCCAGAGAAAGACCAATCGTACATAAATCAGACTTGGTCCTGCTTCAATAGGAACAGTCCATCCCTAACTTTCCAAGGTACCCTCCATATTGGAGCATAAGCATTCCCATACACATATGAGCCTACTTAAATCTGCAAGGGAGACATTTCACTGCTGTTACCCTATCAAATATCTTAGAAAACGTGTACTTTACCAGATAAATATTTTAAAATGTTTGCCCTTGCTCTCCTAGTAACATATTTTAGAAATCAGTTACTGTTGACTATTTCAGAAAAATGGCTCTGGTCATCCTTATCAATTATTTTAGACAACTTGCACTGGCTATCACTGAGAAGCCCGAATTTAATATTCTAGTTAATTATTTCAGAAGATGTGTGCGTATTTTATACAATTTTGCTTCCACTTCTAATTACATTTGCACATGCTATGCTGGTTAAGTATTTGACAAAATGTACACCGTTGCATTCCTTGTTAAATGTTAAGTCTGTGTAAACTTGTATTTATTCTGTGTATTTTTGGTAACTTCTGTGTAATTAAATTTATGGGAAATTACCAAGATTACACCGTTACGTCACACCTACTAATTATGGGCAGACATTTTAATGCAAGTTGTACCCTTTGGCTAATTTGTTCACACAAGAGGCATTTTGGGCCAGATTTATCATTATTTCCAATAGCGATTACCTAATTGTGTTTTTTTTGCGAATCGCTATTAAGTAATTGCTATTGGAATGTATAAACCTCCAGGATTCGATTCGCAAGGGCTCGCAAATGGACCAACCTCATTAATATTCAAGAGGTAGGTCGCAATTTGCGATCCATTGCGAATGGCTACAATCACAGGGATGGTGGTCTGCTGGGCTCAGCGGACCAACATGTCTGTGATTGCTTTTCAATAAAGGAGTCTTTTTTTTTTTTTTTAAATGTAGCCCGTTTTCCTTAAAGGAAAACAGGATGCGTTTAAAAATGAAAAATGAAAAGTTTTCTTTTAATTTTATAAGATTAGGCAGTGGTCCGCAGGATCACTGCCTCCTCTTAAAAAATGTTTTCACTTTGCGAATGGGTTACAACCAATTTGAAATTGGTGGTAACTGCAATTGTTTTGCGTCCGCATTCATGGTCACAAAACAATTATACAAACCTGTGCGATTCGATATTAGGAAGGGGCGCCCTTGACACACCCCTTCCTAATACTGAATCAGTATGTAGTCGCAAATCCAAGTTGCGATTCGGTAACAAGTTACCGAATCGTAACTTGGATTTGTTACGTACCAAAATTAAGTTTTTGCGATTGCCAATGGCCCAAAGGACGCAAAACACTTTGATACATCTGGTCCTTTATCTGTACGGACCATTTGCATAACTTATGAGCGCTAAACTAGAAACCCGAACGTGAGTAACAGTGTTTAGAATGTGAGAAGTATTTGCTTTAATGTGAGTGGTCAACAAATATTTCACATAGATTTTTTATCTGAGCGTACAAATTGGGTAATTTTTGAGTGCAAAACTACAAATCTAAAACTGAGCAGCAGTGTTTGCATGAAAATTGCCAGAAATCAACTCGAAATTATATTTTTAGTTTAATTTTTAGCAGAACATACGTTTCAGTTTATTTTTTGAGTGTGAGATGCTTTTTACATAATTATGCACAATGCTGCATAATTGTACTGTTATTTTGTGTAACTATATTATACACAATTACATGTGTTGCACCCAAATCTATTAAATATCTGTAGAAAACAGTGAGAGGAAAGATGGCCACCTCAAGGCACTGCACCTGTAAATAGGCTTAGCTCAACAGGCTGAAAAAGAAGACAATATTTTGATAATTTTTGTATATATTGTCTTCCTGAATTAGAGTGGCTCCTTCCATCACCAGGCATGTTGTGTAAGTGCTCATAAACGGTGGTTTGCGCCAACATTTTTATCCACCTTCATAGGTCGGCCAAGGTGAAGTCGTGCGGGACAATTATAAGTTTTCAGGGTGGAACCTCCAGTCCTTTGGAGAGGCATAGGCAGAGGCTGGTTCCACAGCCAGGAACTACTGTATAACTCAGTTCTTTACAAAAAAGTTAATGGACTCTCCTACTTTATAAAACCCCCAACCTCTAGATCAATTAATTGAGATCATAGACTCCCGATCAATGGCATAAGAAGCTATCCCTGACAATTTAGGGAAGGAATGGGAATAACCTGCCTTGAGTTGCTGCTCAGAGTCGCCCTCAACATCACCCAACTGAAGGCCAATGAGATCAGACTACAGCTGAGGCCTGGAAGACTCAAAAGCAGAGCACAGAGGCATTACTTGGAGTTTGACACATGGAGCACAAAGAGGCCGAAGAGCTGCCTTATTGGCTGCAAGTTTTGAAGAGGAGTACAAGAGAGACAATGACATATATCCCAAGGAGAAGTAATTCAAAAGACTCTGGGGGTCATTCCGACCCCGGCGGGCGGCGGGCGCCGCCCGCCAGAAGACCGCACCGCGGTCAAATGACCGCGGCAGTCATTCTGACTTACCCGCTGGGCGGGCGGGCGACCGCCAAAAGGCTGCCCGCCCAGCGGGAAAGCCCCAGCAACGATGAAGCCGGCTCAGAATGGAGCCGGCGGAGTTGCTGGTGTGCGACGGGTGCAGTGGCACCAGTCGCGATTTTCAGTGTCTGCTAGGCAGACACTAGGCAGACACTGAAAATGATTATGGGGCCCTGTTAGGGGGCCCCTGTACTGCCCATGCCTGTGGCATGGGCAGTGCAGGGGCCCCCAGGGGCCCCACAACACCCGTTAATGGCGGGAAGGGGGTCGGAATCCCCATGGCAGTGCTGCGAGCAGCGCCGCCATGGAGGATTCTTTGGGGCAGAGGTAAACCGGCGAGAAACCACCGGTTGCCCTTTTCTGACCGCGGCTTTACCGCCGCGGTCAGAATTGCCCATGAAGCACCGACAGCCTGTTGGCGGAGCTTCCGCGGCACTGTGCCCTGGCGGTTTTCAACTGCCAGGGTCAGAATGACCGCTTCTGCCTCTGAAAAAAGAAATGCGACTGAAGCAAGTGCCTCTGGTGCAACTACAAAAGATAGAGGGGTGATTTAGAAACTAGTGGAGATATTGTCAGCACACCTTGGTGATGAAGGCCATTCTCTCCATAAAACTGTGAGGGGACTGTCCGGATTATTGGGGGATTCTAGCCAGCATGGCAGAAATCTCTGTGCTGTGAAGCGAGCTGCTGACACTCTCTTCAGAGCACTGAAGATATGCAAGTGAGTGCAAAGTTTAAAGGGCCCATTCCACAAACTTATTAGTATTAGGAAAATAATCTCCATAAGGCTGCAGATTGTTTTCCCAATTACTTTTCTCCCTGCACGTGTAGGCCATTTTCACTGTGTGGTTGCTAGGTGGGACGACCATCACTTTGACATGTGCCCTTTGGCAGAGGATTTGCCAGGACCAAGGATTACACCGGTGGAGTGGGGAAACATTGAAGGCCTGATTTAGAACTCGACAGAGGGGTTACTCCTTTACAACGGTGACAGATATCCTGCCCGCCGAAATCTATATTCTCTCATTTTCTATGGTATTTAGATTTTAGTGGATGGGACATCCATCACCGTTTTGATGAAGTAACCTGTCCAACGAGTTCTAAATCAGGCCCTATTTTTGGAACAGTGGAAGATCTGAGCAGTGAAGATTTGCAGTGGTGCTCCTACTAAAACAGACTCCAACGGAGTGCTAAAGCATGTATTTTAATAAAGCATGGGCAAATCCAATAGCTTTTCTGTTTTTGAGGCATGCAGTTTGGTTGTGCATGTGCGATTCAAACATAAAATCTATTCACTTGCTAATGCACATTTTCCAATAGGCACTAGTGAGTGAGCTTAGCAAAAACATCTGAAAAACGGAAGCTACAGAAATGATAGCAACTATTCCTCTGTAGTGTCCATTTTTCAAATGCCCTTGCCAGAGCTCACTCTTCAGGGCTATTGGGTCACTTGTACATTCAGATGAAGGTGGAAGGACACATCTGTATATACAATTAGAAAAAGTGTGGATTAATATACTCATGTGGACTTACCCAGGGTATGGTTGACAATGTCTTAAGACAATAGCTTAAGGCTCTGGAAAAAAGTAGTCAATGGCTGAAGGAGACTAACCCAGAACCCTTAAAGTATATATGGAATACAATCTGTCTGTCAGGAATGGTGCAAGGGTATACATCAGAAGATCAGATCTCCAATATGGGCCTTCATTGATTTGAAGAGAGGGAGAACTTCTGGTTTTTAACCAGACTAATGGAGTGGCTGTCTTAGGGTTGCTTGATGACAGGACACAGTACTAACCTGCTTTCCCATGTTTCTCGATAGAGCTAGTTGTGGGGAATCAACTAGTTTAGATAGCAGATCAAATCTCCCTAAGCTCCACCAGAGCGAAAAAGGGAAACCGCATGAGAGACTTGTAATCACCGACCCCAACCTCTCTTTGAACCACATAGCTTTTGCAGTAAAGAATACTATGATTCAATTCCCATAAATGAATCTGAAAAGTTATCAATAGCACAACCATATTGGATTGGATTCTGTCATATGAAACATGTAGAGAGGTTGATTTTGAAAGTATGGATTCACATCTAGAAACACCTATAAAAGAAAACAATTGTTGCAAGGTGATACTGTTGCATCCCTGTAACCCTCTACTTTTCTTCTTCATCTTGCCTGTCCTTCTCTTCTCCTAGAATGTTCTTTTGACCCCGTCACCAACAGTCTCTATCGGTTGACCTAGCCATTTGATGTTAGCATTAGGAGGTGGAGCGCCACATTAGAAAGCTGTGATTAAAGACCATTTTTCATGCAAGTGTCTGTCGAGAAATTAGTACCAAGCAAGTGCACTCTGCGGGAACAGTTGAGAAAGGAGTAGATAAAATTGTGTTCCAATCAATCAATCAAAAAAATGTATAGAGCGTGCTACTCACCCGTGAGGGTCTCATGGCCCATGGGGGGGTGGGTGTTAAGGGGGGGCCAAGGAGGGTCACTGTTCGAACAACCATGTCTTGAGGTTCTTTCTGAAGAGTAGGAGGTCTTTGGTTTTGCGAAGGTTGGTAGGGAGGGAGTTCCAAGTTTTGGGGGCGAGGTAGGAGAAGGACCTGCCTCCTGTGGTGGTGCGTTGGATGCGGGGGACTGTGGCTAGGGTGAGGTCAGCTGATCAGAGGTTGCGGGTGGGAGTGTGGAAGTTCACTCTTTCGTTGAGGTAGGTTGGGCCGGTGTTGTGGAGGGATTTGTGTGCGTGGATGAGGATCTTGAAAGTGATTCTCTTGTCTATGGGGAGCCAGTGAAGGGATTTGAGATGTGGTGGGATTCGTTCATGGCGGGGGAGGCCAAGGACGAGGCATGCCGCTGTGTTCTGGATTCTCTGGAGTTTGCGTTTGAGTTTGAGTGTGGTGCCGGCGTAGAGGGCGTTACCGTAGTCTAGTCTGCTGCTGATGAGTGCATGGGTGACTGTCTTCCTGGTCTCAGGGGGAATCCATTTGAAGGATTTTTTTAGAGTGCGGAGTGTGTGGAAGCAGGAGGAGGTTAGTGCATTGATTTGCTGTGTCATGGAGAGGGAGGGGTCCAGGATGATGTTGAGGTTGCGTGCGTGGTTTGCGGGGGTGGGTGCGGGGCCTTGGGCGGTGGGCCACCAGGAGTCATCCCATATGGTTTTGTTGGGGCTGAAGATGATGATCTCGGTTTTGTTGGAATTAAGCTTGAGGTGGTTAGTTGTCATCCAGTTGGCGGTGTCAGGGAGAGCAGCGTGTAGGTTGGTTTTGGCAGTGGTGGGGTTGCGGGTGAGGGAGAGGATGAGTTGGGTGTCATCTGCGTAGGAGAGGATAGTGATTCCGTGTGAACGGAGGATGTTGGCTAGGGGGATCATGTAAATGTTGAAGAGTGTGGGGCTGAGCGGATGATCTTGGTAGCGGTGGAGTGGAAAGGTGGAAGGCAGACTCTCTGGGTCTGGTCGGTGAGGAAGGAGTGAGCCAGTCTAAGGCTATGTGGCGAATTCCTATGTGGAGGCATGTGCGGAGTGTGAGGTGGTAGACAGTGTCAAAGGCTGCGGAGAGGTCTAGGAGGATGAGTGCGACGGTCTCGCCTTTGTCGACTTTGGTCCTGATATCGTCAGTGCATGCGATGACGGCGGTTTCTGTGCTGTGGTTCTTGCGGAACCCGGATTGTGAGGGGTCAAGAGTGTTGTTTTCTTCGAGGAAGTGGGATAGGCGGGCGTTGACTAGTTTCTCTGCAACCTTGGCGGGGAAAGGGAGGAGGGAGATGGGGCGATAGTTGGAGAGGATCTCCAGGTCGGCTTTGTTTTTTTTAAGGAGAGCGGTGATTTCCACATGCTTCCAGGGGTCTGGGTAGGTGGCGGAGTCCAAAGAAGAGTTGATTATGTCACGGAGCATGGGGGCGATGGTTGGGCTGGCTTTGTTGTAGATGCGATGTGGACAGGGGTCGGAGGGGGATCCGGAGTGAATGGAGTTCATGTTTTTTTTCAGTTTCTTCGTGTGTGGTGGGAGCCCAGGTGGTGAGTGTGGTGGGGGGTCATGAGTGTGGGTTGAGTTGGGTGAGTGAGGGGTGTGTGTGGTGGGTGTGTGTGGTATGAAGCTGTTGTGGATGTCCAGGATTTTGTGGTGGAAGTGGTTGGAGAGGGGGTCACATAGGGGCTGTGTGTGTGTGGGGTCTATGTTGCTGGCTTTGGGTTTGGCTAGCTCATTTATGATGGTGAAGACTTCTTTGCTGTTTTGAGAGTTGTTGTCAAGGCGTGTCTTGTAGTGATCTCTTTTGGTGGTGCGTATGAGTTGGTGATGGGTGCGAATGGTGGCTTTGAGGGTGGAGAAGTTGGTTGTAGAGGGTTCTTGTCACCATATTTTCTCCGCTTGGCGGCATTTGCGCTTGGAGTTCGGGGTGAACCATGGGGCGTTCTTGATGTTGCGGGTGGCGATGTGTTTTCTGAGGGGGGCTAGTGTGTCTGCGCAGGTAGTGATCCATTTAGAGAGGTTGTGTGCTCCTGTGTTGGGGTCCTTGGTGTGGGGGGGGGGGGTTTGTGAGCCATTTGGGAGTTCAGGCGTTCTGTGGGGATCTTGTCCCACATGCGGTAGGGTGTGGTGTGTTGATGGTGGTGTGTGGGGGGTTTGGTGAAGGAGAAGTGGACACAGTGGTGGTCAGTCCAGAGGAGTTTGGTGGTGTGGGTGTAGGCTATGTGTTGGCTTGAGGTGAAAATTGCATCGAGCGTGTGTCCTGCTGAGTGGGTGGGTGCGGTGACCATTTGTTTGAGTCCGAGGTTGGTGAGATTGTCTATGAGGGAGGTAGAGTTGTGGTCTTGAAGGTTCTCCAAGTGAAAGTTGAAATCACCAAGGAGGATGTAGTCTGTGGAGGTGAGGGTGTGCGAGATGATGGTGTCGGCGATGGTGTCGCAGAAGGCGGGGCGTGGTCCTGGTGGTCTGTAGATTAGTGTACCTCTGAGGGTGGAGCTGTTGTTAATGTGGATTAGGAAGTGCATGTGTTCTGTGTTGTCGATAGTGTCTTGGGAGCTGGTGGTGACTTTGATGGTGTCCCTGTGTAGGATGGCGATGCCACCACCTGGCCTGTTGAGGTGGTCTTTGCGTTGGAGTTTGTATCCTTTGGTTGTGGCGATGGCTATGTCGGGTTCCGAGGAGGGGTTGGTCCAGGTTTCCGTGAGGAAGGCGATATCTGGTGAGTGTGATGTGATGAGGTCCCAGAGTTCTATGGCATGTTTGTGAAGGGAGCGGGTGTTGAGGAGCAGGCAGTTGAGGTGGTTGTGGTGGGTGGTGTTGGTGTGGTGCATGAGGGTGTTGTTGCGGGGTGTGTTCTGGTTGTGGGGTGGTGTGCTGCAGGGCTGGTTGGTGGGGGTGGGGACAGAGCAGGTGTGTATTGCGTTGGGGGTGTTGTGTTTGTTGTCGGGGTCGCTATGTTTGGTGTGTGGTGTGAGGGATGAGGAGCAGGAGGAATGACAGGTGTGGCAGGTGAAGGGGTCATGATTGTGTGTGGGGCTGGAAAGGGTGCAGGTGGGACGAGGGCGCAGCGGCTGCCATAAATGGGGAGGAGGTAGGGAATGGCAGCTGGGAGGAGGGAGTGCTGGGCGAATGGGAAGGCTGGGGGGTGGGGCCGCAGGGATTAGCAGCGGCGGGAAAAAACAAAAGGAAAACAGACGGTGAGGAGGTGGGGGAGGCCGGAGAGGCCGCGGGGACGCAGCGGCGAGGGAATAAGAAAAGATGGAAAACGGACGGAGAAGGAGGTGGGCGGAGGTGGGAGGGGCCGCGGGGATGCCTCAGCAAGGGAATAAGAAAAGATGGAAAACGGATGGAGAAGGAGGTGTGGGGAGGCGGGAAATTTCCAACTAGGTACTCCCAGAAAATGCTGGTTTGTTGGAGCACCCTTTTTGGAAGGAATGCTGGTAAGAGATTTTTTTTCAGAGCAAGCTGAACAGAATAGCAGATTTAAATAACAAAGAAGGCCATAATATACTTAGGTGGAAAGACCAACAAGAGCTGAATTCAACTGTAGGCCCCAAGGAACCTGCCCTAGTCCTGGTTGTGGAGTGTATATTAACCAACAATGACATCTATTCAGAATTCCCAGATGTATTCACAGATAAACTGGGGCTCTTGAAAAACTTTGAACATTGTATCAAATTAAACAAAGGAGGAGTTCCTGAGGCCCACAAGTTACTTCCGATACCACTCTCAATGAAACAGCAATTAAATGTTGAGCTAAGCAAACTTTTAGATCAAGGTGTTATTGAAAGAACTGTGCATTAGGAATGGCTTTCCTCAGTTGTGTTGGTAACTAAGGCTGGTGGCACAGACGTGAGAATGTGTGCAGACCTCAGAGATTTTTTTAATCTGCTTATTGAAGTTTTTTATAACAAGTTCCCATTACACAAGAACAGATATTAAAACGTGGCCCTAATGCTCATATGCATTAAAGATAAAATGAAGAACATGTTCCAGGCATCAAAACATAACATAAAGAAACTCAACATATTTAAGCAATAAAGAAGGCATCAGCTGCACATTAAGCATATAAACCAAACTTGAGCAATGACTGTCAAATTGTAGAAATCCAATAGATCAGGATCACATTGACAACTAGCTAAGTGGATAAATCCTCAATGTAATAAATATCAAGATGTCAAGATATTGAAAGATTGCCCTAGAACAAACAGACTCATAGAATGCTTGCTAGAATACAACGCTGACCTCAGAGAATCCAGGAGGGTTTGCAAGCAGATGAAAAGTAAATGGAGTATCACCCGAGGAACGACTACAAGAAACACCTATAAGGTTGCACTAAGACACTATTGCCATTAGTGAAACAGATCACGAAAAAGGCCCTGACACTGATAATTTAATCTAGCTCTAGCAACTGCAAGAAACTTTTCACCATTGTCAAGAAATTAACCAGCCCAACAGCTGCAACCAGCAGCATCACCCCTACGCAAAAGCTCTTCAACAATCTCAGACTTCATCCATAAACAAATCACCAAGCTTTACAGCAACTTCAAACGCCTGGCACCATCATCAACCTTCCCAGCCTACTAACTTCATCAACCAAAGACTACCAACAGAAAGCATGAAACCCTCTATCCATCAAGTACACAGCAGCAATAATGAAGACAGTCCACTCAGGGTGCTCACAGACCGCTGCCCCCAGCATATCTACAACCTAGGTATAGCCACAATCAGCTCTGCACTCACTTCCATCATCCGCACCTCCCTGAAGACAGCCACTTTCCCAGATAGCTGGAAACACACTAAAGTCACCGCCCTTCTCAAAACACCCTCAGCTGACTCCATAGTACTCAGCAAGGACCAACCCAACTGGCTGCTCCCCTTCCCAGCCAAAGTCATCGGGAAGACCATCAACAGACAACTCTTTAACCACCTAGAACTCCACAAACTCCTGGATGACTCACAACCAGGATTCCAAAACACCCACAGCACAGAAAGAGCCCTCATCGCTGCCACAGATGACATATGCACTATCCTTGACCGTGAACAGACTGCTGTGCTCATCCTTCTCAATATCTCAGCAGCTTTCAGCACCATCTTCTGTCACACACCGACAAAACTGAAGAGCTGTTCTTTGGGAAAAAAACACACCTTGGTACCCCAGCTGGTAGCCCTCCGAGCTCGGACACACACCCACCCCAACTGACCACGCTAGGAACCTAGGCTTTATCCTGTACACCAACCACACTATGAAGTCCCAGGTCAATGCAATCACCTCCTCATGCTCCCTGATGTTCTGCATGTTGAGTAAAATAATCAAGTTTCTCCAACTTGACATCAGGCATGCCATCAAGCAGGCCCTAATCAAAAGCGGGTTGGACTACGGCAATGCAGTCTATGCCGGCATCCAACCTATCTTCGTCACAGACTTCGAACCATTCAAAACACTGCTGCCATACTCGTCCTGACCCTCCTGCGCTGAACCTACACCACACCACTACTGAGACAGCTCCACTTGCTTCCCATCCAGAAACTCTGCCAGTTCAAACTGCTCACACATGCACTCAAGTCACTACACAACATGGGACCCCCATACCTCAATCACTGGCTTCACTTCCACCAAGCCACCAGACAACTTCACTTAACATCACTCTCACGTGTTTACACATACTCATCCAGAGAAGCAGAATTGGAGGGAGAGGTCGATCTTTCTCTTACCAAACTGCCAAATCCTGGAACAACCTCTGACAATGCATCAGGGACTTCTCCTCACATCTTGTGATTAGTCTTTTTGCAAGACCAAACTTTATTCTGTACTCAGTCACCTCCTAAAACTAATGTCAACTGACTAGTTTAACTGGCAAAAAACAAATTATGAGAGGGTCATGCAAATCTTCTAAGAGAGGTGAGAGGTGTGTTAGGGGTGAGCGAGAACAGGATAGGATTCTAGAAAGGCCACAGTAGAACATTTCAATGCCAAGTCTTTTTGATGGTTGGCTACATTACTGTAATCAAATGTAAATGCTGGTGAGCTACAACACATAGTAAAAAAATGCTAGCAGAGAGTTGCCAATCTATACACTTATAGATGCATAGTTGTGATTAATAGGAATGTTTGTAACTGTGAGGTTCTGGCTAACATGAAATCTAAGGAGTGAAAACCAAGTTATCTACAATGTCCACCAGAATCCCCTTTCTACAGATTTACCCTCCTACAATTTTATGTTGCATTTGGGTTCCAAACCCATCTGTTATTGTGCGCAGGCTCGTGGAATGGAGTTTTTTAACACTGAAACAAACATGAACTTCAGGAGGCCGGTGCCAGGTCCAGGACAGAGCACTGTTATGTCACAAAAGAAGAACAAAAGCTTTGCTACTCACAGTAGTGAGTTAATTGCACTAAATAACAGCATTTCGAAAGGTCTTCTGAGGATAGTGGATGGAAATGGGATGCACTGTAACAATAGAACAATAAGGTATCAATGCCATCAATCAAATTTATAAGAAGAAATGTGAATCATCCATACGTGAGTTTGAGCAGAGGTCCTGTTTCATCCTTCAAAGCTCCCTGTTGTACATAATCTGATTAGAAGGGCATTTGGGCGAGGCGAGTGAGGCGTCACAGCACCAAGCTCACATATAGATCTGTCCAAATCTCTGGCCCTACACAATTCCAATGCAGATTTTCTTATTCCTTGGTTATGAACCTCGAATTGGATCAATGGATCCAAATTGGCACTGTTGAACTGTGGCTCTTGCTGACTCCGTGCGCTCCAGAATTCCAACACAGATTATTTTTTCTAAACCAGAGTTATCTCCATTTTGTAATGATATGATATAGCTTATTATTCAAACTTTAGCAGCCGCATCCAAATTGATAGCCATATTCTTCAAAAGATGATATAGCTTATTTTTCAAACTTTAGCCGCCGCATCCAAATTGTTAGCCAACACGTGTTTCGTCCGGGAGTTTCCCAATGACTTCATCAGGGCTGTAAATTATATAGGTACCTATTATTACATGTGTATCCATACTTCCTGATTACAAAAACCTCCACCAGTGTATGGACATGAAAAAAAAAAATTTGTTATGAGAAAATGTAAAAAAGGGGTGAAAAAGATATGAAAGGAATGTAAAAATTTAGTGGAAAAGTTGTGGAGTAAATTGTGAACACAATGGTGGGATGCAGACATTTATTAGTTCTCAGTGCACCCTAATTCCCAAAGTATGAGAGTATCGTACCCTTAGATATCGAGCATATATAATATTATTAGATACTGTGTCACCCATTCTTGAGTGAAAGGTGAACATGGTGTTAGGATGTAAGAATTAGCAAGTGAATATCGAGAAAATGAAACCTACTTACATCGCTCTTATTTATTGAATATGAATTGACCCCGTACCCTGGTGATTTCCTTGCTACTAAAAGACGCGTGCAAATGAGCCCATGCTCTTACCTAAACATATATGTTGATCCGTCCTATAGCATAAGTATTCCTTACAAACGAATCCCAGGATAATTCCAATATGCCACTTATCTGCTATGTAAAATATATATACATATATATATATATATATATATATATATATATATATATATATATATATAAAACCATCGAACATATCCAACCAAATCAATATCAGGAAACTAATCAGAACCATAGTGAATCCTAAGATCCCATCTTTATGTGATCAGAATTCATACTAAAATTAACATATCGTATTAAATAAGTTCCTCCACTAAATGAATTAAGCCAAGTATATAAGTATATCGTAATTATATCTCTCTCCTAAGTCCCTTTCTAAAGAAAAGCATTACTACAATGTCCTATCCTGAAATCAAGAATAATCTTATACCTAAAGCATGTAGCTTACCTGATATCAATTATATCAGTCCACCTTCCAATGGGTCAAACCGTAAAGCGCGAGTACGCGTATATATCGACAAAGTATCAAAACTCGAGTGTTCATGTCTGGGTCCCTTATATGAGACCACAGACAACTGACTGTATAAATGTTGTTAACCTATCCAATTTGACTCTTACATCTGATATGAGGACATTGTTGGAAAAGGGCCTTAATTTTTGCCCCACGGATCGAGGAGATGTAAATAAGTTGAAAATAGATTTATTTAAATTTGATCGCAAACTTAAATTGAAGAAACATTTCTCGCTTTATCAATCTGATATACAGAATCAAGATAATGTAACTCAGAGTCGGGATTTAAATGAATTTTCAATTAAAGATATTCAAGACACAGCGACATTACTGTCTATCTCTGAACATGAGGAATTTCCAATTATTTTCTCTCAGGTGGAAAATGATCTGGACATCACACACAATATCAGTATAAGTAGTGGTCTCAAAAGTAAGTCCAAATGGGTTCCTAAGCTTATTGGTAATAACAAGTTAGACATTTTCTTTGATTTAGTGTATAGAGATTTGGATAAAGTTAAGCCACATTTTTCAGGTTCAAACCTGAGCTATGGTGAAAAAATGTCCCTGAAGAATTTACGGCAGAACAAAGAAATTATCATCAGACCAACTGATAAAGGGGGCAATGTAGTGATAATGAATATAAATGACTCTCAGACGGAAATTGCTTCTCAATTACAGGATAAATGTTGTTATGAGAAAGTTACATATAACCCAATTCCGGGATTGATCAACTGTATACAGAAGAAATTGAAGGATTGGTACGAATCGAAATTACTGGAAAAAGATGAATACCAATATTTGCTGAATGCCCGGCCCAGATATCCATGTATTTATACTTTACCGAAAATACATAAAGCATTACCATTCCCCCCAGGAAGACCTATTATTTCGGGGATCTCAGGACCTACAGAAAAAATATCTGAATTTGTAGATGTTTTCCTCCAACCCATGGTCAATAATTTACCATCATTCATCAAGAATACTACACACATCCTGAGTATTCTAAGTGATTTTGAATGGGATACTAACATGACACTTGTCACCTTAGATGTGGTTTCTTTATACACATGCATAAAACATGATTTAGGTTTGAAGGCCGTAGAGGCATTTCTTAATAGAAAATCGATCACGTTGTGGCAACACACAAGAATGATACTAGATATGATAGAGTTAATTTTGAATAACAACTTCTTTCTGTTCAAGACAGATTGGTACAGACAGAAACAAGGTGTGGCAATGGGCTCGAGATTCTCCCCCTCTTACGCGAACCTATTTATGGGTTGGTTTGAGGAGAGGTGGGTCTGGGGCCCAGAGGCTGCCAAGTGGCACTCGGACATATTGTTCTGGGGTCGTTATATCGAGGATTGTCTTATGATTTGGACAGGAGGTGTGGAACAACTTACTGAATTTTGTAAATACCTTAATGCAAATGATATGAATGTTCAATTTACTTACCAGCACAGCAATACTAGCATTGACATTTTGGATGTACAACTATATATTGAACATAATAGCATTCAAAGCAGGTTGTATAGGAAGTCCACTGCCTGTAATTCTATTTTACATGCAGCAAGTGCCCACCCATACTATCAGATTTCTGCGATACCATATGGTGAAATGGTCAGAGCTAGGCGCAATTGTAGTAAGGACGAAGAGTTTGAGACATGCATCGAAGATACGTGCAAGCGCTTTGAACAAAGGGGATACCACAAGCAGCTTATTAGTAAATCAAAACGGAGAGTTAAAAACATCCAAAGGGAATATACATTGAAACCTAGGGTACATGACAACCAAATAGAGCAAGGAAAAGTTAGATTAATAACAGACTATACTCAGAATTCAAAAACATTACGTAAGCTTGTACATAGACATTGGCATATTCTGTTACAGGACGAATCCTTAAAAGGTATTGTCGGTGCTAAACCGGAAGTTACATTTCCCAGAGGTAAAAGTTTGAGAGGCATCTTAAGTCCGAGTTATCCCCTAGATTTCAATAAGGGGAACTGGCTGTCCAGCTACACAATAGGCTTTCGGAACTGTGGGCATTGTGGATTATGTAAATGGGCAAGCCGTAAGAGGACAGAATTTAGTGATAATTTGGGAAAGACCTTTAGGATCACAACACATATTAACTGTGATACCCCGTTTGTGATATATATGGTGCTTTGTAAATGTAAACGGTACTATGTGGGGAGTACTATTCGTCCACTAAGAGCTAGGATAGGTGAGCATGCCAATGCACTTACACATGAGGATTGTAGATACCATTTAGTAGCACATATAGTATCATGTGAAGTTCAAGGACCTTACAAATCGTTTGAGTTTTTTGGTATTGAGCATGTAGGAATTGATCCAAGAGGAGGCAATAGGGAGTTGATACTAAGGAGGAAAGAGGCCATGTGGATATTACGATTAAAGGCAGTTGAGACAGGTCTAAATACGGATAGGGAACTTGAATACTTTCTTGGTGACTAGGGGAAACACATCTTACATATTAACAGTATTCAGCAGTGGTTACTTATTTCAATAGTGTCAATATGATATTTGATTACATTTTGTCATTTACGTAAGTTCATATAATTCTTGTAAATTGACATTATTTGGGTATATTGAGATTCTGGTCTAATGTGAAATGTAATTCATCATAATTAATGTATCTATTGATCAACGATAGTATGTACTGGCGATGAAATTTGATTCTCTGTGAAAACAGTGCACACTTAATTTTGTGATCCATGCTTTGTATTATTAACGAAATTATGTATGTAACAATCTCTGCAACTAATTATATTATGAAGTTTAGATATAATCTCTGGGGATATATTATTCAAATATTACTAATATATTGACTGCACTTTCTTTACATATTACTGATTTTCTCTAAAACTATTTACTAATCTTCACCGAAGATGGTTTGCTGTCTTACACTAATTATCAATAACACATAAAATTCTAATTTCGGTTGGTATCTAAATTTTATTTACGACATCTTATTTTTAATATGAGCACTCCTATTAGGGTATGTATTACAATGCTCTCTCCAAGTCTTTATTTAATAGTTTAGCACTGGAGATATTTTCATTTGAAGATAGTCGTTATATGTGGTAGTTCTTTCTTTAATTTTGACCATTGTATATGTCCTTGTGAGACTCCCACCAAGATGGCCGCCAGTATCGTAGTCCTTTCTTTATGGTTATTTTTCATAGTTCTATTTGGAAAACGTGAGACTCTCACCAAGATGGCCGCCAGTATTGTAGTCCTTTCTTTATGGTTATTTTTCATAGTTCTATTTGGAAAACTTGATTTAGTTTCCTGATATTGATTTGGTTGGATATGTTCGATGGTTATATATATATATATATTTTTACATTTTCTCATTAAAAAAAAAATAATTCATGTCCATACACTGGTGGAGGTTTTTGTAATCAGGAAGTATGGATACACATGTAATAATAGGTACCTATATAATTTACAGCCCTGATGAAGTCATTGGGAAACTCCCGGACGAAACACGTGTTGGCTAACAATTTGGATGCGGCTGCTAAAGTTTGAACAATAAGCTATATCATCTTTTGAAGAATATGGCTATCAATTTGGATGCGGCTGCTAAAGTTTGAATAATAAGCTATATCATGTTTTGAAGCATATGATTGAACTTTAATTGGAGATGTTTGGACTTGGACTTTGGATCGTAGCAAATTTGGAACAATAGATCAATTAAGTCTACAATTTGGATTTGGACAGCGATATTGCAATTGAGGATTATGTTGGGAATAATTTTATTAATTTTCAGAAATATATGACAAAATATTGCTTATGCACACTGACTCATGAGTACTATTATTTTTCATGTTACAATGAGTGCCTCTTGTATTTTATGTTTGGAATAGTGCTTTAGCATCTATTAAGACCTTTTGGGTGTGGTCTCTCAAGAGTGCACCATTTAGAGATTCGACCTTCTCCGTTGATATTTACCTCGCGACCCAGAGCGCCTAGTATTCTCCCATTATAATACACCCACACATAGTTAGAGCTCCATTTTGTAGTGTTTTCACTGTATTACTGTGTGTGTTTGTACAAATACTTTGTGTGCATCTCCAGTGCCCTGACTAGAGTGAGGGTCCCTGCTTGGACAGCGTGTAAACAAACTGCCAACCAGAGACCCCATTTGTAACAGAAGTAATGAGAACATTACATCATATGTAATCAAAGTATTAGAACCTGCTGACCTGCTAGCAATGGTACTAATATTAGAGCAGGAACAGAAAAGGCAGTGCTACAAGTAGCATACGTAATAGTAAAGAGACCAGTACTAGGGTTACTTCAACAGAAATTACTTATAGTAGCAGGCGCACTACCTAACTGTTAGTAAGAGAGATGACCAGAAGTAGTGGTACTTTTAGTAGTGATAGCAATCAACAGTTGTCGTACAAATAGGACTATAGGTAGTACTTGGTGCACTCAGTACTAGCAGTTCCGATGCCAGTAATAGCAACAATAGTGGCTTCGCTGTAACACTAATACTATTAATTGTAGTGACACGATTACTAGTATTTCTATTACTACCTTTTCTACTAATATTACTTCCACTACTGATACTAACAATAAAAATAATAACACTGCTATTAGGAGCATTGCAGTAGTAGTAGATGTAGCTAGTAGTATCACTTTTGGTACCTCTAGTAGTAGTATTAACACTATTACTAATATGGAGACAGTAGTACTGCTGCCAGTTATATGCACAACAAGTAGTAGTACTAGTAACAGTGCCAGTATTTTTTGCCTTTATTCAAGTGATACTAGCAGTAGGAGCATCAGTAGAAGTGATACAATACGCAATCACCCTCTCCTTATGTGTGCAAATATTAAAGCAGTAGTACCATTCAGACTAGTACTATTGCTGGTGGTCAAAGTATTAATGGGGGTAGGTGAATTGGGTTGCTAGAAGTATATGTGATGGGGACCATGACTGAGAAGAACAGGAGCCCAGGGGGTGGAGAAAACACTCTTTCACGTATGTAAATTTGGAAAGTAAAAGCAGGTCCTGCAATTGTGTGTTTTGGTGATCAGCATTTTGCACATAATTATTAATCTATCACTCTTGCCACATACTCTATCATCTACTGTGTAATTTGCAGCTATTTTTTTACCTAAAGAATGTTTCCAGTACGAATTGATCAAAAGTTACTTAAAACGGTGCCATACTTATTGCACAGTGGCAGGCCTTTTGCAAAGGTTAGCTTGTCACCTTTCATTTAGTGATTGTTATGTTTAGATGTTAGAATATGGTGAAACGTTTGCCCAGTCTGAACAAGTGTAACAAGCATTTGCTATGCAATGGGTCTCGCGTTTGCTCGAGTTAGAGCTATGAACGTTGTAAATTCCTAACTGGACTTTTCTGGCCACATAAATTGAAAATGAAAAATAAAACAGTTGACAGAAGCAAGTCAATTCAAAACGCCACTGCCACCTTAAGCGTGAGCACGAGGGTTATAGGCTCCCTGCGTGAATGTCTAGAAAGGATCACGGCTGGGATGAAAGGCAAACCGAAACCGGAGGAGGGGCCATCACACGCTGTAACAGGAGGAAGCGTGACGTAGTGCGATGGCCAACAAAAATGTTCACTTAGTGAAATAGCCTGGGAGGGAACTCAGCACACAAAGGAGGGACGTTTCACAAAATTCACCAACTAAAATGAAGCATTTAAGACAAGCACAACAAAGAATGAATAGCAAGAGTTGCGGTGGTGAAAAGCCACAGAGATTACAACAGGCCAGAGCGCTTGCGCATGCGATCCTAAAAGAACAAAAAAATGAAGCACCTCCCCAAACATTACTCAGCATAATCTGCCTTTTTCTTGCCTCCCAGTTTATTCAGCCCTGTTCCACATAACTCCAAAGGCCCTGAGTAAAATGAAAAGGAAATAGCATTTCTCTTTCCTCTTTGCTGATGTAACAACCCTCAATGCTACATTTCCTGCCCTTCCCTGATGTCACCTCGTGATTAATAGGGCGAAGGTAAGTTACAAAAGAAATGCTTACAAACAGTTAAAACACAATCCATGGAAGGCGTTTTAAAAAAACGAAATGTAGTGAAAGCTAAAAAATAATTATAGTAAATCCAGCTTCATGTCCCTTGTAACAGTCCTTTGCTTCTAGAGCGACTCCAAGTTCATTTAACTTTGGGCTCGGATTCGCTCTTTTTTAAATAACACAGTAGTTCATGGGTTTGGAATTCAACATTCAATTATTTTAATTGCATTTTAAACTTTTCGCGGCCTCTGACAGCAAGGCTACAGACGACAAGGTGTAACAGCAGGCACGGTGAATTTGCTGACCTAGCTTTCTGCAGGAGCTTCTACGACAGTTTTGTTTTAATTGCCATCAAATTTGTTCTTGGAAGGCCTAGCAGTGGGAATTGCTATTCCTGGTCTCCTTGCCTAAATCCTAAAAACAACAACAGTTTCACCCACTTGACTGACGCCTGTTTTCTGAAGAGCACATTTAATTTTTGGATCCTATATAATGACGTTATTCTCAGAATAGGGGCAATGGCAAAACTTATTAAACCTGTACCCTGCAGAGATATCAGACACTGTGGGGCATATTTATACTCTGTTTGCACCGAATTTTGTTTTACTCTAATTCGTTGCAAAACTAACTCCATATTTATACTGTGGCGCTAGACCCACCTTGCACCAAAATTTATGGAGTGAAAGTCATTTTTTGGATGTGGAAACCTACCTTGCCTTAATGAGATGCAAGGTAGGCGTTCACATGCAAAAAAAGACTATATGGCCTTAACGCCATATTTATACTCCTGTGCACAAATGGTGCGCGGGAGGGAGGAAGGGTAAAAAAATGGTTCAACACTTGCTTTGCAACATTATTTAATGCCTGGGTCAGGGCAGGCGTTAGGGGACCTGTGGGCCTATTTCCATGGTGGAACACCATGGAATAAGCCCACAGGTGCCCTCCCCAGGGACACCCCCACCCACACCAAAGGGACAGCGGAGGATGGGGACCTCATCCCAGGTAAGTATAGGTAAGTATTTTATTTAATTTTTTTAAGTGCCATTAGGGGGCCCTGAAATGGGCCCCCATACATGGCACAGTGTGCAATGGCCATGCCCAGGGGACCCTGGTCCTCTGTGCTGGCCATTGGGGTGGTGGGCATGACTCCTGTCGTTTCTAAGACAGGAGTCATGTTGTATGGATGGTTTTGCATCAGAAAATGACTCTAGGCAGGTTAGAGTCATTTATTTTACTCAATCCTGCCTAACGTCATTTTTTGGTGCAAAACCCCCTTCTCCCATACCGCCAGCCCCACCCGACTAACGTCATTTTTCTGACATTAGGGCCCTGATTTATACTTTTTGATGCAAAACTGCACTAACTCAGATTTACACTAAAAAGTTTAGCACCGGTTTGCACCTTTTCTGTCCACCAGTCGGGCACCCTATTTATGTAATGGTGAAGCCCCTGCAAATGGTAGGCTAGCGTAAATAAAAATAATGACATTAGTCGGTGGGGCTGGCGGTATGGATGAAGAGGGTTTTGCACCAAAATATGACATTAGGCAGGTTAGAGTAAAAAAATTACTCTAACCTGCCTAGAGTCATTTTCTGTTGCAAAACCATCCATAACACATGACTTCTGTCTTAGAAAAGACAGGAGTCATGCCCACCACCCCAATGGCCAGCACAGGAGACCAGGGTCCCCTGGGCATGGCCATTGCACCCTGTACCATGTATGGGGGCCCATTTCAGGGCCCCCTATAGTACTTTAAAAAATAAAATGCAATACTTACCTGTACTTCCCTGGGATGGGGTCACCTATCCTCTGCAGTCCCTCTGGTGTGTGTGTGGGGGGGGGGGGTCACTGGGGCCTGGGGAGGGTACCTGTGGGCTTATTCCATGGTGTCCCACCATGGAAATAGGCTCACGGGTCCCCTAACGCCTGCCCTGACCCAGGTGTTAGAAAATGGGGCAAAGCAAGCTTTGCCCCATTTTTTGACCCCTCCTCCCTACTGTGCACCATTTTTGCACAGAAGTATAAATATGGCGTTAAGGCCATAGAGTCATTTTTTTGCACTGGAACGCCTACCTTGCACCTCATTAAGGCAAGGTAGGTTTCCAGTACCAAAAAATGACTTTAACTCCATAAACTTGGTGCTAGATGGGTCTAGTGCCGAAGTATAAATATGGAGTTGGTTTTGCACCGAATTAGAGTAAACAAAATGACGCTAATTCTGTGCAGAGTATAAATATGCCCCTAGCCTACCCTTTGCATCGGGTTGCACCATTACATACATATGGTGCCCGGCTGGTGCACAGAAATGGTGCAAGCCGGTGCTAAACTTTTTGTGCAAAACTGCGTTAGTGCAGTTTTGCACCAAAAAGTATAAATCAGGGCCCCTGTGTCTCTTAGTGTATGTAGGTTTTAGTTCCAGGTTGATGCTAAGGTTCACCTTTACTTGACCTTTTCGATTTGGCATCATTCAGTAGACAGTCAAAATCACCTAATCTCAGTTCATACTCCATCATTCTGGCCTTCCCCTATTAACTTTGCATGTCAATGATAGTATGTCTGAAGGGTATCAACCATCCTTGGCAAACCAGTAGGGTGGCTGACAGAGCTTTAAATGGCCATGTACTGGTCGGTCCTGTGTATCTGCACTTCTTTAATTTGAGAGGGAGAGTACCTGCACTTCTCAGTGCTCCCATAGTACATTCAATGGGACAGTACCAGAACTTCTTGGGAGCAAACATGTTCTAAATAACGAGTAACTGCACTTCTATATTTCCATTTAAAGCACTGGTCTCTGATTGGTACCTACTGTGTCATCGGCATACTTCTGTGTAGAGGCTGCAGCTCAGTTTAACACAAGTAGGACAAAGTGTTTGTTCAACAGAGCCTGCAGAAGGGATACAGTAACAGATCCAGGACTTAGGGCTATGAAGCACATCATTGTTTTCAATCTGAAGTTTTTGTTTTCTTTTAGCAGACAAACCTGCACCCAGAGCTCCTATGTTTAATTGCATCCAAGTTTCAAAACACTCCAGAAGAAATAATCTGTATTTATTTATTTAATGTACAACACAAACCAAATCACATCTAGACACCAGCCGAACAACAACAAGAGAAGATAAGAAGTTAGTAGAAGACTATGCTGTTAAGCCAATGAAAGAGGCGCGTAGTTATGGTTCTTTTCCAATGAGAAGTGCAAGTGTGTTCCATAGTCTAAGACCAAGCACAGCAAATCCCTGTTCTTCCATGATTCACTCTTTTTTAATTGGGCTCTTACAAGCATGACATCACATGGTCTCAAGTACTCAGAAGTCTGGGGCAGGTACTTTTTCGCTTTATGTCTAACATACAAGGACCACACATAGAAGTCACCTTTAAATTAGTATCAACATCTTGAAATTGATCCTGATCATCAGGGGCAGCCTGTGAAGAAACAGGGTCCTCCTACTGTGTCAGTTTGTAAAGGTAATTGTGCCACCTGATAGTTTGGCAAGGTACCATACAATTAATTTTGGTAATCCAGTTTTGAAATGATTATTGGTCCTTCAACTACTCTGCGCAAGTCCATTAGAAGACAACAGAGTATCTGGGAGGAGTGGGGATGCTTGTTTACATCAGAACTATCCTCTGGTCCCTACATGAAGTGAGAATAATGTTCATCAGAGCACTGGGGACAGAGGTGGCACTGATATCTTTCATATTTATCAAGTTTTTACTGTATTATATAATGTTTTTTTGCAGGATCCACCCTGGATTGTTGATCCATAAACCAGGGAATTCTGCGTATTATATTTATTTTCTTTAGAATAATCTTAATTTTCTGATGTAGACTATAATTAGGGCTTTTTGTGTTTGGTCCCAAGAGTATCCTTAGCCATAGAGACATGAACATGAAAGATCCCTGCTTCTTTCTGAACCTAAGGAGTGGCCACATGGTACATACATATTAGCAGCACTGCACTATCAAGATCATTATCTTATCAATAGCAATGTCTGCAATTATATCAATTTTACCTATCCGTTTCATGCCAAACTCTAATGCCAAAGAGGCATCCTGCTCTAATAGAATCTTTTTAAGGACTTATAGCAACACAGCTATTGAAAGTATACAATGAATGTTGTATATAGGGTTGGAACTCTATCTTCGTATGATGGACCATTTTGATGGTTTGGTACCATCCCCATACTAAAGCACAAATTTGTTATGCTTCATTTATCCTGCGGTGTACAATGAGCCAACATTGCTTTGAATACAAATGTTCCCCTGGCAATCAAAAACTGATTCTTATTGTGCTTAGTTGATAGTTTATGGATTAACTGCATGGTCATGGGCAAGGGTAGGTATCTGAGCTATAACCATTACTCTGTGTCTCACTGCTGCGACACATACTGCCTAACCTGGTGATATGTCCCTATTACTTCTCTTAAAATGTTGTTGGTGCCTTGCAGGATGAGGTCTATTTCTGCTGATGGAGGCCATTGTTGTCCTAACAATATGAAGGCCTTATGACAAGTGGATGTCTTCCTTGAAAGAAGAGCATGTATTGAATTTATGTTAACGGCATTGTAATATATCTTTAAGATGTTATGGAGCTGGAGAATTTGTTGGAGCATATTTAGCAAAAAAATCTCTAACATCAGCAGCTTCTATTTCAATCCACTTCAGTTGCTTAAACAGTGTGTGTTCCCAATATGAGAGGGAACCTATAGTGGCAACCATTCCCTGTTATCAGCAGACAGTGTGGGACAGTTGTAGGGATGGACGCAATTATAATTCTGCTTGTCGTATTTGAGGAGTTTAGGTAGCTCTGCATTGTGCAGAGTTCCTTCTGTCAGTCGGCTTGTGGCAGAATTACTCTTCTGTTCATGCCTCACAGGAACATCGTGAGGCTCAATAGCACATGCTTGCAAGCGAGATTTGTCACCCCTTGGTGCGATTTCCAGTCACCACCGAGCCTTCCAGCACCATTTTCTAATGCTCGAATACACAAGCAGTCAGAGAGGGCTGCTGTGCGAGTAAATTTGCTGCCTCTCAAGTGATTTTCTACTCGAGCGGCAGCAAAGTCAATTTGAATGGCTGGGCACTCTTGCGCAACGCATGGTGCCGTTAGCACTGATTTTCAGTGCTGCTTGCCCCACCGGCGCTTAATTGCAGTGCAAACAGCACGAGCTGCATTATTTCCACATTTTAGCAGAGTTTTGCATAATCTCATGGAGATTTTATGTAACTCCGCGGACTTCTGTGGAGTTAAAGCCCACAAATTCCACCCACCTCTAGACACAAGTTCACAGGAATTCCTAACTCATCCTCTATTGCATTCAAAAACTGAAACTTTGGAGTTAATGTTGGTGGTGTTTTCCTTATAACTATTAAATGCTTAACAAGCTTCACTTGGACAAGCAGACAACTCTTGTGACTCTCGCCTCTAAGTACGAAATGAAAACACCTTCAGGCACTTCCAGTTTAGTTTGAGCCTGACCAAATATTTTGTGGAAATAATCTCTCCAGCACTCATTAGAACCCCCAGAAGCAACGCCGCACATACCCACGCCTGTCCATGGTACTTCTACGGCGCAAGGGCTCAGTATCCCTTACAGTGAGATTCTGCCATATGCAGTTTTCCATACTGTCCTTTTCTTTCTTATACTACTATCATTACTTTGCCGCCATATTGGTACTCTACATCATGGATGCCAGACCCACCTGCCTATTTTCCCAGCAGTGCTCACTCAAGGCCATCCATATTTAGTGATCTCCTGCAACGGACCCCCTGTACTCTCTACCTTTACCTCCCATATTCCTCCTTTCATCCTTCCTAATAATGATGACCTATTTAGACCACAGATGGGACTTTGGTCTTTTGACCTCCACTGCCCCTATGCTTCCCTGCATTGGCAGGACATACCCTTTCTGAATGCTTGCACCGTCTGTTTGGCCCAGGAGTTATATGTTACCCCCTACTCTTTCCTCCTACTAGTAAAGGCCCTCCTGGCCCTCACACCGCGAAGGGGATACTTGTCCTGTCACTGCATAGGAGGCCAAGTGCTATTTCTGTGTACATCAGTACTATGTATGTGTAATGTTGCCGCTGTTTCAATCAAAGGCTGCCATGAATGCCCTTTTTTTCCATCTGTGGTATTATGTCATTTGTGATTCTTTCAAATAAATAATTTTGAAACAAAAAAAGGCTGCACATAAGGTTCTTTGTCATCGGCCCCTAATAATTTAAAGGTCATAGCCAGTAGATTTCATGAGTCCTGTCAGACCTGGCTTCCTTGGCGTGGTCTCCCCGTCTTTTTTGTCTCTGCTTCCCATGTTTTGACTGTGTGCTAGACTCTGGTTTTGCTGTTTTTGGTACTCTGGACACTTTTCCACTGCTGATCAGCAAGTTTTCACGTGTAAAGTGTATGTGTAATTGGTTTTTCCATTACTGGCATTTTTGATTTACTAGTAAGTACCAAGTGAAGTTCATTAGAGGTGCCCAGGGCCTGTATATCAAATGCTACTAGTGGGCCTCCAGCACTGGTTGTGCCACCCACAGTAGTAGCCCTGTAAACATGGCTCAGACCTGCCAATGCAGTGTCTGTGTGTGCAGTTTTAAACTGCCAATTCGACTTGGCAAGTGTACCCACTTGCCAGGCCTAAACCTTCCCTTTTTATACATGTAAGGCACCCCTAAGTTAGGCTCTAGGTAGCCCCATGGGCAAGGTGCAGTGCATGTTAAAGGTGGGACATCTACTGATGTGTTTTACATGTCCTAACAGTGAAATACTGACTAATTCAGTTTTCACTGTTGCAAGGCCTATTTCTCTCATAGGTTAACATGGGGGGCTGCCTTTTAAGTATCCTTAAAGTGCAGTTTCCGTTTGACAGCAGATAGAAATATGGACTTTGGGGTCTCTGAACTCACAATTTAAAAACACATCTGCTAGTGAAGTTGGTTTTTAGATTGTTAGTTTTAAAATGCCACTTTTAGAAAGTAGGGGCCAGATGTAGCAAAAAGCCAATTAGCGACTTGCAAATTGCGAGTCCCTGCGACTCGCAATTTGCAACTCGCAAATTGGTATGCAGAACGGTGTCTCAGACACCGTCTGCGAGTCGCTATGGGGTCGCAATGACCCACCTCATTAATATTAATGAGGTGGGTCGCAAATTGCGGCCCCATAGCGAGTCTAGGCACTCGCAAACATGGAGGCCTGCTGTAGTCAGCAGACCTCCATGTTCGTGACTGCTTTTAAATAAAGCAGTTTTTTTTTTTTAAGTGTAGCCCGTTTTCCTTAAAGGAAAACGAGCTGCACTTAAAAAAAAAACGAAACCTTTAGTTTCGGTATTTTTTCAGGGCAGGTAGTGGTCCCTTGGACCACTACCTGCCCTGAAAAAATAGTTTTGGGTCCATTCACAAAGTGGAAGGGGTCCCATGGGGACCCATTCCAATTAGCGAGTGGGTAACTGCGACACCCTTTGCGACCGCATATGCGGTCGCAAATGGTATTGCATACCACTCTGAATCGCAAATAGGAAGGGAACACCCCTTCCTATTTGTGATTCTGAAATGCATATTGCGAGTCGGTCCCGACTCGCAATATGCATTTCTGCATTGGAAACTGCAATTTGCGACTCACAAATAGTTTCCTGCATCTGGCCCTAGATGTTTTCTTGCTTTAACCATTCTGTGACTCTTCCTGTTTGTGGATTCCCTGTCTGGGTCAGACTGACAGTTGGGCTGGGCTGTTTGTAAATCTCCTATAAACAGTGACACAAAGGGAGCTGGGGTGTAGCCTGCATATCATGATGATCCATCTGAGCTGGAGTGGAGGGAGGAGTGGTTACTTACACCTGAATGGGCTGCGCCTGCCGTCACACAATGCAGTCTCCAACCCCCTGGTGTGCGTCTGGGGCCTGGCCAGGGCAAGGCAGGATCCTGTACATAACAGAGACTCCCCTTTGAAGTTTGCCTACTTCAAAGGCAGAAAGGGGTATAAGTATTGGACCCAAAACCCCAGAGTTTACATCACTTCCAGAACTAAGAGGAACCTCTGCCTAGGAGAAGAGCTGAAGAGCTGAGACGTGCTGCCCCTGCCTGTGACTGTGCTTTGTTGGGTTATCCTGCAGTTGCTGCTTCTGCCTGTGAAAGGGGACAAAGACTGGACTTTGTTGTGTGCATTCCTGCTTGAAAAACAATCTCCAAGGGCTTGTACTGAATTTCCCTCTTGTTTTGAAGTCTGAGGGCTCTCATAGCCTTCCTCTGCCAGCACTTGGACACTCTGCTGAGATTCCTGCCCTGCCAAGTGGTGCCCTATCCAGTCCCTGGGCCCTTGAAAGTTGAAGTTGGCAGAACAAAAGCTGAAATCCACGCACAAAACATTGTGTGGGGAAATTTTTGATGCACCATCTGTAACGTGGCTGATAAATGACGCGCCACCCGCATCATGGCTAAAATCGATGCTTCACTTGCATCGCGGCTGGGAGATCAATGTATCAGAGATGGAGAAACGGTGCAAAAGCCGCTTATGGCTGCTGATGATGCAAACCCCATGCAGCGTGGTTTTCTAACACCATGCAGCCAGATTTCTCACGCATCGTCCCTGGGCATCCAAGTCATCGTGAATCTCCATGGATCCAGAGTGCCCTGTCCTGAAATCAACGCATCACTCTTTTGCTAGGGAGAAAAATTAGGCATCGCCTACCCGACCCGGAAAAAAACAATGCACAGCCTCACTTGCGAGTGAGGAATCGACCATCAGACTTTTCTGATGCACGCTCGCCCATGCGGTTTCATTTTGGACGCAAACCAGGTACTTTGTATAAAATCAACATTTCCATTGTTTTCTATGGAGTAAGACTTATTCTTTTAAAAATTCATATCTTGACTTGTGTATGTTGGCTTTTTGTGGTTTTGATCTTATCTGATTTAGATAAATATTGCCTATTTTTCTAAACTTGTGTGGTGTCCATTTGTAGTGTTTTGTTCACTGTATTACTGTGTGTGTTGGTACAAATACTTTACACATTGCTTCTGAGTTAAGCCTTTCTGCTCATGTCAAGCTACCAAGGGGGTGAGTGGGGATTAACCAGGTGTATTTCTCCTTTGCCCTGACTAGAATGAGGGCCCTTGCTTGGACAGGGGGTAATCTGACTGCCAACCCAAGTCCCAATTATAACAATTCACCATGGTAAATATTGCCTTTGTAGAGAATAGAAAAACTGGACTGTATTTCTCACCCCTGTCATTGAGTTATGAAAGATGGAAACTTAGACTCGGAAAACCTGCCAGAGAATCTCGTTTCCATAATTGATGTAGAGGTGTGCTGTTATGTGCTCCAAAACAGGCATTTTGCAATGAATTAAAATTCATTTTATGCTATTGTCCTAAATATCACATAAGAATTATCATCCTAGCAATGAATACCAACATGAATAAAAATAAGATTTAGAATTAAAACTAAATAACATTGCTTATCACACATAACTGTCCTATTAGTCTAAAGGCCTAAAGTGTCTTTAGACTAATAGGACACTTATGTGTGGTGTATTTGCATGGTCTTTTAAAAGCTCCCACGTATTTGTATTCTAGGCACCCTCATATCGGACCCCGTTTGACAGCATCTCTGCACCCTGTCAATTTACTTGCCCCCAAGGGATTAGCAAGATCTTTTAGACCTATCCACCCTAAAGAATATGTGAAGCAAGTGAGTCAGTGTACTTGAATCCAGAATTTTGCAGCATATGACAGAATTTTTTTTTTCCTATTAGTTTATTAGGAAACATGTTGAAGACACAATTCTTGCAGACAACAGCCACTGTGAATACTACAAAGAAAGGACACATCCCTTTCAGCTATTACACTGTAAGCCAAACAAAAACATGATAGTTTAGCACACACAAAAACAAAAAAGGCTTCTGGCTCTCAAACAAAAGAAGCTGAAAAATTCATGCTAACATAGACCCAAATGTCCTAGGCCTGGCACATGTAAGCACGCACACACACAACTAAATATGACTGCTACAGAAGAGAGACCAATTGTGGTTCTCTTTTTTGACTGACCTCTTATTGAGAATCTATTTTGCCTTTTTCAGACCACAGGGCGGTCATTCCTTTTATGGAAGAGGAAGCCTCACACACCTGACAGTGTCATGCTTCATCATTGGCTTATTCTCTCCACCCTGGTAGGACAGTGTCGCCAAGGCGGGCTCAACCACCTGGTAACTCGATGAAGAAGGGACTTCGTAATAAAAAACTACTGGATAAAAACAGGAAACCGGACAATTAAACTAAAAATGTCTTGTGCTTCGCTGGCCTTTCACCTTTATTGAGGGGAACACAGGTATTGTTAAAAACAGAGAAAGGTGATATCTTGACTGTTATGTTTCAAATCCCCTCTTAGAAGGCCAATATGTTTCTGCCCATATTTAAAAGCAATAACGGGTCTCGGGCATTCATCAGGGCCATGGATCCCTAATTCACCTTGCTGCGTTGTCTAATTATTATTCCCCAATCAAGAAAGCAAGGGAACCTCATGCACAAAATTCTATCTCTGTTCATACTAGAAACTTTTTATTCCACCCTAATTTTAGGGGCCACAAGCATCCTGGTCAGGAACAAGCCCGCTCCCTTTGTGGTCTCACTTACTCCAAAAGTTGCGCTGGTCCTTAGCACCTATTTGACTCCTAGCCTTGCCAAACTGACACTTAAGCACGAACATAGGTTATGGTAATATAGTTCAAGGCCAGTAATTCATGTAACATCAACAAACATAAAAATCTTGTTCACTAATCACAACCCAGGTCTACAACTAGCGACACTCCATATCTGGTGAGCTATCAGAGGATAGTTTCATATTTGGTACTATTTTCCTTAAAGGGGCCAAGAATACCAAGACTCGCCTGGATGTCTGGGGGTCCTTACCTTATGCTATACTGCCTTTTGGAGAAGGTTGTGCTATGCAAATTCCACTTACACACATTTTTATATAAAGCAACCGACAGCAGTGTTGTTTCCTCAGTACATTGTTAATGGTATGACCAGAGTTCACTGGGTGTTGATGAGTCATTTGTGTAAGCCTCTATGACCTCATAAGCTGGTAGGGGAGTCCCTTGGCACTTCCTGAACCTGGCTGGCGGTCCACCACACCCCATCACCATTCTTCTTCTGCACCACTAATGCCAGGATTATGTGGCACTTGTGGCCAGCTGATCCTGACAGACAGGGGTTTGGAGGGCAGGGCTTGAGAAAAATTGCATTAATCGGTTCAGTCAGTCCAGTTCTGTCAGGGATGAGGCCAGGTGATTATCATAAGGTAACTTTTATTATTTTAATTGCATACCCGGCCCTGACAGTCATCCTGTAAGCAACTGAGCTGGGATTTTGCTAATTTATTTTTCTTCAGTTTCCCAGGGGAAACAAAAAAAAGGCAATGGATATTTTGCTCACCCCTATCAACCGCTGCCTCGAAATTGGTGGCCAGTGGCAGGACCTAGGCAGCCTCCTTCAGCTGGCCACACCCTTCTGAATATCAATTTGAAATCAACAGCAACTGCACGTTGTTCTAGCTACGTAGCAATGAGCTGTCAATTAAGAACGGACAGAGGCACGAGAGAAAGGGAAGTGTTCCGCCTTCAGCTGCAAGAATGTTGTACTTGGTGCTCACCTCATCGCTCCCTGCATCCATTTAAAAGCACCCAACCACATAATAATTTTTAGGTCAGACTTTGTATGTGCAAAACTTGAATGTGTCATTGGAAGCCTCTACTCTTTGCTTGCTTGCAAGGGCCCTCTACTGAACACAAGATACTTATGTCTAATTAGCCTAGCAGGAGTGTTCCATACAAAAGAGGAGATCCGAAAGTCATTATTCCACAGACCACCTGCTACTTGGGGGGGGGGGGTTTGTTCTCGTGTTTAAAATCTATTTTCCAAGTTTGAAGAAAATGTGCCTTGTTCATAGTAGCTAACTTGGCTTAAACCACAAGATGGCAAGAGATACTGACGTGGGCGCAGCAATATGCTTCTGTCCCATGCACCGCAAAAACATCAAACATGCTTGGGGCCAGATGTAGCAAGATATGCTTTTGCAAGTCTGAACCGACTCGCAATTTCAGACTCGCAAAAGCATATGCAGAATGGTGTCTCAGACACCTTCTGCGACTCGCTATGGGGTCGCAAAGGCCCACCTCATTGATATTAATGAGGAGGGTCGCATTTTGCGACCCCATAGCGAGTCCCTGCACTCACAGGGATGGTGGCCTGCTGAAGTCAGCAGACCTCCATGTCTGTGACTGCTTTTTAAATAAAGGAGTTTTTTTTTTCATTTTGCAGCCCGTTTTCCCTAAAGGAAAACGAGTTGCAAAATGAAAAAAATACTGAAACCATTTGATTTCGTTTTTCCAGAGTAGGCTCTGAAAAAATATTTTTGTCGACATTCACAAAGGGGAAGGGGTCCCATGGGGACCCCTTCCCTTTTACGAATGAGTTACCACCAGTGTGACACTGGTGGTAACTGCGAGTTGCTTTGCGACCGCATTCGCGGTCACAAAGCAAGTCTGAATTGCGATGCGAGTCGCAAATAGGAAGGGAACACCATTTCCTATTTGCGAGTCGCATTCCCAAATTGCGAGTCGGTACCGACTCGCAATGTGGGAATGAGCATCTCGGGAGGCCGTTTGCATGGCGCAAACTGCGTTTTTCGCAGTTTGCGCCATGCAAACGACTTGCTACATCTGGTCCTTGGTTCGCCAATTCTATTGTGTGTCACATCCTACCCATCAAACACCCAGCCTCAAGCTGATACAACAAGTAAAGTGGAAACAAAGAAAGTTTATCCTGCGTTGACCTTTTCAGTGCTTGATGACTTAGGATGTCGTGAAAGCGAGGGAGATAACAATGACGCAGCACCAAAGATCAATGAATGAAGGACTGCCCGCGTCATCAGTCCCACTGAGAAGTGCTCCAGTTTAGACGTACTGCGTCAAAATGTACGTCACTGTTGCATAAGCACGCACCTGAATCCATTATTACCGGCTTAATTGTGATGACAAACTGTGTGGGACATTCATGACAAGTTCTTCACACCCACCTGACATCTACAATGGTTTGGATGGCAAAAAATGTCAACGAAACAGATGTAAGATTATCACACATTTTTTTACCTGTGTGAAATGTGTGACTGACGGAAGTCGAAATAAACTGGAACGTAGGGCTTTCGAGGTTTGCTCGTGATATAATTTGTTTACTACTGCCTAAATAGAGTATCTCAAAGTCTAATTGTGAACTAGTAGTGTTCGTTTTGCACGTGTAAATTAGGAATCGGAAAAAACAATTGTAGCACAGCTTGTGATGTTCGCTCCGTATGCTTGTATTCTTCAAAAAATAATTTGTGTCAAATTTGTGAATTTTACGACAGTACCAAACGTTAGTATCCCTGCAGTGTGCATGTAGGCAATCTGCCATATTTCCAGCAAATGACCTATCTCTGGTGTTTTTGTTTCCTTTCTTGGTAAAATTCCACATGACAAGCATTGCTGACCAGATTACTTTGAAACGTCTCTCTGAATCTTTGTTTGTGATACGCCTTCGCCCCTGTCTTTGAACAGGAGGCGAGCTGCCATTTTAGATCACAGCTACCGTCTTGAAATGAGTCCAAATCACAAAATGACATCACTTTCCAAGCCCCAAGGTCCCTACGGCAAAAATATCGAAACTGACAAAAGACCATTTGAGGTATACTTTTTTCCTCTCAACTTGTAACCCAGCCACAGTACTTGTATATTGTATATACTGCATATAGTACCTATACAATGTACTGAGGCAGGATTTTGTTTGCAGTGATATATATATATGTGAGCTCGACCCGAAGGTATTGAGGCGCATTATATGGGAACTAGTTACATTATACAAGGGCATATTCATTCCACTGACTCACAGGATGAGGATGCTGAGCCGACGCTGAGACTTGAACCTGGTTCCCCAGTTCCAAAGCCAGCAGCTCAGGGTGTAACTGCACAGCCACTCGGGGGATCACACTGTAGATTATGATTTCTTCATTTCAATGACTTATATAATGTTAGTACTAACGGCCCCTTTACAAATTTCTTGTTAACTCCCTTTGGTGATACTGAGGCAAACATTAAGAATCCCAGCTTGTATCTTCCTGTGAGGTAACGGGGTCATGAGTTATTTCTTCCAGAATGGTGAATAACTCGCAGAACCGAAAATATCAGGTTCAATTCCATGTATTGCCACTTCTGAGGGCAATAATGGGGCAGATCTGCACATGTTTACCACCTGCTTGCAGCAGGAGTTACATGCTGCAGGGCTTTTTTCGTGGCCCTGATTCAGACTGGCAGGGGAGAAGAGGTGGTATGTCAACATTTCTTTTACTTCAGCCAACGTGCTTTTTCTGCTTCTCCCATGCTGTGCATGAGTGCAGGAGGGGGTTGGGTGCAGCTGCTGCTTCTCTAAAGTCTTCAGACCTGGGCCCAGAAGTATTGAGTCAGAGTTTGAGAACCTGACATTTCTTGGCCAGGAGACACCAGAAAACTTGCAGTTGCCCAGAGTGGTATCTCTCCCCCTGAGAACACACCTCTGGACATCTCATAATGGGGGCCTTTCGGTTTTCTCTGGCTTGATGTTCTTTGATACCAAAAAAACATTGTATAGGTTTATTTGTGTTAGTGTAAACAGAATCATAAAATAACACTGGTTACTGGATTATTATATTGTAACACAAACGTGTGCAGAAAGTGCAGGAGGCTGCTCGTGGTTCTACACAACTCAGATTCCCCTCTGTGCTCCCAATGTTGTGGCACTAGTTGAACCACAAATCATAACTATGGTTTGGTGATTACCTGAAAATTGCAGGTAATCTAATTAACAATAGGTCCTGATGAAAGCCATGGACCCTGAGTGGCCGTGTCAGGCTGAAACATGTCAACCTTAATTTTAGTTGAATAGGATTCATTGCTGATCCTCACAACATCACCTGTTTTTAACGTTAACCTTATCCTTTTTACGGACACTAATACATAGGAATTTTGGATATGAGGTAATTTTTAACTCACATTCTTTCACTCACCTTCTCACTGAGATATCCTTCAGTTCATCTGGATAATGGAATACTGAAGTGAATGGAGACCCTGTGATTATGCCACATACGAAATCACCCCACGGTGGTAACATTCACTGTTAAGGGTAGGATACGTGGTTGAGGGTCTGTTGAGAAAGATCTCAGAGAGCCTGGAATGATATGGTATGAGGGTTCCTTTCTTTTGTTTATTAGTGTCTACAAAATTCTAGCCTACCTAGCCAATTATTTTACCATAACTACCAATGGTCTTCCAATCAATGAATGGCTGCATAATCCCTCGGTAACGGCCCCTGCTTTGCTGTTGGGTTCTGGTTGACTGCTTTGTCTATTTTCAATGCCACTGGCTGTGACACTGAAGTTAATGGTCAACGCGGAAGAGTCAAGATACTAAATGTTCCCCTGACAATCCTTGATTGCAATTCAAATTCAATTTCTAGCATGTTTCAGATTAGATGCACGCCAATATTTTGTTGCCAGGTACATACCGAATGGTCCTTGTTTTTTTTTTATTTCTCATGTCTAAGTTCTATTAGTCTGAATTTTAGTGATGCATTTGATCCCATTACTGTTAGATAAACATGTTGCCCCTGTTCTTTATATGGAGTACCTGTATGAGGGGGTATTTAGCATTGAAACACAAAGAGAACTGAGGTTGTTCTCAGCCATGTTTGCAACTTTATTACATTGGCAAAGCACAATCGAATATCCACCATACTTAGGAGCTCATTACGAGTTTGTGCTGCCTCACCCTCCTGCCATATTACGATGTTCCCACCAGGCTGACCTGCAGGAACATCGTACTACAACAGCCCGCCAGGAACAGTGCTACAATATTGGCCGCCTATACCATAGCACACCAGCACCCTCTAATGCGTACTGTCTGCATAGCAGACAGTGCGCATTTGAGGGTGGTTGGCGGGGGGGGCCATGCCTGGGTTTCAGTCAGCCTTTTCATGATTGGGTCGCCATGAAAAGGCTGGCGGAAACTGGACTTGTGATCAGCGCAGTGGTGCTGAATCTAGTGCCGCCGTGGCTGACCACATCTCCGAATGCCATCAGGCCATTGGGAACTATATTCCTGGTGGGTACTGCGTTCCTCTGGTGGTCGACCACCTGGAGTGCGGCAGCCTGACCACCACCATGGCTTTGGCGGTTATAGGATTGCCCTTAATCCTCATTTACCCGTTCACCGCCTTTATTGTTGATAATCACTACTGCCCATCCTGTGAATGTTATTCATTTTTAGGGAGGAAGCCTACAGTGCTGCTGCACATCCTGTGTATGTTATGTATGTGGAAGGGAAGCCTGTACTGCTCGTACATATTCTGTGTTTGTTATGTGTGTGTAAGGAAAGTCTGCAATTCTGCTGCACATCCTTTGTGTCTTATTTATGTGGGAGGGAAGTTTGCACTGCTCTGACGCTGCACATCCTGTGTGTGTTGGTTATGTGGGAGGTAAGCCTGCATTGCTGCTGCACCTCCTGTGTGTGTTATTTACGAGGGATGGAAGGCTGCACAGATGCACCATACCCTGTATGTGTTATGTATGTGTGATGGAAGCCTGCAATTCTGCTGCACACCCTTTGTGTGTTATTTATGTGGGAGGGAAGCTTGCACTGCTCTGATGCTGCACACCATGTGTGTGTTATTTATGTGGGAGAGAAGCCTGCACTTCTGTTGCACATCCTGTGTGTGTTATTTATGAGGCAGGGATGCGTGCACTGCTGTTGCACATTCTGCATGTGTTAGTCATGAGAGAGGGAATGTTCATAGCTGCTGCATATCCTATGTGTGTTATTGAGGAGGGAGGGATGATTGCACTACTGCCACATATCCAGTGTGTTATTTATTTTTGGGAAGGAAGCCTGTAATGCTGCTGCACATCCTGTGTGTGTTATGCATGTGTGAGGGAAGCCTGCAATGGTGCTGCACATACTGTGTGTATTATTTATGAGGGATGGAAGCCTGCAGTGCTGTACACATCCTGTGTGTGTGTTATGCATGTGTGAGGGAAGCCTGCAATGCTGCTGCACATCCTTTGTGTGTTATTTATGTGGGAGGGAAACTTGCACTGCTCCGATGCTGCACACCATGTGTGTGTTATTTATGTGGGAGAGAAGCCTGCACTGCTGTTGCACATCCTGTGTGTGTTATTTATGAGGCAGGGATGCGTGCACTGCTGTTGCACATTCTGCATGTGTTAGTCATGAGAGAGGGGATGTTCATAGCTGCTGCATATCCTATGTGTGTTATTGAGGAGGGAGGGATGATTACACTACTGCCACATATCCAGTGTGTGTTATTTATTTTTGGGAAGGAAGCCTGTAATGCTGCTGCACATCCTGTGTGTGTGTTATGCATGTGTGAGGGAAGCCTGCAATGCTGCTGCACATCCTTTGTGTGTTATTTATGTGGGAGGAAAACTTGCACTGCTCCGATGCTGCCCATCATGTGTGTGTTATTTATGTAGTAGGGAAGCCTGCAATACTGCTGCACTTCCTGTGTGTGGTACTTTGTTGGAAGGAAGTCTGCACTGCTGCTACATATCCTGCGTATGTTATTCATGAGAGAGGGAACCTTCACTGCTGCTGCATATCCTGTGTATGTTATTGAGGAGGGAGGGATGATTGCACTACTGACACCTATCCAGTGTGTGTTATTTATGAGGGATGGAAGCCTGCACTGCTGCTATATATCCTGTGTGTGTTATTTATGAGGTTTGGAAGCCTGCACTGCTGCTACATATTCTGTGTGAGGGAAGACTGCAATGCTGCTGCACATCCTTTGTGTGTTATTTATGTGGGAGGGAAGCTTGCACTGCTCCGATGCTGCCCATGTGTTTGGTATTTATGCTGCTGCCCCTCCTGTGTGTGTTATTCAAGAGGGGGGAAGCTGGCACAGCTCCAACTCATCATGTGTATGTTATTTGTGGGAGGGAAGCCTGCAGTGCTGGTGCACATCCTTTGTGTGTTATTTATGATTGAAGTAAGCCTGCACTGCTGCCGCACATCCTGTGTGTGTTATTTATGAGTGAAGTACGCCTGCACTGTTATTTCACATCCAGTGTGTGTTATGTATGGGGGGGGGTAAGCCTGCAGTGCTGGTGCACATCCTGTGTGTGTTATTTATCAGTGAAGTAAGCCTGCACTGTTATTTCACATCCAGTGTGTTATGTATGGGGGTGGTAAGCCTGCACTGCTGCTGCACATCCTGTGTGTGTTATGAATGGGGGAGGTAAGTCTGCAGTGCTGGTGCACATCCTGTGTGCGTTATGTATGGGGGAGGTAAGTCTGCAGTGCTGGTGCACATCCTGTGAGTGTTATTTATGAGTGAAGGAAGCCTGCACTGCTATTTCACATCCAGTGTGTGTTATATATGAGGGTGGAAAGCCTGCACTGCTGCTGCACATCCTGTGTGTGCTATGTACGAGGGAAGCCTGTAGGGCTGCTGCGCATCCTCTGTGTGTTATGTGTGAGGAAAGCTGGTTCTACTTCTGCACATCCTGTGTGTGTTATTTATGAGTGAAGGGAGCCTGCACTGCTGCTACACATCCTGTGTGTGTTATGTATGGGGGAGGTAAGCCTGCACTGCTGTTGCACATCCTGTGTGTGTTATGTATGAGGGAGGGAAGCCGTACTGCTGCTGCACATCCTGTGTGTGTGTTATTTATGAGTGAAGGGAGCCTGCACTGCTGTTGTACATCCTGTGTGTGTTATGTATGAGGAAAGCTGGTTCTACCGCTGCATATCCTGTGTGTGCTTTTTATGAGTGAAGGAAGCCTGTACTGCTATTTCACATCCAATGTGTGTTATATATGAGGGTGGAAAGCCTGCACTGCTGCTGCACATCCTGTGTGTGCTATGTACGAGGGAAGCCTGTAGGGCTGCTGCGCATCCTCTGTGTGTTATGTGTGAGGAAAGCTGGTTCTACTTCTGCACATCCTGTGTGTGTTATTTATGAGTGAAGGGAGCCTGCACTGCTGCTACACATCCTGTGTGTGTTATGTACGAGGGAAGCCTGTAGGGCTGCTGCGCATCCTCTGTGTGTTATGTGTGAGGAAAGCTGGTTCTACTTCTGCACATCCTGTGTGTGGTATTTATGAGTGAAGGGAGCCTGCACTGCTGCTACACATCCTGTGTGTGTTATGTAAGGGGGAGGTAAGCCTGCACTGCTGTCGCACATCCTGTGTGTTATGTATGAGGGAGGGAAGCCGTACTGCTGCTGCACATCCTGTGTGTGTGTTATTTATGAGTGAAGGGAGCCTGCACTGCTGTTGTACATCCTGTGTGTGTTATGTATGAGGGAGGGAAGCCGTACTGCTGCTGCACATCCTGGGTGTGTGTTATTTCTGAGTGAAGGGAGCCTGCACTGCTGTTGTACATCCTGTGTGTGTTATGTATGAGGAAAGCTGGTTCTACCGCTGCATATCCTGTGTGTGCTATTTATGAGTGAAGGAAGCCTGTACTGCTGTTGCATACACTGTCTGGGCCTGTTTCTCCATGTCAGTGAAGCTTGCACTGCATTGCTTGCTGTAACCATTCAATTATGTAGATTATGAAGGCTGGTGGCATGTGTGTTTACTACATCATATTCACGCAAGTGGTCCCAATAAATGAACATATATTGATTTTCAGCTTGTTTTACGTCACTCCAGATTAGGATCTGAGTGCAAACTGCACTGTCTTCCATTTGGAACAAACTGTTCTCACCGTCCGTTTGCATGTAAATAGAGTAGATGAAAAATCTGAAAAATCAATAATAACACAGCTAAAACTGGTGCAACAACATTTCCATACAATTCACCTCATTTTTAAGCGAGTGTAACTCGAGTGTCAAAACACATCCGATGTGTAACAAAAAGTTATCTGCTCTGGGGAGTTTTGTGCTTTCATTTTAAAGCGCTATCACAATGCCCCTACGTGGTCTTGAAAGCTCCTTCATTGATCCAATCAAATAAAGCACTTCTGCGAGCATGCCTACAATAAACACCATTTCCGTAAGAACAAGGACAGGCCGAATCTTCCAAGAAACCAATACAGGACCCAGGATCCTGGCCTCTTCATCCTCTGTGTAAATGAAGCACACAGCTACTCCCGACACGCACAAGGCTCGCCTGCCTGGGTCTCCTTGACCCCTGCAAGACTCGTGGAATAAGAAGCATTTAAAACAAGATGACTGGCTGAGCCTTTTCTCAACCTCCCATTCCCCACAAAGCTGAAAAGTATCACTCAAGGTCATGCACACCAGCCTGAGAAGTATAAATATAGCTCATCTTTTTCTACACTACAACCCCTATCGAGTACTCTGCACATCTGGCCAGAGGCAACAATATTTTTGGGCATGATCTGCTTTCCACTTAAACATCCCACACACAATAACCTTGCTTTTGCTACTATGGTTTGATATTATGGTTTGAAACATATGCAGTGCCCTGGTGCCACAGATTATCTGCTGGGACTTTTTTGTAATAACTGATGGTCTCTCATGGGATACCCATAATCCTACCAGAACTCCCTTCCAGCTGAAATTCGCTCCATCCCTCTGCTCAAGTTATTGACACAGCAGTCAGGTTGCATGTCTTCCAAGATCATTCTTGCAGTTCAATCTCAACACCACTCTGCAACTTTAATTATGTTTATATGTATACATGAAAAATGTGTGCCCTATCCTGGTGTCACCAATTTACCTAATCCATCACCTTCTTTTTTCTATTCTACTAAAATCTGCAAATGTCCTCGTGCACAGGGAGATACTATTTCTGTATACACCATATCTTGGTGAAATGCTGTGTGGTGCACTGATCAAAAAACTCAGTCAAATTAACATGCAAAAATATTAATTTCTATTAAAAAGTAGTAAAAAAAAGTCAACAACTCTTCTTTAAAAAATTAGAACATCTGCGAATTTTGCCCATTTCATCTAGGGCCTCTATTTTTCAAATTAAACATTTTTGCTGAACAGTCTTCACACATAGCATTCTTTACTCTGGAAAACAACCTTTTTATGGTCATAAGATTGTCTTTCAAAAACTACATTTGTGGGTCTGCTTTTAACACAGTAAGCAACCCTCTAGGGATGAAAGCTTGTTACACCACTGGAGCAGCTGAATCTTAGTCTCAATATTTCTTTTCACTGAAGACTGAGCACAGAGGGTTAGTTTGGAAGGAAAAGGCCCAGATTTATCAAGAGATTGTGCTGCCCTTCCATCAGTCTTTAGGTCAGTTTTACCAAGCCATGGAAGTGCACCTTGCATGGCATAGCATGGCTTGGTAAACATACAGGGGCGGACGCTCCACTATGGCGAAGGAGCGTCACCCCGCTGCTGAAAGCAGAAAAATAAAGCGATAATAAAGGCAGTTTATTATCACTTTAATTTTCCACTTAGAGAGGGTGGGGCCAGCCACCCCCACATCACCAGGGAGGACGAGTGGTGTGCGCACTTCTAAGTGCGCATATCAGTTTGGCCGGCCGTCTGGGGTCAGCCAAACTGATATGTGTACTTAGAACTCTCCACTTGGCTGTTTTGCACAGCTGGGTAGAGACCAGCCCAGGCTCCCACTCCCTCCCTGGATATTTCAGCCCACTCATGCCAATCCCGGCACTTCTCTCATGCTGCTAACAGCATGAGAGCAGCATCAGGATTGAGATGGGAGGAAAAAGACAAAAAGAATCGAGGCGGTAGGAGCGGCGGAACACCGAGGGAGCAGGTAAGTTTTAAAAAAAAATTATAGCCCCAGCCCCCCGTGCTCCGCATGCTACCCCACACTCCCCACAGCAGCCACTACTGTAAACATCATTAACACAAGGCAAGGCAAGTCGCTGTCCTGAATTACTCTGCGCTGGGAAGTCATTACATGGTTGGAGTGTAGGTGTTCCCATCCATTTAGTTTGGCACATTCTGAAACTTACCAAGAAAAGTAAACCTGAGTACGCATTCACATTCTTAGAAAACACCTCTAAGGATCCCTTCCTGCACAGAGAAAATCCTGCCTACAATGCATGTGTTGGTGCTAGGCAGCACCCAGTGTGGCAGCGCAGTGAGAGAGCGAGAATGCACCATATATTAGTACATATGGTGCATTCCTGCCCTCTCTGTTTGACATACCACACTGCTCTGCATCAAACATTGATAAATGTGGCTCTTGATGTCTTCCAGACAGTCTGTAAAGGGCCACTTCTTGTCACCGCAGGGAGACCCCAGCACATTTTTTCATTTTGTTAGTCATTAATGGAGAAAGATGACACCAGGTGAGTAGAATAAGTTGTGATGCTGCTATTTGATAACTGTTGGTGAAATCACATCTTCTTTTCAAACCATTTCCTACTTTTCAGAATAAATGGCAGTCACCAGGCTAATGAACCAAGACTGTCGAAAGATATCACTATTAAAATGACCTTTTCTTGGGCTTATGTAATCCATTGTAAATGCAACTGCATTGTTTTGGAATGCAACCCAGCCACACACACCTCTGTTTTCTCTACTCCTGTCTTTCCTCTATCGCATTTCCTTTTGCTCCTTCTGGAAGGAGGGGGAGTGACTTCTTCCTGTACCTGAAACATCTTAAGTTCCACTACATGAGTCTTTCACATAATTGAGTCCTTCTGTATTTTCTCCACGTCATTTTCATCTTCCATTTTTCATTCCCAACTTGGCTCTTCATCCTGTCCTTGGGTCCATCTTTTCCTTGATGCGTTTTACCATTTTTGTTGATAGTTTTTGCCATTTTCAAACTCCCTCCTCTTCCTCAACGTGTGTGTATTCTGTACTACTACTACTGCAGTCACAACTGTACTAGACAACACACTACCACAGCCATTTTTTGTGAAAAATATTTAGCTTTTTCCTTTTACGCCTTGAACTTTCCTTTCAACAAGCAATTTCCCAAACTCTTCATGCTTTCAATTTACATTTTCACCAAAAAACTTAGATTTGATACTACTGTGTTATCTTTTCCACAAAATAAATTGATGAATAAAAAAAAAGTTATTTATATTTTTTTAGTAACTCTCCAAATTGAAGATTTTTTGCTTTACTGTAGTCAAGATGGTGGGCTTCGTTTTGGATTTTGGACAAGTTGAAGTTGCTCCCCAGTGACCGGCGGTGCATTACCATCTACAGGGGTTCCCTTGTGAGACCTCACCTCTGCACTCTTTGGCCTGGCTTTCTATGGTCAGGTCACAGTGTTATTGTTCTGTTGGTCTTTGGGTTCATTTGCATTCTTATCCACTCTTTGTCGAGTCGTGTTAAATGGTGGCCTCAACTTCATTCAACATTCATGTGATCATCTCACTTTCCAGACTGAACCAAAATGGCGTCACTAATTTTGCAAGTTCATTAGTGATTCTGAATCCCACACAAAGAGCGCAGCCTGTTTGTTTCTCTCTGGTTCTCTCTTTATACTGCAGCATAATCAATACGAAAATAAGAGGCTGTGGCGATGAGCTCCTCTCCGGAGGACCTTGTAATTTCCAGTTCATAATTACATACCAGTAATTGCTCGTTCGTTAGGCGATAGTGCGTGTATCGCAACAACATTCTGATGCTCCAGGACCTCAAAGAGGCCAGAAACACGTCTTAACAATGTCTGCCGGCATGAAAAATGTAATTATGTGTAATTATTCCAACTGCTGAACGCCTGTGGAGGAGGGATATCGACTGCTAGACGCTGAGAAATAGATTTTATTGGCACATTGGAAGTCTCCCAGTCGCAGAAGTTGATCCACTCCACGTAAAAATCGATCTTAATTGAGCACCTGAAGGCTGTTCTCTTCCGGGGGCCTTGGCTGCTGAAGCCGAGACGAGGCCGTGGGTTGGAGGAGTTTCTTGTCTGTTCCACCACCGTGGAATCAATAAACACGGGCACCTCACAGTTTCCGCAAAACAAACACACACCTTCACCTTAAAAGCGCATAATAGCTCGAACCAGAGCTTTGCAGGCGCTCAAGCCAAAATCTGAGATCAAACCAGTGATTTAAATGGAAATACCGAAGTGCAGGTCCCCGCTCTATTGAGTACCTGTTTGCTCCTGAGAAGTGCTGGTACTCTCACATTAAATCTAATACAGCAGTGCTGAGAAGTGCAGGTACTCTCATTCCAAATTAAAGAAGCAAAGGTACTCAGTACCCGATGGTACCTACCCACTTAAAGCACTGGAACTAACCATTTTTTAATGGTACAGGAGCCCGTGTTGCTGCACATAAAACAGTAAGGCAAAGAGCTTCTGTGGGGTGCAGTTTGAGTTGCCCAATGTTTGTACACTGAGCTATTACCATCCGTGTATGTAACAGGGCCAGGTTTTCCCATTCTGTGGCACAATCTTGGCAATTTTAGGCCTCATAAAGTGGGGATGAGCTCCAGTTTTTTTAGGGCTCAGCCCCCAGTGCAGGCTGCCAACTCACTGGACTTTCTCTACTCTGCTGACATTCAAGTATCTTAGCATTGAAAGTCTTCAAGTAACTACAAGACTTCCCATGAAAATAAAGGATGATCTAACTGGCCTTTAATGGTCTTCAGCTACGAAAAGGGGCGGATGTACTCAGAAGAACGCTTATCCTTCCAAAAAATGCATGGCTCATTATCGCCAGGCAATTTTCCACCATTAAATTCCAACAGGTCTGAACTGCAAAATTTAAAAGGGCATGCATTTTTTTCGTGTGATAAAAAAAAAAAGTAAATTAATATTTCTGATATGAACGGTAAATGGAGTAATCATCCCACTCAGAATGAGGGCCACTGTTAATCGATGAGCGACGGGTCACATTATAGGAAAAGCCTATTTCCTGAGAGGACTTTTTGGGAGCAACCATGTTGTGTCATGGCTCTTAGAAATTTGAGGTCCCTTAGGGGTTCCTTATGCTTTGAGTTAGGGAGTTCCAGAGCTTGTCCATTTCTACTGTAAATGGTGTACTTCCAATTAAAGACTTTCTGAGCACAGAAATGCTCAGAATCTGGTTCAGAGGGTCTTCTTTTGGTAGTAGATGCAGAGTTCCTGTTGAAAGACGATTGGTCCTGTACCGTGGATACAGTGAGAGATGCTGAGAGATTTCAATGAAATATGTCTTGTTAGAGGAACTAATGGTGGCTTAAAGGGCTAGGATGCAGCACTCACCAATGCGGAGGTGATGTCTGGAAGTTGCCTGGTGACATCATTCTTGATCTGGGTGAGGAAAAGCTAGAGTGGGACACCTAACAATAGTCTACTGCATAGTCTAGATGCGGGAGGACCAGGGCAGTGATATCCTGCACCTTGTAAGGCACCCAAGTTGTGAAGAAAGGAAACACAGTCACCTCATGCTTAAGATCAAGGAGTTGGTCACATTATTACCATGTGGAATAAGTGAGAGCTCAGTATTAATGATCACTCTGAGATTTTTCAGTTTAGTAGATGATGAGTTGGTGGTCCACGTTCTTGAGGCAAGAGGGTAAGGGGATGGCACTGGGTCCAGTTTCAACATGGAAGGACCTAGGATTTGGAAAAGGGAAAGCTTGCGGTGATTGTAAACATCCACTGGTCTACTTTGTTATGTTTCATGCACACAATACTCTTATTTTGAAAGCCTTTTTTAATGTATTCTTTCATTTGAGGTTTTGAGTTTATTTTTAACCTTTTAGTATTTTAATATGCCTGCATTGTGCTTTTGATTGGTAAATATAACTGCATTATTCTGCAAGCTAACAAGGATCTTTGGGAGATTATATTATTTGGGATTCTGACCTATTTACCCTCTGGATTTGTGGGTTTTTGGGATGCCCTTTTTTTGTCTCTGCTGTCAAACAGTCTCACTCACTGTAAGATGTGGTAAAATGAATTTGAGTGCTAACACCGGGTGTGAACCTCTTAAAATGAGGTATGCTGAGCTCAGCTGGACTGAGAGGATCTGGTCTGTTTGCACGTCCACTCTTCAAAGTGTGGATGTGCACTGGCAGAGCTAGTGCGACTACTTTCTAAGCCTGCCTGTGATGTTCACAAAGAGGGGACATTGAATGAATTCATTGCAGCCTGTGCACGACCTGTAACTTTATTGGGTATTCAAAAATAAATATCCCCAATCATTTGTGGCTATATTATGAGCCTGTAGGGCTTCAATTCTGTAGTGCTTTACTCTAATTACATTGTAGGTGAAAGCTGTACCAAAGTAAGAATTTCCCATTAGCTGGACATAGAAGGAAGTTTAATGTGTGCTTCCCAGTGTACCTCTAACAGGTGTGCCCCTCCAATTTGTAGGGCTGGGAGGAGAGAGATGTATAGGGCAAATGTTTGTACTCTTCCAATATAGCAACCAAGCACACAATATCAAACTTACCCTTATCACATGAGCCATGGTTAGGGGCTACACCACGATGCTATGTGAGAGATTCCTCTATTGTGGGTGGATTGTGTATCCTGCCGTTCCACCTATAGAACCCAATGGACATTTGCTCAAAAAGAATGGGGTGGCCTCACACACACCCCAGGTGTCATGATTCATCATTGGCCATCCCACGGTCGCCAAGGCATCCTATAATGGTGCGTGGGCCCCTTGTCAACAGACTGCGGAAGAGTTTAGGGAGAGTCAGGAAAGGGAGGTATCGAGTCAAAATCCCTGTCAGTTACTAAAAGGACAACCTCGTTTTATTGACAGGCGGTGAAGGGATGATTAAAATGTGTAATGGGACAAATGAGGCTCAATTATGATACTCCTGTCCTACTTAGGTCGACATGTTTCAGCCCTTAGTTGGCCAACCAAGGGGTCTGCGGCTTTCTTTAGGACCAAAAACACTCCATGTGACTACGGGATGTTCGCACTTCATGGAAGAGTGGAGAGGGGGAGCCTTGTAGTCACACATTCGTCAAAGGTCACCCCCATCGGACCATGTCGAGCGTTGGGAAGAAAATGGAGCTCTGAGTAGGTGGTGCGGAGAGGGTGGCCTTTGACGAATGTGACTACGAGGCTCCCCCTCTCCAAAGCACGAAGAAGGAACTTTCTGCACTTAACCTAGCACCACATGTATATTAAGGATCAGGTAAAACATTTTCAACAAATTTGAGAAATCACACAAATGTGTTCAGTGTTCATGACGTATATTGAAATCCGTGACCTTTTGTCATTAAAAATACTTACAATTTTAGTGTTGGTGGGTGAAATGTATGTAATGTGTTGTGAATCAACAAAGTTTAAAAGTGGACAAATGCCTAACCGTGGTGTATGTGCCCAATTACATATGATAAACATGAGTCGAAAGAGACTGCATGTGAATACCTTAAAAAGCAGACATAAGGCTTAGTTTTCACATCGTATGGAGTTATTTGCAGAGCCATGTTAGGAACACCTACCACCCCCCTCTAACAGTAAATGATATTTGTGCATGGCCTCATGCCAGATTTTTCTCCTAAACTCAAACATAGTGGCTTTCAGGGTGGAATAACCTGTGAAAACGTTTTCGGCAGTGCTTAATTTGTAAATAAAGAGGTGCCGGTGCTGAAGCCCTTCTCTTAAACACGAGGCTGCTGTAATTAAATCTGCCAGCACTGAATACTGAGGCAGCGTATCCTGAAGCCATCTCGGGCCTCTTCAATCAATTTACGGCCACCACTGCCCCTTCAGCTCATCCTACAACTTTCTACTTTCTCCCTTTATGACGCTTTTTAGTTTTTTCTTCTTTTGTATTTCCCATATGTATCTTTTGCTCGCAGCAAATGCTTGAGGCATAAGAATAAGCGCCGGCCCTCACAAATATGTGCCGGTGCTCAGCACCGGAAACAACAAGCACAAATTAAGCACTGTTTTTCGGTGATATTTTTGGGCACATTGATCCCCTCCTCGCACTCTTGGGCCATGCATTTTCCCCACTTCTGCTGCAAAACTTCAAGAAATTAGCTCAATTTGTGCGGAAGCTTTTAACAGGATGCAGCACTCGGAATGACCCTTTGCGGGGTGTGGCCTATGTCCCTTACCTGTCCTGGGCTTCAATGAGCTACGCCTTCCGACCCCAGTATTCATCAGAGCGCGTGCGCACAGCAGCCTAAAAGCGTGTATGACACATTGTGCACCGATGGAAGCAGGAAACTGTAGAAACAAAGAAAAGCAGTGACATTGAGCAGCGCCAAGGACAGCTGCGGGGCTGCAGCGTGACACTATTTTTCAAGCACCTGTATTACACGAATGTTTGCAGAACATGACGAATATGAGCTCGGAAGGACACAGAGTGTGTTCCTAACCCTTGCGTTCTCATTTAAATCATGTCATGATGCACCAGTGGTTGAAACTTTATCACAAATTTGGGGATTGAGAGAGCATATAACATGCCCTGTAGCCCCCACAAATTCACAGTAAGTGACCAGGGGCGTACCTGCAGGGAGTTGTGTTTGGGGTCTGACATCCCCTAAATAAATGGATTCTGGCTTGTGTAGTTGGGTCCAGAGGCCTCCAGTCGGGCTAGCAGTGTGTGTGATTGGGTTTCTGCTCAGATTAGCAGCTCTCACAGCCCAGACACAGGCCTCTATGAAACTTTGCAGACCTTGTATCGACCTACCCCTCTTATTCCCTTTCATACAAAACAGGTCAAGAATAAACCAGGGACAGGATGGCTCTTAAGTGGTGCAAATAAAAAGGTTTACATTTAAGACTAATTTCATCCATTTTTCCCTTTCTATGGCAGTGATGGTTGGGAAAATTCTAATTCATCCCCCCCCCCCCAATCTAATTGACTAAACTAGGTCCCTGGAAATGACACTAAAGGTCGTGTGTACCTTTTAAACAATCTACTGAAAATTAGGCCTGGGCGTAGTTTGCGGAGTTCCACTAAGTGAAACTCTGCAATATGACCAAAACACTCCACTGCGTTACTTGGAATTCCACAAATGGTGGAGTGTGTTAGGTCGCCCTGTTTGTGCTGATTTTTAGCGCCGTATGTTTGTCTTGTGCTGTAAAATCAGCGCAAATGGCACCACACGCACAGCACGAGGGCGCTGTTTCTTTTCTGCTGCTCAAGTAGATTTTCTACTCGATTGGGAGCTTTTTCATTGCGAACCAAAGTTTTCTCAAAGCAAGTGGTAGTGACCATCCATGACCGTCCCCGTTGAGAAATCGCGCCAAGAGGTGGTCTGGAGTAAGATTTTTCTCGCTTGCGGTCACCAACTTAACCTTGGCGGGCGTGAAAGAGGAAAAAACTCCATGCTCTAAGCAGAGTGCAGAGTGGGACAAACTCACCAAATTTCGCGAGCAGAGTTCACCGCCCACCCATACTGAAAACCTGACTTTGCAGCATGTTGATGAATGGGAATTTTTAATTAGCATAGTATGATTTCTGTCTGGTCAGAACAAGTTGTAACTATCTACTATGAATTGTACGAAAACATTGCAATTGGCTGAGAAAGAGAGTGTGCATGCATTCCTGCATGTGTGTGTGAGTGTGTGTGTGTGAGTGTGTGGTGTGCAAAAGCAGGTTCCTTCGCTCTAACTTCTCACCCTCTTTTTAGGTCTAACTTAGTAACAACTTTATCTGTCTCACTAACCTCATATACTCCAAAAAAAGAAAAATAATTATACACACACCGACCTATCTATCTGCAAAGGGGCTTTAACTCAGCATTCCTCATCCATTGGTCTGCTCAAGTGTCATTCATGTTTTGCTTCGTTCCACCAGAGCATGCAACATTAGGAACTGAGTCGGGGAATGGCTTGCTTCATTGCAAAAGCACTTTGCTTGTACACTTCCTCCTCAAAAGAAGTCGACTTTAGTGCTTGGGTTGGTGGGCAAATTCCTGTGTTTGTTGTTTTTTTAATGTATTTTTTGTGATGGTTAATTGCTGTGTTTTGTAAAGCATAAGACCATCACCTTTAGATGTAGCAATTTTAACTTTTTATTAATTATAAACCTTTAATGTGTATTGCATATGTTTGCAGAAAAAAAGTGAAACAAAATTGCAGGCTTGCCAAGTCTAATCCATTTGGTTTTGCCAGTGTTTTTTTTTTTTTACTTCTTTTTTTCTCTTAACCCATTACCCCTCTCTGGCAATTGTATCTGTGTGTCGAAGTAAATTGAAAAAGAATAATAATAATAAACATGATTGGTTTCAGGTGCAAAAAAAACTGCACTGCACAAAAGTCAGAGTGATTAAATCACAGGCATTAATAAAAAAGTAGTCACGAGGGATGTCAGCAGCAGTTACATCCCAATATATAAGGCCCCTGATTACGGTAAATACCTTACTCTGCAGCCCCCCTTTCCTCCTATAACACGGAGTGGAACAATCCCGGTGAGTGCTCTCCTCTGCCGTGAGTAGTGGCGCGAGGCTGCACGCGCACAAGGACCCGGGCCCATCTACTACCCTTCCAGGGGGACCATCCATTACCCGCCCTGCCTCCAAGGCCGTCTCTGGAACGAAAGGAAGTTTCCTCCGTGTGAGGAAAAACAAATCCTGATTCATACCGAGTTCAAACATTATTCAGTGACTCTGTCACTTGGAGTTTTCTGAGAATATAGAACTCGCAGTTTTTCTGTTTTACGTGTCACGGGCCGTATTTCATGGTGATATATGAACACAACCCCGCAGCGTTGGAAGATGAAGGGGGTGCTGCTCGGGGCGGCCACGGTGAAAATTTGCAGCTGAGCCCGCGCTTTCACCCGTTGTTAGGAATATCTGCTGGGAATGTTTAAGTGCACCGGGGATCTATGCCCCATATAGCTCTGGCGCTCTTGTAACACCAGTCATTCTCTGGTGCCATTCTCCACTAATGTTACAATGTCGTGATTACAAGTTGGCATCACTTTACTGACGTTCCAGTGACAGAGATTTCATGTTGACGGTCATCCCCAGATGTTACTCTACTCCAGGATTCTATGCTCATAGAACTTTGCTGATCTCACAATGCTAAGAATTCTATGTTGGCAGTACTCTACTGATGTTACAATTAGAGTAATTTCACAGCGACAGTCTGTTGCTGATGGTATAATGTCCCTGATCCTATAGTAACAGTACTCTGGCGCCGCTATAAATAGTGCTAGTACTTTCACGCTGACTCATTTCCAACTACACAATGTAACTAATTCTGTGTTGACAATTCCCTACTGATGTTCTAATTACAGTACCTTGATGATGACAGTCCACTGCTGCGGCAAAAATATCCATGGTCCTATAGTAACAGTGCTCTGGAGATGCTACAGACAGTGCTAGTACTTTCATGCTGACTCATCTCCAACTTTACAATGCAAGTGATTCTGTGCTGGCAGTACTCTACTGATGTTACAATTACAGTAATTCGACGTTGCCAGTCCACTGCTGATGGTACAATATCCCCGGTCCTATAGTAACAGTACTCTGGCAATGCCACAGACATTGCTGGTACTATCATGCTGCCTTAACTCCGATGTTACAGTGCAAGTAATTCCATGCAGACAGTGCTCTACTGATGTTTCATTTTCAGTAATTACTCATTGGGAGACTGCTGATGATAATTCACTATCCATGATCCTATAGTAATAGTACTCTGGCAATGCCACAGACAGTGCTAGTTCTTTCACACAGACTCATCTTCGACATTACAATCCACATAATTACACGCTGTAAGTAATACAGAGAGGATATAATGTCACGATTTTATGATGACACTACTGCATTAATGTTACGACCTCCATGATAATATGTTGACAACAAACCACTGATCTTAGAATACCAATGGGATTACAGTGACAGTACTGATGTAGTGCTTACAAGCATAATAACATCAGCGGGATGCTGTCACCTTAAAACTCTCACTCATGCTTTTATTGTTGTTATTAATGCGTTAGTACTACTGATTTCTATTTTGACAGTATCATACTACTCAACAGTAGTTTCATGCTGACAGGACCCTTGTGATATTACTGTATCCGTGATGCTATTTTGACAGTATTTTGGTGCCACAGTAATACCAGTTACTCCACATTGGCAGCCCTCCAATGATGCCACAACGCCACTGATTTTAAAATGGCAGTAATTCCACGTTGTTAAAGGGCCATTGATTGTACTGTGCTCTAGAGTTTATGTTCTACAGAGGTGCCACATTTACAGTTCTCTACACACAACAAAGTGCTAGTCATTCCATAAGGAGGGCATTCTACGGATGAATCAACTTCATCAAAACTACATTAAAAGTGCTCTAAATATACTACTATAGAAGATATTACACACTGGTAGCCTTGAACTGATGTTGGACTTGTATTGAATCCATGGTGGTGGTACACCACTGATGTGACCGTATCACTGTTTCTACAGATGGTGCTCAACGGATCATATGGGGGCAGTGAACCAACAGCAGCATTCCACAGGTCTAAGCCTATGATATCAATCTGATTGCACTCCACCAATGGTAAAGTGGCAGATTGGCCATTTGACAATACACTAAAGAGGTTAATAGTGCGTTAGCAAAGTTACAGCAGCATTAATTTCAACTTCACTGTACTCTCAAAATGGCATCATTCCGCCTATTCTGCAAACATAGAAATTAGGTTGTTGGTTGACTGGGGTGTGAGCCATGGCCAAGCAGCAATCACAATCCTTGTCAGGGTATGGCGCTACCAAACCCCAAATTAATCTCTGCTCAGTCTTCAAGTAGCTTGGCACATAACAGTCAGGCTTAACTTAGAGGCAATGTGTAAAGTGTTTGTGCAACACTTCAAACACCAACACTGTGAGAACACACCACAAAAAGATCACACAACAGTATTTGAAAAATAGAGTAATTTTGAATAAATAAAACAAGACCATATAGTTTCTTGTGCTCTTATCCAATAATAATCCAATAAGTATAACCAGAGATATTTAATTTAAACGTTTTTAGAGCAAATGGAGCCAAAAGGAATAAAGCACAAACTGTGGATATCTGGTCACGACAGACCGGGACAAAGACACAAGTTCAGGCTGACTGTCATGGATCATGGACCAGCTACAGGAGCCCAGTTAGGCCAGCTGAACAGATTGCCTTAAATCCTGGTTTACGGAGTGTTCCATGAATCCGAGTATAAGATGCATTGCACAGCTAAAGAGATGCATCAGTTCTGAGATGCGGCGAGGTTGCGGTGCATGATCCTGTTGGGTCAGCATCAATGATCCTGTTGACTAGGGCTTGTGATGTGAAGTCAGGAGTCGGCGATGCATCAAGGAGTCAGGGAGATGCAGCAATTGCAAGGAGCTGCAATGCTGTGATGCGGAGTTCATGGTTGATCTCAAGGCTTCTGTCAGTGAGAGATGCAAGGGCCTGTGCTAAGGATGCACCGTGCAGCAGGGGTTCTGATGACAATGCAGGCTGTGGTGGAAATGCAAGTGTTAGCGACGTGTCCAATCCATGCAGCAGCAGAGATGAGTCGGGGTTGTGCCGCAAAGCAGAGGAGATGCATTTGTTCCGCTGGATCCAGACAGGCTGCCAAAACATCTTAAGCCCACTTCCAAATGTCCAGGACTGGGGTGACACCATGTGGCAGGGAATCAATGTTGTTGTAAGCCTGTTATGTCCCTGAGGCTTCACATCAGGAAGCCTTTGAAGTGGGGAGAAGCTTCTATAGGCATGCATTTGAAGTGAACAGATGCCCTGCCTTCCTTGCCCTGGCTCCAGACTAACTACAGGGGGTATGCAGCCCTTTGTAGAGACAGGACACAGTCTATTCAGGTGTAAGTGAGGCTAGGTCCAGTTCATCCCTCCCAACCTTCAAGTGATTACCCATCCACTCACACCTAAGCTCCCATTGTGTGTGGCTGTCTAGGAGGAATATACCAATCCCAACTTCCAACTACACCCAATCATGTGACCAGATACAGGCTGCGGGCACCAAATGGCTAAGGCAAGAAAATGGCAACTTTCTAAAAGTGGCATTTTCAGAACTGCAATGTACAATCTGACTTCAGTACGAGTTAGTAATTTAAAATGGGATTCCAGAGACACCAAACATGCAATAATGAACCCTTCTCATTAGGAAATTACACTTACAAAATGTAGTAAGGCGACTCCAATGTTATCCTATTGTAGAGAGAAGTCTTGCAAAAGGGAAACACACATTTAAGAGTTTTTCACAACCAGGACATGTAAAACTTACAAGTATATGTCCTACTTTTTAAATAAATTGCACCCGCCCTCTGGGCTGTCCAGAGCGTTCCCTAGGGATTACTGACATGCAGTGAAAAGGAAAGTATGGTCCCGGCAAAAGGTTTATTTTGCCAGGTCGAACTGGAAGTTTAAAACTGCACACACATATTCTGCAATAGCAGGCCAGAGGCATGTTTAAAGGGCTACTTAAGTGGGTGGGCAATAGGTGCTGCAGACCCTCTAGTAACATTTTAATTACTGGTCCTGGGTATATGTGGAACTCTTTACTAAGGGACATATATGCAAATTACCTTTGCCAATTGGGGGTAAGTAAGTATTATCATGTTTAGAGGAGTGAGCACATGCATTTTAGCAATGGTTAGAAATGGTAAAGTGTGCAGAGTCCTAATACCAGTTAAAATGAGATCAGAAAAAATAGAGGAGCAAGGCAAAAAGATAGGGGGAAGACCACCCTAAGGCTGTCGGGTCTAACAGAAAATATTTGTGATGTTATGCAGCAGGTGCTGGCAACATTGACCACTGTCAGTGTTGTATTGACACTGGTGTTATAAGCCACCAGTCGCAGATTAAAAAAAACACATAGCCATCTGCATTACTCAGTGTTGCTGAACATTCTCTGCAAAAACGTTATTTTCATTTGAGAGAGTAAGGGTGGAAGCGCGGGCCAGCCAGAGGCTACTAGACCCCAACAGTGGGGTTAAGGTCATTTGCCATTGTGTCCCTCCTATCATGGCTCTGCATACTGGACCAAGTACAATCCCTACTGCCTTTGACTCTCTAGGCAGAGATGCTAAATAGTCTCTGGCTTTTCAGGGAGGTCCTGTGTGATGCTCGAGCACAGAACTAACTCAACAATCAACCAACAGACACAATGGGGGTCATTCTAACCCTGGCGGACCAAGACCGCCAGGGCTAAAATGACGGGGGCACTGCCAACAGGCTGGCGGTGCCCCGCTGGGCATTCTGACCGTGGCGGTTTGACCGCGGTCAGAAGTGGAAAACCGGCGGTCTCCCGCCGGTTTTCCGCTGCCCATTTGAATCCTCCATGGCAGCGCAGCTCGCTGCGCCGCCATGGGGATTCTGACAGCCCATACCGCCATCCTGTTCCTGGCGGTTCGCCCGCCAGGAACAGGATGGCGGTATGGGTTGCCGTGGGGCCCCCGTAAGAGGGCCCCACAAAGAATTTCACTGTCTGCATTGCAGACAGTGAAATTCGCGATGGGTGCCACTGCACCCGTCGCACCTTCCCACTCCGCCGGCTCCATTCGGAGCCGGAGTCCTCGTGGGAAGGTAGTTTTGCACTGGGCTGGCGGGCGGCCTTTTGGCAGTCGCCCGCCAGCCCAGTGCAAAACCCAGAATACCCTCAGCGGTCTTCCGACCGCGGAGCGGTAATTTGGAGGGGGAAGTCTGGCGGGCGGCCTCCGCCGCCCGCCAGACTTAGAATCACCCCCAATACCTTTTATCTAGCCCAGTGCATATCTTCATAAGAAAATGAAAGTACTGTTAGTAACACAGCAGTATGAAGTGCTGCACAATCCAACTTAGTAAATGGGATTGTGACTTTGGGTATGATCCACCCATGTGGCTGAACACTTGTCACATTTCCCTTCTAGACCTACCAGGGCGATCCTTCTTATGCTGGCCCCCTGCAGTACTCAGCTGAGGGCAAAACTCATGCTCCAATACATTTTTAAGCACCTGCATCCTGGTGGACGAGTCAGCTGAAGTAGGAGCTGCTTTGCTGTGGTAGGTGACATGTGGTGCTTCATGGGCTATGTGTGATGAATACTGGGGCATGAGCAGTTCTTTAAATGGAACTTTATAAGTGCAGGTTCTCACTTTTGAGTGTATCTTTTTGCTCCTGAGAAGCGTTGGTTCTGTCCCTTTGAATAGATTGCAGCAGTACTAACAAGCATTTGCAATGCAATAGGTCTTGTGTTTGCTCGAGTTACAACTATTAGCGTTGTAAATTTCTAACTGGAACTTTCTTGCCACACAAACTAAAAATAAAAAGTAAAACAGTTTGACATAAGCTAGCCGATTAAAAGCGCCGCCATGAGCGCGGAGGATAGAGACAAAAGGAAAAAGAAGTTCGCTCTTCATCAAAGTTATCGGCAAGAGTGCAATTATCCATGTAACAGGGTCAACGGCCAAGGTGGTAACAAAACCGCCCTACGGAGGGACAAACGTAAAGCAGTTACCAATGATAACAAAGGATTTTTGAAAGGCAAGCCCATGACCGAGTGATAGTGATGGGGATGTGGTGGACGTGGTTAAAAGCTCAGATCCATACCAACACGTCAGAAAAGCAGCACTTGCGCACTTCAATGCTCGACCTAAAAAGGTCAGGTACTCTACCATCCAAGTTAAAGAAGTGCAAGTACTCAATACCAGAGAGTACCTGCCCCATTTAAAGCACTGGCAATGATTAATGTGTGTTGTCTGAAACATCATGGGAGATATATGATGCGCAAACATTTGTCTATGTGTTGTGTCTTATATAGGATTTTTGCTTATTGTGTATTTAAAAGTTAGAGGGGAATGTGTGGATGAATGGACTTGGCATGGACATCATTTAGGGGTCGCCGGAAGTCGCATTTGTGACCCCAATTTGTCCCTTGCGACCCCCGGCATCTCTCTTGCGACCGCTGTCTTAGGACATTGTTAAAAAAGTGTTAGGAATGCTAAACTTGGCTTTCCTGAGCTTTTTTTCTCTTAATTATGTTTATCCCGCAGCCAACATTAACATATTGCCTGCCATAAAAAACATTCAGCAGTGAAACTACAATGCAGTGACACAAAATGTTACCATTTGATATCCATGAAAAATCAAATCTCAAAGGGAGCCGCCACTTGTTTTGCAGTCCCGAAATTGTTAAAGAAAAGCATTAGGATACTCACTGTCTGGCTCAAAGGATGGTTATCCAAACCTTGATTTTATGGGAAAGTTCTTTATCTAGGGGCTGGCAAGTCCTCTATCAGATGCCTAAAATTAATTCAAAATTATTCTGCAGGCTTCTATTTCATCTTCCCATGCACCCCTCAATATCTAATCTGCTTCATGATCTCCACTGGCTTCCGGTGGACAAGTATATTCATTTTAAAGCCCTATGCTATGTGCATGAAGATAGGTCAAATGTTGGTCCACTTTATCTACAACAGCTTGTTGAACATTACCACCAAAATCTCTCACTCCGTTCGAGCAACTACCACCTCATTAAGCTCCCCAGAGTCAAAATAGCCTGTATGGGTGGTCGTTCATTATACTACTTGGGCCCTAAGCTTTGGAACACACTGCCCAATCCACAGAGAAGCTGCCAATCTCTAGCCATTTTTTGGAAAACCTCAAAACCTCAAAATTTGATATTTGCTTACAGAGAGCTTTAGCTGCCTGTCAGAACCTATTTTTCACCACTAGATACCCCGCACGATACACAACCTTCACATACCAACACATATCCTTAAGAAAGAAACTTGGAGACATCCCCCATCAGGTACGCACTAACACTAACGCATGTCAACACAAGCTTGCACAAGTGTGCATTTGGACATGCATGTGTTTCCGCAGGATAACACATTAAAGCCAAATGTATTGCAAATGTTTGTTAGATATCATGGACAGCGTACGGTCCGTGAGAGGTCATGTGATTTGCATGGTGTGATAGAGGTCAGTCACGTGGAAAGTGCTATGTGGAAACGATCATGTGAAACATGATGCCTCTGTTAAAAGGTAGACATCAGTATATCCCACAGATATTACTGATTGTTTTTGTGACTGCTAGAGCTCTTCTCGTTATGCACTACCTTGTGATGCTTCTGGAACAGGTACATGATGCAGCTATATGTAGACTCTCGATACCCGGAGAAATGTTTTTTTTCTCTGTTTTATTAGGGTTGAGCCTGCAAGTGCATGTGCTAGCATGTGTTCAGTACAGGGCTTGGAGCCTGCCTGTCTGTCAGCATTTGTTGGATTGCATGGCACTCTTTTTTACAGCTTCTCAATTTGCCAAGGCACGCCTGGCATCACTTCCGTCTCTCTGTGTGGAGCAGGGATTAAGCATTAATTGATGCAACTTAATTAGTGCCGTCCGCTTCCTTCAATGTTATCAAGGTACTATTTGTTTTCTTTTTTAACTTTGAGTGCCCTGCAAACAGAAGGCTCTTCTGTGACTGGCAAACATGCACCCAGCAGGCACAAAACTGCAAAGTAGTATTTTTTAAAGCTAACGTTATTTTATTTTGCCAAGTCGTTTTTTCTCAGTTTCTTCTATTGTTCTCTTTTGTTTTTGCTCGTGGCAGCTGTTGTCAAAAGATGACAATTAACTTGTTCAAAATATGCGAGTCCTATTGGATTGCAAATGCTTGTTTTTTCTTCATAATGGTTCTGCACTGTTCCATGTAATATGTTCCAAACTATCAATAAAGAAATATATTAAATTTTTTTTAAAAAATCTGCATATTCCGTTAGGTGTACCTCACAAATTCTCAATTAGACAATATTTTTTCTAAGAAATATTCTTTCCTCCCGGCAACGTCATTTCAGAGACTTTCGGAGTGCCGCAGTCAGCCACGCTTGCCAGCCATATGCACACCCCAGCAGTTTCAATTAACATTCCTGCTTTGCTTGTCACAGCGAATATTATAATTAAATCATTTAAGACGGTTGTAACAATTCCTTTCACGCTCTGCAGGAAAACATGAAAACCCTAAATAATGGTTGGCTAAACCTTGAGCCCCGGCATTCTTTACAGGGTGGCAGGGAAGTGGCATGGAGATGGAAGCACGTTAGAGGGACCCAGGGAAGTGACACACGCAGGCTAGTCTTCCCCCGGGAAACTTTGTGGAATGGAGGCGGGCCACACAGGATAGGTAGCTACAGGGGAAGGGGTGGGCTTGTAGGGGTCGCAATTAAGGAGTCAGGAGAGGCAGGGAAAGCCTCTTCCTGACTCCTGCACCACCAGCAAAGGGGAGGGAATTTTTTTCCACCCACCCACACCACACAATTTGATGAAGTGAAGAAACGGAGATCGGACGCAGGGATGCCATCATAAGGCAGGTTGCAAGGGACTCAGCGGTAGTTGGGGAGGGTAGAGAGTCAGATGGGGCGTATCCACCCCTCGGGGAGGAGGGAGCACTGGTGAAGGAAGACGGTATGAGGGATTCTTTGGACAGGGGTAGGAGGCTTCAATGGAGGTTGTATTTGTAGATGTTGTGAGAGAAAGATTGTGGAATGGAAGAAGGTCAGTGAGTGAAAGGAGAAAGAATGAAACAGGTCTGGGCAGTGCTTAATTTGTGCTTGTTGTTTACGGTGCGGAGCACCAGCACTTTTTTTTTAGGGCCGGGGCTTTTTCTTCTGCCTCAAGCATTTGCTGCGAGCAAAAGACACATATGGGAAAGATGGAGAAAGAGAAAACTGATAAGGCGTCACAAAGCGAGAAAGCAGAAAGCCGGAGGATTGAGTTGAAGGGGCAGGGAGTGGCTTTAAATGATTCTAAGATATGGTTTCAGGATTACGCTGCCTCAGTATTCCATGTTCGCACATTTAATTGCAGCAGCTGCATGTTTAAGAGGGGAGCTTTGGGCACATGCACCTTTTTATTTCCAAATTAAGCACTGGGTCTGGGGCTTGTGGTGAAGGCTTGGTGAGAAGTGAGAACTCTTGGGTGAAGATGAGGATGGCGTTTCAAAAATGTTTGACACATGTTAATGTTGTTTTGAGGTTGCCCAACTGTTTGCAAACCTGTCCTAATAAATGGCCTTTTACGCTCCATAGTTCTATGGCACATGATTATTTCACAAGTTACTGTGTCATAGGTTGGCAACATTTCTTTAATAAAGAAATGCACTACTGGTGAAGCAGAATTAGAGACATGCATTCCTCACCGACGGAGTATAATGTAAGGGCTGTCACAGCGTGCAAAGCTGTACCTCACTGGAGGGCTTCGCTGCCATAGAGCACCGGTCCTGGCGGGAAGACAAGACCGTGCGTCAGCAGAACCCTGAGCGCGAAATATAGCTACCAGATGATTTACTTTGTATAACATGACTATGAAACATGCTTTATTCCAAGTGTGTTTGAGTACAATGTAACAAAACTGCATGTAAATGGAATACGTTTTGTGCAATGGTATCCTCACTAAACCCTGTCTGAGGATATCACAGAAGAAAACATTCGAAGTAAGTCCTTCACTTCAGGTCAGAAATTTAAGGAGGTGGTGCTCAAAAATGAATTTCTGTTATTTTTTGAAGTCACAAATATCCACAGGGGAAGACTAACAGGTATGAAAACTATATCAACCCATAGGTAAAATAGTAGGAGAGACACACTTGTCCACCCCTCCTTTCGCCATGTTTTTTACCCCCTCGACACAGAAAGCATTATTTCCCATGCGGATAGGGCCACCTTCCACAATCACTGAAGGTCTGGGGGCATTTGAGAAACTTTAACACTCTAAACTCAAACTTCCCTCGTCCTCTTTCTTTAGCCAATGTTGGTCATGCATGGGTAGAGCAAAAAAAGATTGGGGCTGTTCGTGACTCCCCACAAAGTTCTGAAATTTTGACTGTTTTTAATGACTGCTCCTCTCCTCCTTGAGCCCTACATTACCCTACCCTTTCTCTCTACGTTTATGATCATACCTGGCATGTGCAAGCCTATTGGTATTACACATGTAGTGCTTGCCTTGACAAACGTATTCACTACAATACCTCACAGAGGGCCAGATGTAAGAAAAGTGGCGCTACATTACAAACAATCAATCAATTGTTTTTTTGTAAAGTGCGGCTACTCACCCGTGAGGGTCTCAAGGCGCTGATGGCGCCACTTTTCTTACAGACCCATGAGCCCCCCTCCCGCCACCATGTGTGCCCTGTATTTAATATATGGCGCACTATGGCGCGGGGTGTGGGCAATAGCATCAACATTTTTGACACTTTCATAGTACTTTGCAGAATTAGCGACAAAAATGTTGGTGCTAATCCTGCAAAGTACATAGAGGCCCATTATAATTAATGGTGTGCCTCCTTTTAATGCCTGCTCTGTGCAGGTGTTAAAAATAACTCTAAAAATAATGCAGTGGAATCTCATGGATTCCACTGCACCATTTTTGCGGGCCCCCCAATGGTGCAGGCATAATGTGGCGCAAGGGGTTACAAAATGGCACAATGCATGCATTGCACCACTTTGTAAATCTGGCACGGCAAATTTGGCCTTGTTGAACCACATTAGCATTAAAAAAATATTACTCCAATGTGATGCAATAAGGTACTAGGCCCTCTTAAATCTGGGCCTAGATTCACTCACTCAGCGCATATGGCTTAAAATCGTTTTACGTGTGAAGGTCTTTTACTCATGCACTTTATTATCCTACAGTAGAGTAATATTGCGTAACAGTTAATCTGACTCAAGCAGCTGGACTTGGGTGTTCCAAAGTGGGCTTTCCATGAACGTGTCGTAACACCTTTTACGCAAGCTTGTGGTATTGTCAAGTTCCTTCCAGACACCTTCTTCCCACTCTGCTGATTAGTCCTGCTGACTGAGGAGTAAATCTCTTTCCAAGCTGGAAAGGGATCACCATCAGAAATTGGTGAGTGAGGTATTTTCCCATGGAGGGACAGATAAATTGTGCCATTGGAGAGATGAGATGTGTTAGAAATGGGTTTTTTGGTTGGCAGTCAGGTTACCCTCTGTCCAAGAAAAAGCCCTCACTCTAGTCAGGGTAAGTCACACACTATCCAAGATTATCCTGTGCCCACCCTCTGGTAGCTTGGCACGAGCAGTCAGGCTTAACTTAGAAGGCAATGTGTAAAGTATTTGTGCAATAAGTAATACAATACCACCATATAACACCACAAAAATACACCACACAGTGTTTAGAAAAATATATAATATTTATCAGGATAATTGTAGGTCAAAAAGAATAAAGATGCAATGGAAAATTGTAGAACTATCACAGGGAAAGTGATATAAAGTGTCTTAAGTCTTTAGAATGCAATACAGTGTCTTTCAAGCACAAAGTACCTGGTTTCTGGTGGAAAATCTCCTCAGAGGGCCACAGGAAAAGGGATGCGTGAAAAAAGGGTGTGTGCGTCGATTTCTCCTCAGCACACAAAGACTTGCGTCGTTCTTTTCCACGCGGGGAAGTCGGGCGTCGTTTTCCGGCGCGCAGACAGTCTCTTTTTGTGGATCGCGGGGATTACCAGATGTCCCGGGTCTGTGCGTGGATTCTCCTGCTTGTTTTCCGGCTGCGCGTCGTTCTGCGGGGCTGCGCGTCGAAGTTTCGATCTCACGGTAGGCGTCGCGTCGATTTCTCCTTGGAAGTCGGGCGGCGTTGTCCTTGCGAGGCCGTGCGTCGAAAGTTTGGTCTTACGGCAGGCGTCGCGTCGATTTCTCCTTGGAAGTCGGGCGGCGTTGTCCTTGCGAGGCCGTGCGTCAAAGTTTCGCACTCACGGTAGGCGTCGCGTCGATTTCTCCTGGAAAGTCGGGCGGCTTTGTCCTTGCGAGGTTGTGCGTCGAAGTCTCGATCGTCCCGAGGGCGTCGCGTCGATCAGCGTCGGTGTGCGGCGTTTTTCTCGCCGCGAAACAAGCTGTGCGTCGAAATTTTCGGCGCACGGAGCGTCCAAGTGAAAGGAAGAAGTCTTTTTGGTCCTGAGACTTCAAGGAACAGGAGGCAAGCTCTATCCAAGCCCTTGGAGAGCACTTTCACAGCCAGACAAGAGTTCAGCAAGGCAGCAGGGCAACAGCAAGACAGCAGTCCTTTGTAGAAAGCAGACAGGTGAGTCCTTTGAGCAGCCAGGCAGTTCTTCTTGGCAGGATGTAGTTTCTGGTTCCGGTTTCTTCTCCAGCAAGTGTCTGATGAGGTAGGGCAGAGGCCCTGTTTTATACCCAAATGTGCCTTTGAAGTGGGGGAGACTTCAAAGAGTGGCTAAGAAGTGCACCAGGTCCCCTTTCAGTTCAATCCTGTCTGCCAGGGTCCCAGTAGGGGGTGTGGCAGTCCTTTGTGTGAGGGTAGGCCCTCCACCCTCCCAGCCCAGGAAGACCCATTCAAAATGCAGATGTATGCAAGTGAGGCTGAGTACCCTGTGTTTGGGGTGTGTCTGAGTGAATGCACAAGGAGCTGTCAACTAAACCTAGTCAGACGTGGATTGTAAGGCACAGAAGGATTTAAGTGCAAAGAAATGCTCACTTTCTAAAAGTGGCACTTCTAGAATAGTAATATTAAATCCGACTTCACCAGTCAGTAGGATTTTGTATTACCATTCTGGCCATACTAAATATGACCTCCCTGCTCCTTTCAGATCAGCAGCTGCCACTTCAACAGTGTATGAGGGCAGCCCCAATGTTAGCCTATGAAGGGAGCAGGCCTCACAGCAGTGCAAAAACGAATTGAGGGTTTTTTACACTACCAGGACATATAACTACACAGGTACATGTCCTGCCTCTTACCTACACAGCACCCTGCTCTAGGGGATACCCAGGGCACACATTAAGGGTGACTTATATGTAGAAAAAGGGGAGCTCTATGCTTGGCAGGTACTTTTAAATGCCAAGTCGAGGTGGCAGTGAAACTGCCCACACAGGCCTAGCACTGGTAGGCCTGAGACAAGGAAAAGGGGCTACTTAAGTGGGTGGCACAATCCGTGCTGCAGGTCCACTAGTAGTATTTAATCTATAGGCCCTAGGCACCTGGAGTGCACATTACTGGGGACTTATAAGTAGATTAAATAGTCCAATCAGGTATGATCCAAAGTTACCATGTTTACAGAGAGAGAGCATATGCACTTTAGCCCTGGTTAGCAGTGGTAAAGTGCGCAGAGTCTAAAAACCAGCAAAAACAGTATCCACAAGGTGGAGGGAGGCAGGCAAAAAGTTAGGGGTGACTACCCTAAGGCTGTCAGGTCTAACATGTGTCCCCCCCAGCTGAAAGTGGGGAGAGCTACCCGACCTCTTGGGAGCTCTCATCGCTAAGGCGGAAGTACCTGGAGAGACCATCAGCATTGGCGTGGTCAACCCCTGGGCGATGTTCCACCGTAAAGTCCATCCCCTGTAGGGAAATGGACCACCTCAAGAGTTTTGGATTCTCACCCCTCATCTGCATGAGCCATCTGAGGGGCCTGTGGTCTGTCTGAACTAGGAAGTGAGTTCCAAACAGGTAGGGTCTCAGCTTCTTCAGTGCCCAGACCACAGCAAAAGCTTCTCTTTCAATAGCACTCCACCTCTGTTCCCGTGGTAATAGTCTTCTGCTAATAAAGACTACCGGTTGATCTCTGCCCTCCTCATTTAGCTGTGCTAGAACTGCCCCTATGCCATGCTCTGAAGCGTCTGTCTGCACGATAAATTCCTGGGAGTAGTCAGGGGCCTTGAGCACGGGGGCCGTGCACATGGCTTCCTTCAGGGCGTCAAAGGCTTTCTGACATGCCTCTGTCCAATTCACCAACCTAGGTTGCTTCTTGGAAGTGAGTTCTGTCAAGGGTGTTGCAATGGTACCATAGCCCTTGACAAATCGGCGGTAGTATCCTGTGAGGCCTAGAAAGGCTCTCACCTCCGTCTGTGTTCGGGGTGGTTGCCAGGCCTTGATAGTTTCAATCTTGGCCTGGAGTGGCTGCACCTTGCCACCACCCACTAGGTGTCCTAAGTACACCACGGAACCCTGCCCAATCTGGCACTTACTGGCCTTGATGGTCAGGCCTGCCTGTTGCAGGGCCTGAAGCACCTCCTTGAGGTGAAGCAGGTGTTCCTCCCAGCTGGAACTGTAGACAGCTATGTCATCCAGGTAGGCTGCACAGAAGGCATCCTTGCCAGCTAGGACCCCGTTAACCAACCGTTGGAAGGTAGCGGGGGCATTTTTCAACCCAAACGGCATCACCCGGAACTGGTAATGGCCATCCGGGGTTGAAAATGCGGATCTTTCCTTGGCCCCCTCAGTTAGGCCGATCTGCCAGTACCCTGAAGTAAGATCAAACGTACTCAGGAACTTGGCAGCGCCTAGCCTGTCCACGAGCTCATCAGCTCGGGGGATGGGGTGAGCATCAGTCCGTGTGACTGAGTTGAGACCCCGGTAGTCCACACAGAACCGGAGTTCTGGCTTCGCACCTGGGGCAGTAGCCTTAGGGACCAATACCACTGGGCTGGCCCAGGGACTACTGGATTTCTCAATGACCCCTAGAGTCAACATCTTGGAGACCTCCTCCTTGATGCTGGCCTTCACCTTATCCGACAACCTGTAAATTTTGTTTTTCACAGGGAGACTGTCACCGGTGTCAATATCATGAACACAGAGGTGGGTCAGCCCAGGAGTAAGGGAGAATAGGGGGGAGAACTGCTCCAACAGCTCATAACAGTCTCCTTTCTGATTTAGAGTCAGGGAGTCAGACAGAATGACCCCGCTTACTGACCCATCACCTTCTTGTGCAGAGAGGAGGTCGGGGAGAGGTTCACTCTCCTCTTCCGTTCCTTCATCTGTGACCAGAAGCATGTTGATCTCCGACCTCTCACAATGAGCTTTTAGTCGGTTCACATGGAGCACCCTTAGGGGATTCCTAGGGGTTTTGAGGTCCACTAGGTAAGTGGCCTCCCCTTTCCGCTCCTTTATTTCAAATGGGCCAGACCAGCGGTCCTGGAGAGCTCTGGGCTCTACTGGCTCCATTACCCACACTTTGTCTCCAGGTTGAAACTCTACCAGGGTGGCCTTCTGGTCATACCATTGTTTCATCACCTCTTGACTGGCCTCAAGGTTATCTTGGGCTTCTTTCCAGAAGCGGGTCATCTGGTTGCGGAGGGCCAACATATAGCTGACCACATCCTGAGGGGGTGTCTTTGGAGCTTTCTCCAATCCCTCCTGGACAATGCTTAAGGGTCCCCTGACAGGGTACCCATAGAGAAGTTCAAAGGGACTGAACCCTACCCCTCTCTGGGGGACCTCTCTGTAAGCAAAGAGAAGGCATGGTAAGAGGACGTCCCACTTACGCCTCATGGCCTCAGGAAGGCCACCAATCATGCCTTTCAGGGTCTTGTTGAATCTCTCCACAAGACCGTTCGTCTGGGGGTGATAGGGTGTGGTGAACTTGTAGGTTACCCCACACGCATCCCACGGAGACTTCATGTATGCAGACATGAAGTTAGTGCCTCTGTCAGACACTATTTCCTTGGGGAATCCCACACGGGTAAATATCCCCATCAGGGTTCTGGCCACCACCGGTGCAGTTACTGTCCTTAGAGGGATTGCCTCTGGGTAACGGGTGGCATGGTCCACCAAAACCAGGATGAACCTGTTGCCTAAGGCAGTTTTGGGGTCCAAGGGACCAACAATGTCGATGCCCACCCTTTCAAAGGGGGTGCCAACGACAGGAAGTGGAATCAGGGGGGTTTTAATCCTTTTTCCTGCTTTACCACTGGCCTGGCAGGTAGGACAGGATCTGCAGAATTTGTCTGAGTGTGTCCTTATTTTGGGCCAAAAAAAGTGGGTGACAAGCCTGTTAAAGGTCTTGCCCTGCCCCAAATGTCCTGCCAGGGGAATGTCGTGAGCCAGACCCAGTAGGAAGGTTCGGTAACATTGGGGGACCACCAGCATACGTGCTGCCCCAAAGCCCGGAACCTTAGGCTCACTGTAGAGGAGATCATTCTCCCAATATAGGTGGTGATCGCCAGAGGCGTCGCCGGCTGCCTGGTTTGAGGCTTGTTTCCTCAAACCTTCTAGAGTGGGACATTCTTTCTGCGCCTTGCAGAATTCCTCCCTGGTGGGTCCACCCTCAACTTGCCAGCCAGCAAGCTCAGGTAAGTCACCTAGGGCGGCGATGTCTTCCCCAGTTGGCTCGGAAGCCTCCTCCTCAGGAGCCCCGTCAGCCACTGTGGGAACAGCGGGGGCCGGTTTCCCGCACCCCTGGTCCCTCCTCCTGGCAGCTCTCTGGGCCATCGTTCCAGGCTCCAGATGCCCTTGACTTCCCTCTCGGTCAGCCATGGACCGTGTGGTCATGCAGACCCACTCAGGTAACCCTAACATCTCCAGGTGAGACCTGAGCTCCACTTCTTTCCAGGCAGTGTGCTCAAGGTCATTGCCTAACAGACAATCTACAGGCATGGCAGGACTCACAGCTACTTTCAGAGTACCAGAGACCCCCCCCCACTCAAAGGGAACCAGAGCCACCGGTAGGTGACTCTCGCGATTGTCAGCGACTCTGACCTGGTGGAATGCATTAGGTACTATCTGCTCTGCTGACACCAGCTGACTCTTGATAGTAGTCATACTGGCTCCTGTGTCACGCAGAGCCTCCACCCTCTGCCCATCAATGGTGACCCACTGCCGGTACTTGGAAGTATTTCTGGGCATGTGGGCCTTGGGCACCATTTCTCCTTCCCCCAGGGACACTAGGGAAATCTCTACCTGCTCCCCAAAGCTAGTTGGGTCCATCTCCCCCCGAGTGCTACACTAGTCAACCCAGGTGCCTGTCCGGTAGTGGACGGTGCCCTCTTGGGGCACTGTGGATCGCCTTTGTAGTGACCATATTGGTAACACTCCATGCATTTGGGGCTAGATTTTCCTGACCTGTCAAATGTCCCTGGCTTTTTCCCAAATTTGGAAAAGGAAGGGTTGCCACCCCCTCCCTGGGAATTCTTTTGGGGGCCTTTAGAGAGTTCCTTATCTGTAAGTTTATCTCCCCCCTCTTTCTTCTGTTGGGAACCCTGACCACCTTTGTGGGAGTCCCCCCCAGGTACCCTTTTGGACACTCTGGTGCTAACCCAGAGGTCCGCCTCCTCAGCAAGCTTCCTGGTATCAGTCAGCTTACTATCCACTAGGTGCTGGCGCAAATCTGTATAAGTAACATTAAGCATATGCTCTCTCAGGATCAAGTCATATAAACCTTTATAATCTGCTACTTTGTTGCCCCGCACCCATCCATTCAGTGCCTTACTGGAGAAATCAAAGAAATCTACCCATGTTTGTGTGGTTTGTTTGGTGCTGTCCCTGAACCTCTGACGGTATCCCTCAGGGGTCAGCCCAAACTTGGCAAGTAAAGTGGCTTTCTGGAGTGGGTATGTGTTTTGATCCGGTGGATCCAATGTGAGAAGTGTGTTCCTCCCCAATGGCGGCACATAACCCCACATAGCTACCCCCCATTGCCCTTCAGGAACCTCATGAGCCCTTAGTGCAACTTCATAAGCAGCTAACCATTTATCTATGTCATCTCCCACCACAAAACTGGGCACCACATTTTTGGGTATACGAACCTTCTTTTCTCCAGCAGGTCCTGTCTGTATGCTGCCACCATTATTACTGGATTCAGACTGTCTTGCCTTGATCTCCAGCTCCTTGAGACTCAGTTCATGAGCTAACAATAGTTTCTTTTCAGCCAAAGCTCTTTCAGCTTCCACTTGTTTGGCTGCTCTTTCAGCTTCTGCTTGTTTGGCTGCCCTTTCAGCTTCTGCTTGAATCTGTTTGGCTGTCCTTTCAGCTTCAATCTGTTTGGCTGCTCTTTCAGCCTCAGCTTGTTTGGCTTCTCTTTCTGCCCTCCTCTCCTCCTGTTGTGCCTCAATTTTCAGTTTTGCCATTTGCAATTGGAACTCCCTTTCCTCTCTCCTTTCCTCTGCGGTCAGGCTTTGCATGGAGACACTGCTCCCTGGTCTGGAAGGGTGCACAATTGCAGTGGTAACACCATCCATAGATAGTGAAAATCCTTCTGAGGGGCCATTTTCTGGCTCCTCTTCCTCCTCATCCTCTAAATGGGCTTCTGCCCAGGCCCTCAGCGCCACTTGAAAGTCCTCCTTTCTGGAGGCCCCTTGGGTGGGTACCCTTAATGCCCTGCAGAATCCTCTTAGTTGCTTGACCGTGTATGTATCCAACTGGACTAGGTCAAAGTCCCCTGTCTGAGACCCAGTCAGAGACATGTTGAGTGAGGATTTAGTTTTTGAAAATTGTCAGGAAAAAACGGATTTTCAAAAAGAGATAAAAACCAAGTTGACCTTCAACTGTGGGTAGGTAGTGAAATACTTAGCTACTGTATGTCACTGCACAAATACAAGTCCTATCCTCACCGCTGATCACCAATGTTAGAAATGGGGTTTTTGGTTGGCAGTCAGGTTACCCTCTGTCCAAGCAAAAGCCCTCACTCTAGTCAGGGTAAGTCACACACTATCCAAGATTATCCTGTGCCCACCCTCTGGTAGCTTGGCACGAGCAGTCAGGCTTAACTTAGAAGGCAATGTGTAAAGTATTTGTGCAATAAGTCATACAATACCACCATATAACACCACAAAAATACACCACACAGTGTTTAGAAAAATATATAATATTTATCAGGATAATTGTAGGTCAAAAAGAATAAAGATGCAATGGAAAATTGTAGAACTATCACAGGGAAAGTGATATAAAGTGTCTTAAGTCTTTAGAATGCAATACAGTGTCTTTCAAGCACAAAGTACCTGGTTTCTGGTGGAAAATCTCCTCAGAGGGCCACAGGAAAAGGGATGCGTGAAAAAAGGGTGTGTGCGTCGATTTCTCCTCAGCACACAAAGACTTGCGTCGTTCTTTTCCACGCGGGGAAGTCGGGCGTCGTTTTCCGGCGCGCAGACAGTCTCTTTTTGTGGATCGCGGGGATTACCAGATGTCCCGGGTCTGTGCGTGGATTCTCCTGCTTGTTTTCCGGCTGCGCGTCGTTCTGCGGGGCTGCGCGTCGAAGTTTCGATCTCACGGTAGGCGTCGCGTCGATTTCTCCTTGGAAGTCGGGCGGCGTTGTCCTTGCGAGGCCGTGCGTCGAAAGTTTGGTCTTACGGCAGGCGTCGCGTCGATTTCTCCTTGGAAGTCGGGCGGCGTTGTCCTTGCGAGGCCGTGCGTCAAAGTTTCGCACTCACGGTAGGCGTCGCGTCGATTTCTCCTGGAAAGTCGGGCGGCTTTGTCCTTGCGAGGTTGTGCGTCGAAGTCTCGATCGTCCCGAGGGCGTCGCGTCGATCAGCGTCGGTGTGCGGCGTTTTTCTCGCCGCGAAACAAGCTGTGCGTCGAAATTTTCGGCGCACGGAGCGTCCAAGTGAAAGGAAGAAGTCTTTTTGGTCCTGAGACTTCAAGGAACAGGAGGCAAGCTCTATCCAAGCCCTTGGAGAGCACTTTCACAGCCAGACAAGAGTTCAGCAAGGCAGCAGGGCAACAGCAAGACAGCAGTCCTTTGTAGAAAGCAGACAGGTGAGTCCTTTGAGCAGCCAGGCAGTTCTTCTTGGCAGGATGTAGTTTCTGGTTCCGGTTTCTTCTCCAGCAAGTGTCTGATGAGGTAGGGCAGAGGCCCTGTTTTATACCCAAATGTGCCTTTGAAGTGGGGGAGACTTCAAAGAGTGGCTAAGAAGTGCACCAGGTCCCCTTTCAGTTCAATCCTGTCTGCCAGGGTCCCAGTAGGGGGTGTGGCAGTCCTTTGTGTGAGGGTAGGCCCTCCACCCTCCCAGCCCAGGAAGACCCATTCAAAATGCAGATGTATGCAAGTGAGGCTGAGTACCCTGTGTTTGGGGTGTGTCTGAGTGAATGCACAAGGAGCTGTCAACTAAACCTAGTCAGACGTGGATTGTAAGGCACAGAAGGATTTAAGTGCAAAGAAATGCTCACTTTCTAAAAGTGGCACTTCTAGAATAGTAATATTAAATCCGACTTCACCAGTCAGTAGGATTTTGTATTACCATTCTGGCCATACTAAATATGACCTCCCTGCTCCTTTCAGATCAGCAGCTGCCACTTCAACAGTGTATGAGGGCAGCCCCAATGTTAGCCTATGAAGGGAGCAGGCCTCACAGCAGTGCAAAAACGAATTGAGGGTTTTTTACACTACCAGGACATATAACTACACAGGTACATGTCCTGCCTCTTACCTACACAGCACCCTGCTCTAGGGGATACCCAGGGCACACATTAAGGGTGACTTATATGTAGAAAAAGGGGAGCTCTATGCTTGGCAGGTACTTTTAAATGCCAAGTCGAGGTGGCAGTGAAACTGCCCACACAGGCCTAGCACTGGTAGGCCTGAGACAAGGAAAAGGGGCTACTTAAGTGGGTGGCACAATCCGTGCTGCAGGTCCACTAGTAGTATTTAATCTATAGGCCCTAGGCACCTGGAGTGCACATTACTGGGGACTTATAAGTAGATTAAATAGTCCAATCAGGTATGATCCAAAGTTACCATGTTTACAGAGAGAGAGCATATGCACTTTAGCCCTGGTTAGCAGTGGTAAAGTGCGCAGAGTCTAAAAACCAGCAAAAACAGTATCCACAAAGTGGAGGGAGGCAGGCAAAAAGTTAGGGGTGACTACCCTAAGGCTGTCAGGTCTAACAAGATGGAATTTCCCCTTTTCCAGTTGTACCTCATGTACAATCATGCATATACATAAATCTTCTTGCAATCAAGAAATTACATAAATTACCCAGAAGAATATGGAAGACTGAGCATAATGTACATAATGTACATACAGCCAAATCCTACATTACAAATTACAAATATGCACTCAATGAGAGAGTGAAAAACAATATTCAGCTATGCTGGAGGGTTTCAATGACCTACTAAACTGAACACAGGACTTGCCACAGACAGAATGTAAGAGAAAGTGAGTGAGAACCTAAGAGAGATAGAACAAAAGAGCGTGAGCGAGCAAGCAGGAGCACAAGAGGGACAGAATGAGAATGAGTGAGAGGCTGCACATCCAAAATTTGTTATTGTACCATTAGCTAAACATGTAGCCCCCTTTCTAGTGTTAATGTAATCAAGTCCAACATGACCAGCTCCACTAACAATGCAATGCAAAACCTGCATGAGTCACTATTCTTGAATAAAATGTTTGTTAATGTAAAATTGGGAGTGTGGTTATTTATGTTTATGTGCTTCTATTATCAGATGTTCCATGTCGTGATTAACCATTGATAATAAATAAATGAATATCAAGATTTGCGTCCGGATCAGTAAACAGTTATTTATTCATTTATTTATTTGTTTGTTTGTTGGTATGTTTATACATTCATTTGTGTGGCACTATTATGTTTCAATAAGCCACTTTATTGTGCATTGAGCTATGGGATTCCATATGACTAAGTTCCTGCCTATCGGTTTCAGCAGGCCTAAAATCAGTCAGTCAGTGCCTAATTTGTAAAAATCTAAGTGCCAAGGCCCTTCCAAGGAGGCGACTGCAGTCTGCACCACCTATTGCCCCTACCAGTGCTGCCAATGCCAGCCCCAACACAACTACTAACATTCATACATCCTGAAGTGTGACAATTCTGGCAATTCTAGGCCATCAAAACCTGTAAGAAAAGAGTGACTGTTAGAAATGGGGTTTCTGGTTGGCTAGGGTATGCACCTCAGCCAGGCAGAACTTACCCACTCTAGTCAGGGCAAGGGAGTTACACGTCCAAGATAACCCCTGCTCACCCCCTTGGTAGCTTGGCACGAGCAGTCAGGCTTAACCCGGAGGCAATGTGTAAAGCGTTTGCACAACACACACAACACATGTGACGCAATATCCCCACCACAAAGGAAACACAACACCAGATTATATGAAAATATACTGTATTGTACACAATGTAATTATCAGACCAACCATCACATATCAGTACTATGCTGCTACCTTAGCAGTTGTCAAAACGTTACACATTAGTTACTCTGCAAACCAGCAGTAGTCACACATAACACACAGGTTACTTAGTATTCTGCAACATAAGTAGTAGTCAGGAAACACGTTATCACATTAGAACACTTGTCATAAGAATATAAAAAAAAACGCCCATAGTAGGAACATTAGAAAACATATGGCAAGTTAGGGAAACATATTAGCAAGTCATGCCCATAAAAGGAACATTTGCATACACATATGTAAAAACATCAAACGCAGGTAGGTAATATATGAATCAAACAAAAGTCTGTAGAAAGAACTTTGGATTGCAACTATATTAGTCCTTTAAACAGTACCTTGTTGGATGAAGGCACCTCCAGTGCCTAGAAGGCGAACAATGGGGCCTCCGGCACTCCTATGCACAAAACAGGGGCCTCCCTTATACTCTGGGGTCATAGGAGGGCGACATGCACCTCCTCTCTTTTATAGACAGGCCCCTCCGGGGACGGTGATTATTGGGGGCCCCCCAGGGCCACAACCGGCCCTCACGAGGGGGGCCAAAGCCAGCAAAAACAACTTAGGACAGGAGGGGGGCACCACGCACCCCCTCCGGTTTAATGACAGGCCCCTCCCGGGACCTGCAATCTCTGGGGGGCCCCCCGGGCCTCCACTGGCCCTTCCACCAAGGGGGTGGCCCACAATAATGCCCGTTTTACCTAACAGCAGAAAAGGAGCGTCCTGCTCCTAACGCAGAGGCCAGGGGGCACTCCCCGCACCTTCCCCTGGTCCTGCCGTGAAGCCACAAGAAGATCAGACCCCTCCTGGGTCCCGAGCAAACACTCGCCTGCACCCGATGCGGTGCGCGAATGTTCTTCCAGCTTCCCGGGCTGCTGCAGTGATCTTATTTAAAGGGGCACAATGCAGCAAGGAGCCTACGAGCTCCCAAGGCTCCATAAGCGCTCTGCAATCAGCACTATGGCAGCTGCAACCACGGAGAAGCACCCCTCATGAAGAAATGGATGCCGGGGTCAGGGACCACAGCACCCTGCCCCTGGGGAGCAGAATCTTAAGACAAGGTCCTCAGGTGGAGGGCCCAGCTACAGGCCAGCACAAGGGAAAGGCAGCAAGTGGCAAGCCCTTCACAATGACCAGGCAGGTCACAGGTCAGCACAGCAGCAGCAGTCCATGGCGGTTCCTGGTGAGTCCTTTCAACCTTTGGTGTCCAGTTCCAAGATGATTCCAAGAGTCTCCAAATTGTGGGGAAAATTCCCCTGTACTTATAGTCAGTTCTTACAGTGTTTTACAATGGTAGGGAGAGGAGGTTCCAGCCAGTTACAGCTGGTTCTGGGAGTGCCCCCTCTCTCCTTTCAGCACAGGCTCCAAACATCAGTGGGGGGTTAACGACCCTATTGTGTGAGGCCAGGGCACAGTCTTTACAAACGCAGGTGTGCCCTGCCTCTCCCTTCTCTCAGCCCAGGAAGACTATTCAGTATGCAGATGTACCTCTGTGACACCTCCACCCTCTCTGTGTACAGGCTGTCTGGAAATATGCACAAAGCCCCATCTGTCACTCTGCCCAGACGTGGATTGGAGTCAAGCTGCAAAACACAAGCATAAGCACAGATAAATGCGCACTTTCTAGAAGTTGCATTTCTGTGATAGTAATAAAAAATACACCCACACCAGTAAGCAGCACTTATTATCACCATCACAACCATAAGAAACACGCCTACGCTACCCCTCATAAATCAGACAATACCCCTTACACATAAGGCAGGGCATCTCCAATGCAATCCTATGAGAAGGCAGCACTCACAGCAGTGAGACACCAGTTAGGCTGTTTGTCACTACCAGGACAGGCCACGCAACTTGGCACATGTCCTGCCCTCTACATACATAGCACCCTGCCCATAGTGCTAGCTATGGCGTACCTTAGGGGTGACTTACATGTAGTAAAAGGGGAGTTCTGGGCCTGGCAAGTAAGTTTAGATGCCAGGTCCCTGTGGCAGAAAACTGCGCACACAGGCCCTGCGCTAGCAGGTCTGAGACAGGTTTGAAAGTCTACTTCAGTGGGTGGCGCAAGCAGCGCTGCAGGCCCACTAGTAGTATTTAATTTACAGGCCCTGGGTATAGAGATACCACTGTACAAGGGACTTATAGGTGAATTAAATATGCCAATTAGGTATAAGCCAATCATACCAACTTTAGATGGGAGAGCACCTGCACTTTAGCACTGGTCAGCAGTGATAAAGTGCTCAGAGTCCTAGAGCCAACAGCGAGAGGTCAGAAAAACCAGGAGGAAGGAGGCAAAAAGACTGGGGATGACCCTGCGTAAGGCAAATAGCCCAACAGTGACTAGTTGGAATAATTGCATTTTAATATATTTTGAAATATAAAACACTGTTGGTATACTCATCCTAAAATTAGACTGACAGCGCTGCCATTGGAGCTCTTAAACAAACTTCTTTAAAGTTTTGTGGTGAGGTAATTGAGAACCCTCCAGGGCTCCTGATTTGTTTGCATAAGTTGCCTAGCAACTGTAAAATGCGTGTTTTTGGTTTGCTTTAAGCAATCATAGCTGTTCCAGGGCGTCCTTCTCACTTCGATGGGTGTGGTCAGCACACCACATGTTAGTACTAAGTACTCTTGATGGCGGCCCATTTGAGAGGGTTTTTCCCTGAAGCATGAAGTCTTGCTGGCGTTTTTGTGATGTCGATGGATGAACGTAGCCCCTTGGCACCCATGTTCTACCTTTTATTTACACTAACAGGGACACTATCAGGGGCTAGCCCACTGACGGTCATACCATAGGGGGTGTCAGAAAAATAAACATCACATACAAGTTTATGAAACAATTCATCCGAGGTTAAACTGACCTTACGTATGGATCCTAGACTTAGGAAAATGTATAAACAGTGCCGGTCTTTGTTTTTGTCCCATGGACCAACATAGAATTATAATTTAACATATTTTAGGTATAAAACTCAAAATATGAGAAACACTACAGATTAAAAACTTTACCCTGAATGAAAGGTGCACTGCTTTTATAGTATTCAAACTCATTAAATGGTCTTACCATAGTTATGTGTCAATCCACATACAATTTAGATTGGGTTGCATGTGGCCCTCAGTTCTACCGGTGGGAAGTTGTAAGTCCTCTCCACTCAGCCTATACAAGTACATCTGTTTGAAATGCCATGCACAACCAACTCTAACTTGGCCCCACTGGCTGCAGGCATTTGCCCTTTTACTATAGGTTAGGCAATAGAGATTGCAACTCGAAATTAAACTCATTCTTTAAAAGAGTTTGTCACAATGCGGAATCCTAAGGAACAGTACTTCCCACCTTCCAGCACTAACAACTCTGATATTTTCTTTCAAAGAGAATCAGTATGGCAAAATGATGGGAAGAGATAGCAGGAGTGTTGGAAATGCCCTCTCTGCAGGTTCACCCCCAAATGTTTTACCTCTTCCCTCTACTTTTTGCTGAATTTGTTTTTGCTGGCTTTAGGACTCTGGGCACTTTTCCACTGCTAGCCAGTGCTAAAGTGCATGTGGTCTCTGCTTAAAACATGGTAACATTGGCTTATCCACAACTGGCATATGTAATTTATTTATATGTACCTAGTAAAGTGCACTACCTATTCCTGTAAATTAAGTGCTATTAGTGGACCCGCATCAGTGGTTGTACCACCCGTTTAAGCAGCCCTTCAGCACGTTTCAGGCCTGCCACTGCAGAGCCTCTGTGTGCAGTTTTAAAATGACATGTCAGCCTGGCAAGTTAACCTTCTTCCCAGGCTCAAACCTTCCTTTTTTAATAAACACAAGTCACCCGGATGGTAGGTCTTTGACTGTCCAAGGTCAGGGGGGGAAGTAGGACATGTACTTTTAAGGTTTACATATCCTGGTAGTGAAAAACTCTTAAAAATGTTTTTCACTACTCCAAAGCCTATCTCTCCCATGGGTAAATAGTGGGATTGCCTTATTACAGTTTATAAGTGTAATTTTCATTTGGGAAGAGATAGGACCCCCAAGTTTGGTCTCTCTGGAATCACAATTTAAAATCACAACTTATGATGAAGTCAGATTTAAATTGTAATTCTGAAACAGCGCTTTAAAAAAGGTATTTTTTAACGTTAGCCATTTGGTGCCTACTGTCTGTCTCCAATATACATCTGGGGTGGGTTACCAGCTGAGTTTGTGCATTCCCTCTAGTCAGCCACAACAAAGGGCACTACAGTGTGACTGGATGGGCCTTCCACGTCCTGATGAGCCATCCTGGACAGGAAGGGAGGACGGGGCTGACACTTACACCTGACTAAGCAGTTCACTGTACCCACACAAAGGTCAGTATACCTCTGTAGTGAGTTTGGAGCCAGGGAAGGAAGGAAGTGCAGGGACTCTGTGCACTTCAAAGCCCTCTCTTTGAAGTCTCCCCACTTCAAAGGCACACCTGGGTATAAGTACTGGACCTATGACATCACCAACTCAGTACACCTCTGGACCTGTGGATACTCTAGCAGAAAGATGACTACTTTTCTGCTACAAAGATTACCACTCTTCTGGACTAATGTACTAGGAGAACTGCTTTCTTGCTGTGCTGGCCTGCTGCCCTCCTTGCCTGAGCCTAAAATCCGCCAGGGCCAACGACCGCAGGAGCACCACCAACAGGCTGGCGGTGCTCCCTTGGGCATTCTGACCGCGGCGGTACAGCCGCGGTCAGAAACGGAAAACCGGCGGTGTACCGCCGGTTCTCCGCTGCCCTGGGGAATCCTCCATGGCGGCGCAGCTTGCTGCGCCACCATGGGGATTCCGACCCCCATACCGCCATCCTGTTCCTGGCGGTTTTGGCCGCCAGGCAGAGGATGGTGGTATGGAGTGTCGTGGGGTCCCTGGGGGCCCCTGCAGTGCCCATGCCACTGGCATGGGCACTGCAGGGGCCCCCGTAACAGGGCCCCACCAAGATTTTCAGTGTCTGCCATGCAGACACTGAAAATCGCGACGGGTGCTACTGCACCCGTCGCACCCCTTCCACTCCGCCGGCTCCATTCGGAGCCGGCATCCTCATGGAAGGGTGTTTCCCGCTGGGCTGGCAGGCGGCCTTCTGGCGGTCGCCCGCCAGCCCAGCGGGAAACCCAGAATAACCGCAGCGGTCTTTTGACCGCGCAGCGGTATTCTGGCGGTCCCAGCCAGGCCAGCGGCTTCCGCCACCGCCGTGGTCAGAATGACCCCCAGAGTGTTTCCAAAGGCTTGCTGGCCTGCCTCCTGTTTTCTGAAATCTCAGGGATACAAAATACTTACAACTCATCTCCCACAGCACCTAGACTCTGTCAACTGTGAATCGTGCCCTGCCAAGTGTCGCCTTCCATTCCTAGGCCTTTGTAGGTGGGTATAAAGTGCTGCTATACTCAAAATCAACACATCCATGCCATTGCGTTGCTCGCAACTGGTGTATCTCCATCATTACCAATGCATCACCACTGCTGGGAGGATTGAAGACATCACATCACCAACGTGGTGGTGCATCACCTGCATTTCCAATTCATCTCCACGGCTCGTAACTGGTGCAATGCCTACACCCAAACGATCGACAATGACGCATCACCTCCTCTGCTGCTCACATCTTCGTCTATGCCGACACAAACAAGGTACCTTTTTAGTCAGTCCTATATCCGGCCTGCACTACATCGCAGTTGGCATGAAATTACAGATTGGACCCATTCTAGTGTGACCGGAGACTGCATTTTGAAGCTTTATGCTTTTAAGCACTACATTTCAGTTTATTCTACTGATTAGATTTTTGAAAATTTTTTCTTGTATTCTTCATTAACTTAAGCTCCTCTATTTTTCTAACCAAGGGCCAGATGTACAAAGCGTTTTGCATGGTGCAAACAGCGAATTTCGCTGTTTACGCCATGCAAAACACGCATCGCGATGCCCATTCCCATTTTGCGAGTCGGTAACCCGGTTACCGACTCGCAAAATGGGAATGCGACTCGAAAATAGGAAGGGGTGTTCCCCTTCCTATTTGCGTTTTGCATTGTGATGCAGAATTGCTTTGTGACCGCAAACGCGGTCGCAAAGCAATTTGCAGTTAGCCCCCATGACCAATGGGTGCTAACCCATTCGCAAAAGGGAAGGGGTCCCAATATTTCCAGTCCCTTTGTGAATGGCTCTGGAAATATTTTTTCCTATGGACCACTGCCTACTCTGAAAAAATGACACAAAAAAGTTTCGTTTTCTCAAGGGTATTGCAACTCGTTTTCCTTTAAGGAAAACGGGCTGCAATACAAAAAAAAAAACTGCTTTACTAAAAAGCAGTCACAGACATGGTGATCTGCTGTCTCCAGCAGGCCACCATCCCTGTGAGTGCAGCGAATCGCAAGGGGGTCGCAAATTGAGACCCACCTCATTATAATTAATGAGGTGGGTCTTTGCGACCCCCTTGCGATTCGCAGATAGTGTCAGGGACACCATCCTGCATATGGGTTTGCGAGTCACAAATTGCAAGTCGCTCAGACTCGCAATTTGCGAGTCGCAAACCCAGACTTACCTACATCTGGCCCCAAGTGTGGTATCTTTTTGGGTGGTGTTTTCACTGTTTTACTGTTTGAAGTGTAACACAAATATTTTACACAGTGCTTCTTAAGGTAAGCCTGACTGCTCTGTGCCAAGTTACCAGGGCCTGAGCACAGGATAATTTAGGGTGTGTTGGTGACTGTCCCTGACTACAATTGTGATTCCTGCTTAGAGAAGGGTGCATACCTCTGCCAACCAGAAACCCAATTTCTAACAGGGAGGTTATAGCAGAAAATCAGATCTGCAAAGAAGAAAAGGCACAAATTAAACATGGAAACAAGACAGCATTTACTTTATAATTACTTATCACACAATCATTACCTTTGAAACAGTAATCTGGAATGAGAGTATGGTATTTGAATTCAATTTCTTTAAGGATTGTGATATATTTTCTTGTCAATCATATCCATTGGATGATGCAACAATTGAGTTGTTAGTATGCCACACTCTTAACTTTAAGGGTTATACCTTCTCTCAATCAAACAGAATACTTAAGTCTCTTTGAATGTTAACATTCTCATTAAGGATTGCAAATAAACAAAATATCTTCTGGAACTAAAATGTAATTTTCTCAGAATTGTGCATTTATGTAGGCCCGGGTGCAACTTAAGTTGCACCAGCATAATTTCCATACATTCTAAAAGGTTGCGTTACACTTGTTATGTGAGATTCTCAAAATTACACCATTACACCATGTCACATAATTACATGCCATTTCCAGTAAAAAAAATTCCATGTGCGTACACGAACAACTGTCCAAAGACTAGCAGCTGTTGCTCAAGCCACTTGTGTTTTTCACACAATTTTCAGACTGTGAAATACTCATTGAATCAAAAATTAACTCAAGGATGCATTTTGTGCTAAAATATAGAGTTATATGACAGATTTGCAATATGTGCAATTTCATATAATTATGAGCAACCCATTTGTTGGTGTTCCACTAATGCTAAAAGACCTTCATACCAGAGTTAGCTCATGATATACCCCTGGCAGGACATCTGGGGGAGGCAAAAACCTTTGACTAACTGGTCACTCACTTTTATTGCCAACGAATGCAAATGCAATCAAATGTATTCTGCAAATCCTGCGTAATCTGCTAAACCAGGGGGAGGTCGGGGTAAAGCACAAGGACCCCCTGATTCCATTCCATGTCAGTGGAACTCCCTTTCAAAGGGGGGGGGATTAATATTGCTAGGCCTCTGAAACCCAAGATTACCCTAGGCAACAGGTTCATATTGGTCTTGGTGGACCATGCCACGAGGTACCATGAGGCTTTAGCCATTAGGACATTGACTGTGCCCTCAGTGGCCAGGCACCGGAGGGGATATTTACTCGTGTGGGTTTCTCCAAAGAGGTTGTGTCTGACAGGAGCCCCAACTTCATGCCTGCCTACATGAAATCCTTGTGGCAGGAGTGTGGGATAACCTATCATTTCTCCACTCGATACCTCCCCAGCAAAGGGCTTGTTGAAATATTCAACAAGACCTTGAAGAGAAAGATTATTGGCCTACCAGACCCCATGAGGTATAAGTCGGACATCCTCTTGTCATGCCTTCTCTTTGTATACCAGGTTATGGTTCTGAAGGGAGTGGAGTTTAGTCCATTTGAATTTCTGTTTGGCCACCCGGTAAGTAGACTTTTCAGTCTTCTAAAAGAGGTGTGCAAGCAAACTCCTAAGAAACATCCCTCAGGATAGAGTGAGTTGCATGTTGGCCGTCAAGTCACAGATGAAGAGGTCTGTAAAGAGATCACTAAGAACTTGGAGACCAGTCAGGAAGTTATGAAACACTGGAAAGACACGAAGGCCACTCTGATTGAGTATCAGCTTGGCCAAAAGATGTGGATGATGATGGAGCCTGTGGAGCCCTGGGCCTTAAAGGACCAGTGGTCCGGGCCCTAGGGAGATGAAGGAGGAGTAGAGGGAGGTCACCTACATGGCGGATCGCAAGACATCTCGGAAACTCTTATGGGTCTTACATCTGAAATGCCTCAAGCCCCACTTCGAGAGGTCTGATGTCAGGATGCCCCTGGGGACAAATGATGGTGAGGAGAAGAAGGAGAGTGAACCCCTCCTAGACCTCCTGTCTTCTAAGGAGCAAGTTGAGATTCAAGAGCAACAGAGGGACTGTGGCCACTTGTTGGAGACATTCACATTCCTTCTTACAGACCAAGGGCTCATTGATTGGTGTATCTATGACATGGATTTGGGATACAGCATGCCTGTATAATAATAAGAAGAATTATAGATAACATCTCTAAGATGCTGGATGTGGAGGTTATTGAACCATCATATAGTCTCTGGTCCAGTCAAGTAATAGGCACACTAAAGGCTGGCCTCTCATTCTATAACATTACCACTAACATGGTAGTAAATAAAATCCCTACATTACATCCATCTGTCTTTTACAGTTTTCATTTTATAAACAAACTTGCTTGGAGCATAAAATATTCCCACACCTATTGTTGTTTAGCAGTGGAGTGACTTTGATAAGCTTGCAGGAGGTCCTTCACCTCTCCACAAGCAAGCAGAAGGAACCCGAAACCTAAAATCTACGATTATGCAATTGTAATCTTCTCCGGGGGGGGGGAGGAGAGAATTTCAGTCTAAAGTGGAGATTGGAATACGTCATTTTTGCTAGCAAAGAAGAAGACAAACAGTTGCACTAAAACTTCTCGCAGAAAGAACAAAGAGTTTTCTGCTGAACCATCTGGGTTTGTTCGGCATCCAAAAACATGACCTTTACAACTACATCAGCAGTAAGCGTGCAGTTTTGAATCTTTAAAGGATTTGTGAGTAAGAGAGATGTGTTCTGTATTTTTTTCAGAATCTGAGGTTTCAAAGAGGATCGCGTGTCTGGACTTGTTAATTTCAAAACGTTCCTATAGTGAAGCGGCTTGAGTGGGACTAGGGGGAATGGGAAAGTTAGTCAAATGATGAGCCAAGTACAAACAAATAAGTTTACAGTATTTTGTTTAGATCTGGCGTTAGCTAAGACTTTTTAAATGCACTAACATTGTGTGTGTTTGTGGGTGCATGTACTTATAGGGCCTGCAACAAGCCATTGATTACTTGCCGTATCGTTCATATTTGACTTCTGCTCATTCCAGAAACCAGAATGGGGAATGGCTCCGCCCACTTCAGCAATTGTCTAACTTCATAGACAGAATTCACGAAGAGCACATCCATACACAATGCAGTCACCTTCAATCCCAGAGAAGTCTACTGTGGCACTATGGCCCTCATTCCAACCCTGGTGGTCTATGACCACCAGGGCGGAGGGCAGCGGAAGCACCGCCAACAGGCTGGCGGTGCTTCCTGGGCTATTCTGACCGCAGCGGTAAAGCCGCGGTCAGAAAAGGGGAACCAGCGGTTTCCCGCCGGTTTTCCCCTGGCCCAGGGAATCCTCCATGGCGGCGCTGCTTGCAGCGCCGCCATGGGGATTCCGACCCCCTTCCCGCCAGCCTGTTTCTGGTTTCACCACCAGAACCAGGCTGGCGGGAACGGGTGTCGTGGGGCCCCTGGGGGCCCCTGCACTGCCCATGCCACTAACAGGGCCCCACAAAGATTTTCACTGTCTGCCTAGCAGACAGTGAAAATCGCGACGGGTGCCACTGCACCCGTCGCACCCCTGCAACTCCGCCGGCTCCATACGGAGCCGGCTTCATTGTTGCAGGGGCTTTCCCGCTGGGCCGGCGGGCGCTCTTTTGGAGGGCGCCCGCCGGCCCAGCGGGAAAGTTGGAATGGCCGCCGCGGTCTTTTGACCGCGGGGCGGTCATTCGGCGGGGACCGCATGGCGGGCGGCGACCGCCGCCCGCCGCGGTCAGAATGACTGCCTATGTGTTTAAAAAATGTTTTTTTTTTGCTGAGCTGTCAGGATTTCAGGTCTTTGTGTGTGTGCCTGTATGTGTGTGTGTGGGTATATATATATATATATATATATTTGTTTTTTATTATTTTATTTTTATTTATTTTTCTCACAAAAAAAACAAAGGTTACAGGGACGTCTTAGTTAGGAAAGAATGGAAGATGTGGAGGTAAACTGGCATCATCCTTGCCTGATCTTGATCATGGTTAACAAAATGTTGATTTGTTTTTTTTTTGTTTTTATTTAATAGTTTTTGCTGAAACATTCAAAACATCCTACCGAGGGTTTCAGAATGCTGTAAAGAGTTATGAAGCAAATCTTTGACAATGAACACACATGAACACAAACATTTGTTTGGAAAGGCAGCAAGCAGAGAGACAAGTCACAATGAATGCTTGGAATACTTCAGGGTGTGAAAAAGGCATACCCCAGGAAGTGCACCCCGGGATTGCATTAGTCTGAAAGCAGACAATGGACGGGATGGAGAAGGAAAGAAATGGTAGAAAGATGGAAGGAAAGAGGATCAATATGGCCCTGCCTACATCTATCTTAGAGCCCAGTTAGAAGATGCTTTTAACTTTAAAGTACTCCCAAATATCCTCATTTTAAGAGTAGAGGACCCAGAGGGAGAAGACACCTGTTCATCACAGCTCTGTGGTAAGTAGTTCTGCGATCGGGAGAGTGGCTATCAATCCAGCAGTGGCTTGTGAGGCGCCAAGGCTCAACCGTGGAAGGAACCCACTTCATCCCAATTAGTGATTGTTTTATTAAATTTAAAATTAGAGGGTGAGGGCACAGTTGCCATGCTTTCAGTTTGGTCCATAGAGCCCTTTCTGCACCATTACTTTTCCTGCCCACAGCATCATCTTTTTCTCAGAGCACTCTTGACCTCTCACCCCTCTATCCCAATCCTCATGTTTCAACTCCTCTGTCTTTTACCTGGAGACAGAGGGAAGGCTTGTGAACTGAGTCAGAATTCCCTACCGTCCAAGGGGCTCCCAGCAGCAGGAAGTCCCTCCTGTCGCTGAGCCGGCCACTTTAAACCTCACCTCTGTGAAGTCAGTAAATGTCACCCACATTTGCCAGTAGTAAACTATTCCAGCTCTACAGGCAAATCTGAACTATTAAAATAATTCAAATAAGATGTTTTTATGGCAGGGATCCGCTACTAAAATGCATTAGGCATGACAAAGATCCTTTGTGTGTCTACTTCAGAAGTTGATTCATAACTTTGCATTATTAAACTGCTGGGAGAGAAGAACTTTGTGGTGGGCACTACAGAAATGATATCAATAATTATGATGATAATAATAATAATATCGCTTGATCCAATGTAAAACGTTTCCTCCCTCACCATGTAATGCAGATCATTTCAGTAAGTTTACTAAAACTTTTAATAGGGTTGGTACATGAAGCGTTAAGGTTTCTCTTGATAAGCAAGCATTTAAATGGGAGCAGGTAGGGAGCAATGGCCCTTCATTTCACCTCCTGAGATCTTCAGGAGGAAAGAATTGTGGACTTTTGATGCATTGTGTGCCTCTTAAACTGAGTACAGATTCAAAAAAGTGTGAATCTCTACATATCTTCAGTTTCTTCAGTTTCTTCCGTTTTCAGTTCAGTTCTATACTAAGATTTAAAATGATAATTTAAAAGTCATATCTTTGGGGTGAAGAAACAATAAATTGAGGAGTAGGGTGGGTGCAATTATCAGGAGAGGAGTTTTGTATTGTTGATACAATGATTGTTAATTACTAAGTGAAAAAAGTAAATATAAAGGGCCTCATGAATTTTGGGTTCATAAGAATTACAAGTATCAGATAATTTTGGGGATGGATCTCCAAAGCAGGAGGGCAGGTTTGGAAATTTCCAGAAAGAAACTTCCAATCAGGGGTTAAATGCAACCCCTGCAGCCGCTGCTGCACAGGAGAGGGGGACATCCCCTTAAGGAGCCCCCAACCCTCCAGAGGCCCCCACTGAGGCCCACGCCAATGAATATCTGTGAAATGTGGGTACTCAGGGGCCCCTCGTCACATTCTTCAGGGGGCTTCATCATTTTGCTTTACACCACTGCTACTAATATGGCCAAAGTCTTGCACATGAAATATTTTAAGTGGCATGCAAGAAAAAATAAATAAAATAAATAAATAAATGTTAGAAACGGGAAGTGGGACTGATTGAGGTAACAAAGAGCGTCTGACAGCATCCGAGTGCAGTGGATGAGAGGGATTATGCCAAAGGACCTTCATGCCAGAGTTTGCTGGGGGACAGGGTGCTGGATAAAGAAAAGAGGACCTGCTGAGCAATAGGGGAGTATAAAAAAAATCAGAAAGAGAGAGAAGCGGGGCATGGAAGTCAGGAAGAACAAGCAAACTGTAGAGATATCTAAGAAAATAATTGTACTACCATGGAATGCTAAAAGCGAAGGAATAAAGGTATCACATTAAATCACCAATGGAAGAAGAATACAACTTATTTGAGAAGAACATTGTTAGACACAAATGCTCCTGGGTTGGAAAACACAAGAATGGGGGCGAAAACCACTGAATCAACAGCAAAAGTTTTAGCCAGAGGACAAAGCTGTCATGAAGAAAGAGGTGAGCCAAAACTCAATCAAAGTGTATGCAATTTATTGAAAAAAACAGGTTCTCAACAGAGAGTTAAAACATTGTACGCTGTCTACAACAAGACCTAAAAAGGGCAGAATGTGGATCTGGGGCAATTCTGGCTACCCATGAGTAATACCCTACAACAAACCAAATGGGTTAACCAAGGAGACAGGTTGAGAACTTTTAACCCCATTTTGTGCTGTGGATTCGAGAAAAGGCACAGTACTAACAGGGGTTAAATATTCTTAATCTTCCCTTTCCTGGATTGAGTAAGGGTAGGTGGCGGTCTCGGATCTCTAGGTACATTCTGGGTGCATTAGTGATGGAGTGTATGCAGTAAATGCAAAGTGAACTTAACAGTTCAGCTGAGGAGCCTCCTTTGACATCACAGTGGGATATTCAAGGAAGGTGGAACTAGTTTTCTGCAATGGGACCAAATAAATCTGTTGGAGCAGATTGGAGAAAGGCATCAGGCCCCGCCGCCCTATCAAAAGGATGAATGTGAACAGTTACTCCAGAAGAAAAAAAAAACACCTAGCATAGCTCTTATTTAAGGAACCACCCGAGGTCCCTTGACCACTTGAAACAAGGAATGTAAACCCTGGTAGTCTGTCTTATGTTCGACTGCGTGCTCCATGAGAGGGAGGGCGGAAAGACAAAGAACGCTTTACTATACTCCACAGACCCAGAAGGTCTTTGAGAGATAGCATCCTAGGATACTGGCTACCAGAAGGATGGCTAGTGGGCGTAAAAACAATTTACAAATTTGAAACAAATGCATTTGCCAGCATGTCAACATGAATAGAAACTTAGATACAAAACTGAGAGGAATCTGTTGTTACAGCAGTCGTGGGCATTGATAACCTACATTGGTTGTCCTTTTGTGATATCATGTGCTCGCACAATAGAGGTATCAAAATATGTTTAGTTCCTTTCTATTCAGAGCTAATTCAAATTAAATAAGTACAGCTACTTGGGGCAGATTTATCAAGGGCAATGGACGTCCTTAAGTGCAATTTACCACGCCACTCTGCGTTCCAAGTAAATCTGGAGTAACGCAAGACAGGGCAAGCACTGCCTTGCATTACTCTTCCCTGGGAAGGCATTCAATTGGTGGAACGTGGATGCTTCAACACATCCACCCATGGATTTTTGGTGCATTCCCACATTTACTAACACTGGCAAACCTGGGAATGTGTAGAAATACACCATGGTGCAAGGTTGCCATCGTTGGTGCTTGGCAGCCATAGTAGATATGGTGTATTCCTGCCGTCTCCATTTGACGCAGGACAGCACGTGGTCTTGGGTCATGGCATTGTGCAAAATATTAGTATATCTGCCCCTTAGTACCCGACAGTATGTATTCAATACCTATTCTGTCCCTTTAAAGCACTGGCCTTACTGTAAAAAAACACCATTACCTCAGCTCAGCGCAGGTACATGAAAAAAGTTCTGTTTCTATTACTTCCACTAACCTTAAACCTTAGGTGGAAGATGTCCTTCACTGTGAGCCGTCTATACCTTTGTTTTAGACTTTCTTGACAAACAGTTTCTCTCAGAAGCTCTTCGCCACATGAAAGCTGCTCTCCACATGCAGAATCACCCGGCTTGTTAATGGTGTCAGGGAGGGAGACGGGCACTCTCCATCTTGCGCGCGCCTCCTCTCGGCGGCCTCCTCCTGGAGCGCCTCGCGGGTTGGAGGCAGCTGTAATGGATTTGTAGTGCGGTACAAAAGTGCAGGAGGTGAAGGGTTGCGAAGAAGACGAGGACACTTCTCGTCGAGAGATTGAATTCGGCCTTCGCGCGCTTCTAGGAAGAAACTTTCCACTTCCCACATTTCTGCGCTGTATTCAGGCTGACCATGGCTCAAGCAGGGTCATTTTGCGCAAACCCTTTCAGTAAATACAGAAAACCGCTGGTTTGATGCGTCCTTCACTCTTGAACTCAGCTTGAGAGAACGAGACAAAGGATGTGTTTCATCTCCTACTCGCCTTTGTTACTGCGAAAGTATAGAAGGGAAGTGTTTTTTATGGCACAATAGAAAATGTTGCCTGTCAACAGCGGATGCGAATCTCAGCCGTTCTGTCAGAGTTTAGTGTGAAAGAAATATGAGGCCTAGAAGAATCTCGAGCTAGAGGTAGGTAAACCTGGGAGCAAGATTCAACCACAGCATGGCCGAATTCCTGCACAGGGAGCGTAAGGGGTGGGAGGCAGTGGAATGAAAGACCTAGGGATATCAGGCAGGGCAGCTTGATTTTCACCAGTAAATTACCAGGACTCACTTTGCAAAACATCTCAGCAATGCATCTCTGGTGTACAGGTGCACTCATTCGCGTACTCACAAACAAGTTGCAGAGCTGGCATTTGCTCAGAGAGAGCCGTGGGACAAACCAAATTTAGGGAGTCGTTACAAGCGTGGAGCCAGCTCCGCCAGGATCATGGAACCCAGCGGCCTAGAGCTGGCGGAGATTGTAATCCGCCATGACAGCACTGTATGCGGTGCTGCCCTGCGGATCACAACCTTGTTTTCTGCCAGCCTTTTCATGGCAGTAACACCACCATGAAGAGGCTGGCAGAGAATATGTAAAGGGGGCCGCAGGGGGGCCCCTGCACTGCCCATGGACTGGGCCTCTGCCCAGCACCATCGCAATGTTCACTGGCAGCCTTGCAGACAGTGAACATTGCGAGGCTGCTGTTGCACCCTGCTGGCTACAACACTGCCGCTGTCTCAGTTACGAGCCGGAGACAATGCTATAGCCGGTTTCCCAACAGGCCTGCGGGCGTAAACCTCAGTTTCCACTGCCAACCTAGCAGGAAACTCATAATAACTCCAGCAGAGAGGTCACCGCCTAGGCAGCGGCCACACTTTGAGGAGTTTTGTGGACGGGCTTTCCCATCTGCCAAACTCCTAATGACCCCCTTTGTGTCCTTGCAGTTTTCTTTCGACCTAATTTGTAGAGAGACTGTTGCAGCATGTGCCAGCGCCCCTCTGTAGATCAGCGCTCTGAGCATGAACCCAGCTCGCACATGTTTAACAACGTCCCTAACTGCTTGCTAGATTTTGAAAAATGGTTCCATCAGGAACCCTCATAGACCTGGATCTTAAATTCTGAAGGAGCCAAGATAACATCTTATTTGATCAGCAGCAACTTGCGGTTATTTTTGTAGACAGCCATAGGTGTCACTTCACCAAAGTGCCAAGGGTTGCACAAGTGATATCACACACCGTTTGAGTTTAATGACATCACAGGAAGGGGCGTATGATCTTTGATCATGAATCTTCAAAGACAGTGATATCACATGACCGTAACCCTGATAGCATGACAATTATATGCATCACCTAAGTTCAGCTACATGATTTAAATAACAACACAACACAGACAGAAGTATATTTTTTAATACAACCTAGGTTAGGCTGCTGACATAATATGTGCGGGGAATATTACTAGTTTATCTTTGTATTTCATGAGCAAAACACAGAACAGCACTGGGAAACTAAATTATTTACACCCCAATCTGTCATTATTTAATACTTCCATTATGTATACCACAATGAGAAACGTGTTGATAAATCATAATAATAAGAACAAAAATATTTAAAAAAAAAAATTATTTCTACCTGCATTATTTGATGCAAACTATAGATTCAATATGAACTGATATTGGCTTAAATTATTGTTACCATATTTTGATTTACGACCTTTTGCAGTACTCGTGCAAACCCCAGCAGTGAAGGTGTTATTCAATCACATCATTTTTAATATATTCACAATATTAAAACACGTCAACAACTTGTTTAACACGTCTTTGTTTTTTAGTTCTTGTTCTATTTGATCAGTATGGTGTGCATTGGTGTGCTAAAGTGTAATATTTCAGTTACGGTGTAAGTTGCAGAACATAAACCGTGCTCATCAAGACAATCTTCACCATCTGTTCTTGCAGTAGCAACTGGGGAGCTTTGAAAGTAGTGGGGCAAATACTTGCCCTAAATTGTAGAGAACGAAGCACGTGAGCTTAACATCTTCGTGGAATGGGGATGGGGTACCCCTCAGATGTGTTCTAAAAGCGGTCATATAGGGCATTTTAAAGCACTGTTTTCATAGACATTTCTTTTAAAGCCATGGGCTCTGAAATGATATAATTAATATTCAAGTCTTTCATGGGGTGCCAGGCCAATAAAATCTGATGTTCACCACAGATTGATTACATTTTTTCAGAATGTTCTGTTGGTACCAAAAAAGTCAAAAGTTACCTACATTGTGCTAAGGCCAAAAATGTTGTCATGGGTGCGTCTACATGCCTTGGGCACCCACCTTATGGTAAAGTTATGTACAATATCCCAGCGTCACAATTTTACCATAAGTGCCACCCGTATTGCCATGGGTGATCCTTGCCAAAACATACCTCTAGTATGTCGGGGCCAGCCTTTTGTCATGATTGAAGTATTCCAGAGTACCAGCATGCTGCCCTGGGAGTCACATATGCCAATCATTTCCTCAAGTATCCCAGTCCTAACATTTTGCATAGGTTCCCCATGCCCAAAATTACTTCAAATATGCTAGTGCCAGCGTTTTGCTATGGGTGTGCAATATGCCAAATATTATCTTAAGTATCTCAGTGTCAGTACTTTCAATCAATCAATCAATCAGTACACTTGTAGAGAGCGCTACACACCCGTGAGGGTCTCAAGGCGCTGGGGGGAGGGGGGGTGCTGCTACTGCTCGAACAGCCAGGTTTTGAGAAGCCTGAATGTCAGAAGGTCTTTGGTCTGTCGTAGGAGCAATGGGAGGGTGTTCCAGTTCTTGGCGGCGAGGTGGGAGAAGGATCTGCCTCCGGTGGTCGCTCTTCAGATGCGAGGGACGGTGGCATGGGCGAGGTCGGATGAGCGGAGTTGGCGGTTCAGGGTGTAGAAGATGAGTCGTCTGTTGAGGTAGACTGGACTGGTGTTGTGGAGTGCCTTGTGTGCGTGGGTGAGGAGCTTGAAGGTTATCCTTTTGTTGACAGGGAGCCAGTGTAGGTCTCTCAGGGGGGGAGTGATGTGGCTGTGGTAGGGTACATTGAGGATCAGGCGTGCAGATGCGTTTTGTATATGTTGCAGTCATTTGAGGAGTTTGGCCGGGGCTCCTGCGTAGAGGGCGTTTCTGTAGTCAAGTCTGCTGCTGACGAGGGTCTGGGTGACTGTTCTTCTTGTTTCTGTGGGGATCCACCTGTAGATCTTGCAGAGCATGCAGAGGGTGTTGAAGCAGGGGGAGGAGACGGCGTTGACTTGCTCAGTCATGGAGAGTGTTGAGTCGAGGATGATGCCGAGGTTGCATGCGTGCTCGGTGGGTGTTGGGGCTGCTCCCAGTGCAGTCGCCCACCAGGAGTTGTCCCAGGCTGAGGGTTTGGCGCTGAGGATGAGGACCTCCGTCTTATCTGAGTTCAGCTTCAGTCTGCTGTTCTTCATCCATTCGGCGACGGCCCTCATTCCTTCATGGAGGTTGGATTTGGCTGTGAGGGGGTCCTTGGTGAGGGAGAGGATCAGTTGGGTTTCGTCGGCGTAGGAGATGATGTTGAGGTCATGCAACCAGGTGACGTGGGTGAGCAGGGCAATCTAGACAATGAATAGTGTTGGGCTGAGGGACGATCCTTGGGGTACGCCGCAGATGATCTTGGAGGCTTTGGATCGGAATGGGGGGAGGCGTATGCTCTGGGTTCTGCCAGAGAGGAAGGAGGTGGTCCATTCCAGAGCTTTGTCCCGGATCCCTACATTGTGGAGGCGTGCACGCAGGGTGCGGTGGCAGATGGTGTGGAAGGCGGCAGAGAAGTCCAGGATGATGAGGGCCACGGTTTCACCGCTGTCAAGCAGGGCCCTGATGTCATCGGTGGCGGCGATCAAGGCAGTTTCGGTACTGTGGTTGCTGCAGAACCCTGACTGGGATGGGTCCAAGATGTTGTTCTCTTCGAGGTAGTGGGTCAGTTGTCTGTTGACGAATCTTCTCGATGACCGTAGCCGGGAATGGGAGCATGGAGATGGGACGGAAATTCTTGAGGTCTCTCAGGTCCGTCTTGGGTTTCTTGAGTAGGGCGTTGATCTTGGCATGCTTCCAGCTCTCAGGGAAGGTCGCGGTCTCGAAGGAGATGTTGATGACTTTGCGGAGGTGGGGTGCGATGGTGGTCCTGGCTTTGTTGAAGATGTGGTGCGGGCATGGGTCCGATGGAGAACCAGAGTGGACAGTGCTCATGGTTTTCATGGTGTTGTCTACGTTCACGTTGGCCCAGGCGAGCAGGGGGTCGTAGTTGGTGGTGGGTGGAGAGTCTGAGGAGTTAGTGGTTGTCAGGGTGGTCTAGTTGTTAAAGCTGTCATGGATGTCTGTTATCTTGTGGTGGAAGAAGGTGGCGAGGGAGTCACACAGGTCTTGCGACAGTGGGATATCTTTAGTGTTGGAGCTGGGGTTGGAGAGTTCCTTCACGATGTTGAAGAGCTCCTTGCTGTAGTGTGGATTGTTGTCAAGGCAGTCTTTGAAGGAGGTTCTCTTGGCAGACCTGATGAGGTGATGGTGTTTGTGGATGGCGTTCTTGAAGGCTGCATGGCTGTCCGGTCTCTGTTCGCAGAGCCATTTCTTCTCCAGCTTCCGGCAGGTTTTCTTGGAGGTCTGAGGTGAACCAGCTGGCTCTCTTGCCGTCACCTCTGTTGGAGGGTTTCTTGAGCGGGGCGATGGTGTTGGCGCAGTTGTCGATCCAGCGCCTGAGGTTGCAGGCTGCGATGTCTGGGTGGGTGGGTTCAGTGGATGGTTTTCAGACGAGGCCGGTGTTCAGCTGGTCTCGCTGACTTTGCTCCAGCTGCGGCAAGGGTTCTGTTGGATGTGGTGGTAGGAGGTGGGTTTCCGGAAGGTGAAGTGGATGCAGCGGTGGTTGGTCCAGGGGAATTCGGTGGTGTGGCTGAAAGTGACATGGAGCTTGCAGAGAAGACGGGGTCCAGCTTGTGGCCGGCAGTGTGGGTTGGTGTTGTGACAAGCTGTCTGAGTCTGAGGGTGGTAAGGTTGTTGATCAGGGTGGTGGAGTTGGTGTCGTTATTGTTCTCAAGGTGAAAGTTCAGGTCTCCGAGGAGGATGTAGTCTGCGGAGGCCAGGACTCCCCTGCTGACGAAGTCGGCGATGGACTCGCAGAACTAAGGATATGGTGTGGGGGGTCTGTAGATGAGAGTTCCTCTGAGGGTGGTGTTGGGGTTGGTGTGGATTTGGAAGTGCAGGTGTTCGGCGGTGCTGAGGGTGTCGTCGGTGCAGGTCGTGACCCTGATGGTGTTCTTGTGGATGTTGGCGATTCCGCCTCCGTCTCCGCCTCCGTTGGTGCGATCCCTGCGGGTAATCTTGTAGCCATCTGGAATGGCTATGGCGATGTCCAGGGCCGAGAAGAGCATTCATCCAGGTCTCCGTCAGGAAGGGGATGTCCAGGGCGGAGGTGTCGAGCAGGTCCCATAGTTCGACAGCATGTTTGTGTGCGGAGTGGGTGTTCAGTAGGATGCATCAGAGGTGGATGCGATATGTCTCGGCGGGTGGCTTGGCGGGTTGGAGGCTGGTGAAGCTGCAGTTCCGGCAGGTGAAGGGTCCTTGGGTGTGCTTCGGGGCGGCTAGGAAGCAGGTGTGTGATCGTCTGGTGTTGAGTGCGAGGAGGGTGCTGGGGTGCTGTCGGTGTAGTGGCGTTGGTCGTCGTGGCGGTCGCAGGGACCAGGGGTCCTGGTGCTCATTGCAGTCCAGATGTGGATGGGCTTGCCTTAGGCGCACACGGCCGCCATATAAGGGGAGCCTTTCCTGTGCTGAATATATGTTGTTTGAAATTATAGGTGGAACAGAAATTATTCAAATTTCTTATGCTATAAAAATATATTCAGATGGTATTATATTAAACTGTCCCCTTTGCAAGTCGACAAGTCACAAATCGTGTTAAACAGTTGAGTCATGATTTGGGGATTACAGCACTTTAAAAAACAAAAATCCCTATTTAAATGATGAAAATCTCAAAGAGTTGTTTTGTTTTCATTATTATGGCCACAATTATAGTCATAGATCGACTATCCTTTGAGAAATATATAGTTATACGCAGTGGGAACATTATAAGTCCCACATATAAATACCCTTAGAAGTTTTTAGAGAAGATGAGAAGATTCCCTTATTTCAGCCGTGATGATAGATCACACCTACTCGCTTATTATTATTTTCAAGAACCAGAAAGACTTTAAAAAGTTCTGATTACAAATCACAGTTTGTTTTATTCTGCACAGCTTATTGATTAATTTTCTATTAAAAGTTAGAATTGGAATCAGAATATAAGTGAAAAAGTGTTTGGGGAACCAAGGTTTGGAGAATAAAAGGCACGAAGACTTTATTCAGCGCATCCAGAATTCCCAGAGAAATTATATTTTATTAAGACTATCAAGCAAACAACATGCATGGAGCTGGGGTCTAGTAGAGACAAAAAGACACCAACTATTGCAGAAGTTAATTTGACATAATTATCTGTCTGGGAATGGAAACAAATTGTCACCGATGCCGATGCCGACCTGAATAACATGGAACAAAACAGAACATATAATTTGATTGTAATTGATTTAGATGGTATTGCCCTTTTGCCAAAAGACATTAATGTGTAAATGAACAAATGCCTTTCTAAACCTGCTGGACTATTAGCCAATAGACTAGATGCTCAATATAACATTTAGGGCCAGATGTATCATTCTTTCCAATAGCAGTTACCAAATTGCAAGTTTTTTTGCAAATCACAATTGAGTAATCACTATTGGAATGTATGAAACTCCAGGAGTTTCATATAGCGATTCACAAGGGCTCGCAAATGGACCTACCTCATTAATGTTCATGAGGTAGGTCGCAAATGCAAGCCATTGCAAATGGCTACAGTCACAGGGATGGTGGCCTGCTGGGCTCAGCAGACCACTATGTCTGTGATTGCTTTTAAATATATATATATTTTTTAAATGGAGCCCGTTTTCCTTAAAGGAAAACAGAATGTGTTTAAAAAAGAAAAATGAAAAGTTTTCTTTTCATTTTTTAAGAGTAGGCAGTGGTCCGTGGGACCACTGCCTGCTTTTAAAAATGTTAAAACATGTTTTCGCATGCATTCACAAAGGGGAAGGGGTCCCTCGGGAACCTCTTCCCCTTTCCAAATGGGTTACCACCAATTTGAAATTAGTGGTAACTGCAATTGTTTTGCGACCGCATTCATGGTCACAAAACAATCATGCATACCTCTGCGATTCGGTTTTAGGAAAGGACGCCCTTGAAACACCCCTTCCTAATACCGAATTGGTATGTAGTCGCAAATCCAATTTGCGATTCGGTAACAAGTTACCGAAACGCAAATTAGACTTGATACATACCAAAATGCATTTTTGCGATTGCAAAAATGTTTGATGCATCTGTCCCTTAGTCCCATATGACAATGGCCCCACATATTGTTGGTAACTTGTATCAACGATGGCTGGCTCATTCCAACATTCCATTGGTCCAACGATTTCAATAATGTCTGGCTCATTTGAATAATGTAAAAGAACCCCTGTACAAAATTAGTGAATACATGGATTTTAATGACTTCCTCATGGGGCCACATCAAAGAATATTCAGAAAGGGAAGGAGCAGAAACTGAACTGACAAGAAAATAATGCAGGCCACATTTTAAGTCACAGACAGTGGCTTCCAGATACATTCAAAATGAGTATACAGAATTTCAACTAGAATTTCCCCAGCCCAAAATTCTCCACAAGATGATTTAAGTATTTTATAACAAGGACAAGCTCAGATGAGAGCTATAACACATCTCAAATGGGAATTACAAATCCTGCCCTGAAAGCTAATAAAGTGCCCTGGCAGTCTATATACAAAAGTGCCTATTTAACCATTATAAACTGACTTCAAGGAAAATAACAATGGGTTAAAAAGAGGCACTGTATGTCTTTTAAGTATCAAGGAAATAGAGAGTATTCTGTTTTCTGTAGCAGAAGATGCAAATGTAATGTTATTTTCACGTAAAGTAACTTCTTTGCCAATCACTGTCTTTTATTTTTATGATAATATGAAAAACACTTCCGTAGTTATGTATGAAAAACGCACACAGTCTTTGTTATGAAGGCAATTCCCATATGAATTTTATTGTTTGACAAAAGACAGTCCAGCATCCACAAGCATATCTGCATGCTATAATTCTTTAGGATATTCACTCCTCTCTGATTCCATCACTCTGCATGGAGCTTGTAATACTTTGAAGCCAGACATTTCTTTGAAATTGCTTAGAACACCTGCTCCTCTCATCCCTTCTTACCATATACTGTTAGAGAATGGTTCTTCCTTGATAAGTACACATGAAAACTGTTGTTGGATAACTCCCAGGATCACCTATTTCTTAACTGTTAAAAAAATAGTAAAATGTTATATTATACTACATCCTCCTCCAAGAAAGTTGTTTGAAAGTGTTTTATGGCCAACCCTGGACATGACAAACATGCACTTTGATAAGCTAAATCTGCCTGCTGTAATATTTGTCTTGCAGACAGCATGATCTGCATCTAAAACCCAGAGGTGTCTGCAGGCGCAATTTCCAACCCACTTTGATGACTTATTGTAAACCATATTTCATTCACCACAGGTATAACTCAAGTTTTTAAAAGCATTGGCTCTGGTTTAATTTACAGGTTTTAAGGATATTTTGGACTTATTCCTTCCTTCTTCAGTTCACTGGTTTCAAGAGTATTTGGGGAATTTTCAATTACTATATTGAGAGATGGCAATGCAGTTTTAATTTTTCTTCTAGTGAACAAAAAAAGCCAGCATGAATGCCAACGTGAATGGAACTGACAGCTGCCCAGCCGGACAACAACGTATTAAAAATAGGCATTCTATTTTTCAGGAGAATTATTGAATGGCTGCTCTCATTTCGCAAGTTTCAATCTCCTCGATTGAGGCCCTATTTTTAATGCATGAACTATTTTGATGTGATTTGCTTGGATGTACCACTGGAATTACCACAAATTCCTGTGTCTTTCAACATGAGAGAGATCATTCAACCAATAAGATTGCATCAATCACATTGCTCTGCAATGCAGATGGCAATTGTGAAAAATGCGAGATATAATGATTGTATGCCCTTGCTATACCTGTTTCCTCAATGATTTTGCAAGAGGCAGACCACAAACAGTGTCTTCGTCCCTGGATTCCACTGGAGTTGCCCTTCAACATGTCTGTACCCCAGTTTTCAATGACAACAACAAGACTGATGCCATTAAGCTCTGCTGTGTTATTCTATACGCAACTACAACATCAACATCATCATTGGCTCCTCCTCTATCTGTGGCCTCAATGTTCCTTGAATGGTTTATGTCAACTCCACCACCTGGGAGAAAATAATGGGATTGACCTGAAACTTAAAAATGTCTGATCCATCTTCAAAAATCATATGAAGAAACTTCTTGAAAGGACAGTTATTCAATATTTTTACAATTTTTATACCCAGCCGCAATAATTGACAGATGAATTTAATACCATAGTTTCTTTTAACTATTGTTGCAAATATAACCACAGATGCACATATACAAATGTATTATTTGCATATACCTTTATTCTATTCAGGGATATTATGATTATTATGCATTTTCTCTTCTAGGTATTTGCATTTTAGTTTACACATGGTAATCATTTAAAAAGTGAATGTGCGTGATTGGAATGAAATGCATATTTGTTAAATATCATTTTTTTCTATGTAACATGACAATTAAGCCTGCTTGAATATATTCACAGTATTTAGTCTAGTCTGAACTTGTAATTTTGTTCTAAATGATAACTATAAATTGTGAACAAAATGCAGCTTATTTACAAGCCCATGTGTGCCACTGGAGTGTCATATTTTTGACATTCCTGTGGCGCACACCGCAGAACCATATCTCTAAGACCACGTAAAGCAGCCCTGCATGGCCTTCCTTGGCCTTGTTGCTATGGAGTGAGGCAATTCAGCACAGGTTGTTGTGTTGCCTCACATTGAGATAGAGAGGCATGCCATGGGTGTTACGGTGAGTGTTCCCATGTACCACCGATGCCATTTTACACATTTCCGGATTTACAAGATTTCATAAACCTGGGAATGCGTCAAAAGCCTATGTCTCACCAGTGGAGGCATAAGGGATGCTCAAAGAGGAGAAATACCTTTATTTCTCCTTATTTTTGTCTTCTTTCTATGTGTGCTGCAGCACACATAGAATGCAGCCCGTGTAGTAAGAGGAAATCACCTCCATTGGTTGTTTTTATGCAATAAGGTGTCCCTTACTGCTCCAAAACAATCATCCTTACAACACAAACACCCTTGCACCATGGTGCAAGGGTGTCTGCAAAAGTGCATGGCAGCCCACCGTGCGACAGTGCAGGGGTAAAGGACGGGAATGTGCCTTATCTCATAAATTTGGCAAATTCCTGCCCTTTTCATTTCATGCAGGGCGGAGCAGCAGGAATCATTGAGGTGCTTCCCTGCACCAAAACCTTGTAAATGTGACCCAGAGTTTCTCATTTATTTTGTTTTTCTAAGAACACAGTCTCACAGAATGATAAATGAGTGGCAGGGTACCAGGACATGTTCTACTAATTCTTTTATAAGTTTATGTATAGCGAACCAGAGAGTGTAAGGGGTTAGAGAGGGGATTCCATCCCAGGCACCTAAGACGAGACAGGTCCCACTGAATCATCACCCCTTTCTGAAGACAGGGTATAGGAATGCATTCAGCCTTTTTTCACTGAACGTCTCAGCCCGGCCTCGAATGCAGATCCAAATATTAGGCCTTGCTGTTATACTCTACATAACGACTTATTGTTCAAACAGGTATGCAGTTGTGAACATCTGAAACTCAAGTTAGTCCTCCTTTTAGAGATAAGATTAGCTGAGAGTGAGATTGTTATAAAATATACAGCCAATATAATAGCGCATTTCTTGCTTTTTGGGCTTTTAGTAAACATTGCGCTTACCATTCTGTTTGTTATTATTGTAGTAACAATTCATATCATATACACTGGGATATGATTATGATTTTAGAGTAAATTGTTAAAATGTATCCTTAGTTTCCTAATGTTCTTTAGTGTGCTCTTCCTTAAAGAGAGAGAGTTTGAAAATCCACAAATTATCCCTCTGATTTCTCATAGGATTGATCATTACCTGAAACACATGTGCCCCAGTGGATTGTGGGTTGGTTGCAATCCAATTGTTTTTTGTCTTTGGCTGACACTTTGATTAAGTCCTAGGGAGAGGGCATCTGAAAAACCAAATTCTTTTGCATGTTCTTATGCATAAAATGTATCCATTAGTCTGCAGGGGTCATCAAGCCACCAGGCCTGTGACCTTATTTAAATAAAGAAAGCTTTGAAAGCAGCTTGATTTCCTTAAAGGAAACATGGATGCTTTAAAAAAGGTTTCTTTGTGAGCAGGTAGCAGTCCCCCTCGACCAATGACCGGGGCGGCTCCTCTGTTATATTGGAGGAGTGTTGCACCCTGTCAGCAGCATCAGCTGCAAAAGCTTTAAAAGAACACGATAATAAACTTTGTTTGTTATCGTTTTCTTTTAAAGGGGCACGGCCATGGGGTGACGAGCCGTGCACTCCCCCGCAGAGCACATGTGTATTTGGCTGACCGTCTCGGGCCCACCAAACACACATGCGCAGTAGGCTCTCTCATGCCCAGCAACACAGTTGCCGGACTAGAGAGAGAGCCTGCACAGGCTCCCAGTCTGCCTGAGAGCACCCTGGCTGGGCGCTCCCAGCCAATCCTGATGCTGCACTGAGCAGCGTCAGGATTGGCCGCAGAGCAGGTGTTGGGGCCTGTGCCCGCCTGCAGCAGAGGAGCATGGCGGCGGAGAAGGTAAGTGGTTTTTTTTCTTTATTAAATTTAATGTTTATTCCCCACCCTCCCTTGCGCCACCCTGCCCCTTCTGCTCCCCGTGAGCCGCTCCTGCCACTGACTACTCTCCAGACACTTTTTTCACTATTGTCCATAGAGGACAACTTCCCTTTAACAAATGTATTACCATTCTAACTTGGGGGCTGGCAACTTTCACTGCTTCACAGCTGAGTTACGGTTACAAACAATTTATTCATACGGTTGAGAATCACAATTTGGAAGCAATGTCCTAAACACGCACCACTAAGCAATTCGCAAACTGTTTAAATGTCTAAATGGGTCAAGTACATTAGAAAAAAAGGCTCTAGCATTTGCAAACCCTCACATTTAGAGATCTGGGGGTTTGCACATGCTAAAATCCATCATAAATCTCTTCATCATGTTTGTTTTAAATAAGAAATAACTCCCACTTCGCATCTCCATCCTTCAAACATGCAGAGGTCCTTCTTTACCAGCATCTCTTGATCGTTGAGGCTGGAACCTGTGGGGAAATCATTAGAAATGAAGGTGACAAAGCGCTTTATACTAGATGGAAGGTCTCTCAAACAGAGGAAAGGGACCCTTCCCTCACCAGATCGGAGCGTTAGGGGCAATCCATGCGCAAAACCTCATGCCATCCCAGGAGAGCCATTCCTCCCTACCATGCAATACCAACAGTCTGGGCTCTGGCTTGGCGCCTTGCAGAGGTCAGAGACCTGCTTTGTGTTTCACAGGAAACATCCAAGTGTTTGTGCGTTGCTGTCCTATCTTTTCATGTGGCTTACGAGGCGTAGGGGGGCGGGTCCCCTACTGCTTCCTACACTCTTGTCTAGTTCCAGCCTCTGTCCTGAACTTTGTAATATTTCATCTATTAGATTGCGGCTGCCAGGAGCACAGCGGGGGAGCGTTCACTAGAGGGCTCATGGGAAGGCAGCTTATTCTTGTGCAAACAAACCTCTCGCTGCCATATAAGAAACCATGTCAAAGCGTACAAGGACGCAACCTCACTGATGCAGAAAGATGCTCTCACACTCATAATCCATTCAGTGTGTGCCAGGCCTGACTGGGAACCAAATGCAGCCCCGGCAAAAACGTTCAAACCATCCTGCTGCCTTTCTCTCTTCTGTATCTCTCTTTTTTCCATCCATTTATTCTCTGTCTCTCTCTTGCTCTTGTCTCTCTCCTCTAGCTCTGATTTCTCTCCACTCTATTTGTCCCTCTATATCTCTTTCTGACTCTCTTTCTCTTTTTTTCTCTCTCTCTCCTCTGAAGCTCCCACTGTGCCTGTGCCAATAAACCTTGCGGAGCAGGGGAAAGTGACAGAGGCACCGGCTGCAACCCTGGGCCTTCAATACCCTGCTCCAAACACCCCAGCCTAGTACCGACAATTTACAAAAGTCCGAAAAATCATCTTCTACAAAGTTTATGGAAATGTAACTCTCTCTCAAGGAGGTACCACCCACTTCCCTTGTTGAAAGGCTGTCCTGTGACCCTAACTCAGCATGGCACAAGTCCTACAAACAATAGTGGGGGCACTTATTAGCAAGCAACCCACAATGATGCTGAATGTAGTGATGTCACAGTCCTGTACTATGTTTGCTTTTAAATGAATGTCCCTATATAACAAAGCAGCAGATTGTTGTGCAGGATACAAAAATCGGAACATATGTATTAATTTCTGAACCACCCAAGCAAGCACATGCGTTTTTCAGACTTCACAAGTGGGAGGTGGTAGTCCTTTATATCTAGCCTGAATTAAAAGGCAATAAGGGATTGAAAAGTGTGTACGTGCACCAACATGCTTTAGCAATGTTGATACAGTTTTTGAAGATGTAGGTGGTACCGCTTTAGATGGCCATCTTAGGTTGCAGCCTGCCAAACAGCTCAGCTGTCTGGTTTGCTAAAGACATCTTGGGGACATTCAGAAAGCCGACATAGGAATGTATTCTGACTGTTGATTGTCACTGGTTTTGTAGTTTGTAACACATTTTGGGCCACGTGTACCAACGTTTGGTTTTGCGACTTGCAAATTGCGAGTAAGAGCGACTCGCAATTTGTGAGTCACAAAACCTTTTGTTGTATAGTGTCAATGAGACTATTAGCAATTTGCAATGGGGTCCCAAATGCCCACCTCATGATTATTCATGAGGTAGGTCACAATTTGCGACCCCCTTGCGAATGGAGGCCCTCAAAGGGATGGTGGCCTGCTGGGGACAGCAGACCACCATGTCTGTGACTGCTTTTAAATAAAGTAGTTTTATTTTGTTTTTAAAATGAAGCCCGTTTTCCTTAAAGGAAAACAAGATGCATTTCAAAATAAAAAAATGAAACATTTTTGTTTCATTTTTTCAGAGCAGTAGGACCACTGCCTTTTCACTGACATTCACAAAGGTCAAGGGGCCCCATGGGGACTCCTTCCCGTTTGCGAATGGGTTAGCACGGGTGTGACCCTGGTGCTAACTGCGATTGTTTTGCGACCGCATTCGCGGTCAGAAACAATCATACATGGGACTGTGAGGCACAATTAGGAAGGGAACACCCCTTCCTAATTGCGAGTCGCAATCCCTTTTTGCGAATCAGTAAATCAGTAAATAGTTTACCGAATCGCAAAAATGGGTTAGTACATGGGGAAGTGCATTTTGCACATCACAAACAGCCCGATTCGCTGTTTGCGCCGTGCAAAAGACTACGTACATGTGGCCCTTTCTTTCTTTCGATTTGTGGGCGTTATTTGTTTTAGGCTGTCCAGCCTGAGTTCCTATTTCCCCTTGCACAAATCCTATTTACAGTATCCTTTTGAGTGCTCCCATTCTATAAACGGGCCTGTAAATCTTGTTCTTATCTCATCACATTTGTTGTGCATTCAAAGGCTGAGGTCTAATGTCGGGCACTGTTTTCAAAGGGAGCTTGCTTACCTTTTTTTCTCTGACTTGAATGGGAGAAGATATATGTGACAATCTTGATGGATATTGGGGGTATGAAAGAGTTTTTTTCTAGAACACGACAACATTTAAATGAACTGTGTAAATATTTCATAATGTATCAGAATTAAGAACACAAATGAAGCACTTTTTTGTTATTTCTGAAGTGTGTTGGAAACATATAGTTTAATATGATCAAATCAAATGATTAAACTAGGTGATGGAATTTCCACACTGTTGGACCTGGCTTTTTGACAGGGTCATCCCCAAACTTTTTGTCTCCTTCCTCCTATTTTTTCTGACCTGTTGTTGTTGGCTTTTGACCTCTGGGCACTTTACCACTGCTAACCAGTGCTAAAGTGCATATGCTCTCTGTGTAAATTGTACTATTGATTGGTTTATCCATGATTGGCTATTTAATTTACTTGTAAGTCCCTAGTAGAGTGCACTATATGTGCCTAGGGCCTGTAGATTAAATGCTACTAGTGGGCCTGCAGCACTGGTTGTGCCACCCACTTCAGTAGCCCCTTAACCTTGTCTCAGGCCTGCCATTGCAAGGCCTGTGTGTGCAGTTTCACTGCCACTTCGACTTGGCATTTAAAAGTACTTGCCAAGCCAAGAACTCCCCTTTTTCTACATATAAGTCACCCCTAATGTGTGCCCTAGGTACCCCTAGAGCAGGGTGCTGTGTGGGTAAAAGGCAGGACATGTACCTGTGTAGTTTATATCTCATGGTAGTGTAAAACTCCTAAATTCGTTTTTACACTACTGTGAGGCCTGCTCCCTTCATAGGCTAACATTGGGGCTGCCCTCATACATTGTTGAATTGGCAGCTGCTGATCTAAAAGGAGCAGGAAGGTCATATTTAGTATGGCCAGAATAATAAAACAAAATCCTGCTGACTGGTGAAGTCGGATTTAATATTACTATTCTAGAAATGCCACTTTTTAGAAAGTGAGCATTTCTTTGCACTTAAATCTTTCTTTGCCTTTCAATCCACGTCTGGCTAGGTTTAGTTGACAGCTCCTTGCTTATTCACTCAGACACACCCCAAACACAGGGTACTCAGCCTCACTTGCATACATCTGCATTTTGAATGGGTCTTCCTGGGTTGGGAGGGTGGAGGGCCTACCCTCACACAAAGGACTGCCACTCCCCCTACTGGGACCCTGGCAGACAGGATTGAACTGAAAGGGGACCTGGTGCATTTCTTAGCCACTCTTTGAAGTCACCCCCACTTCAAAGGCACAATTTAGTATAAAACAGGTCCTCTGCCCTACCTCATCAGACACTTGCTGGAGAAGAAACCTGAACCAGAACCTGCATCCTGCCAAGAAGAACTGCCTGGCTGCCTAAAGGACTCACCTGGCTGCTTTCTACAAAGGACTGCTGCCTTGCTGTTGCCCTGCTGCCTTGCTGAACTCTTGTCTGGCTGTAAAAGTGCTCTCCAAGGGCTTGGATAGAGCTTGCCTCCTGTTCCCTGAAGTCTCAGGACAAAAAGACTTATCTTTTTCATTTGGACTCTTTGTGCCCGAAAATTTCGAAGCACAGCTTGCTCCGCGGCGAGAAAATCACCACACACCGACCCTGATCGACGCGACACCTTCGGGGCGACCGGAACTTCGACGCACGGCCTCGCAATGACAACGCCGCTCGACTTCCAGAGGGGACATCGACGCGACGCCTGCCGTGAGACCGAGAATTCCATGCACAGCCTCCCGGAACGACGCGCAGCCAGAAAATAAGCCGAAGAATCCACGCACAGACCCTGGGCCCTCTGGTAATCCCGCGACCCACAGAAAGAGACTGTCCCACGCCGGAAAACGACGCACGACTTCCCCGCGTGAAAAATAACGACACAAGTCTGTGTGTGCAGGGGAGAAATCGACGCACACATCATTTTTCTACGTATTTCTTCTTCTGCGGCCCTTTGCGGAGATTTTCCACTTTAAACCAGATACTTTGTGCTTGAAAGAGACTTTGGCGGTCATTCCGACCGTGGCGGTCGGCGGTGAAGCGGCGGTAGGACCGCCAACAGGCTGGCGGTCTTTTTTCATGAATTCTGACCATGGCGGTTACCGCCATGGCCAGCCGCCACTTCACCGTTCCGACCGCGACGGCGGTAACGACCGCCGGGCTGGAGACCTGGGTCTCCAGCCCACCAGTCGTCACATACCGCCAGCGGTATTCCAACCCGCCTGACCCCGGCTTACCGCCATGGATTTCATGCGGTTTGGGACCGCCATGAAATCCATGGCGGTAAGCACTATCAGTGCCAGGGAATCCCTTCCCTGGCACTGATAGGGGTCTCCCCCACCCCCAACCCCCACCAGACTCCCTCCCCTACACCCCCCACCACCCCTGCCACCCCCAAAAGGTTGCAGGACCCCCGTCCCCACCCCGATCCCTAACATATACACACCCAGACATGAACGCATTCATGCACGCACTCATGCACATACACACACCCCCCCGCATTCATGCACGCACTCACACGCCCCCTCTACATACACACACCTCCATGCATGCACACAAGTCACAACACCCCCCCACCCCCCTTCCCTAGCGGACGATCACCTTACCTGTTCCGGTGATCCTCCGGGAGGGAACGGGACCCATGGGGGCAGCTCCGCCGACACCGCCACGCCAACAGAACACCGCCACAGCGAATCACAGGTCGTGATTCGCTGGGCGGTGTTCTGTTGGTGTGGCGGTGGAGGTGGACCTACCTCCACTTCCCCGCCTGCCGCCAGTATGGCTGTTGGCGGCTCTTCGTCCAGAAACGGGTGGAGCGCGGCCAACGGTCATAATGGCCCGTGCGGAAGACCGCCAGCACTGGCGGTCTTCCGTACTGTGGTCCCTCGGCGGTCTATTGAAAAGACCGCCGAGGTCGGAATGACCACCTTTGTTTGCTTTTTAAAGACTTAAGACACTTTATATCACTTTTCAGTGATATCTCTACAATTTCACATTGCATCTTTATTCGTTTTGACCTACAATTATCCTGATAAATATTATATATTTTTCTAAACACTGTGTGGTGTATTTTTGTGGTGCTATATTGTGTTATTGTATGATTTATTGCACAAATACTTTACACATTGCCTTCTAAGTTAAGCCTGACTGCTCGTGCCAAGCTACCAGAGGGTGGGCACAGGATAATTTTGGATTGTGTGTGACTTACCCTTACTAGAGTGAGGGTTCTTGCTTGGACAGAGGGTAACCTGACTGCCAACCAAAAACTCAATTTCTAACACACACATTTTGATCACTGCATAGTTTTATTAGTAAAACTTTATGTCCGTGCAAATGTAATAGCCTATTAAATTAAAAATGTGTTGTCTGTAATGGCAGTGTGGTACCATACCTTCAAAACTCCACTCTACGCCACTCCACTCTACTCTGTACCACTCCAAACTGCTGCACCACTCCACTTTATACTGCTTCATGCCACTGCACTCTGCACCACTCTACTCTACGGCAATGTACTCTTTGCCTCTCTGCTCCACTCTATACCACTCTACTCTGTGCCAATTCACTGTTTGATATTCTATGCTACACCACTGCACTCTTCATCACTTAGTTCTACACTACTCTGGTCTAGTCCACACCAATCTAGGCCCATATTTATACTTTTTTAGCGCCGCATTTCTGCCGCTTTTTTACGCAAAAACAGCGCAAATTTCCAAAATACAATTGTATTTTGTAAATTTGCGCCGCTTTTGCGTAAAAAAATGACGCAAATGCGGCGCTAAAAAAAGTATAACTATGGGCCCTACTCTTCATAACTTCACTTTGCACCACTGTACTCTACGCCACTCTGCAACATTGCACTCTACACCGCTTCACTCTATGCCAATACACTCCACGCCAATGCATTTTACTCTGTAACACTCAACTCTATACTCCGGCACTCTAGGCCAATCCAATCCACTCTGCACCACTGCACTCTATACCACTGCACTCTACACAACTTTACTCTATGCCATTACACTCTATGCTACTCTACTTTATGCTACTGCACTATACTCTGAAATGATCTATTCTACGTCACTGAACTCTATGCCATTCTACTCCACTTTGCACCACTGCACTCTATGCTGAAAAAAGGTGGTCCTCAAAAGAAACAGAATCAGAGGGATTTAGCTTAAGACCTGATGCTGTGTTGATGCATTACAGCAAATGAAGACATCAGGCCACTTATGGAGGGGTTTGCAAGATATAGGAGGACATCACCCGCCTATGGCACAATGCTTTCCTCTTGATTACCACTCCAATTCCATCCTCCAAACTGGACGTCCGCACGGACTAGCTGGGCCAGTAGCTCAATTGCCAGTACGAAGTGGAGCAGGGAGAGGGGACAGCGGTGCCTAGTCCCTCGTCCTAAGGGGAAAGCTTCGGAAAGGGCCACATTAACCTGGAGTCGAGGCTTGGGGTTGGAGTAAGGAGAGCAAATCATACCACAAAATCAAGGTCCAAAGCCAGCTCAAGAAAACACAAGCAGGAGCTAGCCCCAGTCTACCATGTCGAAAGCTTTTTCAAAATTAATAAAAAGTAGGGCTGAATCATAAGGCAAGCGATGACAGTGAGCCAGGGCCACATGGAGTCATCGAAGGCAGTGTCTCGTGCCATGGGTCGGCATAAAGCCACATTGATCCGGGTGTATCAATGTAGCAAGAACGTGTTTGAGCCGGTTAGCCCAAAAAGTACCTAACATTTTGACCGCTCCATTAAGAAGAGATATTTCATGATAATCTGTACAGGATGTAGAGGGGAGTTGTGTCTTTGGGACTACAACTATTGTGACCGCGTCCAGTTCCAGAGGAAAGGTGCAGTTGTAACACACTTCCCTATACAGGGATAAAAGGTGTGGTGTTAAATTTCATGGAATGTGCTATATTACTCTGTGGGGAATCCGTGTGGACTGGGAGTCTTCCCGGTCGCCAATTCAGACAATGCATCCCCAACCTCCTCAGCTGTGAAGGGTTCATCATGTATGTGAACTTCCCCCAGGGACAAGCTAGGGATCGGGATTGTGTCAAGAAAACAACTAGGAGCATCCACATCCCCTTTCACAGAAGCCTATACAATTTCCCATAGTAATGGGTGAATGTTTGTGTGATCTCGGGAAGACTATGGGCCTGATTCTAATGTTGGCGGGCGGCGGGAGCCGCCCGCCAAGCTACCGCCGCTGAATGACCGCACCGCGGTCAAAAGACCGCGGCGGCCATTTAGACATTTCCTCTGGGCCGGCGGGCACTCTCCAAAAGAGCGCCTGCCAGCCCAGAGGAAATGCCCCTGCAACGAGGACGCCGGCTCAGAATTGAGCCGGCGGAGTTGCAGGGGTGCGACGGGTACAGTTTGCACCTGTCGCGTATTTCAGTGTCTGCTTAGCAGACACTGAAATACTTTGCGGGGCCCTCTTACAGGGGCCCCTGCCGTGCCCATGCCATAGGCATGGGCACGGCAGGGGGCCCCAGGGGCCCTGCGGCACCCCCAACAGGCTGGCGGTCTTTTTTCATGAATTCTGACCATGGCCAGCCGCCACTTCACCGTTCCGACCGCGACGGCGGTAACGACCGCCGGGCTGGAGACCTGGGTCTCCAGCCCACCAGTCGTCACATACCACCAGCGGTATTCCAACCCGCCTGACCCCGGCTTACCGCCATGGATTTCATGCGGTTTGGGACCGCCATGAAATCCATGGCGGTAAGCACTATCAGTGCCAGGGAATCCCTTCCCTGGCACTGATAGGGGTCTCCCCCACCCCCAACCCCCACCAGACTCCCTCCCCTACACCCCCCACCACCCCTGCCACCCCCAAAAGGTTGCAGGACCCCCGTCCCCACCCCGATCCCTAACATATACACACCCAGACATGCACGCATTCATGCACGCACTCATGCACATACACACACCCCCCCGCATTCATGCACGCACTCACACGCCCCCTCTACATACACACACCCCCATGCACGCACACAAGTCACAACACCCCCCCACCCCCCTTCCCTAGCGGACGATCACCTTACCTGTTCCGGTGATCCTCCGGGAGGGAACGGGACCCATGGGGGCAGCTCCGCCGACACCGCCACGCCAACAGAACACCGCCACAGCGAATCACAGGTCGTGATTCGCTGGGCGGTGTTCTGTTGGTGTGGCGGTGGAGGTGGACCTACCTCCACTTCCCCGCCTGCCGCCAGTATGGCTGTTGGCGGCTCTTCGTCCAGAAACGGGTGGAGCGCGGCCAACGGTCATAATGGCCCGTGCGGAAGACCGCCAGCACTGGCGGTCTTCCGTACTGTGGTCCCTCGGCGGTCTATTGAAAAGACCGCCGAGGTCGGAATGACCACCTTTGTTTGCTTTTTAAAGACTTAAGACACTTTATATCACTTTTCAGTGATATCTCTACAATTTCACATTGCATCTTTATTCGTTTTGACCTACAATTATCCTGATAAATATTATATATTTTTCTAAATACTGTGTGGTGTATTTTTGTGGTGCTATATTGTGTTATTGTATGATTTATTGCACAAATACTTTACACATTGCCTTCTAAGTTAAGCCTGACTGCTCGTGCCAAGCTACCAGAGGGTGGGCACAGGATAATTTTGGATTGTGTGTGACTTACCCTTACTAGAGTGAGGGTTCTTGCTTGGACAGAGGGTAACCTGACTGCCAACCAAAAACTCAATTTCTAACACACACATTTTGATCACTGCATAGTTTTATTAGTAAAACTTTATGTCCGTGCAAATGTAATAGCCTATTAAATTAAAAATGTGTTGTCTGTAATGGCAGTGTGGTACCATACCTTCAAAACTCCACTCTACGCCACTCCACCCTACTCTGTACCACTCCAAACTGCTGCACCACTCCACTTTATACTGCTTCATGCCACTGCACTCTGCACCACTCTACTCTACGGTAATGTACTCTTTGCCTCTCTGCTCCACTCTATACCACTCTACTCTATGCCAATTCACTGTTTGATATTCTATGCTACACCACTGCACTCTTCATCACTTAGTTCTACACTACTCTGGTCTAGTCCACACCAATCTAGGCCCATATTTATACTTTTTTAGCGCCGCATTTCTGCCGCTTTTTTACGCAAAAACAGCGCAAATTTCCAAAATACAATTGTATTTTGTAAATTTGCGCCGCTTTTGCGTAAAAAAATGACGCAAATGCGGCGCTAAAAAAAGTATAACTATGGGCCCTACTCTTCATAACTTCACTTTGCACCACTGTACTCTACGCCACTCTGCAACATTGCACTCTACACCGCTTCACTCTATGCCAATACACTCCACGCCAATGCATTTTACTCTGTAACACTCAACTCTATACTCCGGCACTCTAGGCCAATCCAATCCACTCTGCACCACTGCACTCTATACCACTGCACTCTACACAACTTTACTCTATGCCATTACACTCTATGCTACTCTACTTTATGCTACTGCACTATACTCTGAAATGATCTATTCTACGTCACTGAACTCTATGCCATTCTACTCCACTTTGCACTACTGCACTCTATGCTGAAAAAAGGTGGTCCTCAAAAGCAAACAGAATCAGAGGGATTTAGCTTAAGACCTGATGCTGTGTTGATGCATTACAGCAAATGAAGACATCAGGCCACTTATGGAGGGGTTTGCAAGATATAGGAGGACATCACCCGCCTATGGCACAATGCTTTCCTCTTGATTACCACTCCAATTCCATCCTCCAAACTGGACGTCCGAATGGACTAGCTGGGCCAGTAGCTCAATTGCCAGTACGAAGTGGAGCAGGGAGAGGGGACAGCGGTGCCTAGTCCCTCGTCCTAAGGGGAAAGCTTCGGAAAGGGCCACATTAACCTGGAGTCGAGGCTTGGGGTTGGAGTAAGGAGAGCAAATCATACCACAAAATCAAGGTCCAAAGCCAGCTCAAGAAAACACAAGCAGGAGCTAGCCCCAGTCTACCATGTCGAAAGCTTTTTCAAAATTAATAAAAAGTAGGGCTGAATCATAAGGCAAGCGATGACAGTGAGCCAGGGCCACATGGAGTCATTGAAGGCAGTGTCTCGTGCCATGGGTCGGCATAAAGCCACATTGATCCGGGTGTATCAATGTAGCAAGAACGTGTTTGAGCCGGTTAGCCCAAAAAGTACCTAACATTTTGACCGCTCCATTAAGAAGAGATATTTCATGATAATCTGTACAGGATGTAGAGGGGAGTTGTGTCTTTGGGACTACAACTATTGTGGCCGCGTCCAGTTCCAGAGGAAAGGTGCAGTTGTAACACACTTCCCTATACAGGGATAAAAGGTGTGGTGTTAAATTTCATGGAATGTGCTATATTACTCTGTGGGGAATCCGTGTGGACTGGGAGTCTTCCCGGTCGCCAATTCAGACAATGCATCCCCAACCTCCTCAGCTGTGAAGGGTTCATCATGTATGTGAACTTCCCCCAGGGACAAGCTAGGGATCGGGATTGTGTCAAGAAAACAACTAGGAGCATCCACATCCCCTTTCACAGAAGCCTATACAATTTCCCATAGTAATGGGTGAATGTTTGTGTGATCTCGGGAAGACTATGGGCCTGATTCTAATGTTGGCGGGCGGCGGGAGCCGCCCGCCAAGCTACCGCCGCTGAATGACCGCACCGCGGTCAAAAGACCGCGGCGGCCATTTAGACATTTCCTCTGGGCCGGCGGGCGCTCTCCAAAAGAGCGCCCGCCAGCCCAGAGGAAATGCCCCTGCAACGAGGACGCCGGCTCAGAATTGAGCCTGCGGAGTTGCAGGGGTGCGACGGGTGCAGTTTGCACCTGTCGCGTATTTCAGTGTCTGCTTAGCAGACACTGAAATACTTTGCGGGGCCCTCTTACGGGGGCCCCTGCCGTGCCCATGCCATTGGCATGGGCACGGCAGGGGCCCCCAGGGGCCCCACGGCACCCCCTACCGCCATCCTGTTCCTGGCGGGCGAACCGCCAGGAACAGGATGGCGGTAGGGGGTGTCAGAATCCCCCATGGCGGCGCAGCAAACTGCGCCGCCATGGGGGATTCAAAGGGCAGCGGTAAACCGGCGGGAGACCGCCGGTTTGCCTCTTCTGACCGCGGCCGAAGCGCCGCGGTCAGAATGCCCTGCGGGGCACCGCCGGCCTGTCGGCAGTGCTCCCGCCGACCCTGGCGACCGCCGGGGTCAGAATGACCCCCTATGTCTCGGACAGCCATTATCGTCAATAATTTTGGGCATGATTCTGTTTGCCTGCTGGTGGGAGGCCAGCAAGTATAATAACTTCCTGTTTTTGTCTCCACAACCATAAATCCTGGCAGTTGTGGCTCAGCAAAGGTGCTTGGTGGCATTAAAGGAGTGCTGATTGATTTCTTCATGGAGGAGACCCAATTGGTGGGAGAGGTCTTCCTGTGGATCAGGCGCGAAGTGTTGTTTCAAGCAAAGGGCGCATGCTTCTAATTGTGTAACCTGAGAGGAGCGAGCTCGCTCCTGAGCTCTAATATGTCCCATGGCGAAGCCTCATATAGTCATCTTAGTTGCTGCCCACAGGGTACCAACTTTCGTGACTGACCCCTCATTATTGTGGAAATAAGCTTGAAGTTCCATACTCAATGATTGAACAAGGGTCTAGTCCAGGAGATAGCAGGCATTGAGGCGCCTCATGGGGCATTGGCTAGTTTTTGGGGTCCAAGATGGAGAAATAGAGGGGAATGGTCTGAGATCCAGCAAAGTAATATTTGGATTTGAGTAAGTGCTCGACCATCGGGGGCGAGTAAGAAGACTAGGGCCCTCATTATAACCTTGGCGGGCGGCTTCAGAAGCCCGCTAAGATCTGACCACTGGGAGGCCGCCAATGCAGCTGCACTCCCGCCGCGGTCATTATGAGATCCCCGCTGGGCCGGCAGGCGGAAACCTGGTTTCCGCCCGCCGGCCCAGCGGGGATCTCGCCCGCAACACAGGAGCTGGCTCCAAATGGAGCCGGCAGTGTTGCGGCCGTGCGACGGGTGCAGTTGCACCCGTTGCGCTTTTCACTGTCTGCTATGCAGACAGTGAAAAGCTGCATGGGGCCCTGTCAGTGGCATGGGCAGTGCAGGGGCCCCCAGGGCCACCGCGACTCCCTGTACCGCCAGCCTTTTCATGGCAGTTCAAACCGCCAGGAAAAGGCTGGCGGTTGGGGACTCGTAATCCCCTGGCCAGCGATGCAAGCAGCGCTGCCCAGGTGGATTATCACCGCCGGGACAAATGTGGCGGGAAACCGCCGGCCATAATTCCCTGGATTGCACCGCCAGCCTGTTGGCGGTGCAATCGCCACAACAGCCCTGGCGGTCTTTGACCGCTAGGGTTGTAATGACCCCCTAGGTCTATTCGTGAGTGAGTGAGTTGGGCCACAGCGGTGTGATTGAATAGGCATAATCAAGATCTGTGTCCGTATGAGGAGCAGCCAGTGTAGGAGACAGTGAGTCCAGAGGCTTGTCTAGATCCGGTCCCCTTCCCTCCCCCTCGGCAGCAGGACTCAAAGGAGGCTGGGATGAGGAATTAGCCGCATCTGGGGGACCGAGAAGACTATTCAGATCGAGCAGCCCTCTGTCTCCTTCGGAAGTGTTTGCATCTCCTGCGCAGTTTGGACAACAACGGTCCATGTGGATCCACGGGGTCTGACGAGAGCGACGAGGACGCCACTGGGCTGCAAAGTGAATGGTGTTCAGTCAACCATTGTGACGCAGACTCTGGGTTGTTGAAGAAGTGTGATTTATTAGCGTGGATGACGCGGAGTCGAACTGGAAACAGCAAACGATATTGAAGCCCCATAGCCCTCACCTTCTGCTTGACCTCCATGTAGGAGCAGCAGCGCTGTTGCACCACGCGAGGGTGTAGTCTGGGAAATTAAGAACCTTAGCATCCTCACATCAGAGGTCCAATTGCAATTGATCTCCCCAAAGGATAACATCTCTAGCCCTATAGTTAAGGATGCAACCAATTATTGGTCTATCGGAGGCTCCCGGAGGAGGTCTGTAAGTTAGCTCTGGGTGTGCTCTCTCCACTGCAAACCTAGAGGACAGACATTCAGAGGGAATCTAGGATTTAATCCACCGCTCTATAAAATCCCCCACCAACTGGGGTTCAGTGCCCTCTGTACATTCAGAAACTCCTATAATAGACACTTTGTTATGCCTAGAGTGATTTTCAGCATCCTCATCACATCTATGGATCTCCATTGTACGGGTGAGGAGTACAGAGATCTGGACCTTGAAAGTTGAGATGTCATCTTCATCTGAGGAGATCCGAGAGTCAGTTTCTGTAATACATGCAGTGGCGTTCCGAAGACCTTGACATAGTAGTGCCACATACATCCTCACTGCTCCGATTTTCATCTCCACCACGACCTGTAATATCTGGATAGCTTAAAGGATAGCGGAAAACTCACTAGATGTTGAGGTAGGTTTGTCTCCTTCAGGTGGGGCGCTGTGGCCTGCTGGTGGGTCCAGAGATGTATCAATCTATACGGGTCTGCGAAGTAGTAGAGCAGGCGGTTCTTTCCGTGCCCATCGGGAGGGATCTCAAGGCAACCGAGATCCACAGCTGGGAAAAGACCGCCAGCTTGCCATGGGCCTACAGGCGGGGACAGGAGTAATGCAATGTAGGGCATCTGAATCACCCCCTCTCCGTGAGGCTGAAATGCAATAACTTGCACTTAGAGGGGCTGTATAGGGAGGCAATTCACAAGCCAGGTGGTCCCAGGTTTAAAGCAGGTCTTCAAGGCCCAGAGCAAGAAGGGATAGTAGTGAGTGATTTATGTAAGATCCAGTCTCTGCACCACACCCAGGCTCCTCCTCTGTTGAGACCAAGATAAAAAGGCAGACCCCAGAAAGAGGCCCCTCACAACAGCAGCAAATTCAGACACAGGTCCTCGCAGGGTCTTTGGGGCGTCAAGAGCCTATCGCAGGAAGAGTCCAGCCAGTCACAAAGTGGCCCCCACCAAGACCATTCTTCTCTAGTGGAGCTCTGGCAATATCGGGAGGTAAAAGAGGCCAAAGTAAACAACAGAGGCACTGCGTCTCAACTCTGACGCAAACACAATGCAATCAGTCTGAGGGCCAGCAACGAGGGACCAGCAGCCAAGCCTCAGTCACCAATCACTGTCCGGGGGGGGGGGGAAAGGGATGTCCAGAAAGCCCCTCCGGCACGCAACAAGTTATCAGATAGAAAGGAGTGCACTAAATAAATAGGTAGATGGGAGTGCACTATGCCTTTCCAGGCACTCACCAATGATGGGCCTCAGTTCAGTGTTGCATGCCCGGCAGAACTCTCAGATGTAGGTCCCCCATAGCCTCAGGTCATGTTGCAAAGTGTGTGGTGGGGTGCCTTGAAGCTTGGTCCACCTCGCTGGCCCAGAGGGAAGAGTGGCCAGTCAAGCCATGGTGTGCTGCAGCCACAGCACTGTGTGCCGAGTCCCAGTGGACCAGAGAAGAGTGCATGGCCAGGCAACACCCCAGGTTGTCTCCTCATCCTCAGCCGCCTCTCGCACCAGCTGCTCCCCCTCCAGCCCTTCACCCCATGGAGCCAGTCGCCCATCAGGCACAAGGAAGTGTCCAGGCCCCAGCGGCCAAGCACCTCAAGTCTTAAGACTGACAGTCTCTCAGTGGCGGTCTGGGCGGCCATTGCGATCCGACTGCCACATTAAGACCCTGGCAGTCAGATCCATAATTCCCGACGATCTGGTGGTGGCGAAGATCACAAACAGCTGATTACGACCTTGTTCTTCGCCAGCCTTTTACATGGCAGTTTTACTGCCATGAAAAGGCTGGTGAAGAACAGGTGCAGGGGGCCACGGAGGGGGCCCTGCACTGCCCATGCACTTGGCATGGCAGTGCAGGGGTTCCCCTGCCCAGCACCATTGCAATGTTCACTATCTGTTGTGCAGATAGTAAACATTGTGAAGGTGCTGGTGCACCCTGCAGCTGCAGCATTTCCTCCAGTTCGATTGCGAGCCTGAGACAAGGCTGCGGCGTTTCCTGCTAGGCTGATGGGCAGAAACCTCGGCCCAGCGAGAAACACCTAATAGGTCCGGAAGGGTGGTTGCCACTAGGGCGGCGGCCACTCTGTCGGGAATTTGGTAGACAGGCTTTCCCATCCACCAAACTCAAAATGAGGCCCTATATACGTAACAATACAATACATGAACATTTAATTGCTGTCTATGTATGTAAAGCAGTGAATATATTTAGCAAAAAGAAACTAGCATTTAAAAAATAATGCCGTATTTATAAACATATCATTGTTTGCCTATATTGAAATAAAGAAAGGAATAAATGCAGAGATTGCTTAAGCATGTGTACACTCATTGTTATCATTTTGAACTAATAACATATATATGGGGTGACATATGAAATCAAAGGCAATGCTTACATTAAAAAAGTGAAATGAAAGCTTAAGTTTTCGATCATCTTACTTTTTAACTTCGTTCTCGAGTATATAAAAGATGATTAGTGTAAGTTTTTTGCAAGAGTTAATTCATGGTGTTCATGTTTTTATTTTCCTGCCTGAATGGTTTAACCAGCAGGAAGCAAGACACATTTCTATTTCATTAAGGAAAGAATGATGGTCAGTTCACCTTCATAACCTCCTCCTGAGCCATTCTTATGGCGAAGGAGAATGTTGCCTGGAGTTTAGAAACACCCTGCTGGGAGCAGGCTCTTTATTTCACAAGGAAATGGACCAAGCCCTCTTCAGATTTAGGCCAAGGGGACGGGGTCCAGTTTGTAAAACGTGTGGGTGGACTCCGTACACCAATGTCCACCCCCAAATTGTGAGATAGAAAACAGGAAACTCCAATATTAAAACACAAGCTTCCACCCACTGGTCCTCCGGTGCTGAGCAGCCGAATAAACATCAGTAAACCATCGCTCCCAGGAACCCATCACCTTAACAGTTGCCTACTGATAATGATTTCATGGGGACCAAGCATTGGTAGACCTTTATATTGAGAATGTTTGTCAATGTTTCTTTGCATAGCATTGTTTCAAAAAGTAAACAGCATTTCAAAACACTGTACAAAAGTAAATACACATTTTCAGATGTCTCATTAGTGCACACTAAATTCAATACTTTGAATCAGCATAAATTGCATGGTTTGCTTTTTAAATATTTTTCAGTCAGGTAATTGTGAACAAAATTTAAAAAAAGAATAACTAAGCTTAAAGGAAAATACCAATGCCTAATTTACTTTTCACAAGACTTAGAACTGAAATATGCTTTAACCACTTGGTGCTATCTGAGAGGTGTACGGAATTTCCATAATTTACTTTCACGTAAATTTCAGCAACGTTATGTGCAATTATGTAAAATTCAAGCCTAACATTTTGCACAATATGTTTGCACAAAATGTGTCCTCACATCAATTTTTGAGTCGAGGATTCATTTGTACTAAAAAAAAAAGTGCACAGAATGTAAAAGCATCACGAACAACAGCTGCTCGCATTCTGCTGTTCTGGTGCATTCACAGTAATTTGTTATCGCAAATGGCACATATTACTGGTGGTGTAGTAGCATAATAGCTGGAATTTCACTATCTTATAAGGCAGCATTCTGGAATTGATCCAAATTGCAACAGAATAATTTAAGTTTCACCCAGGCATAGTCCTTTGCATCAGTCCACATAACATATTTAAGCGCTTATAGGAGAAGAGGCATCTCCTTAAAGTCATGATAATTTCAACTGGTGCTTTAAATGCCAGCTGAGTGAGAGCAGCAACTAGTCCATCCTCAGCACCATAAAAGCCTTTGTATACCAAGGCGTAAGCGTTTAAGCAATATGTGAAATGCAGAGAATAAACCTAAAACAACCCTTAAAGTCTGCTCTTCAGTCCTATAGTAGAATGATATAACCTGCTGCTGTGCTTTTACAGACAAGCAGGAAAGGGTCGGTAAAACCACAGAAAGGGGGGTTGTAATTGAAAAGGGGGAGCACCACATGAGAGAGGGAGAGAGAAGGAAAACACCTGCACTCTCATGGAGTGCTGAATGGAAAAGAAAACCGCAGTTCCATAACTGTGAGCAATGGAAGAATACTAGTCAGTCAACCAAAGGGATGACAATTAGGTAATTCTCTAGGGTTGGAGTGATGAATAGGTTCTAAACCCAATGTTTTTGGCAAGGTCCACACAAAGCTTTTGCCTACATCCATCTAAAAGCTTCCTGATGGGTCAGGCATGAAGAATAAGGGCAGTTACTCACCATACAAATGAGAAGAGAAATCGGTATGCAGAAGGGAAATTCTGATTTTACCAACTTTGTTCTCTGCCACAGACCACATAAAGAAGCAGTGGACACGATTTATCAAGCGCAAGACAACTAGCTTCATTGTGCCAAATGGAGAGGGCAGGAATGTGCTGTGTTCACCCAGATATGGCACATTCCTCTTATCTCTCTGCTCTGGCACACTATGGCCCTCATTACGAGACTGGCGGTCTTAAGAACGCCAGCCTCGTGGTGGCGGTCAGGACCGCCGCTGCAGTGGTGGTCCGACTTCCACATTAAGGCACCTGTGGTTAGACCACCAGGGTACCACTAGCACCACCAGGATCCATGATTTCGACGGCCCGGCAGTGGCGGGGATCGCAATCAGCAAGGGTGGCCCTGCATGCAGCGCCGCCCTGCTGATTACAGCCTCGTTCTCCGAAAGTCTTTTCATGGCAGTTTTACCTCCATGAAAAGGCTGGCAGAGAACAGGTGCAGGGGGCCACAGGAGGGCCCCTGCACTGCCCATGCACTTGGCTCTGCAGACAGTGAACATTGTGGAGGTGCGGGTGTACCATGCAGTGGCAGCATTACCGCCGGCTCAATTACAAGCCGGAGACAATGCTGCCACCTGTTTCCCACAAGGCTGTCGGGCTGAAACCTCGGTTTCCGCCCTCCAGCCCAGCAGGAAACTCTTAATGGGTCCTGCAGGGAGTTGCCAGTGTGGCAGCAACCTCCCTGTCGGGAGTCCTAATGGGGCCCTATGTGCTGCCTAACACCAATGCAGGTAGCCTTGCACTGTGGTGGAAGAGTGTTCTGTGTTGCATGCAAGATATTTTTGTGCTGGAAGGACCACCTTCCGGCACAAAACAGTTCTTAGGGGTGTTTTTCTCTTTCTAAGAGTGCTGCAGAATACAAGAGGAAAGAGGAAACAACTAATAAAAATAAAGATATTTTTCATAACTGCACCACTACTGGGAAAATGTACAAATCTGACTCACTCCTGGCTTACCTGTCTTGGTAAATCTGGGGACGTGCCAGAATGCATGAGTGAGTGTGTGGGAACATCCATGCCCCACCCATCGAACACCTTTTCCACCACAGAGAAATGGAAGGCAGTGACTTTCCTACCTACCATTAGTAAGTGTTAGTAAAGTGTTAGTAAATCTGGCCCAAGATGGCTGCCTTCAAGAGTGAGCGAGGTCATGTCAGTCTTCTGCGGTTAAAATAAATCAATTGCTAAATTCTGTTCCCTCCGTACATGCCATTTTTAAAACAAAACAACCTGAACTTGTGTATGAAGAGGGCACCGGGGTGCAACAAATAGCCACAAAAAGGCTTTGTTGCTAAAGGAATAGGAACACCCAATAGGAAAAATATAATTTTGCTTGGGGATGCAAAATTTAAATAAGAGCTAGACCAATTTGAGCATAAGTGTATTAATTTACTAAACAGTCTACTGTTAGGACAAATCTTGTCAGGTCTTTTAATGGTGCTTTCTCTAAGTTCTCTGACATGAAAGATATTGAAATTCTAAATTTTCATGCTTGATGTGGAACTCATATCAAGCCTTGAGATCCATGGTAGTGGCTAGGTCTTTTGGTCATCACCGTCTACTGTGCTTCATCATGTGCAGATGACTTGGAGAGCTTGCACTGGAGTGATTAGATTTTCCTAGTGTTGCTCTGAGAAAGTTTGAATTCTATGTAAGTGCAGTCTGAAAGAGCACACAATCCAGGTTCTAATGCTCTTTTTTTCGTTTGACTGAAACTAAAATTACATGGAGGTGCAATACAGAGGTATTTATATATGTGATTATATATGTGATGTTTATATGTCACAAACCATGCTGAAAGGCAGTGGACCACTGACCAGCGTCAAATACATGGCAACATGCGAATGGAGGAGATGCTGGTTTCTAAGATCCAAAGAGGACAGCTACTCATCATGTTATACTGAATTTAATGGAGGTATGTCTTCACCACTTCCCTAAATTGGAGCAGGTCGGTAGCAGTCCTGATCAAAAATATGATGCAATTTCAGTTTTTGAGTATATAGATGGAGGAGGCCTGTTTCTTTTTGTCCTTTTTGGCACTTCTTCATCATCAATGTTATTTTGTCCTAGTTGTGGGAGTGACATAATCACTGGAAAGAGGAGCTGGTCATGCAGATAGACAGGGTTGCATGTCATAATCTCATTGTAAATGATGCAGCTATTTTTGAAAATGGTGTGGGCCAGCAAGTGGAGAAAGTAGAGATCCATCATGTATATCAGTTTACTCAATATTGTGGCAAACAATTTCTTTGACAAAAATATTGTGTCAAAAATATTATTTAGCACACAATTGTGCTCTTATTTTTATAAAAGTAAACACAAAAATATCAGAAAATATATCATTGACAAATTAGGTAAACATATTCATTTTTTACAAATGTATATATATATATATATATATATATATATATATATATATAAATATATATATATATATATATATATATATATAGTGTAGCATATAACATAATAAATGAAAATAGTTATTTCACATTACTATTTTATATTTTATTTTATATATTAATTTAATACTATGACTATATATATGTATATAACATTAATAAACATATTTATCTTACATTTCATATTTTTAAATATTTTACATGTGTTAGTATCCAAATATATGTATAGATATATATATATATACATATAGATAGATATAGATATATAGATATATATAGATATAGAGATAGATAGATAGATAGATTTATTTTACATGTGTTAGTATCCAAATATATGTTTATATATATATATATATATATATATATATATATATATATAGAGAGAGAGAGAGATTTGTACCGAAAATATTAATAAAAGTATCTAATGTATAAAACATGTTTTCAATAATTATGTTACACTAGTTACACTAGATAGATAGATAGATAGATAGATAGATAGATAGATAGATAGATAGATATACACAATATAATTATAAAAATATAAACAATTGAATAAGAAAACCTATATTAATTAAAGGAGACGATAAATAAAATATTCAAAATTGTAAAATCCAAAAAACACATTTACAAAAAATATTATAAACATTGGAATACATTTTAAACTATAAAAACAAATAATGTGAAATATAAAAAATAAAAGAAGTAATGCTATAAAATCTGTTTAGCCAATATTATGGAAATTATTGGAGTCTAAGAATATGAAATATACTATTCCCTCTCTAGTTTCTACAACAGTAGGGAAAGTGTTGGACTTCAAAGGGGTTAGAATTACTGTTCCTACTCCAGTCACTATAATAACAGGTAAAGTGTTGGACTGTGGAGGAGTTTGATTTACTTTTCCTACTCCAGTCGGTGCAAAATTAGTGAAAGGGTTGAACTTCAGAGGGGTGAAATTTACTATTCCCTCTCCAGTCTGTGCAACTGTAGGGAAAGTGTTGGACTTTGGATAGGTTCAATTTACTTTTCTCACTCCAACCAACATAACAGTAGGGAAAGTGTTGGACTTTGGATGGGTTCAATTTACTTTTCCCACTCCAACCAACATAACAGTAGGGGAAGTGTTGAATTTTGGAGGGGTGAAATGTACTGCTCCAACTCCAGTCTGTGCAACAGTAGGGAAAGCACTGGATTTTCAAGAAGTGAAATTTACTATTCTTACTCCTAACAGGGCAAAACTAGGGAAAGCAATGGATTTCAAAGGGGTAACATTTACTATTCCCACTCCAAGAAACAGTAGGTGACATGTTAGAATTTGGAGGGGTAAAATTTACTATTCCCACTCCCGTCTCTGCAACAGTAGGGAAAGCATTTCATTTTGGAGTGGTGAAAATGTACTATTTCCATTCCAAACAGCGCAACAGTAGGGAAAGTGCTGAACTGCAAAGAGGTTCATTTTTCACTTCCTACTGCAGTCGAAGCAAGAGTAAAGAAAACACTGTAAGCACATTATTACATATATGAGTAACCTGAAGAATGTAGCAACAATATGAAACTCTTAATGAAAAAAATTAATGACATAAAATATATATATGTATTTAAAAAATATTTAAAAAAATAATTTACATCATTACTATGCAATAAAAATAGTTGGCAATTAATAAATAATTGCTAATCAGTTATTAATTAATTAACTTCCACCCTTTACCCCTATAAAGCTAGCAGACTACACTTACAATATAATTGACAAACTATTTCATAACTAAAATATTTAACATAAATTAAATAATAAATTAATAATAATTAAGTGTTAAATAATTATTACCTAATCACCTTCCCACCCTGGATTCCTACAAATTTATCATCCCACAACTAAAATAAAATTAAATTAAATAAGTATGCCAAAATTTACATATTTAAAATTCAATTAAATTACTAATTTACAAATAATAAGTAATAGTCAATTAATTATTTCTTAATCAACTTCCCTCCTTGTACCTCTACAAACATAGCATCCCTCAACTAAAAAATAAATAAAATAAAGCAGTTTTCATTACTTTACATAATTAAAAATCAATTAATTGATCAACAATTAATAATAAATTGTTAATTAATTACTTAACTTCCCACCCTACACTCCTACAAACCTAGCAGCCCCTAACTAAAATATAAGTAAAATAAATAAGTATTCCATCAACTACATAATCACAAATCAATTAAATAATTAATTTAAAAATAATAATTAATTGTTAATTATTATTTAATTAACTTGTTGCCCTATACCCCTACAAACTGAGCAACCTGCAATTACTTTATAAATTACTATTAAAAACTAATAAAATTCTAAATCACTCTAAATGATAAGCTATATTTAAAAAAATAATGAAAAACATTTTTATAAACAATGGCAACACACAATTAAGATATCAACTAAAACACATTAAAACAATGTTATCAACCACCAAATTAGTAAAAACAATATTACAAACATCAATATTATTCTCAACAATATTACTTACCTCAGTATTCTTATCAACAATATTTCTGCACCACAATATTTGTGTGTCACAGTATTTAATTTCCGCTGTTTATGTCTCCTGATATTTTTAAAACAATATTTTGTCCAAAAACCCATATATCATCAGAACTTTAGTGCTGGCAGACAGACATTTTCGGGTGCCCTTAAATGGGAGGTGGGGCAGAAGGGAGTCTTGAAAACCAAGGAGCAGAGAATTGACATCATCCAGATGTAAGAGTAGACTGACATGAATGACAATTTTGAATATGTTTTCACGGGGAAATGATTTACCCATCTTTAGTAAAGCAAGCAGATATCAGGAGATTTTGGTTTTCTTGACTATGTGAGATTGGCACCCAAGGTAAATTCAAATTACATAGCATTGGGTACAAGTTGAGATTAGAGTGCATATAGTGTCATATTGTGGAGCCATGTTTGGACTAGTTATTGCTTGCTGTTTTTGGTAAATAGAAGGAATTCTATTTTGATGCGGTTATGGTTCAGCTAGACGCTTGCCATCCAGGATTGTATTAGGTGCAAGCGGTATTTGAGACGTTGGATGACTGGATCAGAGGCCATTTTCGAATATCTTTGTGTGTCATGGGGGTATTGATGAATTGTTACGCTGTTGACTGTCAGCTGAGTGTACATTTTAAAAATGAGAGAGGTGGCAAGATGGAATCCTGATGAACTCCTCAGTTGATATTAATATTCTTGCACCTGGGGGTGCAGATGTGAACATACTGCTGTTAGTTGGATACTAACCAACCATGAAGGATGTTTCCAATGAGTCTCTCATTTAAGACCTCAGCAGGTGGATGAAGGTGCACTAGTGAATTTGTCTAAGGCAGCTGAAAAAAACAGTAATATTAGGACACCAGGGTCATCTTTGTCTGTGATCAGGAGAGTGTGGCAAGGTCATCAGGGCCTAGGGTGGGTTTGTTCAAGCATGGTAGCATCCAGCCAGACTTGAGCTCTTCAGAAAAGATGCCCTGGCCAAGGGAGGAATTGACTATAGTGAGAAGTGTTGACTGAGCATCAACAGAGGGGGCTCTGAAAGTAAGACATCATCTTCATATGTGGTGGCTTTGAAGGAGTTGAGGATGTCAACTCGTTCTGTGGAAAACAGTGGTTAGAATGATGGCCATTGTGGACTGCAGCAGAGAGGTGTAGGTGTCTAGGGAGAAGGATGTTGTCAATATGCTGTCAGATATATAGACTGTTAATGGAATTGCACATGACCATTAAGTGGAGGGGCAGTGAGTTGCTACTTTATTGTTTTGAAGAGCGTTCTGCTGATGTTTGCATATTTATTGATGAAGTTAATATAGTACTTGGCTTTGGTTAATATGAAGCATGTCATGCGGAGGGCCTTCAGTAGTGTGAAGTTGTCAGGGGCTCTGTTTTCTTCTATTTTCTTTTCCATCTGTAGAAGGAGCATTTGTTGTTGGTGAGGTCTTTGGAGGACCATTGTGCTGAGTGTTTGACTTGCATGTGTGTGCTTTAGTTGGAGCCTTGGTGTTTGCATGGTTTTCCAGGAATGTGCCGAAAGTGTTTAGATGGATGTTGACAGCAGTCTCGCAGTACAATAAATGAGTTTGAACATTACTTGCCTATTCAGGTCTTTGAAACATCTGCAGATTTTCTGTTCTCTTTTGGGTTGACCTCAATCTGTTGGTTGAATGCTGAGCAAGGTGATGGAGGTGAGGAGCTGGTCGGCCTAGTCTATTGTTATGAGAGGGTAGCATTTTCTGGTTGGTGATGTCAAGAAGATAAGGTCCAGGACATGCACTTAAAGTGTATTGGTTGAGTAGCAGGCCATACCACGTTGAATGTCTCAATGAGGTTGAGGGAGTTGTCTCTAGCATTTTTCATGCTTAAGTTGTCGGGTAAGTTGAAGTCACTCATGATCATTGTGTGTGAGTGTTGAATGGATGAGGTAGAACAGAGGTCAGAGAATTCACCTACGTAATCCTTGTTCTGACAAGGAGGCCTGCGGATGAGTTGTCATTTACTGGACTTGTTGAAGGAGAGTGGGAAGTGGCATGTGAGGAGGACCTCCTGTGAGTTCAGTGTTGCCTGCTTAGTTACGGTGCAGGAAAAAGAACTTATGGATGATGCTGAGGCCTCCTTTCTTTTACGAACATGGTCTGCAAGATGGATGAGGTAGATGATGGCAAGAAGGACTTATAGTAAGTGCAAATATGTGGGTCGTGAACCATGTTTCTTTGTTGAGGAGTGTGTCAAGATTATGATAAGTGATGAGGTCGGCGATGTCTGGAGCACTGCACACAGCAATTGTTCATTGATGAGCAAGAGATAGAGCTTGTGTTCCATAGTTTGAGGGTGTGTTGTGAAGATTCTGTTTCCGTTTTCTGCAGTCTAGGCCTGGGTGTGATTGTGGGGATGGGTAGTGGAAGGTGCTGGGTGAGGCACATGGTGAGATCTTACATTGTGTTTTGCAGGGGAGTGAGGATTATATCGCAAGGCAATTCCTGGCCCTGACAGGCCTATCCAGAAGCACCCTTGTCTGTGCCTGCTGCTTCCCACAGTAGTACATCCTGCAAAATTATTTGAAGTAGGGAGGAGACAAAAAGTGATGCAACTTCCTGTAGAGATGGATACTGGAATGCAATGATGACACCTCGAGTGACTGATGATGTGTGCTGAAGATGTCACTCACTTGCAGTCGAGATGCATGATGAGGAAAGAGGACCGCCTGCGAGGCTTCCTATTTTGAAGACGTTTTGGCAGGAAACTGAATATGTCACTTTCTCTAGGGACAAATGTTTGGAAATGCAGTGGCGTCACTTCTCACAAAGATGAATGCTGAGACCTGCAGTAATGTGTAAATAAACAGAGATTGGTCTGTATAAAGCTCGCAGACCCAAAACTGGAAAACATCGCAGAAGGAATTACTCCCTTGCTCAAATGTATTATTTGTTTTGCGTGCACATGAATCAATCAATTTGTGCTGAGTGGCCAATCATGCAAAAACTTCATAAACATACGATGTCACTTCTGTAATGGATGCTGGGAAATGCGGTGGTTTCCGTTTCTGGGGAAGGTGATACCGAGCGATGCATCCACCTTGCCTCCTACCTCCGGCTTGACACCAAGCTCATAAAGAATTCACACAGGGCATTCAAAAATTCCTTGCAAAGTTTCAGTGAGCAGAATTAGAGAGCATTGTTTTTCACTAACAGGCAAAAAAATATTTAAAGCTCGAAATAGTGGCGAGATAGATAGTGAACTTAACATTGGCAGACCGGCATTCCTCAAAGGGGACAAACGTGTCTTGAAAACTTTAAATTCTCTCCAAAGTATTGCAATTAAAACAGCGTTAGTAAAGCTATTTTTCAAGGCACGTTGCAAAAACTGAATTCGAAAGTTCTGGCATTCCCTTGAAAATTAATTAAACGTTTTTACTTCTAAAAATGGAGCCTGAATGTGCTCCGAGAGGCTGTTTTGTTTGCACGTGTGTGGCTGTGTAGCCCTGGAGAGGTTCCTTCGGAGACTCAAAAGCTGGCCAACAGTACCCCATTGCAGGGTTATAATGAGGCAAGGAGCTATTGGTCTTGCAATTGCTTGTTTCCATCATGAAAGGCAAAGGGTAAAAACACAATGAAATTCCGAGATGGCTGCCAGTGCGTACCCATGCAGGTGCATGCATGTACATGCCATTTTGGCATGTTTTCTTTTAGTTTATGATAAAAACCATTCCAAGATGGCAGTCCAATTGTGAGCAGTGATGCGCACGCCTGAGTGTCCATCTTGGAATGTTTTTATCATGAAGAAACAGTATTCCAAAAAGGTCACCTGTGCATTTTCATAAACGCAAACTGCCGCAATGGTGGCCATTTGGGATTTGTTTTTTAACTTTCTTTTCCAATTCAAAAAGCCCACGACCGTTTCAGAATAGTACATTTTTTTAATTGAGCTGTATGCTAAACTAAGAGAAACAAATGCCACAAAAGTCCTGTGCAGCTACCCGTACCTTGTAAATGCACTGTTCACAATAGAAACAAGTAATAAAAAAACATGAAGCAGGATGGGAATAGGAGGTGTTGGGTACCATGAATGAGCGGTAGTGAAGGGGGTTGTAAGCATAAAGAAAAGAATAACAAGCATTTGCAATGCAACGGGTCTCACGTTTGCTCGTGTTAGAGCTATTAGTGTTGTAAACGCCTAACTGGACTTTTCTTGCCACATAAACTAATAATGAAAAGTAAAACAGTTTCACATATGCGAGCCGATGGTCGCCATTTGTATGAAGGAGACACAGAAAAGGAAACAAAAGTTCACTCGCTGTGAAACTTATTGGCAAAAGTGCAATTATCCATGTTACCGGCAAAAGTGCAAATAATCTATGTAACCAGCAAAAGTGCGATTAGCCATGTAACAAGGTCAATGTTATGCAAAGCGCTCGACTTCTGCCCAGTGAGATCACTCTGTGCAGGAAATGAAAAGATAAAGTAGTCCAGAAACCAGCTGAAAAAACCGAGGCTCATATGTTTTGTGTAGTTTACCGGTGTGCTTGAAGAGGACTAAACACCAGAAAAGGCATGACGTATGCATGCCTTTCCCAAATGGAATCAATCGATTTTTAAAAGGCAAGCCCAGGAACTAATGAAAGTGATGAGTGCGACATGGGCGTGGTTAGAAGCCCAAAGAGAGATTACAACATGGTCCAGAGAGCTTGCACGCGCTCGACCCTAAAAATGGAGAAAGTAAAGAATATGAACTGCTGCCATAGAATTCTAAAACAAGTTTCTTTTAAAAAATCAGTTCCCCTATTTCAGTAGTGAAAGGATATGTCATCAAATCAAAGCCATGGTACAGAAGGTATGACCCACGGGCGGTTCAACAAAAAGAAAAAGCAGAAACCAGTGCTTAATTTGTAAATAAAAAGACACTGTGATCAAAGCTTTCCTCTGAAACTTGCAGCTGCTGCAATTAAATGTACGAGCACGGAATACTGAGGCAGCATAATCCTGAAACCATTTTGGGCCTCCTTAATCCATTTAAAGCCACTTCCTGGCCCTTCAGCTCACTCTTGCAGCTTTCTCTCTTTCTGACGCTTTTTCGTTTTTCTTTTCATCCGTCTTTCCCATATGTGTCTTTTGCTCACAGTAAATGGCTGAGGGAGAAAAATAAGTGCTGGCCCTCAAAAATAAGTGCCAGTGCTCCGCACTAGAAACAAGAAGCACAAATTAAGCGCTGGCGAAAACCCACTGAGTACAGAATATCAAACTGAGAAAGACAAGAAAGCTATCCAATCATGAGCAATGTGGTTACCCAAAGGCCGCTTTATGTATTGTAGGGTAGACAATGCGTCTTCATCAACAGTCAGCTAAAGCTGTTTGTAAGTAGGTCTAAAAAAGAGGCAGGTTTTTTTGTTTTTTTTTATTTAAAAAAAATTGTAAACATAACCTAAGACTAAGTCGATGGCACAACGTTTTCTCAATTTGTATTTCTTTCTCTATAAATCTGTGCTTGCTTTAAACAAGAAAGAGACTGTTTTTATGTCCAGGTGTAAGCGTTCAGAGGAAGAAGCCTTTTATGTAACACCTTTGTACCGAAACCGACACAAGCCGAAGCCTCCTTGATCTTTTCCTTCAGTTATTTTCATTTGTTGAAACATAGTTTTATGAGAATGAACAGTGTTTGGATTCAATTAAGTGTTTTTGGTCAGTTGGTGTTTTCCATGGATTGTACTGCACAGAGCATGTGGTACTAGCAACATCAAAAACATTGTTTTGTATAGTAATGGAACATTTCTATAGTGCTTTCTGTGCCACTTGTCAAGGCCTCAAAGCTCTTTCCAAGTGGGCAACCCGAAAAGACTCAATCTTGCAGCGCTTGGAAGAAGAAGGATGTTGATTGTGGTCTCGCTTGAAGTGTGGATTTTTCATTTCATGAATATCACCCAGAGATTGTGCATCACACATGAAGAAGTCTGCAATAGATTGTTAAAGAAAGCTTCACGAGCAGTGTAGATAATTCAGGGTTGTTTTAGATCACACGTTCTACGTTTTAGGGGATACCTAGTCTTTGTTCAAAGATTGTTGGTGTTCTGAAAACTGGCGACTTTGATAAACATAATTCATTATGGGTGTGAGTTTAATCAAATCTACTCTTCTAAAGCACTGTGGTAGCCGTCCATCCCCTGGAAGCAATGTTAAACCACCAGTAAATCACCTTATGAAGTCATCCCAAGAGTGATAGGAGCCCAACATCTAGATGCACAGTTAGAACACCAGTAAACTACTTCATGGAGTCCGCCCAGGACCACTAGGAGGTCCATAACGATGAAGGCGCAGGTAAACCACTGTATGAAGTCCAGCCAGAAACAATAGGAGCCCAACCTCGAGAAGCACAGTTAGGCCAGATGTTTATCACTACATGGCGTCCATCAAGGAGCAATAAGAGGCCCCTACCATGGAGAAACTGTTAAATCATGAGTAAATCACTTTATGGAATCAGCTGAGGACCAATTTCTGTAGTACATTGCTGTATCTTGTTGAAGGCCCAGTGACTCCTACTTGCCCAGTGAATAGATGAGGCACGGTGTTGGTTGCCATTCCAGCTTCTAGTGTTGAGTTTTGGTGTCATGTGTGAGGCCAAGACTGAGTGCTACAGACTTAGGGCAGAGGTATGTATCAGTGTCTTATTTAAGAAGCAGAGTGCCAGCAGAGTTGAAGGACAGTTCTGCAAAGTGCACAAATCACTATGACTTGTTGCCAGCTGTGTTCAGACATTAGGATCATCTGAGTCTGTGGTGCTATTCAGAATTCATGCTGACTTTGATAACCCTTATTGTCTATGCGAGTGTGACTCACATATCTGTACGGAGCTCAAGTTTTCACTGATAGGGTTTTAGAAAGACCGCAAAGGCCTGATGGAACACCATTGGCCTCCCTTGCTGTCTTGCATCATTTTCAAAACCAGCTGCATCATTTGCAAAGCCATCACGACCGTCCCACCCCTGCTTATCTTGCAGACAAGCTCATCATCTGTGGGGGTCCTTGTCACATCAGCAGCTAGGAGGCCATCAGACAGCAGGCTCAGAAGCATAAAAAGGTTAAAGCAAGACAGCAGACTGTTCCATCTATGCACCAGGAACTGGAACAACATCCTCAAATCCATCAGGGCCGAACCCAACGCTGCTCCAATTTAGGAAAGAGATGAAGATGGACCTCTTTAAAGAGCACCTCATTACAATGCATTAGCAGTACACTTATCAGCTACCACTAGTTAACTTGATGCTTTTCTTTGACTTTGCATAGTGCACCGCTGCCTTTTGGCTAGGTTGGTTCAATAGAAATACCATGTAAATATACATGCATAGGTCATAAGCATTAAAGGAACAGTAAAAGACAAGTAAAAGACTATTCAAAGCCCACCCATGAGCAAAAGAAGTCCAACCCAGGAAGGCACTATTCGAAGGCTATATCAAGTTCACCCAGGAACAGTAGAAGCGCAAACCCTGGAAGCACAAATATGACACCAGGTAAAAGTATGAGCTTCCAGGTTCCATGCTTTATGTTTGCTAACCCTCCCTGCAGTATCAGAAGGCACATAAAGGTGTAGCCATCATTTGTGCAGCAGGTGCAGTGGCAACTGGGGTGTTAGGGATGCGCTTTAGATAAGTTATGTCTGTGTTTTACTACTCAATTGGGTAAGGGTGCTATTTTCATGCAACCAGTCTCAAAGCACCCTTTCTACACTGCTACACTGAAAGACGCTCCTTTTAGAAAATGAGTAGCATGGGGAATTTAACTATATCCACGGTATGTGATTCTTTTACAGTATGTCTCTGGGTACTGTGTTTCCATCTTGTGCCAAGCAGCCTATATTCGCCAATAGATTACTTTTTTTAGAATGAAAGTGAAACTTTGGCTCCAGATGCACTTTTTTATAGACACCTCACCGGCCACAGAAAGCATATATTGGTGGGATTCTGGCCAGAGAAATTGAGGGCTGTTTGAAATTACATTGGGCAAATTTTATAATTAGCTGGTGAAGATTGACAACATTTGTAGATCTTGAATTATCAAAATTTGAAAAATGGCCCCAATTATGTAACTTACTGCGCTAGGAAGTGATACACATAGTAAATGTCTCACTTGAAATGATCATCTCCTCGAACCAGTAAACTGCCAGTATCGAGCATGACTTCTATCTGAGGAATTCCCTCTTGTGCCACATTTCACATGATTTATTGTAATTTTGATGACATTTTACTCCCAAAGATATGCGCTTTCGAATATCCCCAAACTTGAAATAGGGTCTTTCAATTTAATGAAATATTAGATTGTGCCCCATTTTAATTGTTTCGACAACCTATCACCAGGCAATACTCCTACCAAGAAAATGCAAATGCAGACAGGGCTAAGACGTGCCATGTGTGTTTTGGGAATTCCACATTTTTTAGCCTTCCGATTGGCTGTATTCATAACCAATCCTGTTGCCTCAAAATGGGCGGTGCTAGTCGTAGGCCTGGTAAAGCAAAACATTCCAGGGTGGAATGCTTCATATTCCATCATGGCTGAAGTGCGATGAAGCCCAGTGATTCTATGGATTTTTCACCCACAATTTTGTGCGTTATTCATTGGTGTAACAATCGCCCCCGCATCCCCGGGGATGCGATGCGGTGTATTGTGTACGGGCAGTGGGCCCCTAGCCTGAGAGCTCCTGGCTGGGTGGGGGTGGCCCTCAAGTCTCATTAAGCCACTGGTCACCACTCCTATTTTTGCAGGGGGTTCCCTCAAGTTTGATTACGCCACTGACCCCCGCCCCCAACTCCTGTATTTTGCAAGATGGGGCCTCATCGTTACACCAATGATCCTCACTCCTGTATTTTGCAGGGGGTTGGGGGGTCAAGTTTCGTTACGCCAATGATCCCCACTCCTGTATTTTGCAGGGGGGGGGGGGGCTCACGTTTCGTTACGTCACTGGCGTTATTCCCAAAGCCCTCCACGGCCGAGTTCGTCATTCTCTGTCTGGAGCCGCCCGGCAAATCCCCGGTTAATATTCCTCTCCTCTCTCTTTTAATTATAGTCCCGAAGCCTCACATCGGCACACGGCAACAGATATAATTACAGAGATATTTTATTAGGATATTATTTAATGTTATTGATGTGCCGAACGCCACAGCGAGGAAATGAGCAAATCCGTCCGGCTCCCGCCCATGCCTCATTCCCTGGCAGCCTTCCGCCGCTAATCTTCCGCCAACTTGTCAGATTCAAAATTACTTGAAACGGAGTAGATGGATGTTTTTTTTCTTTTTTTCCAAGCTTTAAAATAAAATGGAAAAAGAGAAAAATATGGATCGCCGAACGGTTGTTTCTGCTGAGGGTTTGTGACAGGAGCCACATGGAGGCGCGGATTGGATAACACTGACGGGTCTCAGAGCGTACATGCGGCGGGTTTTACCGCATCCAAGGCCGCTGGAGTTACGCGGTTTGGGAGGACCAAATTACGTGGCAGGGTTGGCTAAATTATATGGCAAGATTAACTAAAGTATGCGCGTAATACAGAACCTTTCAAAGCCAAATTACTTCTTTATTCAATTTTTTACGTGCCAACGCCGTGTTTGCAAACGTTTCACCTCATTAAAATCAGCTCAACACCTACATACCACAGCCTGCAACTGAAAGAAGACCTACCTCAACTTGACAAAAGACCTGCTGCTGTGTGGTGTTATTTTCATATCTCTTGATAGGTTTGTGCTATTTTTTTTGTGGTTAAAATCTGCAAATTATGCAAAAAATGATGGTTCATGTGGCAAGTCCATTATTATGTGGCAAATGTCAGCACCACAGAACAGTAATTAGTTTGTGAAAGAAAGGGTGCTGGTGCCTGAAGCTCTGCTCAGAAGCCCGTGTCCAGTGCAATTAAATCTCAGTAATACTGAAAGCTAAAGCCAGGAGTCTATAATCCACTATCAGACACTCCCTGCCACTTCTTCTCGTGCTTGCTGGTTCCTACTTTCTGTTGGTGATGGTTTTACTGTCTTTTTCTTCCTCCAAATTTTTGATCTGGCCATTTTTCCCTCTCAGTGAATATCTGATATGGAAAAATAAGTGCTGGTCCCCAAAAATAAGTGGCAGTGACCACCACCGGCAACCACCGGCTCAAAATAAGCACTGCCGCAGAATCACATAATTCCAGTGGCCTAAACTATACTGGATGGGCTCCATCAAGAGTGCTGTGTTGCAAGCGGAGCCAATTTCTGTGGGTCTGATTTAGTGAAAGTGCCATCCCAAGGAGCGTGCAGGCACAAAGTCTGTCTCCTGTGTGTATAAATGAAACCTGGTTGGTTGGGAGCTGGCTCCGCACACAATGAATCTGGCCACTAACAATGACAGTCACTAAGGCAGAGGTTTACTGACTCAGGAAGCAGAAGTAAAAGGAAGGAGGTACTGCAATAGACATCAGAATGGGCAGAAGATCAGGACATTTATCATCAGTTTATTTTAGGATTTCTTTAGGTGCAGTAAACACTGTGTGGGAGTCTCTTGGCAGTGTGAAATCTCTCCACAAATGCAGATTTTTGTGAAATAACTGATACAGTGTAAACAGATGAATAACAAAACAATGTCCTTTTCAGGCTTGGAGTGCCAAATAAATTATGAAAAAAAGGAAGTAGGGAAATGTGGATAGTTCATAGGTTTAGGGGGAGAGCAACCTGTTTAAATGAAGTTCCCTGCAATACCAACAACACTCTAAAGCCCATATTTATACTTTTTAACACAAATTTTGCGTCCAAAAATTTACCGATGGCTAACGCCATTCCTACGCGCCAGGCATGCGCCTTATTTAAGGATGACGTTAGCCGGCGCTGCGGGCGATGGTCAGAGTAAAAAAAAAAGACTCAAGCCAGGCAGAGACGACGTAGAGAAAAATGGGCGTTGTGCGTCAAAAAATGGTGCAAGTCAAGTTAGAGTAAAAAATCATGGCTCAAACCGGACTGGCGCCATGTTTTGATGCACATCCCCCATTGAAATGACTACTGTGTTAGCAAAGACAGGAGTCATGCCCCCTTGCCCAATGGCCATGCCCAGGGGACTTCTGTGCATGGCCATTGGGCACTGTGGCATGTAGGGGGGCCCAAGTTACGCCCCCCTATGCCACTTTAAAAAAATTAAAAAAATTATACTTACCTCAACTTACCTGTACTTACCTGGGATGGGTCCCCCCATCTATGGGTGTCCTCCAGGGGTGGGCGAGGGTGGCAGGGGGTGTCCCTGGGAGCAGGGAAGGGCACCTCTGAACTGCTTCCATGGAAGTGAGCCCCCAGGTCCCTTAACGCCTGCGCTCACCCAGGTGATAAAAAATGGCGCCCATCAGGCTGTGAACCATTTTTGAAGGCCCGCCCCCTCCTGTGAGTCAAAATTACGCAGGAGAATAAATAAGGCGCACAGGCTTTAAAGTCATTTTTTGGACAGGAATGCCTACCTTGCATGTCATTAACGCAGGGCTGTTTCCCGCATCAAAAAAATGGCGGGGTCGGGCGTCATAGTTTAAATATGGGGCACGGTTTGCGTCGAATGTGCATCAACATTTTTGACACACATTCGGCGCAAACAGAGTATGCATTTATAGGAACCGCCTTCACAGAAGTTGCTATAAATGCAATATGATGTTTCCCCATCTGTGGGACATCTCAAAGTTTGGTGGGCACACACTCCCTCAGGACGACGAGTACTTTATTACATAAATACCCATCCGCCAAACTAAATCAGGCTCTAAGTCTGCCTTTGGGTTACTAACCTATTTGCATCTACTCGTTGACATTAAGAGAACAAAACCAGTTCCATGCACATTAATTTGTCCAATTTTCCTGCTTATTCTCACACTGCTAGTCATTACTTACAGACTCATTTGGAAGTTGGCAGCAACAGGAAATTGACAAAATGTGTCTTAAACGCCACCTCCACACCAGTCACTTCAGTCCATCCGCCTCAGTTGGAGTCCAGAAGAGCACTGTGATCTGATGGCAGAGCCCACTCTCCCAACCGCCATCACTGGTACAAGCGCAGGCACCAACAGTGAAGGAATGGTTGCTGACTTTAGGACCCCCTGCAGACGCTACATCTGCTGAGTTTTTCCTGTTTGAGATTGCATTGTGTCCCCATGCAGGATCAACACTGATGCATGATGGTCCCATGCAGGAAGCGGCAATCATTTTCCCTGGGAAAATCTGTCGCTGAGGCAGGAAGCTCCTGCTTTGGTGAGAGGGTATGGCATAAATGCTGCTATAGCCACTGAAGCAGATTGCTTGCTCTTACACAAACACACATTCGCACACACGATCATAAACACCCCACTAACAATATTGGAAACCCAGGAGATTCTGTTCCAGAATAGAGTCAGGCAACTACTATTACATGTTGTGGAATTTGCTGTACTTTTTCTTCCATGTTACTTAAATGCCACCCTTTTCTATTTCAGTGAGTTCATATTGCAGGTGATGCAATGTCCTTCTCAAATTTCAAACATATTCTCATATTTAGTACTTATATAGCACAAAACTGCCACAAGAGTGAAATCACAGCATGTAAACTGCCCAGAGCTACTATACGCAAACCTGTACACTTGGTTAAAGGGGTGTGTGGTTGCACCCCAGTCCTTTGGGGAGGACTGGGTGTGATGTCTTAAGCCTTGACACATTGGCCCTCATTATGACTTTGGCGGCCGGAAAAGCCCATCTGCAGAAGTCCCGACGGGTAGGTTGCCGCTAATGCGGCCGCCTCCCCGCCGGCCCCATTACGAGCTTCCCACTTGATCAGAGGGCAGAAACAGAGTTTCTGCCCCCTGGCCCAGCTGGAAATGGACTACAACATTGTCTCCGGCTCGTAATAGAGCCAGCAACAATGCTGTAGTGCGTACGATGCACCAGCACCTGTCTCAATGTCTGCAAAGCAGACAGTGAACATTGTGACAGGGCGGGCCAGGGGGCCCCCTGCATTTCCCATGCCAAGTGCATGGGCAGTGCAGGGCCACCCTGCGCCCTGTCTCCCCCAGCATTTTCATGTGGTGCTACCACCATGAAACCACTGGCGGAGAAGGGAGTCGTAATCCCATGGCAACGCTACTTACAGCTCTGCCCTGGCTGAGTAGGACGGCGAGCACCGCCACACGGTCGTGTCCACGAAAAGTGGGGGTGCTGGCGGACCGACCGCAGCACTACCGGTGCAGTTGTAATGCGGCGGTCAGATTGTCCTACCACAACGCTGACGGTCATTGGACCGCAAGGGTCGTTATAAAGCCCATATTCTAGTCTCCTCGTAATACACTTGTTGCTGCAAGAAAGTGTACCAGTGTCAAAGAGGTCTGACACTGCTTCATGCAGTATTTCTTCTGCATAAGATATTGATTCATTATTCAATAGCTGTTTCAATTAGATGTCTTGGTATGGAGTTTCAGGAAAGGTAATAGAGTTAAAGATCACACGGAGGACAGAAGTTTGAAAAGTCATGTATTTAAGATGTTATGTAATGGCAAGGTTATTTCTTTTATTTTCTTTATTATTTTATAATTCTCTTACGTAGAGCTTAGATAGTTTCGACGTTTACTGGCTGCAACTGAGAAGGAAAAAGGTCCTGCTAAAACAAAAGATTATAATTTGTAGTAGTGTGTTGGAGCAACGGTTGCTTCTACTGCAGTGTGTAATATTTTGCTTGCTATGGTTAGATTTGTTGGGCTGCTGGATGTGTTATGAATAGTACCCTAAATGCTGTCCTAGACAGAGTCTGGCAGTGTTCAAATATGGGGTTTAAAATTTACATAAGGTTTGGTTGCTGAGTTTTGGACTATTTCAGTTTACTTAGGAGAGACGTGGTGCTCTAGGAAAAGTGTGAACACATAATGTAGACAAGAGAGAACAAAGGAGGCAGTACTATGAATTTAGGGGAAAATTCCAGATAAGGGAAAATCATTTTAGGATCTTGAGCATACTCAAAGAAGATTTTACTACAGAATCTATTTGTGGTTCCAAAATTTGCCCCCATTTTTGTTCACTTAGGAGGTACCCATCCTAGCTTTACAGGTCAAGATGGAATATCTTCTGAAGTTTGTGAATTTCCAAATCTGAAAATATCTATTTTGTCAAAATTGATCTAAAGTTCAGAGGGGCCCCTCACTCTTTGGTAGTTGTTAAACATCATAAAGAGTTGTTCTTTTTTGCAATAAGCTACTTCAAGGGAGCACAATCTGTTTTGTCTATCATTTTGGCAAGTATTTATCTATTTGTTGTCAATGTGCAATTTTTAGAGTTTTGAAAGTCAAGACCTGTTTTTTAAAGTTGCATAATGAAGAACATTTATGTTTACTTGGCAGCGTATCAGTAATGACGGAAGCGCCAGTGAGCGTCTGTGCTGCTTTTGCAATAATTTGAGCCTGGAGATCTAGATTCCTTTCTGTGTGACGTTAGGCATTTAAAAGAATATTCAGAGAAGGGAGAGAATGCCTTAAGGGTGGTCTTTTCAGAGTCTGAAGAGCTGGTTGCATCTGTCGATCCTTTGGTTATACATTTGAGCTAACAAATTTTTTTTACTTCTTTGGTCTTTCTTGGAAAGTGAGAACCCGGTGACTCTCAAAGGACTTTTTTTTTCTGAGCAACCAGGCTTTTCCCAGGTATGTGAAGGTCCCTGGTTTGCTCTAGAGCTGGGTAGAATTGCTTCTGGTGCAAGTTCAGATCATTTAAAGCATATTATATTCTGAGTGAAAAGATGTGTTCAGTGTGCTAGAATTCGGGACTGTTATGATGAGTGCAATGGAGAATGGCTCCACCAGGTCAAGTGAAAAGTTTAAAAGTAACACTGCAGGTGTTGTCCAAGATTCTCATAAAGGTGTATGGTGCAGAGCAGATTGGATCAGTGATGGGTTGTTTGAGTTGCATCACGTGAAGTCTGAAGGAAGATAACTCGCATGATTTTGCTCTCTCTCCCCTTGACTGTCTCACATCACTTCATGCTGCCAGGAATGTGCCTACGATATATGAATGCCCCACTTTATAGGGCACAAGATGACTTAGCAGGTGTACTTGTAAAACACATGTCCCCCTCTTGGGGTAATGTTGTCACTGAACAACAGATGTTTATTGTCAACAGACTTAATGGTACGAACTTTATAAACATTGGGAGTATGAAAGGCTGATTAAATCCTCTTAGATTTAAAGCTTTGGAGAGGACGACAAACACAGATCCCTGGAGTAGTGCCGTAGTCCACTGGGTCATCACACCTGAATAATTTACACCATATCATAAATATAAAATGCACCCTTACGGTCAATGAGACATGCTTATGTCTAGAACATTTCTAATGGGGATCAAATGTTGACCCCCTTGTTCTTCTGTTCTCCCTAGTACTGAACTAGACTTTCACTAAACACCTTTTTTGGGGAAAAACAAACTTTCCTATTTCTGTGTATCTCTTGCCTTTTTGACTGAATGGGCCTGCCTTTCTGATATAAAGATGTGAATGAGGTCTACTGACCTTACTAAGATTTCTCAAATCCAAGTAGCTGGAAGAAACGAGCTCTAGAAATGCTGGCCGCTAAATGATAACAAACATGTTTTGATATTATAATGTATTTCGTTGAGTCATCTATACATATGTTAATTCTTGTAACAAAAATTCGTGAAATGATGTTTTTCTTTTTTGTAAAAAAAATCTTCTTTATATTTTTTTCCGTTTTTTTTAAGCTTTGCATTTTTCCAGCAAATATAGTAAAGAACTCTACAGATATCTCAAGTCAGTTGGATCCCCCGAACTTCTTTCTCCTACCTGGGGGGATGCCGGGACCTTGTTTTCTCTGCCCCCAGCAGCAGCACCAGTAGCAGCAGCATCAGCTGGGTGAGCTTGCCAAGCGGCAGAAAATCAACCCACCATACCTGTGCAGGTTTTCCATCGGCACACACTGATCCTGGCTGGGGGTGATAGAGAGCAGGCTGCTGCTGGCCCCTGGAGGCCGACGCTAGCCCCCATGTCATAGACCGTCTTTCCACCTTGACGGGCTTACACTCCTGCCTCTAGGACAAGGCAAAGTGGGGAAATGGCATAGAGCTACCAGCGTCCATCCTCAAAGTGTCCTCTATTAATCAGTCCAATATATTACTTTTTACGACAATGCCAGTAACCATTCGTTTTCTTCAACTTGTTTGAACAAATGAACATTATCATTAATTATTTTAACTTATCATTTTTACCAGGTGTTTCCACCTCATGGCCAGCATTGCCACAAGTTCCTTATTGCATCCTCCTGCCAGATTGGGCCTTTTTATACTGGGAGTGTCCAAAGTCACCGATGCTCAGCACAGACAAAGCTGCTAAACAAGTTCAGAGACAAGTCTTGATTGGAACATATTTTTACGTCCTTAATGTCTCCACTCAGCAGAAAAGTCTGGAAGTCGTTTTAAGAAAAGAAGCCTGGCTGATAATGTTGCTTTGAGGCAGTTCCCTTGTTGGTTCAGGCCGCTTCAAAGATGGTGTCATTAACATTCTGCATCATCATCTTATCTGTAAATCAAAATCTGCATTGTGCTAGACACTTTTTATGGGGTATTCCACGTCTCCTTCCTCACCCCCGCCAGATCCCCTCACTCCATCCAGATGGCCCTGGCCTCTGTCCCTCGCATCCGCAAAACCACAGCCGAAGGATGATCTTTCAGCTACGCTGCAGCAAAGAGCTCGAACAACCTCCCCCTGCACCTCAGACAAAGCCATCGCTCACCATCTTCAGGAAGAACCTCAAGAAGTGGCTCTTCGGATGAGGCCTCTCCCCCAGTGCCTTGAGACCCTCATGGGTGAGTAGCCACTCTTTACAAATACTTATTGATTGATTGATACTCATTCCTTCTTCCTTTACTATGTAAATAAATGCTGCCCCTTTACATACATCTATGCACAGCTCACGTCTCAGCACGAAGGGTTGAGAGAGGAACATCCTGCTGGCTGCTCCAGAAGTTCCATCATCCCTTGCTTGCTACCTGGCTCCATCACTTGCTACCTGGAGGAGGGAGGAGAAGGTGGATGGAGCTAATGACCAGGGAGAGGGGGAGGGACAAAATAAGGAGGATAAGTATGAGGACTAGCAACAGCAGAAAGTTTACCAGGCAGAGAAGGAAGACTTTGGGAGGAAGAGAACCAGAGAGATGAAGGGGAGAAGATAACCAGGCTACGGAACCAGATCCCCGGAGACTTAGGAGCAGTGCTTGAATTCTTAAAACATAAGTGCCAGGATCCAAGGTACCCGTTGCAGCTGTCACCAGCCACAGATCCCGCCACTGTTGCCAAATGCCAGTGCCAACTAAGCACCTGGAGGAGAGGCAAGATGGTCAAGAGGGAGACCAGGAAGGAAAGAAGGTCCATGAGGAGCACAAGGTCCTTCTTCTCCTAGACCACGGTCACTAGTAAACCTTAACATGTGTAAGGACATCTTACAGAAGATGCAGAATCCAGACCTCCAAATGGTGTCATTAACATTTTGGGTCATCGCCTTCTCTGTTTTTTAGTTATGCCTTTCAGGCAGATCCTCCTGTAAACCCCTCCCCCACCTACCTTGTTCATCTTGCTTAAAACTCTAATGGCCACTAAGTTCAGTGTGCGGGTGCTGATATTTATCAATATATATAATCTTCTAGCTATACTGCCCAAAGTGCCCTTTTCATCTACCAATAACAGAAAGTATCGAATAGGTCAGAGCAGTTAAAGGTGGGCTCTAACATGCATCAGGTCCTGACTATACATATATGCAATTACTAGCCTGAACCTAACTCGAAACTGCTGCTCCCTACACCTGATGAAGTTGGAGGATGAATAAGTCTTTCATGTCCCTCTTTCACAAGCCTACTATACTGATTCTGCATTTCACAACCATAGGGTGCCTTTCACGTCAGAGGTTGTCTTACCTTTATGAGCAAACACTCACATATGACTATAAATGTTCTGTTCTTCTTTGATTGGTGAGCCAACCATTGTATAAATTATTTTAAGGAGCTTCATGTAAGCAAAGGAGAACATAATGAGGACTGGAAATTATTAACCCCCCTCCAACAGCCTTAAGTACATGTATTTCCATATCATCCTTGCTTCAGAGACCAAGGGAGTGAGGGACACTCCTAAGAGAGAAAGTCGGGAGCTCTTCCAGCCGCAGCGTACCTTCACCATCCCATGTAAGGAAAATTCAATTTGTGTCCCCCACACGTGCTGAGCTGGAGAAGGGGCAGAGTGTACAAAACAAAATAGCAGTAGACTGGTATGCCCAGGATCATCTTTAGCGCTGGTGATGCCTGGTGTGACAATCTTTGTTTGCGCCCCATCCTGGGACCTTGTTCTCCATAGAATCCCTCACTATCATCCTTGAAATTTACCCCCCATCTCTCCATAGCCCCTCTCACATATATGTAATCTTGTTTTACAGTACTGCACATACCAATATAGGATGTCAGTGTGCTTTACATCACACGCATTACTTCCTGTCCCTCCCTCGTCTTCCTTAATTAACCAATGAGGCCCCTTGCCTCTCCTAGACCCCTCTTTTCCCCTTTTAAAAAGTGCCTCCCAAGCCCATCCTGTTTCTTTTTGTCTCGCTCACTAGACTTACCTTTCTTTCTCCTCCACGGCAGGGTCTGGGGGGATTCGTGCTTCATCGCAGTGAGCTATGGGGCTTCTAGTGGCAATTCCTGGCCAGCCAGCATTTCAATGAGGTGTGCGAGGCTTCCTCTGATGACGCGGCTCCGAGTTGCCCGACAGGGTTGGCTGCTCTATTGCGGTTGGGGCTGCGCTTCTGGGTCGATGCCTCGTGTTGCAGGACGTGTCCCGGGCAGCTTGCTGATCGCCGTGTAGCGGTAAGAGTGGATTTTGGACCCAAATTTTTTGTATGGTTCGAGTTTGGCCCTGATTGGGGGACTGCTTATGCCGCAGTATCATTGGTCTAGTCAGGTGATTCTCTCCCCTATTTAAAGGCTTCCTTGTGGAGTTTTGGGGCATTCTGTGTATACAACATGACGGAGCATGGGGGTGCAAAGCGCAGACATATTTTGTCCTCCTCTTCGGCCTCTGATGGGGAGGAGGTTCCTGTTCTCTTGCAAAAGGCACATATGGACAGGGGTGCAGTTGATGGGCCTGCGCATCACATGTCTAGGGAGGAGGTTCAAGACATGATTGAGGTGGCTGTCTCTTGGGTGCTCCAAGCTGGGGCTGCTCCTTCTACTTCTTCTGGAGGGAAATATGTGTCCCGTGAGGAGATTTGGGAGATTTAGACTCATGTACTCATGTACGGGACAATCTGGGCTTCTCGTCTTTTCAGCTGACTGGGATGAAGTCGCACTTGTTTCCGAAGTATGTTGCCCCATCTCTTTTTGAAATGCCTTTCCAGTGGACTTTTAAGGATGTGGTTTTCCATGAGTGGAAGGAGGTGGATACGGCCCAGGTTCCATGTTTTCTTCAAAAGTTGTATTTGCTGGAAGGGGAGGATGCTCTGCCTCCTTCCATATGACTGGATTCCATGCTGACTACGTTGATTGGTAAAACACCAGTCAATCCGATAGACTGTACCACGCCTGATGTCACTGACCGAAGGTTGACTTTGGGATGAAAAGGGCTTTTGCGGCAGAGAATTTAGCTCTAAGGGCCGGTATCTTTTCGGCATATTCTGCGCAGTCTTTCGTTCAGGACTTTGACAAGCTTGCAGTAGCTGTGCAGGAGGGCTCTGAATGTTCTGAATTGCTGGCTTTTATGGAGCAGCAAGCCCCATTGATGGTGGATATTTCTTCTGATGTTGTCAGCACATCGGCTATGCTTCTGGGACCTTGATTGCCAACAGGAGGTGTCTCTGGTTACGGCAGTGGAAGGCGGACCCTGGGGAGCAGGCAGTACTTCTGAGACTTCCTTTTGAGGGTCAGGGTCTGTTTGGGGATTAGTTGCTGGTCATTATTGCTAAGACTTTTAAAGAATGGAAACATGCTTTGTCTTATGAAGGGGGTGCATCGCCTAGCAATGGGTGAAAGACATGTTCTAGGTCTTATCCCAATGATGTGCCCAGGTCCTCTTCTTCCAGGAAGGGTAGATTTCAGTCCCCTTTTCTCCTAAGAGATTAGTTCCATCTGCGAAGAAAGCCTCCAAGAAGGGCTCCTGACAATCACAGTTGCTGGGGCAATTAGCTGGTTGGAGGAAGGCTGCAGCATTTTCTGTCCATTTGGTGAGGAGATGTGACGGATCGCTGGGTCCCTGAACATTGTAGAATATGGCTACTCCATAGAGTTTGATCCAGATACTGGGGTTCGTCTGACGCCCTTGCCTTTGGACGGTGGCAGGAGAGTGGCCCTGCTAGACGGGGTCTGGGACTTGCTCTTGAAGGGAGCCATCTCCTGGGTGCCTCTGGGAGGGCGTGGACAAGGGGCTTATTCCATCCTGTTCCTAGTTCAGAAGGTGTCTAGGGGTTTTCATCCTGACTTGGATCTCAAATGGGTGAATTCTTGGATCAAAACAGTGCACTTCAGGATGTTGACTATGCAGGCAATCATTCCTCTGATTGGCCTGGGGGATTTGTTGGGGTCTCTGAATCTGCAGGATGCATACCTTCACGTGCCTGTCACAGAGTCCTCTCTGAAGTTCCTGTGGTTGCAATGGGAAAAGAACATTTCCAGTTCTGTGTTCTTCCCTTTAGCCTAAAGTCCTCTCCCAGGGTTATCACACAGATGCTTACTTCTCTGATGGCTCTTCTGCATGCAGAAGGGGTGTTCGTACATCCATATTTGGACAATCTTTTGGTGAGGCTCCCAGTGTCAACCAGTTACGGGTTCATGTGACACGAGTCTTGCAGGTTTTCCAGGCTCACGGGTTTTTGATAATCTGGGGGAAATCAGATTTGGAGCCTTCCCAGGACTTAGTGTTCATCTGGGCTTGGTTTGTGACTTTGCTGGCACTGGTGACTGTGTCAGAAAGAAGATTACAGTGCCTCCAGGAGCAGGTGGGTGATGTCATGACACAGGTGGCTCCCAGGGCTCTCCAATGGTTCCATCTGCAGCATCACTTGGCTTTGTGATCTTTCTGGTACCTTGGGCCAGATTTCATGCTCTCTGTGTGATAAACTGGATTATTCCCCATTGGTCTCATATCGTTGCAGTCTTCAGGCCAGGGGTCCATTTGCAGGGAGCTGAGCTGTTGGCTGGTTCTGGCTCGTCTTCGGGTAGGGGTGCCTTTATCTCCTTCGGTGCCTGTAGTGGTGACGACCGATGCCAGTCTCTCCGGGTGGGTGGCATGGCTGGGTTTGGAGCAGGTACAGGGGTTTTAGTCTCTCGAGGAGTCAGGTAGGTCCTCGAATTAGAGGGAGTTGAAAGCTGTTCTTCTGGCTCTGATGCATTTTCAGGGGCTCCTGTAGGGGGAAGCAGTGATGGTCCAGACAGACAACTTGGTCGCCAAGCCTTACATCAACAGACAGAGGGGAACCCGCTCCAGATCTCTGAATCTGATAGCCATGTTCTGTCTCTTCGGGCCATGTACATTCAGGGAGTAGACAATGTTCAGGTGGATCTGTTGAGCATGGTCATTCCTTCATCCAAAGATTTTTCCATCGGCAGTCTCAGTTCCCTCGTCTGGTGCAGAGATGGGGTTGCCCGGTTGTGGACTTGTTTGCCTCCACAGCGAATGCAAAGGTGATGCATTTCTGCTTCCGGTGTTGGTGTCCGCAGGCTTGTGCGGTAGACAGGCTGACTTGTCAGTGGCCACAGGGTCTTCTGTATGCTTTCCCTCTTTTTAGTTACTCCGCTCCTTTCTGGTATGGGTCCGGCAGGTGGGGGCTCGGGTGATTTTGATTGGTCTGCATTAACCTCGGTCAAATTGGTTCCCTTTGCTTCACATGTTGTCCATCGGGCCGGAATGGGTTCTTCCTCTTCACCCCTCTCCTCTGGTGTTTCCATGCTACTCCCGGAGGTCCTTGCAGAGGCTGCACTTGATGGCTTGGAGGTTGAACTGTGGGGTTTGACGGGGCTAGGTGTGCCTGGTCCTTTGGCTGTGACCTTGCAGGCCTCAAGGCATAAGTCCAGATTGCAGTCCTATGATCATCAGTGGAAGGTTTTTTCCGCTTGGTGTTTGCGACAGCAGGTTGACCCTACTGCGGCCTCTCTGTTTGTGGTGATGCAGTTTTTACGGGATAGGGCCTGCATGGATTTGTCAGTGGCTACTTTGTGGGTGCAAAGGGCAGCGATCCAGGGCTTTAGGTGTCCTTGGCAGAATTTGAGAGAGGTGGGGAACTTAATGCCTACATTTTTTCTATTTTTTCTATTGAACTTATTTCCTAGGCCGGTGCATTCTCTTCCTAGTTAGAATCTCCAGTTGGTGTTGGATGTCCTGACGGGCCCACCCTTTGAACCTCTTGAAGACATTGATTTGAAACATTTGACTTTAAAAACTTGTTTCTTGGTTGCTATTACTTTTACCAGGCATTTGTGGGAGTTGGGGGCTTTGTCCTGCAATCTCCCTTTTTGCAAGATTTTCTAGATCAGGTTGTTCTGATTCCAGTTCCCTCTTTTGTCCCAAAGGTGAATTTGTTTTTTCATGCCCGTCATGAGGTGATCCTCCCTGCTTTTTGTCCAGACCCTTCCTCGGAGGAGGAGGTCAAGTTGCATGGTCTGGATGTGTGTTTGGCCTTGTTGTGGTACCTGAAGATGGTTGCTGCCTTTCGGAAAGGGGATTCCTTGTTTGTTAATTTTGGGCCTGCCAGGAAAGGGTAGAAGCCGTCTACTGCTTCTTTAAGTTGATGGATCCTCTCTATGGTGTTGCTGGCCTATGCTTTGAAAGGGGTGGTGGCTCCTCCTGGGATTCATGGTATTTCCACTCGGGGCAGAGTGGCTACAGTGGCTGAGTTAGAGAGCGCATCAGTGGTGAAGATTTGTAGGGCGACTACTTGGGTCACTCCCTCCACTTTTGTTTTGGTGAATTGGAGTGTTTGGAGTCAGTTTTGGGGCACAGGGTTTTGTCCTCCGTGATGGAATAGGGGTGTTTTTTTCTCTATTGCAACTCAGTTGTCGGTCTCCTGATTTCTTGCTATTTCTCATGGGTTAATTAAGGAAGGCAAGGAAGGGACAGGAGGTAATGCGTCTATTACTTACCCTTACTAGCATTACTCCTAGTCCTACTCCATCGCCTTCCTTACAGTTCCCTCCCTACCCACCCGGTACAGGACAACTGAGTTGCTTTTTGGCTTGTTTCTGTACAGGAGGGACTTGGGGCGGGGCGCTTTTTAAAAGAGGATGGGAGGGGTCTAAGTGAGGCAAGGGTCCTCATTGGTTAATTAAGGAAGGCGAGGGAGTAGGACTAGGAGTAATGCCATTAACGGTAAGTAATGAACGCATTGTGCAGAGACAATGAATCGTAGTGTAAATATATATATATATATATATATATATACATATATATATATATATATATATATATATATATATATATATATATATATATCGCTATATACATAAGACAATGAGGACCACAATTTGTGGAAGTCTCATGTCACCCATACTAGTAGGCATCATATGTTAAGAGTGCTTGGCCTGGTTTTCGTAAATAAAATGTATTACTACCCAAAGGAACCCTTTTTTAGTAACGTTAGATTAGACAAACAAAATATTGGGGGGGCAAAATAAAGTTTTAAACCTATGCCTTGAGTTTAAATGCAACACTTTGATGCCAGTCCGTAAGAATCTTTGCTCTTTTAAAAGAATTCATTCCTTATAAACTGCAAGTTGTCCAAGAATCTCTATGACAAAAGTAGTAACCCACTGAGCTGTCTAATTACAATGCAATTCTGTGACCTGCTTGTTACACGTTGTGCTTTGCAGCAGGCCGATTTACCCTCTGTGCTACTTTATGATGAGTCAAAACTGTGACTAAACAAAACTTAGATATGTCTAGCAGGTATATTGATCACCGTGGTTATCTTGACATTGGTCGCACAAGGTATTCTGCAGCAGATGCACGTACTCCCATAAAATAGTTTAAAATGCATTGCCTCTGAGCTTTGCACCCAGTGTGTGGTGGTACAAGTCATTCTGCCTTCAAGCTAGAACTGGATATGCGGCTGCCATCGGCACGCAAAGGGTGCTTTACTGAGAGGGCGGCCCCTTAGTGCTGCATTTGGCACACTCACCCCCACAGGTAATTCAGCTGGACCCCCTGGGGGAGCTCAGGTATTTATACCTGCCCCATCCAGGTGCTGCCCTCTTTGTCCCCCACCTTCGGGCACGCTGTCACTCTCCCTAGCCTGTACACAGCGACTTGAGGGGGGAAACTCTGTCTTGTTCTGAGCTTGTTTAATTGTTTGTTTGTGTTGCAGGTGGAGTTACAAGGAAATCCAGAGGTATCTTTGGACATAAGAGCCCATCTCAGAGAGCACAGCAAGGCTGCTCTATGCCAAAACCCACAAATCTTTAAAGCAGGACCCTGGGATGTAAATGATCCTGCCTGTTGGTCCTTCAGGAGGTTGCAAGCATGAGCAACCAGTGGTTGGCCTTGTGATGCTCTGCCTTCAGAGACGTGATTTCTACTCCTGGACTGGTGGTCCATAGTATGCATGGGAGGAAAACTCCCCATCTAAAATGTAAGCACCAAATAGGTTGTCCCACGGTGCTGTTTGGCTCATCAGGTGGGTATGCACTTAGGTTAATCAGCGCTGCCACCCTTGGATCGCCTGTAAGTTAGCCGACAAGGTGCCATATTTCATTTCCTGAAAAAAATCGACAGCAAAACTTTTTTCCATCAGTCTATATGTGGGCTGATTTACTTCATTCATTGTGTGCTAAGCAGTGTCTACCAATGTTGCTGGGTAGAGTTGCCGATATTGGCACTATGCCTTGAGCAGCCCGGTGTAAAGCCCGTACCAGCCCAGAAGTTGTGCCAGACCAGCCCAGCGCCATGCCCTTCACACAACCCAGCACACTATGAGCTGTGCACAACTACCGATGATGGACCTGAGAATGTTTACAACATTTTACGGAGATATGAGCTGCGGTGCAGGAAGTGTAATGAACAACACACTTTAGAAACACATGTTTACCCTTAGAGATACTATAAAACAAAGTGTGACCAACTGTGGTAAAGTAGCCCAACCTAGCAGGCCCCAGTACCTTTAATGAATGCTGCTAATCTGGCATTGGTTGGATTGGGCTAGCGGTCAGTGTGTCCGTGTTTACATGCCACAATCCTGGCCAGATTATGGGATCGAACAGTTGAACTAACCGTATTTATACTTTTTTAGCGCCGCATTTGCGCTGCTTTTTGACGCAAAAACGGCGCAAACTTACAAAATACAATTGTATTTTGCAAGTTTGCGCTGCTTTTGCGTCAAAAAGTGACGCAAATGCGGCGCAAAAAAAGTATAAATACGGAAGACTCTAATGACTCATAACAAAGTCCCAATTAATGTTGAACCCCTGTGGTGCCCCAGGGTGTGCGAAATTCACTTTATTTCCATTTGCGTGATTGAATGAAATTTTGGGAAATTACGTGAAATTATACAATCAATAAATCTGGCATTTGGCACTATTTTTGGAGCGAAGTGCAACTTTACGTTCATTTTGGGCATGAGGATGCATTTTGTGCTAATAAATAACGCTAAACAGCACAAACATCAGGTTCATTCGCGTTCTGAAAATGCTTCCGCGATTTACTTTTTCTGTGGATGGAGGGCAAGTTCTGTGACATGGCATAATTTCGGGTATTTTGTGTAACAAACGTAATGAAAAATGCTGAAAATTCTCAGAGATTTCACCCAGGCCTAGTTTTGTCAAGCCAATTTTATTTCAGTGATGGCCAGTGAAAACCGTGTTATTGTCCCCAGCAGACCCTACCCTTTCTTTCACCACTTCCTGCACCTCACTTCCGGTTTCTGTTCACCAGCTCCCAGGCCTCCATCTTTTGAGTTATCAATGTACACCTCAGCTCTGCTCAGCAGATGCGCGCCTCGCCTCCTCCGGGCTCTCAATCCTGCCTCCTTTGTGTCGGAATTGAGATATCCTCTTGGAGGCGGGAGCTGCCAGGCGCCGTGAAGGATCCCTCTGCCTTCTCCCCTCCCTCAGCAGAACATCCATCATGCAGAAGTGGTTTGCTGCAGCGAGTATTGATCATAAGTCTGACGGCTGTATATTTTCTGGCTGGGTCGGGAAGGCGCGCTGTGATCCATCACCGGCGCGGTGTCCTGCAGGGATCACGAGCCAGATGCTCTTGGCCGAGTCCTTCCAGGGTTCCCGGTGTGTTCTTGGCTAGGCTGCGGGAACTTGGGTAAAGTGACAAGCTCACCTTCTTCAACTCAAATGTTAAAATTACTGCAACTCTAAGCATAACTTCTTTTTTGGAAGAAAAAAGATGCAGTCGACCTAGCGCGCACCCTGACCCCGATCATAAAATTTAGTTTAAAACAAATTAATGGGTATAGAGGTCACTGTATCTAGTTCATAAAATCATATTAGGCCTTGATCTTTTCTTCCCTTATCCTGTGAATAATAAACAAAAGTAATTTCTGGTTCGAGGAGTCACAGTTGCACTTGGCTTGGACCTTTCGCCCGAAGGCAGATCGATGCTTGTTCTTATGTCCCGTTAAAGTCCGATGGGCTCCAGAGCTGAACAAGTAGACGAGGGATGTTCCCAGAGAGGCTTCCAGGTGCATGTCGCAGCATCCGACCTGACTCCACATCCTAAGTTGGTGTGCTCCTCACATGCCACCACCATGCAGGTGTAGATATTGCATGGTTCAACTGCCATGTGTGGAGCTTCTGTGGCATCCAGGGATTCCTTATACCCCATTTTCAAACAGATGTTTCACATCTGTGTTGTTACCTCAGTCCTGTGTGTTCTAGAACAGTGCCTCCCAACCTTTTGACTTCTGTGGACCCCCACTTTATCATTACTGGGCCCAAGGACCCCTAATGAATCATTATTGGAAACCGGGGACCCCCTACTGAGCCATTACTGAAAGCTGGGGACCTAATCTGTTAATGTTATTTAATTTTCTAAGCAGTCGGGGACCCCCTGAGGAGGCTTAGTGGACCCCCAGGGGTCCCCAGACCAAAGGCTGGGAACCACTGTTCTAGAATCTACATGCAATGAGAGGTTATCCAATGGCAGACCTGATGAGGTCCCCCAAAAGTTCATAGTTTTGTATACAGCCCTTCTTATGATTTGTCCTAGGTCATACTGCTGTTGTGTGCAAACACAAGTGGTCTGGTATTTTATGGCTCAACATTACCACATCTGGAAAATGCTAACCCTGTTTTACTGAGTGCAGCTCCCCTTCTTGTAGAAGTGCAGTGCACTGGGGCAGGGACTTTGGGCAGAGACAAACCTCGGCCAAAGCCTGACATGGCCACACACTGTCCCTCCACCCCACATACCGCCAACCCCCCTCTGCAATTTACTTCCCGCTCAGAGTAAGAAGACAGGGTGAAATCCCTGGAACTGGGGAAATCCTCTCTGAAAAGACTTGGTTGTTTCAGATCTGGTAGGCTATCAGCTGTGCCAAGGAGTTTCCATGATCCAAGTTAATTCAAGGGGAGGTAATAGCTGGAATTCTAAATTCTGGCACTGGAATCACTTTGCAGAGTTGCTATAGAACTCATCATGATTTTGTAGGTGTTTTGGTCGCTGATAATGCTGCTGGTGCTGATCTTGCTGCACTTTGTTTTCAGCGTCCTGTTCTCTGCTGCTTTGAACTTTGTGCCTTCCTGCTGCCTTGTGCCTTCAGTTCTCAGCTGCGTGGCTCAGTAAGGTTATCCTGGACTTTATTCCTGAGCCAGGTGTTGTGCCCTCTTGCCCTTACCCGTCTCGCTGCCCAGCCTCTTCCGGTCCATTCTGCATTGTTTGCCTTCAACCTGTGAGCTGTGGACTTCGGTACCCAATCATAAGTAATAAGCTGGAAAAAAATAGGTGTGGCGAGGGGGCTCTGAGCCCTCATGTAAGCAAAGAAGACAGGTACTTGTGAGGTTCCTCTGTCCCCTATGCCTGGTGCTACTGCATTTCCTGTATTAATAGTAGAAACATGCTGAAAAGAATTATCATTGACCATTTAAATGACGTCACTGGCGGTGATGTCATAGGATCAAACCATACAAATTTAACTTAATGCATCTACTGTATCATAACCTAAACAACAACATGTTTATTCCTTCCCTATATTATTTAAGCCTAGGTGACATTTGTGTCATTCCCTTTTGGGAAATTATAGAAAGTGTCTGGAAAATTCCACAGATTCCATTATATTATGTGAAATAGTGATCTGAATTTTTGCTCTATTCTTACATGATATTGCACCCTTGTGTTCATTCTCACAAAAAAAGACCCACAAAATTAGGTAATGTCACAAACAGCAGTCACTTTTTGTGGGAAATTGGGTTGTTGTGTGGGGGAGGGTGGGATGCCTTCTCAAGCAACAGCCGCATTCTGTGTCAGGGCGACCCACAAAAAGTTACTAAATTAACCTGTGCTTAACCCTCTGGTAGCTTGCCAAGCAGCCAAGCTTAACTTACATGCATGGCATAAAGTATTTATGCAGCACACAAACAACAATAAAGTGACACACAACATAAGAAAAATCAAACACAAATTTAGAAAAACAAAGCAAAATTTAATAGATTATTTTACACCAAAATGACAAAAATCCAATCAGTAGACTTGGAGAAATGTAATTTCAAAGTTTAAAGGTACACATAATGCCCAAAAGCTGGTTATGTGAGACTGGGTAAAAGTCCCAAGTTTAGGCCAACCACGATGGAGGGTGGGATGGATAGAGGGACCAGGTTAGTCCAGCTGAAAAATTTACCTTCCAAAGTCCAGCACAAGGAGCAAAGAGAGCATCACAGATGGTCGCCACTGTAGCACAAACAGCAGGCCAGGTGTCATGGATGATCCGCGCTGTAGCACAAGATCAAATCAGGTAGCACGGATGGTCGTTGTTGGAGTTTTGCATTGGCGGTCAGCGTGGGCTGTAGATGCTGTAATGGGAAGTGCAGATCTCACGCTGTCGGTCATCGCTGGTGGTGCTGTAGCTTGAAGGATCGGGTTAACCAGAGCTTTGAGTTGACTGTCAGTGCAGATGGCAAGATCTTGGCACGAATGGGGCCGTTCACAGTCACTTAGAGCCCAAAACGTCAGGATGTCTCCTTTTGTTTAGAAGGAGCTAAGCCATACTAAGGGTCCAGGACATGGGAGGTACCTTTCGGGGGTGAACCACTAAGGACACGACAGACAAGGCTGCCTTCAAGAAACCTCTCAGCTTCTTCCACAGGCAGTTGAGAGTATCGAAGAATAAGTCCTTAGCTTCATGCTTCGAATTAAACTCCAAGAACAGCAAAGAACGCTTCAACATAGTCAAATAATTCTTCAAATCCTTAGCTTCAACGAACAGTATTACCCCCTCACATAAACTGTGCGAGAGCCTTGCAATCTTTTTCCACAGCAAGATCTTTAACATGTACAGAAATGTCAAACCTCAGCCCAAGGCCACAGACTTCTTCAAGCAACACAATGACGTTGCTACCACCACAGACATCCAACTAACCAAATTAATCCAACTTGACCCAAAGGACACCGCCTCCATCATGAACGCAGCCCACTCAAGGGCCCCAACCCACCCATGTCCTCACCACATCTTCAACCTAGGCGAAGTTAGAATCAGTCACATACTCACCACCTTGTTCAACACCTCAATTGCCACAGCCACCTTCCCTGAGGACTGGAATCATGCAGAAGTCAATGCCTACTAAAGAAACCACCGGCAGACCCCAGCAAACTAAACAACTACAGACAGATCTCCCTGCTTTAGTTCCATGTCAAAGTATTAAAAAAAGCCATCAACCAACAACTCTCCTCACATCTGGAATGCAACCTCCAACTTGAATTCTCCTAATCCGGATTCTGCAGCCACCAGAGCACTGAGACAGACCTCACTGTGGCTACCGATGACATACAAGCCCTACCCGACCCAGGACAGCGGCTCTGAACCTCCTAGACCTCTCACTAGCCTTCAATGTGGTCTTTTACCACACAATCATCACAAGGCTGCACAACATAGGCATCCAAGGAGCTGCTCTCAGATGGATCATCTCTTTTTTTACTGGAAGAATGCAAAAAGTCTACCTTCACCTCAGAACACAAGCTAATCGTCTTTGAAGTACCCTAAGGGCCCTCACTCAGTCCCACCCTTTTAAGCATTTATATGACTCCTCTGGCCAGCATTGCCAAAACCCATGGACTCAATATCATATCCTATGCAGATGACACACAACTCATTCTCTCATTCTCCGAAGACGACACTAACACCAAGACCAACTTCCACAACTGCATGACAGAACTCACCAACTTGATGAAGGACAACTGCCTGAAGCTCAAAAGGGACAAGACAGAGGTACTGATCTTCAGAAACGAAAGTTCCCCATAGGACCCATGCTGGTGGCCCTCAGAATCTACTCGGACCTACTCCTATGCCTTACTGTCATTGCTAGGATCCGAGGCATCATTCTGGACAAAAAGCTAACCATGACTACTCAGGTCAACTCTAGCTCCTACTCCTGCTTCTTCACGCTTCGTATGCCTTGTAAGATTTTCAAATAGCTACTCCAGTGCTCAAGATGCATCATCACCCAGGCTCTCTTCTCCAGCCGACTGGACTATGACAACACTCTATACACAGGAATCGCAGCTCACCTCCTACAATGACTACCGACCATACAGAATGCTGAGTCAGACTTGTCCTGGATTAACCTAGAGAAACCCATATCACCCCCTACCTCAGGGAACTCGACTGGCTTCCCCTACAGAAAAGATTCCAGCTCAAGCTCCTATCCATGCATACAAGGCCCTCCTACTTGAACCACCTCCTGAACTTCAATCAGCCCACCACACACCTCCACTCCACTTCCCTTTCTCTGACCCTCACCCTCAGCATCCACCAAAGCATATGTAGCAGTTCCTTCTTCTCCTACCTAGCAGTGAAAAGATGGAAAGAGCAGCTCTTTCATCTCCTGACCTCCCTATCTTTTCCAGAGTTCCAAAAGTCCCTGAAGACCTGGCTATTCGGTTAATCAACTGAACCCTGCCACCCCTGGATACCCTCACGGGTGACAAGAAGCACTCTACAAATCTACTGATTGATTGACTAGAGATCAGGAACTTACTCCAAAAGAGCCCACCAAGACTCAGGCAGGTCCAGTTGCAGGACCAAGAAGGTCCAATGGCGTAGATCAGCTAGGCAGCGGTAGGGAGACCTCTAGAGCTTGTTGTGACCACGAAGCTCAGAACAAAATGACAGTCAGCTGATCTTTGGAGTCACTTCATCCTCAGATGAAGAGTGAAGGTCCAGTCTTCCTTCTCAGACAACAGCACAAGCCTCATGCATCAGGGCAATCCTCAGGCAGCAGGGCAATCCATATTCTGGAGTGTCCACAGATGGAGGAGTGAACTGAAGAGTGGGTCTGAGGTTCCCCCTTTTTATACCTGGTCTCCACTTTGAAGTGGAAGAAACTTCTAGAGTCTTCCCCCTACAGAAGTGTCTGGAATTTCCTGCCTCCCCGACCTGGTCCCAGTCTGTCTACAGTCACAATAGGCTAGTGTGAAGTCCTTTGTGTATGAGGTACAGCAGAGTCTTTTAAAGGCAAGTGTGACAGGTGAAAGCTCAGCCCCCTCATTAAGTCAGGATGGACCATCCTATCAACATCCAGACCTCTGTTGTGTGGCTGTCTAGGAGAAATACACAAAGGGCAACTGCCAACTACACCTAGTCATGTGACCTAGAAAATATGCTGCATGCACAAAATGATTAGGACAAGAAAATACCAACTTTCTAAAAGTGGCATTTCCAGAATTGTAACTTCAAATCCAACTTTTAACATTAAAGAGGATTTTAAATTAAATTTCCTTAGATACTCAACATGACAATTCTACTTGCTCCCAAACATAAGTTGCCACTTATTAAATGCAATAAAGGAACCCAATATTATCCTACGGGGAAGGTAGGCCACTCAGTAGTGAAAAATGAATTTGTGAGTTTTTTACTACCTAGACATGTAAAACTTAAATGTATATGTACAACTGTTTACCGCAACACACCCTGCCCTATGGGTTGTTTAGAGTCTACACTAAGAGTGATTTGTATGTACTAAAAAGGAAGGTTTAGGCCTGCAAAAATGTTTATTTTGCAGAATTGAAATGGCATTATAAAACGTCACACACAGGCTACGATTGCAGGCGTAAACATGTGTTAGACTGCTACTTAAGTGGGTGACACAATGAGGGCTGCAGGTCCACTAGCAGAATTTAATTTACAACTCCTGAGTTTATGGTATACCACTTTATAAGGGAATTACAAGTAAATTAAATTTGCCAAGATGGTCTATACCAAATTTACCATTCTGAAATGAAAAAGGACAAGCACTTTAGCACTGGTTGGCAGTGGGAATGCACACAGAGTCATAAAGCCAACAAAAATGGGTTCAGAAACCAGGAGGAGCGAAGGCAAAACGTTTGGGGTGATTCTGCAGAGAGGTCAGATCCAACTATTTTGTTCATTCACACTGCGCCTGTGCTCCAGCAATCGGATTATTTCCCAATAAAATTTCAATTTGCCAACAAGAAGTAATGGTGTTATCTTGTGAATTTCATGTAACAAACAATCCATAATGCAACATGCTGGAAATTACACAGTGGTGGCTGGTGATCCCTGAAAGTGGTGGAGTGTAATACATGTTGTGGGTTCACTTCATTGTTTTCAAAATTTGCCTTGGATACCCTCAATCACAAGTGTACCCTCACACTCACTATATCTCACTCTCACACACATTTGTACACAGTCACAGCTTCACAATCACTGACTCTCCCTCGCAACTACTGGTGTGCAGGGCCTCTGATATGAGCTCCTGGGGTACAGAAGTTCTGCTTTATAAGTGCAGGAGGTGCACCAGGGCCTCTATGCTCCGGTGCAGCTGCACTTGCTGTATCATTTATAGGGGCACCCCTGAATTGCTTTCGTTCCCTCTCACAATCTGCCCTCACTCACTCATTCTAACTCACTTACAATGCCATACTCACTCCCCCACTTTCAGTTATTCATACTCATTCTCATTCACTCATTGATTCTCACTCTTTCGCTCTCATTGATATTGCCAACACATCAAACTAACACATGCTGTCACTCAATTTCATTCCCTCTCAGATTCACAAACACACTTTCACCCACACATTCACAGAAAAACAAAGGTGAGTTGTTGTTTTTTTCACATATCTTCCCCCCCTTGCTTGCGTTCCATCGCTGCAGTAGAGCAAGAATCTGGTGCTGGCCATTTGAACCTGCAAGCCATAACGAGAAGCCAGACAGAGCAGCAGGGAGATATTCTAAGAGGGAGGCGCACCTCAAGCCCTTTCCCAGATTGTGAATAGGACTAAAAGCACAGCCTTGTTAGAATCTAGGACAATGCTGGGGATCGGGCCTCTGCTGCTCTGTGTTGCATGTCCTTGGACTTGGGATGGCACTGATGTGCCCCCTCACAGACCTATTTTAGCACCTACGGTGCTGCCTGAGGCATGCACAGTAAAAATGCTAAATACAAAGGATTGTGCCTGTGTTAGGGGTGCGTAGTTGGAGCACACCCCTCACATGTGCAATCCAGACAACTCTCTACAGAGTGCTATGTTGTTAAATAAGTTTGCAGCTAGATCGACGCTCAGCCCCCTGACCCCTCTCCACCTTTTCCTGTCACAGGAGCCAAGTGGACAGGCCAACATGAATGACCTGCCCACTGCAGAGTTCATGTAAACACGAAAGTTAAAATGTCATAATTCTATGTTTTACTGGTTCCATGAATTTGGAGGCGGGTCACAGGTGGCATGGCTAGCTTTGAAGCTTCTGAAAAGGAGCAGCTCCGGAAATTACATGAGGTTATGACACCATAAAAGTAAATTTGCTAGGCCTAAGATTATTTCTTCCTTATGTGTCAAATTTGACAGACCATAACAAAACCCTGCATAAATAGTTTTTTTAAGGCTCAGCGAGTTAAGCACTCACTGGTACACATTCTGTGTGTGACCTGTATGTTACAGGTTCATATTATAACTAAACCTTTCCTTCTATCTGCCTAAGCATAGACTTACTTACGTTTTGGACACAAGCAATGCAAAACGAATGCCTGTTTACTATCCATTACAGAAACCACAACATCGCGCAAAATTGTTTCGAACATGCAAGTCCTGCACAAATGTTACTAAATGTATATCTTAATATGGGTAAAACATTTATCAAATAACATCCTTTTTTAAATGCTTTAAAGGTAGGACTATTTCAAGGACCTGCTGTTTATTATATGAAGAAATTAAACGTTTTCTCCAGTGTGAAAGTGGGCTCTTAGAAAGCAGAAAAAGGCGATGAAAGATTAAAGGTTGAAAAAATGGTTATAAGCTCAGAAGGGGCCACCTTCAGGATCCATAAACTGGATACAGCAGGTGAGGCTATGAAGGGCAGAGTAAAAAGAAGTACGTGAGGCCACATTGAAAGTGCAAACAAGGATGTAAAACACCTTGACTCACATCAGAGGGGGCAACATCCACTTGTACCACAGCTTTAAGCAAGAGGGAATGAAGTCCCCTCTCCATAAATATCAGACACACTCTCCCCTTGTCCTTCCATATCTACAGCGTTGTGCAATGAATTAAGCATTTGAGCTCTATCTGCAGTGTGTTGGGCAAGTGCTCCATAAGCGCCAGGCAATGTTCTCTCCAGAGCCTAATGTGCTCTGCAGTGTTAAGGGTCGTGCGTTCTCTTGAGATCTGCTTCATTACTTACCAGTAATTGCATTACTCCGAGTCCTTTCTTGCTTTGATGCATCACTTATTGAGACAGCCGTGCCTCTCACACACAACCAATCCGCTTCCAACTTGAACAGCAGAAACGCTCCATTCCTTATCATCTCCTCCTAGTCAAAGAATATCCGTTTGCCTGTGCTACAAGCGGGTATGAGCAAGGGAGGTGATGCAATTGCTGGCAAGTAATCAAAGCATTACCCTCTTGTACTCTCACGTTGATTACTTATTGAGATTTGCCAAAGCAAAAAAAAAAAAACAGGACAACTGTCCACAGACACTAAAGACAGCTCTCCCCAATATTCAGTCTACAGAGGAAAGTACTCTTGAACCAAAAACATCATTAATGTTCACAACCTAAATTTTCCTCTAAATCTTAACAAAAGTGAAAGGGGTTGCCCAGGTCGTAGCACTGCATATTTCTGGTATGGAAGCTCCCTGAACTTCTGCCAAAAAAGAAGACATTCCCCTGGATAACCTACTCTTTACCCCCAAAATGAAAGGAAGCCTGTAGGCTAAAGCAAAACATTGATACACTTAATAAGGGACTGTATAGTACTCTTTGCTCCCTCTATGGCAGACTAAAAATGACAAGCTGGAAAGAAGAAATACTGAAGTCTGAAACTCTCTCCACATCAGAAAAAAAAGAGTACTTCTAATATCTAGTTAGTGTAGCTATCTCTCTTTGGAGTCTCTAGACTCAGGAAAAAAATACCTGAAGACCGCTCTCCATATCCCTGTGAAATGGAGAATTAGCCTTTGGACAAAAGAAGGACATAACCAAAGAATAATCTGTCCTTAAAAACCCTAAGGAATGGGCGCTTATAAGATAAGAAAGCCAATTCATAAAGCGTTCTGGCAGATATAAGTTTATGGTATCTTATACAGATCTGTAGAGTGCACTGTCACCTGGAATTGTATCCTGGAGTTGAGCAGGTGTGAGTTTAGCCAAACCTAGAGCTTAGTGGTACTACCCAAAAATCAAAGACTTCACCTTCATGTGGAACTCAAGAAGTGTAGGTGAAGAGCTTTAAATGTGCTTGTTTGTATATTGGGAGCCAGTGGAGCTCCTTTAGGTGTGGTGTGATGTGCCTGCAGCACGGGAGTCTGCAATTGGTTCTGGCCACGGAGTTCTAAATGATTTGGAACCTTCTGGCGATTTATTTGTTGATCCAGACATAGAAGGTATTCCCATTTTCCAGGTTGCTTGTTATGAGTGTGTATGTCATGGTTCTCCAAGTACTGATTGGCTGCTATTTGAAACTCTTCCTCCTCATCTTCTGAGTATGGAAGTTTGAAAGGGTGATGGAGTTGACTTTGGCGGTCATGTTAATATGCTGTTGATCATGATCCCAAGGTTCTTGGTGTGGGTAGTGGGGGTGCATGTCGGTCCTAGCTCTGTTGATTACTAGGTGGAAGTGCCCCTCCTGAAGATCATGATTTCGGTCTTGTTGGTGTTCAGCTTCAGACAGTAGTTCTTCATCCAGTTGGCTATTTCAGCCATTTAGGCATTAACCTTGATCCTGGTACTGGGCGCCTTGTCCATGAAGAAAAGAATGAGTTGCTTGTCATTGGCGAAGGAGAGGATGCTTATGTCATAAGAGTGGATGATGCTGGCAAGAGAGATCAGGTGGGCATTAAAGAGGATCAGGCTTAGGAAGTATCCTTGTGGAACTTGAACAATGAGGTTAATTATGTCCAAAGTGTATGATGCCAGGTTGACTAACTGGGTCCTTCAATTGAGGAAGGAACAGATCCATCAGAATGCATGTCTTTGGATTCTGATGTCATATAGGCGTTTGATGATGATGGTGTGAGAAACCGCTGTGGAGAGGTCCATGTGGTTGAGGGCAGCCGTGTCCCCTCTGTCCAGATTGATGTGGCTGTCATACATGGAGGTGATGAAGGCAATATCCGTTCTGTTGTTAGGCTTGAAACCCGACTATGATCAAGCAGTTGCTCGTCTTTGAGGTATTCAGTGAGGTGTCTGCCAATGATTTTCTCCAAGGCCTGGCCAGGAATGGCAGCAAGGACTATTGTATGTAGATGGCGAGCGTTGAAGGGTTCACAGAGATTTTATTCAGCAACAGGAGGACAGTTGTGGATTTTCAAACATCTGGAAAGGTCACAGAAGAGGTGGAGGCATTCAGAAAGAATGAGAGCATGGCACTGATGGGTTGCCATCTTCTGGAGTGTGCAGGGATCCATGGGTTGATGGAGTTCATGGTGGCACAGTTTATTCTGGGTGATGACAAGCCATGTGGTTAGCATTGTTTTTTGGATAATATAAGGAGGCGTTTGGCAAGGTCTGTTGGGTCCAGCTTCAGGTTTAAGTTGCAGCAAATGGTGATTTTGTTGCTGAAAAAATGAGAGAGGTTGTTTCAGAGGTCCTGTGTGAGGGTGAACGAGTTGGGGGTGGAGCTTGGTGAGTTTAAATCTGTCACAATGGCGAAGGAGATTTCTTTGCATCTTTTGGTGTTGGCTTCAATGTGATCCACCAGTGCAGCATGTTTGTTGGTCAAGTCCATTTGGTAGTAGTGTCTCAGGGTAGATTTGAACTTCCTCCTGTCTGCATTGTCCTTGCTCAGTCTCCATTTGTGCTCCAGTTGTTTGCAGTGGCATTTCGTCAGTCTGAAGTTCATCATGCACCAACTGGCCTGGAGCCTAGATCTTGTTGTACCACTGTGTTTGAGGGTGGTCATGGAGTTAATGCAGGAGGTGATCCAATTGTTGAAATAGTTGACAGATGTGTTGAGGCTATTGCTGTTTTTGGGTCGGAGCTGTTGAAAGTGTTGTTCCATCAGTGTGTCAGTGGTGCTCTTCCAGTTATGACTGGCTAGTCTTGCAGTGGTGTGTGTGTGTGTGTGTTGGGTCAGGACACGGATGCTGAACTTGACAATGGTGTGGTCTGTCAAGGAGACTAATGTAGGCTTGTTGGCTCGCAAGGTGGTGGAAATAGAGTCCATGAGGTGTCTACTGAAGTGGATATATATCTTTACTCATTGGGTGAGTTTGAGGATTCCAGTGAATGTTTTTTAGTTGGGTTGGTGTGGTTTTTCAGTCTAGCATGGAGGGCGAATGGTGCAACAAAGTCCAGGATGGTCTTGGTGAAGTTGGTGCATGGTCCCGGTAGTCTATAGATAAGAGTCATGATTAGGGTGAGGTTTGCTGTGGCATGGAGCTTGAACGACAGGTATTCCATATTGGAGGATGAAATGTTCATGGAAGTGGTGCAGATGATGGCATTCTTGTGGATGATGGTGATTCCGTCTCCGTGCTTTTGAAGTCTGTTTTGCTGGCAGTGTTGTAGCTGAGGGGGGTGGCTGTAGCAAAATCTGGTGCCAATGTGGGGTTCAGCCGAGTTTCCATGAGGAAAAGTGGGTCCGGGGTACTGTCATGCAGCAGGCCACAGATCTCTGTGGTGTACTTGGTGATCGAGCATGCAAGAAAGTGTGGAGGGTTGTATGAGGGGTTGCAGGTATATGTGCGTGTGAGATAGTGGGGTACTGTGATGCAGGTACAGCGAGAGATGGGTGTGGGTAATGCATGAAAACTTGCAGGAAGTGCAGGAGAATGCTTCCTCGATGTTGTGGTGCGGCAAGGCAGCAGCATGTAGATCAGCCAGGTTTGAGTGCATGAAGGGCTGCTGCAGGGTAGCAGTAGGAGGGTTGAGGACCAGGGTTCCTGCCAGGGGTGGACAGGCACAGATGTGCTTGTCTTTGGTGTGATTTCCGTGTGTTAACAGTGTGCCTGCTGTGCGTATCCTGTGCACCTCCAGACTGTGTCTGTCATTCAGTAGGTCCTGGGAGGGAGGAGGAGTAATTCCTGTGCAGATGGAGGATGACATCCAGTGGTGTCATGTCTTGTTAAGATGGACAATGGAAAATCCAGTGATGTCATTTCCTTTGCAAATGGATGAAGGAATTTTTTCTTCTTGATTGGTTTCTTCTTTTAAGGACAGTTTTTGCAACAAAACACTTTTCAGTATTAAAATCTTGACGTCTACTGACTACTGACTCTAAAGCCAAATTGGTGGGTTCTTGACAGCCTCTGATACCATCAACAAATCCCAGGATGGTAGGGGAGTGTTGGAGTGGGGCCTCAAATTTCAAAACCTACTGAAAAGCCTCATGGCTAATCCACAGTCATCTACCAACCTATCTAAAGAATATCAGAACATTCTAATGACTGTCCACTGTGGACCTGAATTAGATATTGAAGGTCGGGTTACTCCATCACAACAGTGACAGACATCCCATCCACTGAAATCTAAATCCCATAGAATATAATAGGATCAGGCCCTCACTTCTCAACGTGGAGACTTTAAGACCTGGAGAAAAAACACATCTTGAAGTAAAGAAAGAATCTGAACCAAATTTGATTCTTGGGGAATTAAGGCCCTGGACTCATACCACTCGCTAAAGTGGGACTAATGCCTCCTATAGGATTTCAGATGAGGAGCCCTCCTGGAAGATTGTACTGTTTATGTCAGCGTCTGAAAGACCACACATTCTCAAGCCCCCCCTTTCAATTTCCAGACTTTCACCTTGATCTTGTATCCCCTGTCTTATTAGGTAACAGTTCTTAGTCATGTTATCTATTCTGATCCATATCACTTTGTCCTTCAGGTGATGAGGGAAACTGAAGACAGACAATCAAATGGTCTCCAACTCTTTCAAATTGGAAAAGAAAACCTGCTCATCTGTATTGGACCCAATGGCATACATCTAATGACAATCCATCCAGGCACCTCGGTTACTGTGCTGCTATCTGTAGTAACTTCAAGAGGAGATTGAGGCGCAAAGAAAACATCCTTTCTTGGATTCTGAGGGATTAGCCACCGGTGAAGCTTCTGGCTATTTCTAGAGATCAGCAGCTAGATTGCAAGGTCCTGACACACTGGTTTTGATTCTCAAAAATGTGCATCATGACTTTATTGAGGTGAAATCTGGCCCAAGACATCAGGAAGATGGAAGCCACTAGATACCCTTGCATTTACAACCAATCTGCTGCTGTTTGAGAAGAGATCTGATTTTTGACACATGATCCTGAATCTTTTATATCCTCTTGTCCAGAAGATTCATTAAGCCTAGATTGATCCAAAATCTTGCCCCAAAGTACACTTGATCATGAGAGGGCTTTAGGTGGGATTTCTGTTTTTTTCCCAAAATTCCATGCATTCCTAACAGCAAAAGGACCTTTTCTGTGTGAATAGTCCACAAGGATTCCGGTGATGAGTGGATCAGCCAATCCTCCAGATATGGTTGAACAAAAATTCCATCCTGATGTTGTACCACCACCAAAGGAGCCAAAACCTTGGTGAAAACTTGGGCTGCAGACCTCTGTCTGAAGGGGAGAACTCTGAACTGAAAATTCCTAGACCCTACAGCAAACTGAGCAAACCTATAATAACTCACCTGAATTGAAAGTGGTAGATACACACCATAGTGGTCTACTGTTAATAGAAAGTCTCCTCTAGTAAGTATTGATATGATCTTTTTCAGGTGATCATTCTGAAATGAACTGTTCTCACCTAGGAATGGACTCTCTTCAGGACTAACTCCAGTCAGTAGTCTCCTGAAGCCGTCTACACTCTGAAGAATATTGAATAGATATGCTCTCCTATTTTGTCATGAGGAACTTAAACAATCATTATTTTCTCTAGTAATGCCTGTATTCTGCTCAACAGAGCCTGTTTCTTTATGGGATTCTTGGGGACAGGTGTAAGGATGACTCTTGAGGTTAAGATTCTAAGGTTATATAATAATGTGTTCTGATGATATTCAAAACCCAGCGGTCTGTTATGCTTTGTTTCAAAGCCCTGTAAAAGTCAATACTTCTTCCCCACCTACTTATGGGATGAGAGGATATATGTGATAGTCAGGACTTCCACTGCATGATTTACTGAATCTGGAACCCCTTCTTTGGCTGAAGCATCTTTCAGCAAGGGTTGTACGATTTATAATCCTTCAGGGCAGATCCTCTTTGGTCCCTGTCACAAGATCTGCAGAACTTAGATTCATCTCCCTCTTATGGCAAGATGTGTTTTCTGTCCTCGAGAAACTATGTTAGCATGTTAACTAGTTTATCCCCAAACAGGTAGGGGTCATTTTAGCAGAGCAGATTTATTTTAAAACTGTTCCTAGTAGTCCCTCATTCACAGATGTCTTTTCAAAAGTACCGTTGTTCCTGAAGCAACAAGATTTAGCATCCTCTGCTGATACATCTGCCAAGAATTTGTTAAATTTTCACTAATTAATCCAAACAGTCAGTACCTTTCTGAATCACAACTGACAATGATGCAAAATCCTTCACCAGGGGCGGAGAAGTGTGGGCAGTTTAGGTACCAGCCTGAAGAGCTAATGGCAAGGTGTACTAACATTGGGAATACCAATATCCTAATTGCAATTCTGTCCAAATCACAGTAAGGAAATCGGTATTCCTAATGTATGAAACTCCTTTGAGTTTCAGTAGCATTTCATAGTGGGTCACAAATAGACCGACCTCATGAATATTAATTAGATAGGTCACAATTTTCTACACATTAGGAATCGCAGCCATCACAAGTATGGTAGCCTGCTGGGCTCAGCAGACCACCCTGTCTGTGACCGGTTTTTAATACAGCAATCTTTTTTTTGTTTTTTTTAATGCAGCCCGTTTTCCTTAAAGGAAAATGGGATGTGTTTAAAAAAGGCAAAATGCTTTTACTAACATTCACAAACGGGGGACCCCTTCCCGTTTGTGAATGGGTTACCACCTACCTGAAATAGGTGGTATAATTTTTGTCACAAAACATTCTTACATGCTACTGCGATTAGGTATTAGGAAGGGATGCTCAAACATGCCTCTTCCTAATTCTGAATCAGTATGTTGTTGTGATTCCAAACTGCGATTCAGTAATAAGTTACCAAATCGCCTTTAGGATTAATACATAACAAAATGCATTTTTCCGTTCGGGAATCGGGCTATTTGCGACCAGAAAAATGCTTGATACATCTGGCCCTAAGTTATTGGTAGTGAAGTCTTTGTAAACCACTGTTCACTTTTTTATCCATTTCATCAATTGGTGAGCAATCCTCTGGATTTATGGCAGTCTGTCCTATAAGAAGGCCTGGAATTGAATCCACCCTAATACTATGAGGTAGGACCTCACCTGCTTCGACAAGCACATATGCCTTCTGTAGGAACCTTAGAATGGTTGACTGGCTACCTTCCTTCCACTGTCTGAAGGTTAGGTCCTTAACTTTTTGCTGTATTGATCTAAGAAAATGGGTGACTGGTTGAAGTAGGTAAACCCCTCCTCACGCAGCAAAAACAATCCCTGTAAGGGTGAAGACAATAACAATCCCCCAAATTAACCTGTGCTCAATCCTCTGGTAGCTTGACACAGGGCAGGCAGCCTTAACGTGAAGGCAATATGTAAAGAATTTGTGAACGCTTGAAACAGTAATAACGTGACAACACAGTACAAGAAGACCCCCCACACCAAATTATAAGAATAGAGTAATTTTAATAAATATAACAAGTCCATGACAAACACCCTAATCAGTAGAATCAGAGATGCAATTTTTAACAGCACAAAGCCCCACCTGTAAATATCGGTTCATGCTGGACCAGGACAAAGTTACAAGCTCAGGTTGGCCACGATGGAGTGCAGGTCAGATACAGGGACCCAGTTAGCCCGCTGAAGAAGAGTTCCTAAAATCCTGGTTGAGAGTAGTGTGGGATTCAGCATCGAGGATGCATTGCGCAGCTGAGGTGATGTGAGGTCCAGGTAGGATATGCGTTGCGCAGCATTGGTTCCGGGAAGCTGCGAGGTCGATATGGAGTTTTTGCACAGAACAAATCCTCACAGCGGTGGCCATGCATCGGTTCTGCTTGGAGTTGCACCGCACAGCAGAGGAAATGTGTCAGTTCTGCTGGATCCACCGATGAGCTGGCAGAGCACCTTCAGGCCCACGCCTGAGGCTTCAGGACTGGGTGGCATCATTGGCAGGAGAGGACTCACAGTTGCAGAGTCCACATCTGGTTGCAAGGGACAACCCCTTGAAGTTACTCTAGTGGTCCTGGGTACAGGTTGAAGGTCCGATCCTTCTCACCCAGGCCGAGACCAGCAGACAGCAGGTCAGCGCATCAGGCAGTACACCTTCAGGGCAGCAGTCCAGCAGATTGGCAGTCATTTCAGCAGCACAGCAGTCCTTTTTGGTAGAGTCTTCCACAGGTCCAGAAGTGTACTGAAGTGTTGGGGGCCTGAGGTTCAATAGTTATACCTGTTGTCCACTTCGACATAGAGGAAGATTTTAGCGACCCCTCCCCCACCAAGTGCCAGGCATCCCCTTCCTCCCAGTCCAGGCCCTCAGTTGTCAGGTGTAAAAAAAAAACTAGCAGCAAACTCTTTGTGAGAATGTTCAGGCAGAGCCTTTGTGATGTGAAAGTGTGGTAGGTAACAGCAACCTCCATCTTTAACTCAGAGTGGCCCAAACTATCAACACCTATATCCCCTTTATCTCACTGTCTGGGAGCAATAAACAAAGACCAACTGCCAATTATACCAAGTCATGTGACTCAGGAAGAGGCTGAATTCAACAAATAGTTAGGGCAGAAAAAGGCCAGCTTTATTAAAGCGGCATTTTAAGAATTATCATTACAAATTAGACTTTCCCATTAGCGAGGGTTTTTAAATCACAATTCTATAAATACATGTATCAAAATAGAAGGTGTAGACCTGGCCAAAGGTGTATATATGTATCTAGTTCCTGAAGTCTGAGACATTAAGTTGTGTATTTTCAAAGTATGCCCTCCTACTAGCTCCTGGAGTTGACATAGACCAAAGACTGAGCAATGCCCTTCTCTCTTGGCATGCACCCTTGACCCCACACTTTCTTTACCATGCCCCTTTGTAGTTTTCACATGAATCCTCTCCAAGTTGACACAGCATAGCTATCTGCAATGCAGTCAGTCTTCAACACTAAAGATTTATCAGAATGTAATGTTGGTGCAAAGTAACACTGGGCAAAATTTTAATTACTCTGGCATGATTTGTGCAATTTCAAAAGGTTTGCATCTCACTTGTTACACAAAAGTCTCAAAATTCCACTAGTATTCCACTTAGTAGAATGTGGAATTTGAGGTGAACAATTACAGCAAATACACCTTTTGCAGTAAGAATTTACTGTGAATGCACTGGGAAAAAAGACTGAAAGTGGCTGTTGATGCTGCTTTTGTTTTTGCACTATTTTTGTAAGTGCAAAATGCACTCTTGTATGAAAAGTAGATGCCAGAATTCATTTTGTGATGAACTATATTACAAAGTTACGGATTTGCGGATTGTATAATTACAGGTAATTGTGCATAATTTAGCAAAAATGTCAAATACTAACACAAAAGCATGTTACATGAATTTTGAATACCTTAAAACAGGCGCACACTAAACCGGCACAAAGAGTTAACTTGTTATTTACTTTTTAGATCAAAACCTGTTTCTCCTGGAAAGCTGTCTAAAAGTAACAGAAAGGAGCTTTGCATTACTTTGCATGCATAAAAGGGGAGTTCCATGAGTGTCTCCGGGCCATTCTCAACCTGCATACATGGTTTCAGATGCAATATCCTATTTGCATCAGAAAATACGCCTCCTCAAGACAGGCCCAAATGATGGGAAATGTTTTTATTTCTAAAGCCTTTTCAAGCATTAAATGTTTGCTGCTGAGTACAGCAGATATACACAGTGGGGCCAGTTATACATTTAGGCCCATACTTATACTATTTTAGCGCCGCTTATTTGCGCCGCTTTTGCGTAAAAAAATGACACAAATGCGGTGCTAAAAATTATAAATATGGGCCTTAGACTATACATGGCGTTTTCTACTGGAAGGGTACCCTTACAGTAGGAAATCTATGCTAGACGTAATGCACACCCCCTTGTACTATGATGCAAAGGTCTGTGCATAGCTCTAGACACCCTGTTTGCGTGTAATGCTTGGGAAAACAGCAGCAGCGCAATGTCCTTGTAGATGACACTTTTGTGCTGTCTCCTCTCACACAAAGTAGCATAGGAACTCCAGTTGCTGAGCTGCGTTGCGTGAAATAATAGTAAATTTGCACTTTAAGCTTACAGGACAAGCAGTTACAATGAAAGCTCCTCTCCTGTCCACTCAGTTTCTTTCGGCTGTTGACTTAGTCTTCGTAAAGAAGGTACTGCTTTGGCCGACCAATTGCCCTGCTCTCATGTTGCCTTTTCAGAACAGCAGAATTAGTCAACAATGTCTTTTAGAATTGTCCTCCTCAGCGTCCTGCCAGCGTGAGCTGCACTTCCTCAGCGACCATCAATATTTGCATTTATTCCAACAGACCAATTATGCTGAGTGTTTTGGGATTTTTCCAAGAGCTCCCAGTGAGTTTGGCATCATCTAGAGCTCTTATTGGATTTTGGTAACTGTACAATCTGTGCAAGCTTTGCTTACAACACAGAAGAGGTATGAGTAGCGTAACTCACACACGCATGCACACACCCAACACTACTCCCCCATGACATACCTATAATTATGAGGATAGCCATTGACAATAATGAAGTGTGTATTTACTATTTGCATGTGCTTTGATAGTAGGGTACTTTATAAAGCGGATTGAGGCAAATGTAACTGCATTTTAACTTTTTTGATGTACTTGCTCGAAGCTACCGAAACACACTACGAGGACCGGTCCTCCTAATGCACCGGTCCTCACAAGGATAGTGTTTGTCTGGACCCGACAGGGTTACCCACGCTATGAGGAACGAGGAAAGGTGGGTTATACATGACCACACACATGCGCGTGCAGGTGCTTGCATGCACGTGCACAGATGCACACTCGCACACTTGCACACACATGCAGTATATACAGAAGCAGTGAAATCTTCTGCTGCACTTACAACTGATGGGGCAGTGGACCACAGAGTGTACTTCACATTAGAGAATGAATACGTGTTTATCAACAGTGACACACTTGTGCCAATAATACACTCTAATTGAAGTTGGCAAGTGCTTTTAGAACTCAAGTGATGACAGTAGTATGAACACATCAATGAAGAAATGAAGACTATTGACTACAGTATGTATGATGCCCAATGATGACCACAGATAGTTACTGTATGCAATAAGAAACTGAGGACAGGCAAGATATGCAACTAAAGGGAACAAGAAAAGAGGGTCATTTTTTCACTTAATGTTTTTGCAGTGCTGGCTTGTAAAGCAAGTGACTTTGGAGCTCTTCTCTGGGTGGTTGAGGCAATGCTCTACCTATGATAGTTAGGACATCTGATGGAAGAGGATCAGTGATCTCCTGCGATCTAATCAAGGATCTTAAATTCTGACAATGCACAAAGCAATATTCCTTGTTCAGCAGTGAGGACAGAACTGGAATATTTGCTGAGGAAAGGAAATAAGTCCTTTATCAGGCGGGTTTCATGAATCATGAAACACTTAGGCCTTATTTACGAGTGTCCAAAAGCAGTAGCCTAATGCAAAATGATGCACCCCCCCAACGCAAGAAACCACGAGTGACCACCTATTCTCCCTTATTTCAGATATTCATTGGCTTTGGGCTGAATGTGGGTCCTCTGAAGAATTTGGAGGAGAGGGCTCTGAAAAGTTGGGGTCTTTCCTGCTCTCCAGAGGCTGCAGGGGTCTACTTTATGCCATAGTACCGAAGTGTGTCACAACATTTATAGCACCCAATAAAATTCCAAAACCTGCTTCACTTTTTCCCGCAATAATCCGAAATGATATGTGAATTGTGTTGGTTTCTAAAACTAAATCCACCTCCCAGTAAGTAGAAGGCCTTTTCCCTCGTGTGCACTTTATCGCACCTGATCATCACAGTATATAAAAAGTTCTGTGTCACCTGTAATACTGATCCCTGTGCAAACAGAGGTTTGTGCAGAGAACAAAAACACCAGCCCCAGGCTTTAGCACAGTGGTTCCCAACCTGTGGTCCGGTGGCCCCTAGGAGTCCGTGAAGCCTCTTCAGGGGTCCACGATAGCTTAAAAAATTAAATAACATTAACAGATTAGGTCCCCAGCTTTCAGTAATGATTCAGTGGGGGTCCCTGGGTTCCAGTAATGATAAAGTGGGGGTCCACAGAAGTGAAAAGGTTGGGAACTACTGCTTTAGAAGGTACTCTGGTGGTATAGAGCTCCTGGGCTGTGGTGAGACACCACAGCATTGCAGCCCCTCTAACAAGAACAAACTACCCAAAGAGCCATCAGTCATCCGTTTCAAGGATCTGCTTCCAGGAATTATCAAACTTTTCTTTTTGATCTGTCAAATCAAAGGTAGCTTTTTCTATGCGCACGCAGGGCAACCTTCTTTTATTCCAGATGTCAATTGATATGTTGCCGAATTCTAGGAAATGTATCGATTCAGTCGATATTCTAATAAACGCACGTTGTAGGGAATCTTCCCTGTAGCTCAGAAAGAGAAACACACAAAGTGCCTGCGAAATATTCACTATATTTCTCCAAACACTTTCCGTTTCTGTGTTACCAACTTTTTCACATTTGCACATTCCATAGATGATACTCTTTGAAAATTCGTATATACAAAAATATACATAGATGTGTATCACCCTCACACAATCAATCGGCGAATTAATCACTGCATATCCATGTTTGCGCACATACTCTTGCAAGGCACTGAATCTGCCTGATGCCACTGTGTGTAAAGCAATTTGCCACTCACATATAAGGTGAGTATGATACAAGAACAATGGACGGAGTTCACAAAGGTTTTTGTGTCTGTAAACCTACGTTTTACAACCAGAAATTGCTCCATTTGCACCTGGCAGTCGTCCACAAACTGATATCCGGTTCTACTGTGATGGAGTACCACAGGTGGATCCAGTAACACAATGTGAAATCCATTTTGGGATGAGGACGGGGGCCAGAGGGACGTTCAAGGTGTTTTCCTTGAAAGTGTGTGAACGTCCACAAACTTGTGTTTGTAGGCATTCAGAAATTTGTTTCCTATACTTTCCTAAACTAGAAGTATAGGAAACTAGAAATCGGATATTTACCTCAATAAGGGGTTCAGATAACTTAGGTTTCAGGGTGCGAAGGTGAACAGAACACCCAAAAACTTCATAGAGGGGTGGGGAAAGGGGTTTCTCCACAGAGCAAAAATATTTCTGCTTGTGGATGAAAAAGATTTGTGCACTTAAACAGTGGGTAGCGTCTTATAGAGTGTAATCATAGCTGTGTGCAGTTATACGTTGTGTAAACAGCAGTCTAGAAGAACAATATATGATGCTCGGTTGTGTGCACACTTTTTGTGGATACTACTAAAGAGTTTTGTGAACTGAAAACCGTAAATCTACTCCGAAGAGTGTTAGAAATGGAGTCTCTAGTTCCCAGATGTATAAACCTTTGTCCAAGTAGGGACCACAATCCTAGTCAGGGTCACACACAATCCAAATTATCCTGTGCCCACTGTAGCTTGGCACTGAGCAGTCAGGTTTAACTTAGAAGGCAATGTGTAAAGTATTTGTGCAATAAATCATACAATAACACAGTGAATTCACCACAAAAATATACCACACTGGTTTAGAAAAATATAAGATATTTATCTGATTAAATTAAGGTCAAAATGATCAAGATTTGATAAGCACAAGTAAAAGTATAACTTTTGCAATGTTAAGAAGAGTCTTAAGTCTTTAAAAATCTTGTGTGCACAAAACACCTGGTTTGCTTCAAAATAACGCGCACGAGACTGCAGAGGAGGAGATGCGTGGAAAAGGAAGGTGTGCTTTGCATTTAATGATACAGCACAGATGATTAATTTTTCTTCCCACGCTGCAAGGGCTTTGCGTCGATTTCTGCCAGGCAGTCTTGGATCCTCACTGTGATACCAGGTCTTTTGACGCCCAGGGGTGATGTGTGGAAAATCCTGGGCGTGAGGGACGAAGTCACAGGCGCTGCGTTGATCCAGTGGGCGATGCATTGGAGTTTCTATCACACGGCAGGCGCTGCGTCGATTCTTCACTCAGAAAGTCAGACTGCGTCATCCTGGCTCAGCTGTGTGTCGATCTGGTATGGCTGTGCGTCAAAGTTCTAGTCACAACGCAGACGCTGAGTCGATATCCACTCTGGGAGGTGGGCTGCATTGTTCTGTTTCGGCGATGCAGCAGTTTTCTTGTCTCTGGGCAGGCTGTGCATCACTTCTGGCAGGCTGTGCAGCAGTTTTCAATGCAAAAGGTGTATATTTGAAGAGAGGAAGTCCTTTTGGCCCTGAGACTTCAGAAACAGGAGAAAAGCTCAATCTAAGCCCTTGTAGAGCACTTCTTAGCAGAGCCAGAGGCCAGCAAGGCAGCAGGGCAACAGCAAGGCAGCAGTCCTTCACAGCAAAGCAGTCCAGATCAGTCCTTTGGGCAGCCAGGCAGCTCCTCTTGGCAGGTTGCAGGATCTGATTCAGAGTATCTGTCCCAGTAAGTGTCTGGGTTGGAGGGGTCAGGGACCCAGTTTATATACCCAAAGTGCCTTTGAAGTGGTAGAGACTTCAAAGAGTGGTTTTGAAGTGCACAAGGTCCCTTTTCAGTACAGGTCTGTCTGCCAGGGTCCCAGTAGGGGATTTGGCAGTCCATTGTGTGAGGGCAGGCCACTAGCCTTTGAAATGTAAGTGTCAGGCCCCTCACCCTTCCAGCCAAGGAAGACCCATTCAGTATGCAGATGAGTGCAGGTGTGACTAAGTGTTTGTGGTTGTCTGGGTGAAATGCACATGGGAGCTGTCAACCGGCCCAACCCAGACATGGATTGGAGACAGGCTGTAAGGCATAGATGGATTTTAAGTGCAGAGAAATGTTCACTTTCTAAACGTGGCATTCCTAAAATAGTGATATAAAATCCAACCTCACCAATAAGTAGGATTTTGTATGAGCATTCTGGCCATACTAAACACGACCTGTTTACCCCTTACTGATCAGAATCTACTACTCAAACAATATATGAGGGTAGATCTAATGTTAGTCCATGAAAGGAGCAGGCCTCGCAATAGTGAAAAACAAATTTAGGAGTTTTCCACTACCAGGATATATGAAGCACACAGGTGTATGTCCTGCCTTTTACCTACACAGCACCCTGTCCTATGGGTTACCTAGGGCCTACCTTAGGAGTGACTTACACATATAAAAAGGGGGGTTTAATGCTTGGCAAGTACTTTTAAATGCCAAGTTGAAGTGGCAGTGAAACTGCATACTCAGGTCTTGCGATGGCGGACCTGAGACATGGTTAAGGGGCTACTTATGTGTATGGCACAACCAGTGCTGCAGGCTGACTAGTAGCATTCAATCTACAGGCCCTGGCAGGTGTAGTGCACCTTACTAGGGACTTACAAGTAGATCAAATATACCAATTGGGTATGAACCAAGGTTACCATGTTTCAAGGGAGAGAACATATGCACTTTAGCACTGATTAGCAGTGGTAAAGTATGCAGAGTCCTAAAACCAGCAAACACAGTGTAGGAAAAGTGGAGGGAGGCAGGCAAAAAGTTAGGAGATGACCACCCTAAGGGTGTCAGGTCTAACAGTGAGGAATTGCATTTTTGTTAGTACTAATTTACAAACCCATTTTTTCACATTGGGCTCAAAGTGTGATAAAACTGTCTGTTCCACACATTGTGCTCAATTAGAAAAATAGGAATTGGAAATTAGTACTCATCTAGAGCTGTTATCGTAAAGTAATGTGATCATCACATCTGGGTATCTATTCAAAGCTCAACTTGCCTCTTCAGTGGTCTTGACCAGTAAAAGTTTAAGTGTTTTTCATCTAAGGCAGGTTCACAACTTTGTTTGTTGTGAGGATTTGGAAAGTGCATAAGATGCGGGCTGCACTGTGACCTCTGTATGTATTCCATTGTTTTGTGGAGGGTCACATGTTGCCTCAGCACCAATAAAGAATGCTTTTCAGGAATGTGAAGGCCTACCGAGGTACTCGCAAAGATTTGTGCATTGGTCCCAGAAGGATGGCAGTCGGGGGTGGTGGGGGTGCCTGCTGGGGGGAGTGGTTGGTGGTAAGGTGGGTGTAAGGTAAGCAAGGCATATATATATATATATATATATATATATATATATATATATATATATATATATATATATAGTGCCTGAATTGTACAATGTGAAACTAAAAGTTTGGGATTAATCTCAGCGTCTCCATTTAACCAGGCAATTGTTTTTTTTCACTTTACCTCCTTTTTCTTCATTATCACATATGAGGACCTCGAAATACATGACTTCAGAATGTGTGCTGTACAAAACCTTCTGTGTTTGATAAATAAACTACAATGCTGTTTATATAATAGAAACCCAGGCCACTCAAAGAGTTCACATAAAAGACTTGCCTCTTTAAGGTTCACTATTGACATTTTTGTCAGGGTGTTGGGGAAGAATAAATGTTTCTAAATTCATGTTTGAAGACTATCACTTTAAAAAAAAAAACTTCTCAATGCACTAATATGATCTGATGTACTAAAATGAACCGGTTCTGCGTGTTACTAAAATACAGTTTTGTGTTCCGAACAGACTTGATGATGCTTTTACATTTTTGTTGCAAAATGCCTTAAAAAATGACGGTGCTTCTAAAGTTAAGCAGTGCAGGACACCCTAGTTACTTCATTTCCTTAACTTTAATTAACTTTTATATAAGTACTTGCCCTTTTTTATGCATTTTTTGTAATGTTAGTGGTCAATCGACTAAACAGCAGACAAGTGCTGACCAGGGGGCCGCAAGTACAGGTCAAGGTGGCCGCATATAGCCCCCAGGCTGTACTGTGAGCCTCACTGGCCTACAGCAGTGCTTCCCAACCTGTGGCTCGGGAATCCTTGGGGTCTGCGAAGCCACCTCAGGGGTTCTGCAACTGCTTGTAAAATTAAATAATATTAACATGTTAGATCCCCAGCTTTCAGGAATGACTCAGTGGGAGTCCCCGGATTCCAATAATGATTCAGTGAGGGTCCCAGGGTTCCAGTAATGATAAAGTGGGGGTCCGCTTAAGTCAAAAGGTTGGGAACCACTGGCCCACAGCATTCGCTGCTTGGAAAATGACCCGCTGGCTGGACAGACTATAACAATGGGTGAAGGTGGCAATTTGATTTCAAGTGCTTCTAAGTAATATAGTGGACATTTGTAAAGTTTTTCTCTCATAAACTACCTCAAATCATCATAAGTATGATGATTACTACCCCATAGTACACAGCTTCTGTGCTTAAGGATTGTCACATGAAAACCTTGACCTTTGTGACCCTTCAGAGGTTGATGCAAGAAAAAAAGAGCGCCAACAGACACCCAGAGGGTCATTATGACTTCGGCGGAAGGCAAAGGCCATCCGCTGAAGTTCCGGTGGTCAGGTTGCCACTAATGCAGGCCCCATTAAGCCATGGCAGCCACGACCGTAATGTGGCTGCCCGACCGCCACAGCGAACCTGGCGGTCTTGAAAAGTTGCGAGCAAAACAATTTAATTCGGGAGGAAATAACACATTCATTTGCAGCGCCAAATGGCACTCACAAAGAAACGCTGCCAGACTGCAGGAAAATTTATATTTTGTGATAAAAAATAGAAATGTTGGTAAAACATGATGGAGTATAGATAGCTCTTGTTTGTGAACTACATGCAGGTTTTTTGTAGGTAATCCAAACTTCTTATATAAGTAGTTATATTGCAAGGTTCCTCCTCACATGAGATTGGTGGGTCCATCCTGTATTTCCCACCACCCAATGGAAAGGGAACCATGTTTGATGAATTGTCAGCGCCTAAAGGACATCCAGTTTTGGCGCTGCAGTCGTCTGGTATTAAAAGAATTATCTACATTAAAATGTAATTAAACCTTTAGGCCGGATCATGAACTGGAGTGCTGTCACAGAGCATAGCTGTGCACATTTTAGGAACATGCGCTATCAAAAGACCATGCGTTTAAATCCAAAATGCAATAAATGAGTGTACAGGCTTCAGGCAGCACATCACAGCAAGAGGGAGGAGTATTTGTTTACACCTTTGTCCGAGCTGTCTGCAGTTCATGCACTAACCTGGAGAGTTTCCATGTTAAGTGTCAGCACCAACATTTTATGAGGCATGGAACGGGACAAGAGTGAACGAATAGACAAAGGGGAGACAGAGCAGCGAAAACTAAACTAACTGCAAAAGCAGGAAAGCCTTAAGAAGCTAGGGAAGGCATTATATCAACGTCATCAAGGGCTACAAGGATATAATAATTTCAGGGAACTTCGGAATATTGGACAAAGACTCGGCAACAATACAAGTTGATGAGTTAAAGATATATCTTATTTATCACTGTTAATAAAAATAATTGCCTAATTGGATTTAAAAAAATGATAACATTAAAAATTCAATGGTAATCAATGCAAAAGAGCAAGCAAAAGAAGCCCGAGGCAGCTCACGAGTTAAAAATCCCCACAGGCATTTAAAAGGAGAAGTCGCTAAAGCAGCAGGATGGGAATTCAGAAAGACAATCATCCATAAATTCAAAACTGAATGATGAAAAGGGATATAGAACCAGTAGATGAATTCAAAAAGAGAAGAACCTATGGCATTAATAGCAAGAGTTAAGAAACATAAGGAGCTGGATAAAGCCACAGATCTGGATTCAGGGGAGTGTTATCGCACCAGGTCAAGAACTAAAAACTTGAAATCTACAGAGCCCAAGAGCAAGTGGACAACTGTTGAGGGAAGTGGAGTGGAAAGCGTGGCCAAGGTAAAGCAAAGTCACAGGAGATGAGACTGTTAGCTAAGTGTGAGCAAGAATCGGTGCTGGGAATCATAGCTCTGCCTCAGGTGCATTCTTCACAGGATCTGAGAGAGGAAAGGACTCAGGTAAACAGAAGGCATAAGAAAGTCAACATGGAAACAAGGGGCTTAGTGGAGATGGGAACATAGAGAGAAAGAGTAAGAGAAAAGTCAGAAAATGTTTTTGACTATCTAAGTGTACCTCTGGTAATCGAAAATGGTATGATAAGTAGAGTTCACATACCAGCCATGTTTACTTCAATGTGTATGAACGCAAAGGACAAGGAACAGAAGACATCTATCTAGCAGTGTGACAGCTTAGGCTGGAGCAAAAAAGCTATGAAATCTGTCAAATAATGGTCCATAGTAGACAGACCAAAGGGCCTTAGCAAGATGTCAAGATCCTGTCTAGGCAGGAGTGAAATTTTAAATACGCTGTTGAAAATCAAGACGTTTCAGATTTCATTGTAGATGAACTTTTGAGAACTTATTTTTACCCGAGCATACACATTGCGCTAGAAGGTTTTTGTGAGATACCATTTGGAGAATGGTTCATGTTGAAAACATCTTGTGGGAGGACGCACGTAGCACTTTTAAGAACATCCCATGTACGCAATTGAATTGCAAGATAATGTACAGCAGGTACCTCATGCAACAGTATCTGCAAAATATATCCTCAGGCCTTGGATACACTGAATATGATCCGAGGGATAGTTGTCATTTAAAGCCATCTGGCAGGAATGCTGTGGTGTTCAAATATACTGGAAAGAAGTGCTACGCATTGTTAAGGGGGGTGTTAGGGAGCCCTCTACATAATGAGATGTGCCTTGGTAGGGAGAAGAAAGCATCCCAAATTTACGGCTTTACCAGAACCTTGTAGAAGTTAATATTACAAATGAGGAGTGCAGACAAAATGTTAATTGTTGGTCCCTGGAAATCTAACGGTATACCGGGCATCGCACAAAGGTTCTTTTAGATACAGCAACTTATGGTAATGGGAAAGCAGGTGAATGCTCTAAGAGGTACTAAAACAAAATAAACACAATTAATGAAGGTCTGTGGGCTCACTTCTATATTATTTTAGGTCCCTAGAACAAAGTCAGAATGCTAGACCTCTTTGAGGAGTGTACAACATGAGGTACCAATGTACATCAAGCAGAAAGGTTACATACACCACCGAATCACTTATAGAAGAATGGGAGCACCAAAGAGCCACCTCAGAATTATTTATTGTGAGTCCTGTGAAACTGATGTGTTCAGCCAGTGATCCTGAGGATGGGATGTGGCAAGGATGCAGGGTAATCTGATGCAAGGTATTGCTTCAATATCTTTTACATGTCAAAATCAATAAAATGTTTAAACCCAAAATTCGAATACGTGTTGCAGTGTACATTTAAAACAGCCACATGAGTAACTTGAGCAATATATCTGGATGCCCTGAACTGCTGCAGCAACCTTCTAGCTAAAGAAAACATGTTTGAATGCTTAAAATCTACTTTGACATTAACCAAGTCACCTGTAAGTAGTGTTTTATAGCCTCACACATCTGGCTGCATAATGTGCAAAAGTGAGACATGCCTAATATTTGAAATAGTCTAAGTAGTGAGAGGATGCAAAGCACTTCTCATTGCAAGTGCTAAAATAGGTTTTCTATGTTAAGTTGTACTTATAAATAAAGGTCACATTTATCATGAGCCCGCTTCAAAGTAGCTGTAGATATCAACCATGCACCACCTCAAATTTGAACAAAAATCCAAATTTGTGGTAAACATGTATCTTAGTTAAATAGACAGCATATATGAATAATTTAATCTTACTTTTCTCCTCCTGAAATTTGGTAGCCCCTTCTCCATCAGCAGTGATTACCTTGAAGAGGTTTGAAAAACTTCGGTTAATTGTAGGGAAAAAGAGAGAAGTTAACTATGATGAGAAGTCCGGGGCACTAATCTAAAAATTTACATAGTAAGTAGAAATCATCTGCCTGAACTCCTTTCGTCTTTAGAGGTCTCAAACAACATATCTTGAAAGACCTGCACATTTAATCCATTGTTAATTTCAACCCCTTTATGCTTAGTTGCGCTATTGAACACCTCCCGAATTCTATAATCCCTAAAAGTCACCAACATTAATCGGGGATTGTCCTCATATTCCATAAGGGGTTTGATGGGCATGAGTTATTGTCAGATCATCTGCAAATCCTTGCTATATGTGAATATGAATCAAATAATCCATAAATTAAAAAACCGCAGTAGCAGCTTTTCCTTTCTCCTGCTCTTGTATCTCCACAAATTTGAGATTGGTACTTCTTGCCCTGTTTTCATGACCCTCCAGGTGATGTTTCATAGTGCTAAATTCTTTTTTGAGACTAGAGTTGTTTTTCAGCAATTAAGTTTGAGTATCTTTAAGACCCAAAATCCTTTTTGACATTGCCTTCATTTATCCCACAAATGTTTCAAAAACCTACTCTATTTAGGCCGTCCTGGTACATAAAGTCTGAACAAGTGAATCTAAGGATGACTTGACATGGATTTCAGCCAGGATTGTCAACAATAAAGATTCAATTTTTGTATCAGCCCAATACGTCCCATAATCTGAACCCTCCAGTTCAACAAAATTAGAGGCCGCTATTGACCTACTTTGCAGGGGCTGGAGAAGGACCGCTCAACCACACTTAACTCTTTTTCTGCCTACTTTGAGTATGTTGCAGACTTTACATCTTTAGCAGCACGATTTACCATAATAAACAGTGGAACTAATTTCTCTGCAGAAATTGGGTTTGGCCGAGTAGAGGCAGAGTTTATGATAATTGAAGGAGAGGGCACTGTAACAATCCTCCCATTTAGCGAAGTAATCAAACTGGGTACTTTTGTGGGAAGCTTGGACCCATCTGTCTTGTCCATATCAGAAAATACTTTTGCCCCTAATCCTCCTGCCCGCTCCTCCATACCCATGCCAATATTCAGGGCTCAGGTTTTGTGATGTAGATGGCCAATATCTTCTGCCTCATAGCTCAGTGGGGAGTTATTCTCTTGGCTGTCGCTACTAGATGTCAGTATCTTCATTCTTTCTTGATCTGTAATAACCAAAGGGAGCTCTAATCCCATATCATGACTGGACTTGGGGCTACGCTTAGTTCCCAGTTAGTAGAACAGCCAACGGTTTCCTAAGCTGCCTCAAATTCTTAAACCTGCGAAGCCGCTTTACCCCTTTGCCCCAAGGGACTGCAAGACGCGCCTTGGATTTGACAGAAACACAAGATGCACATCTTTTTCATGCTAGCCTCTTGCGCCATTCTTTAGTATAAGCTTCTAAAGTTTTTCTCATTGGGGCTGATAATTAGGCATTATGGGGGTTATTCCAACTTTGGAGGAGTGTTAATCCGTCCCAAAAGTGACGGTAAAGTGACGGATATACCACCAGCCGTATTACGAGTTCCATAGGATATAATGGGCTCGTAATACGGCTGGTGGTAAATCCGTCACTTTTCCGTCACTTTTGGGACGGATTAACACCTCCTCCAAAGTTAGAATAACCCCCTATATTTATTTTTTGCGTGACTAACACATCCTTAGGCATGCAAATTTTAGCGTGAAAAAATGGCTCACTGAGATATTTTAAGAAGAGCACTTTCACCACTAGTACAGAGCACTGGAGGACAACAACAAACCAAAGGTGCCCATTTGCCTTACCTGGGAAACTCCACCCTTGGCTCCCCGCTTGAGCCCAATGCTGATTACTCCAGAGTCGCTCATAGGCTAGGGTGAATTCCATACTATTAACAGTCTCAAGAGACTAACAAAACCTCTTGGCCCTCAATTTATATCAAGGGTTGCAAGATAGAGAGCTGGCACTGTTCAAGCAGCCTTTGACATTCAGCGTGCCTCTTCCACCATGTCGCACCTCAGGGGTGTGATCTTCAACCCGCTCAGCATCAGATGACATATCCGCGCATCGTCATCCCAAGAAGAGAAATATTGTATGTTCAATGTAAGTTGAGCCTAACTCTTTGAATTTTGAAAAACTAATTGCTCTCCTTTTTAAATCTATTGTAATAATGTTTTTCTGTGTTAAAGTTTCTTTGTATTTGTTTTAAATATCATTTTTGGGCACCACTGTTTAGACACTTTAGCTTAAAACTATCTATTCAGCTTGATGTATTTGTTCTGGACGGATTTTAACCAGTGCCTAATTTGTGCTGGTGATTTCAGGTGGTGGGTACTGGCACTTATTGCTTGTGCCCAAGACTCATCATCAGACTTTGATGCTCCAAGACTCATCGTTAGAATATGATTCTCCATGATTCGTCATCACACTGTGATGCTCCAAGACTCAACATCAGATTTTGATGCTCCAAGACTCAACGTTAGAATATGATGCTCCAAGACTCATCATGTGACTTTGATGCTCCAAGACTCCTCTTCAGACCTCGGTGCTGAGCAAGAGGGAGAGGTGGCAGGAAGTGTGGGAGAAGGACAAAGTATCATACATGACAATAGTGATAAAGGAAGAAATCCGTGATGAAAAAGAATTTGCAAGAGTGAGGTGGAATCAAGCAGAGGCAGCCTTGGTATTCAACACTCCTGGCATTTAGCAGCTTCAGCAGTGGGCTCAACAGAAAAAAAATCTAAGCCCCTGCTCTCTTATTTGACCAACTAAGCATTGTTTCTGGGGAAATTCTACGACCCTGTTTATTGCAACTTGCCGTGCATAAATATCTGCCTTTCTCTGAGCGCCCATACCATACCAAAGAATGAAATAAAAAAGTTTGTGCAAGTGTGAACTTACAGTAAAGAATGTTACTGTTATGTAACCTGTAGAACACTCTTTTGTTCATTTGTATGCTTTATTAGATGACCCATTGCTATGGTTTGGCTTTACTCTATGGCTACGGCTGTATTCCCATATGTGGAATCCTTCCTAGTGTCGGTGAAAAGCAAAAATATCTTCAGTGATCCCAGCACCACCCTGTATGGGCTTGAGCCAGAGTTCCTTCTTTTGTTAGTGTTCCACCTACAGCTTCTGTTCTAGTACATGTGTTCCTGGGGTGCTTGCCTGAGGAGTATTTTATTAGTCTGTTATGTTATTACTTTTTTTTCTTTTGGCAAATGTTTTCATTTTCCATTTGTCCTCTGCCTGGTTTTCTTCATTGCAGTCACCTTAATTTGGATGACGATCTGTAGGCGGACCCTGGAAGATGAGTGTGATGCTGATGTCACTCGTAGATCATATGATTGCTGACACGGAACATCCATGTAGTGGACACACTGAGGGTGCTCCCAAGACAAGCCAACCTACACCTATCTGTGCATGGCCGTTGCCAGTCACCACTGTCATAAAAATCTCAATAGAATGCAACTGATATCCACTTCTTTACCCTTTCCTAAGGTAAAGGCCATCCTCAGTCTTATCCACATGTGCACTTAATCCACAGCAAATGATAAGACTAAGTAAAAGAATTGTTCCTACCCATTAGAGTTCTTTAAAATGTGAGTACACTTCTGACTTATCTCCTTCAAAGTTGACTATCACAGACCTGGATAGAAGTTAATTACTGAATGCCGTACTAATGTTTGAGCTGCAAAGAAAACTATAGAGAAAGTGTCTAAATTTGTTATTGTAAATACACATCTAGATTTGCTTGTCATCAGGGAGACATGGATCTATCCTGGACGTGCACCAAGAACAATATCTGGGTATTTAGCGCTCTATAATTATTCATCACTACCAGCTATGCTACCCAGGCAAGACTGTTCACCAATCACTTAACTTTAGCAATCTTAACTGCCCTAGACTGCAGGTCTTTGAGGCATAAGGTGTCGTTGGTGCATCTAAATAATATAAGCAAATCTTTGCACTCCCTTGTAAACGCCCATATTTTGAGTCTACTTACTTCGATTCCCTAACGCACCTTCTTACAGAGGTAGCATTGCAATTCAACTCTATCAAGCGGTTAGGGCATTTGACTAAATGGCTTCATAATCTAAAGCTTTCAAATGTTTAGGCTAAATTAATCAATTTCGCAGCTCTTAATTTGATTCTGCTTGTGTTGTTGTTGGACTCCTGTTGTTGTAACGAGACTGTTGGATTGTGGGCGTCGGCACCACCGAGCGTGGTGGACTGAGTCTGATCCCACACCGTGTCACAGCTGTTGGCCTAACCCTTGCGGCTTACAGGCAGCACCTCACCAGTATCAGAGGTAAAGATGATTTGTGGCAGCCTACCGCATCACACTCTGTGACTCTGCAGGGAAGTTGTTGTTGAATAGATCATACTACTTTTTCTCAGTGATACAAGTCTCATACATGCAAAGACAAACAGAAGCAGAATCTTGGTTCAATAGATTTTATTGAAGCAACTGATTTCTATGTGAAAAGGCATGAACTGGGATTATGAGGATAATGAAACACAACACTATTACAGCGGTGACCAAGAAAGTGAAACACAGGAAGAATCCGACCATATTGTCACAATAGTGTATCTAATATCCCTACCTACACTACTAAGTTTCTACATGGTAGCAAATAATAGTGGTGGCCCTAATCCACACACCTAGTCCCAGGAAGGAAGCCCAATCCCCATACCTGTGTTAGAGGTAAAAAAGAGGTATGTTAGTCTCCTGGGAGTCCTCCCACATAGACGAACAGGAAGCGCCAAGTTTAATCAGAAACTGTGATGACGTGCAGCATGAAATGGCATGCTGGGTGGAATGTCCACTATAAGTTGGTGGGGGCAGCATGTTGTTTTATAGTAAAAATCTTGTTCTGAGAACTGCCATGACGTGACAACACATATTTTTCTGTGTAGTCTAGACATTGTACTCTCTGGACCTGCAATACACGGTAAACTTTTGTGTGCAGCTTTGGAGTGCGCAAAGGATGAAATGTTATGCAGAGAAATTAATAACAAATTCAGAATCAAAGGGAAATTGATAAAAATAATAAAACATTGCCACTAAAAGCCTTGCTAAAATAATAAGAGGCATAAAAAGACAAATGACTAGGTGGAAGTGCGGAGGCCTCAGACCCAAGCTAAAATAAATGTGCCTACATAAAAGCTAAAATAACCTCACAACAGTATTAGCACAAACCCGTAAGACGTACAACCTTCCTAGACCCTCTTTTGTCTTCCAACCCTGTGATTTCATTGTATGATCCAACTGCAACTGTGTGATCAGAACATTTTGGAATTCATTTTACAATACATTTTGGGTCATCTGGTCAAAGAAAACTATACAAAAAGTATTGCTTGATCAGCAGTTTTCTCACTCAGCCTTGATATGATTGATCCATGACCTTGATTCTGATTAAAATCGAAATGACCTAGCTATCATACTAGAACTTTTCCCTGTTAGGGGCTTATATCTGACCTTTGTTACAGACATCATACATTAGATATTCTCCCACCTCTGCGCCAACATAGAATTCTGTGTACATATTTCTCTGATACAGTGACTGCCTTCCTAAGTAGGAAATGTCAGCATTTTGATCCTACTGGTCAGCTGAGGTGATCAGATAATTCAAATCCAGTCAGAAAAGAACTAGAATCAATTAAATTGCTGATCAGGGGAGGATTACATTCCCTTCCCATTAGGAAAGCGCTGAATAGGGCTACATACTCAGTGGTGTACCTTCTCTGTGGTTCTGTCATATTTTTCGTCCTTAATATCAAGGATAACACAGACTTGGTCCCCTTTTTGGTAGTCAAAAGAACCTATAATGATAGAGTGCTATATAACAAATTTATAGCAACAACATAACTACGTTGACGGTGAATTCACACATTGTACTTTGGTCGATATATTTCTCTCTCTGCTCCTGCTTCTCTTTCATTGGACCTCCGTTCAGTGCCTTTTGGGATCCAGCAATTATTTTTTATCATCAGACTTTGACCAAGAGCACGACCGAGAAAGGCAGAATGGTAGACAGAATTAGATTGTATGAAAACAGTGCCAAAGGGATACATCAAAGAATAAAACTCAACGAGTGAGATAGAGAGGCACAACATGTAGGACAGTGGAAGACAGAGGCAGTCAACTGCACTGGTGACTGGCTTATGAGAAAACAATGGGTCTCTAATATTAGATTTAAGAAAAAATGACTATTTCACCTAATATATCATGCATTGTCTGTGCTCTGCTTTGTGTCTCATTCTGAACCATCCTCTTCCTCATGTGTTGCCTGATAGCTTGATTTCCTTTTAGTACTTCCATCCAGTCTGCTTTCTTTTCCTTTGCTCCTCTCTCTTTTGTTGTCATATCTCTATATATGCTGATTCTGCTCAGTCAACATGTGTCTGTCGATGTTATTGCTAACTTGTTGGCATCTATGGCAATCCAGATCCAGGCCTGTTTGTCCTTTTTCCTGTTTTGCTGTGCTATTGCTAGGGGTCTTGAGTAGAGAGGTGCCATGTCTTTCTTTGTTTCTGCCCTGCTGAAACTTAACAAAGTTTAATGATTTAAGCTGGTCTTCACCTTTCATAGCTTTGCATGTACACACTGTGCAGTATCTGTGAGCCCAAATAGTGATTGACGGAAATGTGTTTTTGTCTATGAGACTGAATTGAAGTCTGTGACCATGTTCTTTGATCTTCTATGATGCACCATGTTCTGTGAGCCTGATCCATGTGTTAGAACCACGTACAGTGTTCTATGTATCTGTAATGTCCTCTTTGAATTTTCAGTGAAGCACTTTAGCTTGTGCTGTGGTTTAAGAGTGTAATCTATGCAGACGAGCCTGTGAGACCATCTATAACTCTCTACCATGGCCCATGGGCCTTTTATTTGATCTGAGAGCCCTTTTCTTGATCTGTTCTACAGTAATGTGATGTCAGACCTATGATGTGTAGGCCTGGGCAGAGTTGATGGAGTCTGACTCTGCGGAATTCCGCGGAGTTGGAACAAAACTCTGTGAATACCACGGAGGCGGAGTTCCATGACCCGCGAAGTCCTGTGTGTGCCCAATCTCGGGAGCGCTAAGGAGGGTCAGGCCTGGACATCCAGACCCAACCCTGCTTAGCGGTTTCGAGATTGGGTGCATTCATGAGGGCCGTAGGGAGTGCAAGATGCCGTTCAGGCCTCTTGTGCACCAGCCTGTCCTCAAGACACAGCAGCTCATGAAACAGCAGCTTTCTTTCACTGCCTATGGTAGGGCCATAAGTAGTGAATGCTGCCAGGTCTGTTGTGCACTGCACATGGGGCAGGCCGGTGCACAAGAGGCCTGAAACAGCAGCTTTCACTGCCTATGACCCTGGCCCATTTAAGGCCAGGGCAGTAGGCAGTGAAAGCTGCTCTTTCAGTCTGTTTTTGTGTGCACCAGTATGCACAAACAAAGACAACAAAAGAAAGAGACAAGGACTTACCTGGGCCTTCCTGGGGGACCTCCTCCCCTCATTGTCTGACGGCGACGAGTCTTCTTCAGCGGCTGCCTCCCTCTGGCTCTGCTCTGGTGCACGCTGCAGCCCACTCAGACTGTCTGCACTTGCGCTGTGCAGTTCATACTGGGCTGCAGTGCGCACTGGGTGAGCTCTGCCCCGCTGGCAGGGTTAGCGGAGTATTTTGGATAACTAAGCCCGGAGTAAAAACTCTGTTAACTTCGCCAGTATGACCTATACTGTATGAGCTTCTGTTTTTGTTGAGGATGAGCATTAGCTTGTATCCTGATAGTGTACACCCTAAATATTTAGAACACATCACCAGAAGGATATAATCTCAAGGACAAATTATCAAAACTGAAATATCGACATGATATTCTAGATTCTCTATACCTAACTCCACATCTGCATACCTACTCAGTACATGTATCTTCAAGGTATGCAGATGGGGAGTTAGGAATAGTAAATCTATACTTCGCTCTATGCACTTACCTTTTGAAATTTTGTCCCTTGATAGTGTGTCCTCAATATTCTTCTATCTCGATGTTGCTGGTAGTACAACCATTTTAACTGCAATATTTGACACAAAATATGTAAGTTTGGAAATTGACTTTATTTCTCCATGCTTCAAATTGTAAATTTGAACAGAATTATGTTAGCACCGTCACTTCCATGCCCACCTTCTGTTAGGTCCTTCTTTCTGTCATCTAGTCACAGGTGGCCTCAGTGCACCGGCTCTTCTATGCACAGCTCGTCCTCAAGGAGATTCTCCTCCTCCACAAAATATGTGCACAGCACTATGTTAAATACCACAAATGTATTTTGCTATAGGACCCTCCACTGGGATCCATAATAATGGATTGGCAAGTAGGAGGCTTTAGAGTGTGGACGAAGATGGATGATTATCTAAGACAAAGTAGGATTATGTGCACCATATTGAGTAGTAACAATACCCAGGCCACTTTATAACCCTCATAGTTCATAGAAGTACTTTGGTAACCATTGGTTGATCCAAGAAATTAACTTCCTTTTTTCAAAAATAAGACGAATAACCTCATTTAAACTCAGATGGTTGGACCACAAGGTTGGAGAAGGCTCTGACATCCATGCTCTGGTTGTGCGCCATAGCTGTGGAGAGGGAGATAAGCTCCATGGAAGGAGATCAAATTAAAGACATGTATGAAAGAGCTGTTTGACCTGGTATCATTACTTTGTTATCACTTAGATCTGTGTGTGACCAGTGCCGGATCACTCCAAAATCAGAAAAATGCTAGGAAAACTGTATATGACACTATGGAGCATATTCATGGAAAAGTGGCACATCCCTCAAGATGCGTCACGTTTCTAGCGCTCCATTGCGTCCAGCTAATTACACCGTCTGTGTGCCATATTTAATATAGGGCGCACCATAGTAGTTGTGTCCACAATAGTGTAATAATTTATGGCGTTAATGTGGCGCTTTGCTGGATTAGCACCATAAATTATGCTGCTAATGCAGCAAAGCACAGGAAGGCCCATTGTTTTCTATGGAGCGTGATCTTAACACTTGCCTTAGGCAGGCGTTAATAATGAAGCTAAAAATGGCACAGTGAAATCTAGTACATTTCACTGCACCATTTTTCTGGACCTTCCTACGTGAGAAAGCCCCTCTGCATACATTATACCTGGTGCAGGCATAATGTCGCACACAGATTTACAAAGTGGTGCAATGCTTGCATTGTGCCACTTTGTATATATGACACGTGGGAAATGCCACCTTAACACCACATTTAGGTAAAAAAATTACGTTTGGTAGTTCTATGTGCGCTGCCTTATACAGCACACATAGAAGTGCTAAATCACCATTGTAGATTGTTTATGTGCAGGAAGGGACACCTTCCTGCACATAAACAGTTAATTCCCTCAATGCAGACACCCTTGCACTTTGGTGCAAGGATGCCTGAGTTGGCACAGGCAGCTAAATTTAGCACGGGCACCGGGGGAAATACAGGGGTGCGCCGTATTCTTGTAAATATGGCGCATTCCTGCATTTCAAGCCTGGCACAGTGCGCCACTGCTGATTTAGGCGCAGCACCGCGCCAGTTTGTTGTAAATCTGCAAGCATCCTTGGTCTAGTGGTAATTAGTCATTTCCATTACTTCAGTTTTTCAACTTAATTTCATCACGAGTGAAGCATGCTCCAGCCTCGGTGATGGCAGGCTTTCAATGTAACCATGGTGAACCGCGGAGGCAGATTAGTCCACAATGCATTGGGGTTTATGCATAAATATGGGAAATGTTAACATTGAAAATTGGTTATGCCACTGATTCAACCTATAAAAAGAAGACTTTAAGAAAAGTTGTAAATTGTGTGACTAGTAAACACAGTTAATTGAAATATTAAAGATTATAGTCATATCAAAAATGGTTGATGTTTAATTTGATGCAAAACTCTGCAATACATAACAGTGCATTCTGGGGGCTATGTTGTCTGAGAACTTACAGCAAACATTGTATTATGCATGGAATGCTCTTTGAACAGAGGGTTCACCAGTTTTGTATATTGCAAGAGAATAAAATAATAAGAATAAGTAGCAAATAGCAAAAAGGCGTCTTCCATAAGGGAACCATAACTTGCAAAACAATGATACTCAATCTCACTGCAGCTATTTTTATTTTTCACTCACCTTTTGCATCTACTAATCAGCAACCCCGGATGTTAATAGCACACTTGGTGACTAGCAATCCTATCGAGTGTGGCACCTAATGGTGTGGCAAAACTGATTTACTTGGATTTATGCATGTTGGAATGGGGGAATAACGCGGTAATGACATAGCTTTGCCACGTTTTTACCTATCATGTGTATGTGAACTCAGAGTATATGGTGTTTGCACAAGGTCCCATGATTGCTCCCTCACAGTTCCAGTACTACATCCTTACTTGTTCATGGACATATGACACCATTAAGAAAACTCAGGAAGTTTCATATGAACTTTCAGCTCCATGCAGAACACAAGCAACTGATGGTGCATCTGGATTAACTACTAAGGGCAAATTATAGCTTGATGTGTGCCTAAGTAAAGCTGAAGAGAGCGAGTAAACTAGCCCTCCATCCTGGAAAAACAAAACTATTACAAATAGAAATGGATTTTCCATCGCCACCTCTATTTACTCAGGTAGCATTCTTTAGACTACAAATCAGCTCCACAGTTAAGAACAGTTGGGTATGTTGACCATCAGCTTTCTCCGCATCAATATTTTTCGATGATTGTGAAAAGTTGTCCTTTTCAGTTCAAACAGTCCAGAAATGGCCTTCCTGTCCTGACCTTGGGGACCAGGCCCACACTTACCAGGGAGATAATTTTATCTTTTCTAGAGTACATCAATGCCCTCTATATGGCGATAGGAGCAAGGTAGATTTATAACCTCCCAGTGACTGCGTGGTAGACATCTATGTTAAACAAACTGGGCATGTAATACCCTTGGACAACCTCTTCACTGGAGCTTGAGAAACAATCAGTAGACTTTAAGAAGCTATGTTTAGCCCATTAAGCTTTTCAGGAGAAAGGGACTTTTTACCTTGCAAGTCTTTTTAGGATTTTGTCTTAGAAAACAATGTAGATTGTCAGCTCGGGTGAAACTTGTGTTCCTTAGATACAAAAATAGTTCTGGTGGAGCCTTGTCAGCCTTCTCCTAGGTGATTGTGGATCATTACAGATTTACTGTTGACTAGTTGGACTTACCATATTGTACTCCATGTTTTGAATTCACTCATGCATTGCATGTGAACATATAAAAATCAGCTGCGGCTCCTCCGCTATGGTAAAGGAGCATCGCCCCCCACCAGCAGCAGCCGCTGCAAACCTTTAACAATGAAAGGATAATAAACTATAACCTATGTTTATTATCCTTTCATTGTTAAAGGGGCGGGCCAATAGGGATGACGAGGACGAGGGGAGTGCACTGTGCACTCCCCTCAGTGCACATGTGTGTTTGGCCGGCTCTCTTGGCTTGGCCAAACACACATGCGCACTGTGCTTTCTTCAGCCTGGCACTGTGTTGCTAAGCTGGAGAGAAAAGGCACAGGCTCCCAGTCTGCCTGGAAGTTCCCTGGCTGGGCACTCTAGCCAATCCTAATACTGCTCTGAGCAGCGTCAGGATTGGTCTCATGGCAGCCTGTGCCTGCTGATGGGATGGAGGAGCAGTGGCATGGTCCGCAGGTACGTTTTTTTTTACTATTTTTATATCCCCCCCCACTGTGCGCATCACCGCCACTTGCAAAGCCTGTGTGCCGCGACTGATACAGATCCTCCATGACATTAAAACCCTTTATGATGTGCCAGATTACAAATATATGTTGAGAGTACAACATTCTTATTTGTCTCTCTTTGATCTCACTGCTTTAACTATCTTCCTCACTTTATATATCTGCTCTTCCATCTTTCTTTCCTCCTTTGTCACAATCCTATGCTGTTCTCAGAGCTTATTTCTAAAAGAATAGGTGCACAGCCCAAAAGTTTGTTCAAAGGACTGTGGCCCATATTTATAAAAAATGACGCACAACTGCACAAGTGCAGTTGTCCGTCAAACAAATTAATGTGAGCTAACGCCATTCCTTAGCGCCACCTGTGCATCTTATTAAAAAAATTATGCAAGATGGCACTAAGGAGTTGTTAGCGTCATAGAAAATAATGCTAGCCGGTTCTGAAAGGCGTTAGGAAAAATGGCACTAGTGGACCAAAAATGACGCTAGACTGATTAGTGGCAAAAAATCTGATGCCAGTCAGCCTAGTGTCATTTTTTAATCGCAGAAGCAGCCAAAAAATGCCTGTCCAAGTATGGACAGGAGACATTACCACAACCACATTGTCCACCACAGGGGCTCAGTGCCGCCAAGACAACCCCAACCGAACCAGTGCCAGCCAGTGGGCCCCATGTAAGTGGCCCCCAGTGGCACATAACAGTTAAGCACATATACTCACCTAGGATGGGGTCCCTCCACTTGTATTGTCCCTGTGGTGTGGGTGGTAGTGATAATGGAGGTTGGGGTGGGCCCCTATATGCCCAAAATAGTGACACCATGGTGGACTCTATGGTGTTTCCCTTAGAAAATGTGCCTAGCATCACTTTAACGCCTGGTCTGGCCAGGCGTTAAAATCTGAAGCTAATTGACCTTAGCGTCATTTTTTGGGTCCGCTTCCTGGGTGTGTGTCGTTTTAGCGTTGGGAGGTAAATATGGCGCTAGAGGGCAGGCTTCATTTTTTGGAAGGGAACGCCTACCTTGCATATTATTATTGCAATTTGACACAAGGTGGGTTGCGCTCCCAAAAAATGAAGCTAACTCATATATTTTTACGCTGGACTGGTCCAGCGGCACAATATAAATCCAGAGTTAGGTTAGCACCTCTTCAGCGTAAAGAAAATGCCGCTAAGGTGCCGCAAACTTTTCATAAATATTGGCCTGAATCTGATACTATCAAAGGTCACGATGCTAAGTACGATGGCTGTGTGGTCTTGATTTTACCTCATGCCTCTTTAATCCACCACCAGACATTCCCTGCTTTATCACTGTTTTCACATCTTTTTCTTCCTCCTTCTTACCCGTTTTGCATAGTCAAGGTTTGTTGAGGAAAATAAGAGTAGGTCAAAAAAATGAGTGCTGGTGGGGCCGCCCTGGAACCATTGTCTAAAATTAAGCACTGGCGAAGCTCTCCCTTACCTCTCACACCCCACTTGCCCTCTAGCCTCCCCTCTCACCTATTCTCTCTTCGCTCCTCTCTCGCCCATCTGTTAGATATGACTGATTTTTCTTCTCTAACTTTTCTGTATTTCTTGTCTTTCTGGCACCCTTGTTATAGCTGTCTTTGTCTTACCTGTTTTCTCTATCTATCATTTCACATCTCACCTGTCTCCTGTCTCCTGTCTCCGGAGTGTCTTTTTCTCAATTGCAGCTCCCTCTCAGTTGTGTTTCCTTTACTGCTCCTCGAACCACTCTCTATGGTATATTTCCCGACTCAGAGATCCCTTTCTCATCTGTCAGTATCCCTTTGTAGCCTTGCTCTGTCTCAGCAGTTCTTTGCCTTAGTCCACTTCCAGAACTGTTTATCACCCATTATTCTCCCAACTCCCTGCTGTCTTTTTCAGCTGTCTTATCCTACTTGTCTCTATCATTATTACCTCTTTCACATATTCCTCACCTCAGAGCTGTCCCTTTGTCACCTCTCTCTCACTTACCCTCCTCCCCTCAGGAGAATTGTTTCACCTGCATGTGTATTACCTGTTTCTCAGTTCACATTCTAATGGCTCACCTGTCAATCTCCTTACTTTCTGACACTCACCTCCTCTACCATCTGTCTATGTCTGTTCCCTATTTGTCACTTGTCTGGATCTTCTACTCTCAGATTTCCCTACCCCTCTGCCTCTCTTTCACTTGTCTTGCCATTTGTGAGTCACCATCTTTGCCTGTCTCTCTTCTCTCTCTCTTAGCTGTCTCTTTCACCTGTATGTACCTCTTTTTCAACGGACTCACAAACGCACACCTGTCTCCCCTTTCTCTCTCAAAGTTGTCCTTTTGTCATCTCACTCTCGTTTCCAAACGTGTACGTGTGTCTCTCTCTGCTCCGCTCTCGCATCATGCCCATCATTACCTATCACATGCATTTCTCCTACAAGTGCCTCCCTCATCTCTCTCCCTTTCACTTTGGTGCCTGTAATGTTCATTTATCCGCCTCCATGTAGTTTCCTCTGCTCACATGCCACGTGACAGCGACAGAGAGGCCAGCTTTGTTCACACTGCCCAGGAAAAGACCAGCGCTGGAGGAGGCTGTATGCAGTCAGGCCGGGACTGCTCTTCATTACTGTGGGTGCTTTTTCACACAGGCTGCAAAGATAGATGAGGGTCCCCCTTCAGCATGGGCTCCCCCTGCACCCCAGGAGCTGGGGGGCTTGTGTTAAGCACCTGCTTCCTACCTGCACTGAAACTTGCACTCCTGCAGTCGAATGTCCAAACTGAGATTTAGCCTCACATCATGCTCACGTGTACTTGTAGAGATGACGTAACAGATGATCCACACTTTCATATGAACTCATTGGGATGGGGTACCAAATGACCCACACTCCCTTGTGTACTCGTAGGGATGAGCAGAAATGACTCAGTCTCTCACGTACGCTGATAATAATATGGTGTCACATGACCCAGACACTCACGTGTACTCGTAATGCTGAAGAATCACATGACCCAGACACTCACGAGTGTCATTGTGATGAGGTAGCACATGAGCCTCACTCTCACGTGTTCTCATAGGGATGAGGTAGAACATGACCCTCTCTCTCACATGTACTCCTAGGGACGCAGTAGCACATGAACCCCTCTCACATGTACTCATAAGGATAAGGTTAACTCATGACCCTCTCTCTCAACAAGTACTCATAGGGATGAGGTAGCAAATGAGCATCTCTCTCACATACACCTGTAGGGATAACATCACATGAGCTTCTCTCTTACAAGTACTCATAGGAATGAGGTAGCACATGACCCTCTCTCATGTACTCATAGGGATGAGGTAGCACATGACCCTCTCTCTCACATGTACTCATAGGGATGAGGTAGCACATGACCCTCTCTCTCACATATTCATAGGGATGAGGTACCACATGAGCCTCTCTCTCACATGCACCTGTAGGGATAACATCACATGAGCCTCTCTCTCATGTGCACTTGTAGGGCACATTTTAGCTCTGGGCCTGTGGTCTGTGCCCTTTCACCTAGTTACATTTCATTTTTATTCCTCTTATTATTTTAGCAAAGCTTCATCTTAGTAGAGATGTTTTAGTATTTTTATTAGTTGCCCTTCCATGCAGAATTTGTTATTAATTTCTTTGCATGACATTTTCATCCTCTGCTCAACCCTAGGCTGCACACAATAGTTTACCACACACAATAGTTTACCAGGTATTGCCAGTACAAAGAGTATGATTTCTACCCTTCACAGAAAAATACATGTTGTCTTGTCAGGGCAGTCCTTAGAACAACAACTGTTTATTGTAAAACACCACACTGCTCCATCACCTTAGAGGTGACATTCAAGCCAGCCTGCCATCTTATGCTGCACATCGTTTTTGCAGTTTCTGCTGAGACTCTGTCTTCTCTCTATCCATGTGGGAAGCCTCCCAGCAGACCAACAGACCTCTTCTTTACCTATAGCACAGGTATGGGGATTGGGTTTCCTTCCAGGGACTAGTTGGGCAGATTAGGGCTAACACTGCTACTGCTCTCATATAGAATCTTAGTAGTGCAGGTAGGATTTTAAATTCACTATTATGACAGTATAGTGGGACTTTTCCTTTGTTTCACTTTTCTAGTCACCGTTCTAATGGAGGTGTGTTTCGTTATCCTAATAATTGCAACTCATACCTTGTTACATAGAATGCAGTTGATTCAATAAATGTATTGAAACAAACCCTGCTTCTGTTTGTCTTTGCATGTATGAGACATGTATAACTGAGAGAAAGGGGAAGATTTGTTCCACCACGACTTGCCTGAGGAGTCATAGAGTGTCATGCGATAGGCTGCCACAAATTACTTTACTCTTGGGTACTGGCAAGGTGCTGCTAGCTAGCCAAAAGGGTTAGGTCAACAGTTGTCACACGGTGTGGGATCAGACGCAAACCCCCACTCTTGGTGGTGCTGCTGCCCACAATGCAGCAGTCTCATTGCTACAACGAGAGTCCTATGGCAGGATGAAGTACCACATGAACATCTCTTTCACACGTATTTGTAGGGATGAGGTAGCACATGAGCCTCTCGCTCTCATGTACGCCCAGGGATGAGGTAGCACATGAGCCCCTCCCTCACGTGTACTCCTAGGTATGAGGTAGCACATGAGCCGCTCTCTCACGTATACTCGTAGGGATAAGGTAGCACATGAGCCAGACTCTCACATGTACTCCTAGGGATGAGGTAGCACAAGAGCTAAATTCGCACATGTACTTGTAGGGGTGAGGTAGCACATGACCCAGACTCACATGTACTCCTAGGGATGAGGTAGAATGTGAGCCTTTCTCTCAAATACATTGGTAAGGATGGGGTAGCACAAGAGCCTCTGTCGCACACGTAATCCTAGGGATGAGGTAGCACATGAGCCAGACTCTCACATCTACATGTTGTGATGAGGTAGCACATGATCCACTATTATGACCTGTTCTATGTTCCAATATTCTTGTCCTGCAGTTCATCAGGCCTCACTATGGCTTCCTCAGCCAAGCAGTTGTCAGATAAATTCTGCATCCCACGCAAAGTCTCCTCCCTGGCTCTGAGCCTGGACCAAACAGAGAAGGAAACTGGAAATCACATCCAGAGAAGGCACCTGAAATACAACAGAACAAGTGACAGCAGCATCGCAATGCAGAAGTGAAAAATTACTGAAATGTAAGCAATAAACTGCTAGTACTCTGATCCATGCTGCCCCCAGGTCACGTGTGCACTAAAGGCAGCCCTGGGCTGCAGATGTGTGTGGTTCAGTGGAAGTGAACTACTGCAAACCACAGGATGCTCATATGATGCATTTCTGGCACTGTGGGGCCAAGGTAGGATGTCTCCTCAGGGAGCCGCATAACTGGTCCTCAGGGAGCCGCATAACTGGTCTTGGCTGAAGCAGTGATTGTCGGTTCCTGTGTACAGTTTCTCAGTTATTGTGTCTTCTTTGAGGGTAGAAATGTAGCCTTGTTGGTTACATAAATGGTCAGTCAGCGCTGAAGTCCTTTTAAGGCTGGCATGTGGCATGCATTTCTACCAGCAGCGGTGGTGGAGGGCGGGAGGCCGGCAAGCATCCATCGTCCACGATCCCTCCACCAAGAACAGTGATGGGAATGAAGGAATAACTAATGAGGGAAATGCTTGCTGGGCCTGTGATTTGTATGGTGCGCATCTTTTACTTCTGATTGGGGGTGCCCGAAATTAGCGCAATTTGATTTTGCAAATGGAAAATGACAGAAAAAATGCTCACAATAATGTAAAATGCAAAAACAGAATGTGGCTCTATATTTAAGCGTGAAATGCATTTTTGAGAGGGCATATCTTGCACAAAAAAGTAACAAAAAAACTCAAGTTGTGCAAATAGCAGCTGGTCTTCTGTATTGATCCTGTGCGCTTGCACTAAATCTTTGCCACAAATTGAGTGTAATTACAGCTTGTCCTAATAGCATTATTTCAAGATTTTCACCTAAAAAGCGGAATGCGAAGTTACAAAAATGTTGCAAAATTAGGCCTGCGTAAAGAGAATTTCAGCCAGGCCTACTGCGAAAAGTAAAAGGTTCAAGCTGCCATGGGCTTCATTTGATATTCATCATTTTCTGAATGGCATTAAGTGCAACAGTTTTATGGTCTCCTTTAGGGGTCATAAGGAAACAGGATTTACCTGCTGAATCAGGAATATAAGTTTTACTGGTAATCACCTTTTTTGGCCCATCTGCCATATTTTGCATTTGAAATCTTGATTCCACTAATGACCAATGGAATTATGCGACAGGGATTATTAAATTAGGCGGCAAGAAGAGGTAAATATGTGGCACATTTTGTGATAGCGGTACTTCATTATTTTGTCAGTTTTGCACTTGTTCACACTGTCTGAGGATTGTTTGCACCTCATTAGTACCAGTTTACCAGTAACACCCTAATATAGCAATAAGTAACAGAAAGGTGACTAGTCAACCTTTGCACAGGGCATTCCACTGTGTGAACACGTCTCTGTATTTGTAATAGGTTTTGAACCATTTGAGCTAGAAACAATTTTTTGGTAAAAATCTGCAGATTATCCTGCAGATGATGACTTATGTGGCAAATGCAGCAAATCTATAAGTATGCAAAAAATGCCTCGGCCACACAATCGCAGAGTTCCAGGGTCCTTATTACACTCTTGTGCTGGGGTAATTCTCTAGGCTGACATGCTTTATAATAGCTGTCCAGAGAGTAAAGCGTTGTTGTTATGGAAGCACAAGAGTATGTGGTGTGTCTGGCACTGGACTCCTTCTGGTGGTCATTTTTTCACATGCGCAATATGGGGCATATGTACAAGAAAGTGGTGCATCGGTCCTGGTGTACCACTTTTCTTGCGTCGCCACTGCCCCACCTAGCGACACCATGATTGCACCGTATTTACAATATGGCTCACCAGACGGTCATTAGGACACTATTGTGGTGCTTTGCTACACTAGTATCAAACAGTTTGACGCTTGTGCAGCATAGCAAAGGGAGGCCCATTGATTAAAATGGGTGCGTCATCTTTACACCTGCTCTGAGCAGGCATTAAAAATGATGGGAAAATGGCGCAGTGAAATGTAAATTTCACTGCGCCATTTTGTTGGGCCTCCCTAAGCCCGAACTCCCCCCTGCATGCATTAAGGCTGGTGCAGGCATAATGTGGCGCAAGGGTTTACAAAGTGGCACAATGCAAGCATTGTGCCACTTTGTAAATACGGCATGGGAGAAAGGCCTTATTAACGCCACCATAGCGTAAAAATAATGACACTAGGGCAGCGCAAGATGGCTCTTAGGGCTTGTAACAATGCCCCTATGTTTTACACTCATTTGGGTTGGAGGGGTGAATTGCCAGGGGCGTTACTCAAACTGATGGGCGTCCCCTTCAGAATGTGATGAGTGGCCCCTGTGTTTGCCATATCGCACAGATATTGTTTGAATTTGGGCTGAACAGGGCCCCCCTGCAGGGTGGGAACCCCTGAACGTTTTTGGACCCCCTGCATTGTAGGGACTTCAGAGACCTGTGTCACGCCCCTGTGCATCGCTTTAAAAAGTATGCGTCATTCACAGACACGTCCGCTCCTGCCTAAGCACCAACCTATGGGACCCCTTACAAACGGGCCAGAAAATGGCACAACAATTGCCCCTCTCGGCATTGCAGAAACACTGTGCATCATGACTATTTAGGGAATAACATGCAGAACCCAGTGCTTCCCGGCCAATGCCCGCATGCTTTCTGCAGTGGTCCACCTGGATATACCAGAGATGCTGGGCTGCAGCCGAGCTTGCGCTGCTGATGGAGCTTGAAATAAAGCTCTAATGTACTCTTGACTCCCTCCCATAAGAGATACTTTCTTCTTTCTGTTCCCTGTTCCTTCAAGTGTGGTTACCCCCTCACTTTATGACATCTGGGAAGGCAACGCCAGAGATGAACATAGCATAGGTGCAAAAACACAGCTGGGGCTACCTCGGTTCACTTGTGCTGAAGGAAATAGGGAGGAGTCTAGTGGCCAGGCAGCCCTCTTCTGAGATGTCTCAGTGAGTTAAGCACTCAGTGCTGACCTCTGTGTTCGACTTGCAGAACACTCATTCTAATCCACATAGGACCAATCATACACCCTCTTTACTCAATGTTTAGCCTCATGTGGCTTCAGTGCACATCGAGGTACAGGCGCTAGACTTCGAGGGTGTACTCAGCAACCAGAGAGCACGAAGCTCGTCCCTGGGTGCAGCTCTGGACAACAGAGTATAGTCACAAAACACCATTAGCAAACGAGGAACATGTCGAGTGGGTTCTGCAGAACAGAAGGACACTTTGATCTGTTGGTGTTTCCAGCTTATATAGAGGTGGCTTCTAAGCGCACTTTAGGAGAAACCAAAGAATGGCATCAGAGGACCTTCTCTAACAGAGTACTGATTTATGGGAACTTTGAACTTTAGAAAAAAATCCCTAATTTACTTCCAGTGCAAAACTTGTTTTTGCACTGGAAAGTACCTTAAAAGTAACACAGACCAGCGCAAAGCAGTGCTTTGCATTATTTAGCACCAAGGGGGCGTTATGTGGGGTGGGTAGTACATTGGCATTCCCATGCAACCACCCATGCCTTTTGATGCAAAACCCTATCTACAAACAATATTAGAGTCCTGCATCAAAAGTTAACTCCCTTTGAAATTCTTTCATTTCTCCTTTCCTCTCCGACTTTGCATGCGTGCTGCTCTGTTCAGCACACATAGAGTGTGGGAAAAGTTTTAAATGAGGTCAAAGCATAGTATTTTGTACTGGAAGGGGGCCCCTCTAGTATAAAACCGGTGCTTGGCTCAGGCACACTCCCAAGCATGGCAGCTTAAATCTGTGCCTGCACTAGAGAGAGGGGAGGAGAGAGCCATAGCTCTGTAGATATGGTGCTCTCTGGTCCATCCATATCACGCAATGCAGCGCACCATCTTTGGGTGCTGTGCTGCGTTGCCTGGCATCTTTGTAAATGTGGGCCTAGGTGAGCAAGAGATATGACATTTTGTAAAAATGTTTTACTCATTTTATCTGTTGCAGTCAGACAGGATATAAATGCTGCTTGCTGCCAATACATTGTTAATAATTAGACAATGCTCCTTCCTCCCCTCCCCCACTGTACTTAACGCGCTCCCCATGCTCTGACGCCATACTGCTCTCTTCACTTTTTAATGAATGATGGCTGATAAATGCAGCGCTTGAACACCACTATTACTGCCTTCGAGTATGGAAGCGGTTTCCCAGGAGGCATAAGGCTGCAGGGCTCTCAGCATCTTACAACTCACAGTCCTCATTAGTTGTCTGCGTCATATGTTTCTTTACACCAAACAGAATTGCATTTGGAATTAATACGGCTCTGCCCAGCCTCATTGCCTACGCACCACTGAGATGAAAGGCTGGAAGCTCATATCCCATCTCAATATTCTGTGCGCGCCACTGGTGAGGGGATGGGAGCTGCATGGTAATACCAATCTGTGGACTCCATAGAGGTGAACGGTGCTAAGGCCTTGTGGTCAAACCCCTTGAGCTAGACCTTGTTAGAAGTTAAAAACTGCACTCTCGCAAGTAAAGCTCTTAACCCCATGTAGCGCTATTGTCCTGGCACCCTACTCCTCAGCCAATCCGTGCAGCCCATCCACCCCTAGAGGTGAAATTCCAGAGTACTTGTGGTCAACCTCCTTGAGCTAACTCTTCCTCTTGGTTATATATTGACACACAGATTGGACACTTGCAAGGCAAGCCATAACCCCATGCAGAGCTATTGGTCCTCGCACCCTACTCCTCAGCCAATCTGTGCATCCCATCCACCCCTAGTGGTAAATGTCTTTGAGTCCTTGTGGTCAACCCCCGTGAACTAGCTCTTCCTAAAGGTTCATGATTGCACTTTGCGCGGGGCAAGCCCCTAACCCCATGTAGACCTATTGGTCCTGGCACCCTACTCCTCAGCCAATCCGTGCAGCCCATCCACCCCTGGATGTGAATGTCTTAGAATACTTGTGGTCAACCCCCTTGAGCTAACTCTTCCTAGTGGTCATATATTGACACACAGATTGGACACTTCCAAGGCAAGCCCCTAACCCCATGCAGCCTATTGGTCCTCGCACCCTACTCCTCAGCCAATCTGTGCAGCCCATCCACCCCTAGTGGTGAATGTCTTCGAGTCCTTATGATCAACCCCCGTGAGCTCGCTCTTCCTAAAGGTTAATGATTGCACTTTGCGCGGGGCAAGCCGCTAACCCCATGTACACCTATTGGTCCTGGCACCCTACTCCTCAGCCAATCCATGCAGGCCATCCACCCCTATATGTGAATGTCTTAGAGTACTTGGGGTCAACCCCTTTGAGCTAACTCTTCCTAGAGGTTATCGATGGACACACAGATTGGACACTTGCATGGCAAGCTCCTAAACCCACATAAACCTATTGGTCTTCGCACCATGCTTCTCTGCTAATCTGTGCAGCCCATCCACCCCAGTGGTGAATGTCTTTGAGTCCATGTGGTCAACCTCTTTGAGCTAGCTTTTCCTAGAGGTTAAAAATTGCACTCTTGCGTAGCAAGCACCTAAACCCACATAGATCTATGGGTCTAGGCACCCTACACCCCTACCAATCTTTGCAGCCCATCCACCCCTAGAAGTGAATGCCTTAGAGTCCTTGTGGTCATCTTCCTTTAGCTAGCTCTTCTTAGAGGTTAAAGATTGCACTCTTGCGTACGAAGCACCTAAACCCACACAGACCTACTGGTCCTGGCACTGTACTCCCATGCCAATCCTTGCAGCCCATCCACCCCAAGAGGTGAATGCCTTAGAGTCCTTGTGGGCATCCCCCTTGAGCTAACTCTTCCTAGAGGTTATAGATTGACACATAGATTGGACACTTGCATGGCAAGCCCCTATCCCCAAATAGACCTATTGGTCCTGGCGCACTGCTCCTATGCCAATCCCATAGACTATCTAGCCCTTCAGGAGAATGGTGCAGAATCCTTGTCATCAACCCCCTTGAAGTAACACATCCCAGATATGAAAGATTGTACCCCCGTATGTCAGTCAGCCTGTCAATCAGTCAATTATTTTTTATTGTGTGATTAATTAAAATCTTTACAATATATACACAAAGAATAAAAGAAAGAAAGAACAAGAAGAACTTTTGTAAATGATTAAGCTAGACAAATCAGGTACCTGGAGTTGTGTAGGCTGGCATATAAAGTGTACAACAAAAACATAAAGTGCATAAAGCTCTAGAAAATGCCTAGGATTATAGCAACAACTAAATAAAGTGCCTGACAATTGCTGAAGTACCCATAGAGTGTGTCAGTTCTAAAAATACCACAAATCTGACAACAAATGAAAGCGTTCACCCTAGAATATGGCCCTAATCCCATGGTGACATGTCGGAACAAAACAACCTACTCCTATGCCAGTTCAGAAAAGAGGATCCAGCCTAATAGGTGAACAACACTGCATCTTTGTGGTCAACCCCCTTAAAGCAGCCCATGCTGGAAGTTCAAGACTGTACCACCCTGTGGCAAGCCCCCAAAACCATGGCCCCAGGTGCCATGGCCCCTTGTTTCTGTGCCACTCGGTTGCAGTAATTCAGTCCTAGAGGCAATCTGTTCAGACTCCCTATGGCCACCCCTTTGAACTACCCATCCTAAACGTGAAATAATTTATCCTCGCATGGCAAGAGCCAAACTGCAGTAGATCTAAAGGCCACCACATTCTGTCACTCTGCCAAAGCAATGGCAATGAAGTGAATCTTCCAGATTGACTACAGTCCTAGAGATTAAGGGCTAAATATCTTTCTGTAAACCCACTGGCCTTCCACAACCTAGTGGTGAAAATCCCTATATACCTGACCCAATCAGCCGAGCTATTCAGCAAAGTAGCTGAAAAGTTCTGCATTCAAGAGTCAATTCCCTTAGGCCTTGCAACCCACAGAGGTGGCCAGTCAGGAAATCTTAATTCATTTACTAGTTTACTGCAGCCCTAGACAGTGCTCGGAGCAGGTGTTAAAATGATTTGCCCATTACTTTCAATTCCCCCCCTTTACTTTGCAGGATTAGCGCCTCAATTTATGTCACTAATCCTGCAAAGTACCAAAATGGCGTAATACATTTTGATGCTATTGTCCTAACGTGCGCCATGGTCCACCGTATTTTTAAATACGGCACACACATGGTGTCGTTACGGGGTGAAAAAAGTGGCGTTTCACAGCTGTTGTGCCAATTTCTTGTAAATCTGGCCCTATTTTTTCAGGTACCATTTCCCTGAAATCGTGCAGCCTTTTAAAATGCACAATTCTAAAATATTGTGTGATGTCCCGGATTTCCTGCAACCATAGATGCTGAAGCTTATGTAGTTATTTGTACATTTTTTTGCTCAGTCCAGAGTAGACAGCTGAAAAGCTCAGTGTGCCAAACCACTGAGATCCTGGGTCCTACATGTGAAAGGTGTTTTGTCCATGTGACAGTACCCTGAGCTATTGAGCACCACAGGTGAAAGGTTCTGCAGCCATATATCAATATCCTGAACAAAGCATCCTATAGGTGAAAGCCCCTACATTCATATGTCAATATCCTGAACTGTGCAGCACTACAGGTGAAAGGGTGAAATGCTCTGCATTTATGTGACAATACCCTGAACTATGCAGCCATATAAGTGAAAGGTTCTGCCTCCATGTGCCAATACTCTCAACTAACCAGCCCTACAGGTAAAAGGCTCTTCATCCATGTGACAATACCCTGAACTATCCAGCTCTATGGATGAAAGGCCCTGCATCCATTTATCAGTATCCTGAACAAAGTACCCTATAGGTGAAAAGCTCTGCATTCTTGTGTCATTATCCTGAGGTAGCCAGCTCTACAGGTGAAAGGATCTGCATCCAAAAGTCAATACCTTGAGACAGGATGGAGTCCAGATGAAAGCATCTGCATCCATAATTCATTACTCTGAACTATCCATCCCTCCATTGAAAAGCTCTGTATCTAGGTGTCAATACCCTAAACTATCCAGCCCTTCAGGCGAAAGGCTCTGTGTCCATGTGGCAATACCATGAACTGTTCACCTCAATAGGCGAAAGGCTCTGAATCCATGTGACAATACCGTGAACTATCTATTACCTACAGGTGAAAGGCTCTGCATCTATGTGGCAATACCCTGAACTATCGAACTGTACAGGTGAAATGTTCTTCATCCATGTGACAATACCCTGAACTACTCAGCCTTCCAGGTGAAAGGCTCTGTATCTATGTGTCAATACCTTGAACTATTCAGCTCCATAGGCGAAAGGCTCTGCATCCATGTGACAGTATCCTAAACTATTCAGCCATATGGATGAAAGGCTCTGCATCTATGTGACAATATTCTGACCTATCCAGCTCTACAGGTGAAAGACTTTGCATACACATGACAATACCCTCAGCTATGCAGGCCTATGGGTGTAAGGCTCTGCACCACATGGCAATACCCTGCCCTCCCTAAAGGTGAAAGGCTCTGCATCCACGTGACAATACACCGAACTATCCAGCTCTACAAGTGAAAGCTCTGCATCTATGTGACAATACCCTGATCTATCCCGCCCTACAAGTGAAAGGCTCGGCATCTATGTGACAGTACCCTGAGTTAACCAGCTCTACAGGTGAAAGGCACAGCATCCGTGTGACTATCCAGCCACACAGGTAAAAGGTTCTGTATCTGTGTGACAATACCCTCAACAATCCAGCTCTAAAGGTGAAAGGATCTGAATCCACGTGACATACCCTGTCCAGCCCTACAGGTGAAATGTTATGTATCCATGTGACAGTATCCTGAACTATTCAGCCCTACAGGTACGATACAGCACAGTCATCAGCAGTGCAAAATACAGACACAGCGGGAAGGCACAATACAGCACAGCCATCGGCAGTGCAAGATCCCTAACACAGCATGCAGGTACGATACAGCACAGCCATCTGCAGTGCAAGATCCCTAACACAGCATACAGGTACGATACAGCACAGTCATCAGCAGTTCAAAATTCCTTACATGGCGGCTGATACCATATAGCACAGTCATCTGCAGGCATTTGCAGTGCAAGATTCCGAACACAGTAGGCCAGGCAGGAACAATACAGTCCATTCATCTGCAATGAAAGAATCCTAATACAGCAGGACCGTACAGTACAGCACAGCCATCTGCAGTGCAAGATCCCTAACACAGCGGGCCAGAGAGGTACATTACAGCAGCCATCTGCAGTGCAAGATTCTGAACACAGCAGGCAGGTACAACACAGCACAGCCATCTGAAGTGCAAGATTCCGAAAACAGCAGGAACGTACAGTACAGCACAGACATCTGCAGTGCAAGATCCCTAACACAGCGGGCCAGAGAGGTACATTACAGCAGCCATCTGCAGTGCAAGATCCCTAACACAGCGGGCCAGAGAGGTACATTACAGCAGCCATCTGCAGTGCAAGATTCCGAACCCAGTGGGCAGGTACGATACAGCACAGCCATCTGCAGTGCAAGATTCCGAACACATCGGGCAGGTACGATACAGCACAGCCATCTGCAGTGCAAGATTCCTAACAGAGCGGGCCAGCCAGTAAGATACAACACAGCCATTTGCATTGCAGGATCCCTAACAAAGCGGGCCAGACAGGTAAAATACAGCACAGCCATTTGCAGTGCAAGATCCCTAACACAGCGGGCCAGAGAGGTACAATACAGCAGCCATCTGCAGTGCAAGATTGAACACAGCGGACAG